>NC_134353.1:85130540-85730540 GCF_048569485.1 Anomaloglossus baeobatrachus
GAGAAAAAGTGGAGAATAAAGTGGAGAAAAAGTGGAGTAAAAATGGAGAAAAAGTGGAGAAAAAGTGGAGAAAAAGTGGAGAAAAAAGTGAGAGAAAAAGTGGAGTAAAAATGGAGAAAAAGTGGAGAAAAAGTGGAGAAAAAGTGGAGAAAAAGTGGAGAAAAATGGAGAAAAAGTGGAGAAAAAGTGGAGAAAAAGTGGAGAAAAGTGGAGTAAAAATGGAGAAAAAGTGGAGAAAAATGTAGAAAAAAAATGTAGAAAAAGTGGAGAAAAAGTGGAGTAAAATGGAGAAAAAGTGGAGAAAAAATGGAGAAAAAAATGTAGAAAAGTGGAGAAAAAGTGGAGAAAAAGGGAGAAAAAAAGTGGGAGAAAAAGTGGAGTAAAAATGGAGAAAAAGTGGAGAAAAAGTGGAGAAAAAGTGGAGAAAAAGTGGAGAAAAAGTGGAGAAAAAATGGAGAAAAAGTGGAGAAAAAGTGGAGAAAAAGTGGAGAAAAAATGGAGAAAAAGTGGAGAAAAAGTGGAGTAAAAATGGAGAAAAGTGGAGAAAAAAATGTAGAAAAGTGGAGTAAAAATGTAGAAAAAGTGGAGAAAAAATGGAGAAAAAAATGTAGAAAAGTGGAGAAAAGTGGAGAAAAGTGGAGAAAAAGTGGAGAAAAAGTGGAGTAAAAGTGGAGAAAAAGTGGAGAAAAAGTGGAGAAAAGTGGAGAAAAAGTGGAGAAAAATGGAGAAAAAGTGGAGAAAAGTGGAGAAAAAGTGGAGAAAAATGGAGAAAAAGTGGAGAAAAAGTGGAGAAAAAGTGAGGAAGAAAAATGGAGAAAAGTGGAGAAAAAGTGGAGAAAAGTGGAGAAAAGTGGAGAAAAAGTGGAGAAAAAGTGGAGAAAAAGTGGAGAAAAAGTGGAGAAAAAGTGGAGAAAAGTGGAGCACCCTTTGGTGCCTTTCATGTGGCACTAAGGGGTGCTTAGCTTTGTATTTAGCCAAAAAAATGAAAAAAAAAAATGACGTAGGGTTCCCCCTAGTTTTGTAGCCAGCTAGGGTAAAGCAGACGGCTGCAGCCTGCAGACCACAGCTGGCAACCTCACCTTGGCTGGTAATCCAAAACTGAGGGCACCCCACGCTGTTATTTTAAATTAAATAAATAATTAAAAAAAAAAAAACACGTAGGGGTCCCCCAAAATTGGATCACCAGCCAAGGTAAAGCAGACAGCTGGGGCCTGATATTCTCAGACTAGGGAGGTCCATGGTTATTGGACTCTCCCCAGCCTAAAAATAGCAGGCCGCAGCCGCCCCAGAAGTGGCGCATCCATTAGATGCGCCAATCCTGGTGCTTCGCCCCAGCTCATCCCGCGCCCTGGTGCGGTGGCAAACGGGGTAATATATGGGGTTAATACCAGATGTGTAATGTCACCTGGCATCAAGCTCGGGGGTTGGTGAGGTCAGGCGTCTATCAGATACCCGACATCACCAACCCAGTCAGTAATAAAAAAAATAGACGACAAACACATTTTTATTTGAAAAAACACTCCCCAAAACATTCCCTCTTTAACCAATTTATTAGAATGAAAAACAAATCCAGGTCTGCTGTAATCCAAGGGGTTGCCATGACGATCCACACTGTCCCAGTCAATGAAGAGCAGGATGTTCCCCATTGGCTGGGAGAGCAATGCAGTGACCTGAGCTAACATCAATGGGTCAGCCCAGGTCACTGCAGGGGATGACAAGTGCTGCTGTCAGTGAGGTACATTACCTGTGCTGATCTCCAGCACACTGACAGCCCCTGACACTGAGTTCAATGACCGGCGTCTTCACACCAAGTATCGCGAGAGACCCGTGACGTCACCGCTAGTCAGTCTCGGGTCGGAAGCGAGAGGTGATGTGACAAGCAGCGGCCATGGAGGACAGTGACAGCGCTGAGGTCGGGACTTCATCACCGCAGGTAAGCCGAGCGGGACCATGTGTGTGTGTGTGTGTGTGTGTGTGTGTGTGTGTATGTGAGTGTGTGTGTGTGTGTGTGTGTGTGTGTGTGTGTGTGTACGTGTGTACATGCCGCGGGCAGGAGGGGGCGGAGCGAGCTGAGCGGGGAAGTGTGGGCTTCCTGCACGTAACTAGGATAAACATCGGGTTACTAACCAAAGCGCTTTGCTTGGATACCCGATGTTTATCTTGGTTACCAGCTTGTGGCAGGCTGCCAGCGATGGCTCCTGCACACTGTAGCTGTAAAAAGCCCTGCTTTTTGCTGCTAGAACCGTTCTCGAACGTATCTAGAACTATCGAGCTTTTGCAAAAAGCTCGAGTTCTAGTTCGATCTCGAACAACCCCCAAAATCACTCGAGCCTAGAACTGGAGAACCACGAACCGCGAACCGCGCTCAACTCTAGTTACTAAACTCTCCCCTCTCCAATCCATCCTGAATGCCGCAGCCAGGATCAGTTTCCTCTGCAACCGCTTCACTGATGCCTCTGCTCTTTGCCAGTCATTACACTGGTTGCCTATCCATTACAGAATCCAATATAAACTTATCACTCTCACTTACAAAGCTCTCCATGGTTCCGCACCACCCTACATCTCCTCCCTCATCTCTGTCTATCACCCCACCCGTGCCCTCCGCTCTGCTAATGACCTAAGACTGACATCCTCAACAATTCGAACCTCCTACTCCCATCTTCAAGATTTCTCATGAGCTGCGCCTATGCTCTGGAACACACTACCAAGAGCAATCCGATTAATTCCTAACATCCACACCTTTAAGCGGGCCCTAAAACCGCATTTCTTTAGACTAGCCTATCACCTCACTGCCCTCATCTAATCTAGTCCCTTTCTGCCCTTCAAAAAAATTTACTCCCAGTTCTCGCCCCCTTACCTGTATAAATTCTCACGGACAGGTTCATGCAGCTGGTTTTGAATACCCTATTAAATCGATGGCTGGACCATATATGACAAGCTTTTCTCCCCCCATTCACCTTTTGTGCCTCCCCTATTTCCTCATAGACTGTAAGCTTATGAGCAGGGCCCTCACTCCTCCTGGTATCTTAATTTTGTAATTTTGTATTGTCTCATATTGTCTGTACATGTCCCCACTTAATTGTAAAGCGCTGCGGAATATGTTGGCGCTATAGAAATAAAACTTATTATTACCCTTTAATAAAGTGGGTCTCCAGGTCTCCAATTAGGATCATTCAGCTTTCACATAAGCATTCAACTCCTTTCTCCCAGGCATTGACTTACCACAGTGAGTTAATTCGGACATCTCAATGGAAATATAAGCGGCTATATGGTTTTTATTAACCAAGCAATTAAAAAGCAGCAAAAGAACCAACATTATTCTGTGTTTTTATTTCCAACAGAAGGGAAGTCATTTTATACAAGTCAATGAGATGCAGCTACTCCTAAAGGAAGCCCTTTGACAAGCTGAATAGTTGGCACAGATGAAAATGGTGACCAGACAACAGGTCCCTTCCTATGAAAAGAAGGCTTTTATCCCAGCTGGCATGTAATGCTCTTAGTGCTGACACCTTTAATACTTTTCAATAAGTTTTTAAGTGATTTCTGGAACAAAACTGAAATTACTTGGAGATTCTTGCTCCTTGGTTCTCACACTGCAATGAAACAGAGCGATCCTTGTCACCTCCAATCTGTGTCACGCCGAAGCCGAAACTTTCCAGAACTTTAAAGTGACTGCTGAAATAGAGAGAATTAAAGGCTTGTTAGCGCTGACCATTCTCAGCCGATGATTAAAATCTCCAGTAAGAAATACCGCAGCTTCTCGTTATTTTCTGGATATATAACACTACAATACCGTCATGGTCAGCTGCATTTAACCATAAATTAGGAAAAATGTGACCATAGAAAATTTTCACTGACAAGTCTAGAAAAATCACAATTATACAGAGATAAGTGTCCCAAAATACGTGCTTCTTACCTTTTCCTGCAGAAGCAATTTGTCACAGATTGATTTGTAAGGATATTCCTTCTCTTTTGCCAATTACATACTACCACCTGCTATTTTTAGAAATACACACTCCCCCCCGATGGTATATCTGGTGTTTCTGATCTACACAGGCAGACTCAGGCTTCGACCAGCCGTGTGCTCATTCACAGACAGGCTAGCAAGAGTTAACCTCTATTAGGGTAGGATTACACTTGTGAGAGACTCGCGCGTATCTCGCATCGCATCACCCAGGACGGCCTTCCTCTTTCCCAACTGGAGCATCTCAGCTGCATAGAAATAGATGCAGCTGACCCATTCCTGTCGGGAGAGAGGCAGGCCGTCCCGGGAGATGCGATGCGAGAAACACGTGAGTCTCTCGCAAGTGGAATCCTACCCTTAGCCTCATTGTAAAGCTTCTGGAATCCCATGTTGTAAGGAACCCTTTCACGTCTCTTCTTCTCATACTTAGGGTCCACCCATGCCAACTATAGTTTCTGCTGTCTTGGTCTGTGTGGTGTGGTGTCCCAGATTTTCTGGAGAGAGTTGCTTTGTGCTTGGTGTTGTTTTAGAGTTATCCATTGTCTTGTTGTTTCCACCCTGTTCTTGTTTTCCTCCTTACCTCTTATTGCCTTGTACCTCTGTGTGTGCACACTGTGTGACAGAGTTTTGGTTTTCCCTGATTGTTTATTTCTGTGTGTTAGGCTAATTTCACACATCAGTTTTTTGGATCAGTCACAATCCGTTTTGTGACTGATGCGATGGATCCGTTACAGATTGTGGAAAAAACTGATGCGAAGGATCCTGTAAAAAATCGTATCCGTCGTGCCTTTATTAGAGAGAGAGAAAGAGAGAGAGAGTGAGTTTACAACACTTCTGGGCATGCTCGTATATAAAAAACGGAAGCTGTCGACGGATCCGTCATTTTACGGATTACGGCGGAATCCAGCACCATAGACAACAATTATTCCTCTTGACAGATTATAGCGAAATCCTGCGCAGTGCGTCATTTCGATTCTCGGAAAAACGTTACATTGTCCATTGCTTCCGCTCAATAGGCTTTTAGTGTGCTGTCTGCTGCAACATCCATACCTAGCATTGCTGCTGCAATTGTCGACAGGGGTCTGCCCTTGTTGGCTACCTACCGGTGTGTTAGCCTAGCTCCATCTCCAATGGCTTTAGTGAAGACTCTATAGCCATTCAGGTCAGTGATCGGTGCCTTTGGTCCATTGGATCCACTTACCCCTTATTACACTGATGTTGCTGGGGAAAATTGCTTTTGGCTCCAGTGATTCTTTTTTTTAACAAACTGTTCAATCTTTCATATATTTTGTGAGTAGATATATATAAAGTAGAGGGAAAGGGTTAACCCGCGCTGTCGTGAAGAATGAGGAGATCACTCGGGAATATATTCGTAATTTTATTATTCAAAGCGTTTCAGAGTTTTGAGAACTCCTTCTTCAGGAGTCAAAATCACTGATGAACAGAAATTTGTTGCAGGGTCTAAACAGTTGCCAGAGCGGCGATGGAGAAAAATTCTAATCTTAAAGCAGTATTACCATCTCTAAGGCTAGGTTCACATTTCCATTGTTTTGCATCAGTCACATACGTTGCTTCACGCTTGTGACTGATGCGTTGTACAACGGATGACAAGAATTAAATTCGTTGTCGGACTCCGTTGTAAAAAAGAGAAGATCAGCTGATCTCTCACAGCAGCCGGTCGCCGGGTGATCAGCTGATCGCTCACAGCAGCCGGGTGATCAGCTGATCATTTGGCTGCCGAGAATGTGTGCGGGGGACGGAGTGCGGGGTGGGTGGAGCCAAGCAGGGCCATGGCGCTGAGGATGTCAGTGTCGGGGACTGCATGGCTGGGGACAGGTGAGTGTGTGTGTGTGTGCGTGTGTACACGCGGAGTGCGGGAGGGGGCGCAGCTGAGCGGGGAAGTGTCGGGTTCCCTGCACACGCAGCCAGTGTAAATATCGGGTAACTAAGCAAAGCACTTTGCTTGGTTAACCAATATTTACCTTGTTTACCAGCGTACTGGCTCCTTGCACACATAGCCAGGGTAAATATAGGGTAACTAAGCAAAGCGCTTTGCTTAGTAACCTGATGTGTACCCTGGTTACGTGTGCAGGGAGCCAGAGAGAACATACGCAGCAAAAGCCTGCAGATTGCGCTGCTCAAAAAACTTTACACTCTGCGTTCCTGCCGCCCGACGGTCAGTCGTTCCACAACTGAGCAGTCGGGCGGAGGATGCAACGCAGCATCATCAGTCACAATCCACTGCTCATACAAGTCTATGGGAATAACGGAATCCGCCAAACGGATTCCGTTGTTTACCAGAGCTGCGGATTGTGACTGATACAAATTGACGGAAATGTGAACCTAGCCTTATACTTATGGCTCCTAAGGCACACCAACGCGGCATACATGACCAGCAGTCGGCTCAAAGTAGTGCATGGTGGTGTTCTATTCCTGATAGGTGCAGCTCCCAGAAGTGGACATTTAGTCATTTAGGGCTTATCCCCAGGATGCACCAAAAAGCAAATTGGTTATTTTTTTTTCCTAGAATACCCCTTTTAAGAGATCCTGTCACTATTTGAAAAGTGTCTAGTTGTTGCTCTTATTTTACTACTGCTACTCGTCTGACTATTCAATTTTTAGTTTTTCTAAAATCTGCCATATGGTTCTGTCACAATGGACTATGGTCCTGACCAGCCCTGATCTTATACCCCCTCCTCCAGGGAGGACCGGGACAGGAGTGTGATTTAACCTACAGAAATAGGCAAACAGGGGAAAACAAAACTCTGTCACACAGCATGCACACACAGAGGTATAAAACAATAAGAGATTAGGAGGAAAACAAGAGCAAGGTGGAAACATCAAGATGATGGGTACCTCCACAACACAAAGTACAAAGCAACTATTTCTTCAGCAAGTCTGGGACACCATTACTCACAGGCCAACACAGCATAAACTTATCAGGTCTGTCGGTTTGCATGGTGGTGGGCATCATGGCAGGTCTCCGGGGAGCGGAGCTAGTGCAGGTGTTCGCTCTGGCCATGTTTTGCACTCTAAGGGACTCACTTTAGGTTGTGACATTGCTGGGAGGCGAGGTGCCGTCGCTCCTAGTGATTACGCGTTTAGGGGTCCCAGGAAACCAGGTCCTCTCATGTTAGCTGTTGCCAGGGGATATGCGATGTCATGTCTTCTGGTTCAGCAATGTGGTGGGAGGTTCCTTCCACTCAATCTTCCTCTCCCCCTCCTTTACCTCTCTAGGTTGAAGGAGGAGACTTGCAATTATCTCAGCAGTGTCAGCTGACCCATGAGAGGGATATTAAAACCCACCACACCCTCTGGTCAGTGCTGATTATTTTCAGTTATGCCTGGGTAGGAAGGTTAGTAGTTTGTGGTCTGTTGGTTGTCCTCTGCTTTGGTCTCTTGGTTTTGTTTTTTTCCTCAGACTGCCCATATACCTGTTTAGTGGTTTCTACTTTCTTTGCTGGTGCATTTGATCTGACTGCGGCCTGTCTGCCCAGCCACCAGCCACCCCGCTATTGTCACCTCGGAAGGGCTCTGCCAAAGTCCTCACTTCCAGGACTGGAAGCCGAGTGGAAAGTACCCCGGCCGTTAAGGGTGTACGGTGGCATGATGGCTAGTGCAAAGTGTGTCTGGCATACTGCGTTTGCTGGCCTGCAGTCTGATCATCCCATCACTATCTTTGCATTACAAAACTATAGTTGGCGTAGGTAGAAGGTTTCCTCCAGCCTAAAAATTAGAGAAGCAGAAGTGATTGGCTTCCGTATAACATGTGATCAAAGATGCCTAACACGTCTTTGAATGAGCAGACAGCAGGTTGACTCCTGGGTTTGCCTGGGTTGATCAGAGGCACCAGAGAAACCATCCGACGGAGTGTCAGACTCTGCAATGTGAACAGAGCTTGACTGTTGGTGAGTTTTGTGCAAAACTCTGTGTGACAGATAAATGAGCCTTTTTGCTTAGTGTTAATTTGTTTGTCTGTTGTCATTTTTTTTTTTTTTACTAAGGGGACATGGCTCATATAATAGTAATGCAAAGCAGCTGAAAGACATGTCCCAGATCATCTTCTGAGCCACGCCTCCTTAGTAAAGACTATAAAATTAGCACTATATAAACATGCCCATATCTCTAGAACCGTATGCTCGATTTAAAAAAAATAAAAATTGGAATACTCAGGGGAACAGTGTGAATAAAATAAGTACAAAAACTGTCCTCTTTTTACCTGGTGACAGATCCTCTTTAAGGGTGTTATATAGTTGGTTTTGAAAAAGTAAATATAAAAAACCAGGAGGTTTTGTGTGATTGTGGAAGCAAATCTGCTGTTCCCTGTGTAAGGCTAACCACATAAGTGTATGTCAAGATGCTTGAGATCATCCCTTCCCATGCTGTAATAATACTTGACTCTTCAAAAGTCTGGAAGACATTAAGTAATTATAGTATTTATAAAAATAACATACATTGTCCTGTATTTTCATGATATTGCTTTGTAGTTAGAAATGTATTTCTTTAGGAACCTTTGGTCACACCATAGTTGAGTACATTGGTTTCGTTATGTTTCTAGCTAAATGGCACAATATGGTTAAATTATACAGGTGCATGCAGAAATATTAATTTTTGGGATTTTGCTGCAGGTCGCCCGGCTTTCAGCAGATGGCACTGTTTCTCTTTATGCATTGTATAGATACAAAATCTGCATAATGTTGGATTAAATTCGCAATTAAAATGTTATTGTGCTTGAGGCGACCTGCGCAGCGCTATATGCATGGCGATTAATTTCACCGTGATGTGCCAAGTTCACCGAAGCTGCAGAGGAAACTTCACTTTTATCCTTTTGGTTGTGTGCCCACTTTTTAGCTAAAGAGATGACCTTTGTGAAAGAAAGAAAGAATTCAAGATTTCAGACTACTTATATCTCCAATGATCTGATTAAGGCCAGAATGTTTACACATTTACATTTCTAGTTTGTTTTTTCTGCAGTTTATGACTCAGAGGAGACTGGTCAAAGCTGACTGCTTCTTGTGTAGAGATCTAATTAGCTTTGTTTGGTACACAGGCTGCAATGGGTTATGGAGATTGATAAATACTCTTTGCTTTACCTTGAGGCTAATACTTTATTTAAATGAAGTTTACATACATTTAATTTTAGATTTTCTGAAGTTCACGGATTCTATAGTTTATACTCGCATTTCTTCATTGATTGAATGGTTTACTCATCTTTAAAGTGAACTTGTCATAAACTTTTGCCCCCTCAAACCATTGAGGCTAGGTTCACACTTCCGTTGTTTTGCATCAGTCACAATCCGTCGCCTTGAGGAATTACGGTATCCTGCAAAATATTTTGCAGGAATCCAGTTTTTCCCCATAGACTTCTATTAGTGACGGATTGCGACTGATGATGCTGCGTTGCATCCGCTGCGTCGCGGTCAGTCGTTTTTTAACTGACCGCCGGGCGGGAGCAACGCAGCCTATAACGTTTTTTGAGCAGCGCAATCCATAGGATTTTGCTGTGCATGCTCTCTATGGCTCCCTGCACCCATAACCAGGATACACATCGGGTAACCAAGCAATGCACTTTGGTTAGTTACCCGATATTGGTACTGGTTACGTGTGCAGGGAGCCAGTGCTAAGCGGTGTACGCTGGTATCCAAGATAAATATCGGGTAACCAAGCAAAAAGTGCTTTGCTTTTAGTGACCCGATATTTACCCTGGATACGTGTGCAAGGAGGCCTACACTTCCCCGCTCGGCTCCGCCCCCTCCCGCACTCCGCATGTGTGTACACACACACACACTCTCACACACACTCACTTGTCCCCAGCCCTGTAGTCCCCGCGGCACTGATGTCCTCAGCGTCACGGCCCCGCTCGGCTCTGCCCCCTCGCGCTCCGCAACGCATGTGACTGATGCAAAACAACGGAAATGTGAACCTAGCCTAATTTGATTGTGAAACCTTTTAAATGATAAGCAAATTCATCCCTTTATGACCTCAAAGTGATGTGTAGAAGCGAAAAATCATATTTTGTAGTTGTGTCTGCAAGTGCATTGGGGCGTGACGATGCACTTCTAGCTTTTTGTAGCGCTGGCGTCCCAGCAGGGATGCCGACTTACTCACCTCCCCGGTTGGGTTGGGTTCCTACACCGCTGCCCTGCGGCCGTCCACATGTCCTCCTGCTTCTTCCTCCTCCCAGGGCCTGTGTATGCATCTCAGTTCTACCGGAAGTGTGCTTGGAACACGAATGTGAGCACCGATCCTCCTCTTAATGGTCCGGTGTGCTATTTCCAGGAAATGCGTATTGGCCTATGGCTGAGAGGCACTAGGTATTTAAGGCACCCTTAAATTAGGGGAGGTGCTTGCGCAACAACCTTAGTTAGCCAGTATATGAGTTTGCTGCTAGCTACTTGACAGGTTCCCGTTCTCCTGTCCCTTTATCCCCATCTGCGTCACCTGTACCTGCCTTCTCATACCTATCTGTCCCTGCCATGCCCTCCATATCTTTCCATACCTGCCTGCCTGTCTGCCTCAGTCATCTTGACTGTAACTGCTAATATCTGTGCCCGTACCTGAGTACGTCACCTGTTCTGGGGGTCAGCTACCACAGTCCCGGCCACTGCCCTGGGAATGGTACCTGGCGACCGCCTCGCTGTAGGCGTTTAGTTAATCCACTGCCCCTAAAGGGTAAGCCCAGGTCCCCTCTGTGGTCCAGTGGATCTACTAACCCCTTACGCTGCCCCTACACCGGCCATGAATGTTACACTTCTCAGCTTCATTCTGTATTTCCTACTTATCAGCACCCTCCTCTGACTGATTGACAGGTCATTTCATCTGCTCTGGTACATGGCCACTGAGCTGTCAATCAGGCAGGTGAGAATGGTGCTAGGTAGATAATGTTCCATGAAGCTGAGAAGCTAGGAGTGCATTGTCATGTCCTAATTCATTTCTAGACACAGCTTCAAAATATGAGTGCTTGCTGCTGTTGCAGTGCTTTTGTCACATGGCGTTTTGGTTAAAACTCACAGATTATCATGATGGCATCAAATGCTGTTCACACTACAGATTCTGACACAACACTCTATGGTTTCTCTGGTGTTTCTGAGTTACACAAGCAGGATCGGGCATAAACCACCTGTGTGCCCATTCATGGTCAGGCTTGCAAGAGTTAATCTCTGCTAGCCTACTGGTTAGCTCTGGGATCATGTTGCTGGAAATCTATCACATTTGCTCCCTACCTTTTTATAATGGTGGAAATTGTCTTCCCATGCCGACTATAGTTTATTGCTGCGTTGGTCTGTGTGCTATTATGTCCCAGTTCTACATGTGATTATATTACGTGGCACTTTGCGTTGTTGTGGAGTCCTCTCGTAGTCTTGTTGTTTCCTCCCTGCTTTTATTTTCCTCCTTAGGCTGCTTTTACACATCCGGCTTGAGCTCTGCGGCTCAATCCGGCTGTGCAAGCTATGCAACGCATGCGGTGAACACACCGCATCCTTTGCATAAGTTTTTCCTTTGCGGCCAATCCGGTTTTTGCCGCTTGCGGCATGCTACTGAGCATGCGCAGTGGCAAAAACTGCATGCGGCGGCCGGATTCGGTTATTGCCGCATCCGGCCGCCATAGGCATGCATTGAAAAATGCGCCGCATCGTTTTTTTTTGCCGCACGAAAAAACGTGCCAGGCAATGTTCCATCCGGCCGCCGCATCGCCAAAATCTGCCGCATGCGGCAAAAACCGGATGGAACGCAAGGCCTTGCGGCACAATGCGGCACTAATTAAAGTCTATGCAGAAAAAACGCAACTGGCAGCAAAAAAAAACGGTTGCGATTTTCCTGCAAAGTGCCAGATTGTGCCGCATTGCAGAAACTGGAGGTGTGAAAGCAGCCTTACCTCTTATTGTCTTTTCAGAGAACTTCGCTTTAAACAATCCCTTGTAAGAAGCCTGGATACCCTCTGTAATTCTGATTGGTGAAAAACTCCATGCAGTTGAGTAAAAATGACAATATATCTTAGATAGCTGTCTAAAAAAGGCTTATTTGGACTGAGCTATTCCTCCAAACAACCAAGCACACTCAGCTCGACTGTGCATAAATGTGTTCTCAATATGGATAGACCATTTATAGCTATCCCTAGGAGCAACCTTTCTCCAGTAAAGTGATGGATCAGCCAAGTCCTATATATGGCTTTCTCCTACAGAAGGCACTAATTATAAATATGATCAGGGCTGTATTTACCATTAGGCACCCATGGTCCCGTGCCTGGGGCGGCACCTTCTAGCAGTAAAAAAAAAAAAATTTTTTTTTTTATTTACATATTCATTAAATCCGCTGTATTTTCGGAGGGAGGAGGGGGGGAGAGGCGCACCTCCATTTATTTGTATCCGCATCAATTAAGACGCAAATGCAGACAAACTGCGGCGGCCGGGCACAGAGAGCTGATTGACCCCGGAACTGCCGGCGCCTGCACTTCCGGGGTCACAGGCGCGATAATCAGCTCCTTCCTCTGTGCTGCGTCCAATGCTGTGTGGATTTCACATGCAGAGCTCACAGCAGGACGCCGCAGAGGATGCCGCGATGGAAGCCGGTGTCAGAAGAGGATACTCACGTGAGCCAGGAAGATGACAGCGGGCCCTGGAGCAGGTAAGTGCTCGCAGAGCTGAAGATTCATAAGGAGCGTGGGGGTGTCTCTAATGCAGACTGGAGATCTGCGCATGTGGTGGGGGGAGAGAGGCTGATATTGGGGGAGACTTGGGGGAAGAGAAGCTGATACTGGGGGAGGCTGGGAGGAGAGAGTCTGATGCTGGGGGAGGCTGATGCTGGGGGAGGCTAGGAGGGGGGAGGCTGATGCTGGGGGAGGCTAGGAGGGGGGAGGCTGATGCTGGGGGAGGCTAGGAGGGGGGAGGCTGATGCTGGGGGAGGCTGGGAGGAGGGAGGCTGAGGCTGATGCTGGGGGATGCTAGGAGGAGAGAGGCTGATGCTGGGGGAGGCTGATGCTGGGGGAGGCTGGGAGGAGAGAGGCTGATGCTGGGGGAGGCTGATGCTGGGGGAGGCTGGGAGGAGAGAGGCTGATGCTGGGAGAGGCTGGGAGGAGAGAGGCTGATGCTGGGAGAGGCTGATGCGGCGGGAGGCTCGGAGGAGAGAGGCTGATGCTGAGGGAGGCTGATGCTGGAGGAGGCTGGGAGGAGAGAGGCTGATGCTGGGGGAGGCTAGGAGGGGGGAGGCTGATGCTGGGAGGAGGGAGGCTGATGCTGGGGGAGGCTGGGAGGAGGGAGGCTGATGCTGAGGGAGGCTGATGCTGGGAGGAGAGAGGCTGATGCTGGGGGAGGCTGATGCTGCGGGAGGCTGGGAGGGGGAAGCTGATGCTGAGGGAGGCTGGGAGGAGAGAGGCTGATGCTGGGGGAGGCTGGGAGAAGAGAGGCTGATGCTGGGGGAGGCTGATGCTGGGGGAGGCTGGGAGGACAGAGGCTGATGCTGGGGGAGGCTGATGCTGGGAGAGGCTGGGAGGGAGGAGGCTGATGCTGGGGGAGGCTGGGAGGGGGGAGGCTGGGAGGAGAGAGGCTGATGCTGGGGGCAGAGAGGCTGATGCTGGGGGCAGAGAGGCTGATGCTGGGGGCAGAGAGGCTGATGCTGGGGGAAGCTGGGGGAAAGAGGCTGATGCTGGGGAAAGCTGGGGGAGAGAGGCTGAAACTGGGGGAGGCTGGGGGGAGAGAGGCTGATGCTGGGGGACGCTGGGGGGAGAGAGGTTGATGCTGGGGAAGAGAGGCTGATGCTGGGGGAGAGGCTGCTGCTGAAGGCGGGGGAGAGAGGCTGCTGCTGGGGGAATGGGAGAGAGGGGCCAATGCTAGAGACAGAGGACAAGGGTTGAGGGAAAGTGCAATGACAAAATCGATGGGGGGAGTGTATGGGCTCAGAATGAGAGGGGGGCAGCATTGGGAGCTCATTATGGAGAAGGGGCAGCATGTGTGGGCTCAGTATGGAGTGGAGCAATGTAGGGGAGTCAATATCAAGAGTGGGGTAGTGTGTGTGTGTGGGGGGGTATCTCAGCATAAGCGTTAGTGTGGTGGTCTTAGTATGATGAATGGGGCAGCATGGAGGTGTCATTATGGAAAAGAGGAAGGCAGCATTAGGAGCTCATGGAGAGGGGCAGCATGCATGGGACACTGTCAGGAGGGGGCAGCATGCATGGGACATTCTGAGGAGGGGGCAGCATGCATGGGACATTGTGAGGAGGGGGCAGCATGCATGGGACATTGTGAGGAGGGGGCAGCATGCATGGGACATTGTGAGGAGGGAGAAGCATGCATGGGACATTGTGAGGGGAGGGCAGCATGCATGGGACATTGTGAGGAGGGGGCAGCATACATGGGACACTGTGAGGAGGGGGCAGCATGCATGGGACACTGTGAGGAAGGTGCAGCATGCATGGGACATTGTGAGGAAGGGGCAGCATGCATGGTACATTGTGAGGAGGGAGCAGCATGCATGGGACATTGTGAGAAGGGGGCAGCATGCATGGGACATTGTGAGGAGGGAGCAGCATGCATGGGACATTGTGAGGAGGGGGCAGCATGCATAGGAAACTGTGAGGAGGGGGCAGCATGCATGGGACATTGTGAGGAGGGGGCAGCATGCATGGCACATTGTGAGGAGGGAGCAGCATGCATGGGACACTGTGAGGAGGGGGCAGCATGCATGGGACATTGTGAGGAGGGGGCAGCATGCATGGGACATTGTGAGGAGGGAGCAGCATGCATGGGACACTGTGAGGAGGGGGAAGCATGCATGGGACATTGTGAGGAGGGGCAGCATGCATAGGACATTGGGAGGAGGGGGCAGCATGCATGGGACATTGTGAGGAGGGGGCAGCATGCATGGGACATTGTGAGGAGGGGGCAGCATGCATGGGACATTGTGAGGAGGGGGCAGTATGCATGGGACATTGTGAGGAGGGGGCAGTATGCATGGGACATTGTGAGGAGGGGGCAGTATGCATGGGACATTGTGAGGAGGGGGCAGCATGCATGGGACATTGTGAGGAGGGGGCAGCATGCATGGGACATTGTGAGGAGGGGGCAGTATGCATGGGACATTGTGAGGAGGGGGCAGCATGCATGGGACACTGTGAGGAGGGGGTAGCATGCATGGGACATTGTGAGGAGGGGGCAGCATGCATGGGACATTGTGAGGAGGGGGCAACATGATGTGAGGTCAATGTGCAGATCATATTTCATAATTGAGGAAGGTGTGGTGGGTATAATTTATAAGGGAGGGCAGTGTGTAGTTTATTAGGGGCAGTGTCACAGTCACAGTATATAAGTGGGGACGGTGTGGTGGGAATATTTTATACTCATGCTATGTTTTGATGTGCCTGTGGTGATCCCCATTGGGGGGGGTTAGTGCCCTTCGTTTCTCATTGATACTTTTTCAAGTGTTTTACAGAGTAGATCTGCCTTAAACAGATGTCGTGTGCGAAAACTCATAGTGTTACGTTGTCACTAAGGGGCGCGACCACTTAAAGTGCCTAGGGCAGCACGAAGGCAAAATACAGCCCTGAATATGATGGATATCTATGTGCCTTCCCTGTGTAATTTTGCTATGCTTCTTAATCTAATATATAAAGCTGAATGTGTGTGTGTGTGTGTGTGTGTGTGTATGTCCGGGATTGGCATCTGCACCGTCACAGCTACAGCCAAAAAATGTTTGCACACTCACACGTCTGGACCCCGAGAGCGTCATAGGCTATGTTGTGAGGCGAAATTTTAACCCCGCGCGTTCCAATTTACCAATTAATTTTGCCCCTATCTACATAATGGGGAAAAAGTGAAACGAAAAGTGTATCCGCACCGTCACATTTACAATCACGAAATTTTGCACAGACACCTCATGTGACCCAGGGAACGTCGTAGACTAGTGATGGGTAGTTCGTGAGTGAGTAGTTTTGAACTACTCCTCAGAGTGAACTAGTTCATCTATCACCATCCTGACAGAGATTACTTCATTATGAACTAAACAGCAGTGTGAGGAGACAGAGAGTGATCCTCATACAGCTCCAGGAGGCTCCTGCTCTCACACTGGCTCTTTATAGCCCCTGATGCCAGAAAAGAAGGTAGTAAAACACTAGACCACACATCAAATACAAATATAATAGTAATAATAATATTAATAAAAACTGAAATTGCACAAAAGACAGACACAGCTCATATGTGTGTATGAGAGTGTGTTTCTGTGTGTGGTGCACGCCCCTCACCTGTCTGTGTAATAAAATTAGCCTCCTGAGGATCGGCCTCCTGGAGCCTATAAGATCAGTGTTGCTAAAATCTTTACCACTGGCTCATGTTCTGTTCTCAAAATGGTGGCTGCTGAACTGCTTCTCAGCTCCCTCATACACATTCATTATGAGTCAGTACTCTACACTGCCACAGGGGGCGCTGCTGGGCTCAGTGAGATGCATCAGACTGAACTAGGCTGTCCTGATTCATTCTCAATAGAACATTTAGTTCAGCAGTTCATATAGTTCATTTAGTTCACAGGTCACATGATGCATTTCCTGTCAGCTCCTCACAGGATAGGGTGGAGAGAAATACTGAACTAAATGAACTAAATGAACTAATCTTTTCAGTGAACTAGTTCATGGTGAACTAATCACCAAAATGAACTAGATTTCCCATCACTATCGTAGACTATGTTTTGACAGGAAAATTTAACCCCATGCTTTACAGTTACTCTCCAAGAAACATGGCTCCATTAAAGTAAATGGAGCCTGGAACTACAGGTTTAGTAGGAGCTATGATTGGTTGCTATAGGAACAAAAGACATTCATAGTATAAGAAGCTTATATGTGAGGTAATAAGATGTCGGTGGGGAGATGGATAGAGAGCGACAGACAGACAGAGACAGACAGACAGACAGACAGACAGAGAGACAGACAGGGAAAGAGACAGAGACAGACGGGGAAAGAGACAGACAGAGACAGACCTGGAAAGAGACAGACCTGGAAAGAGACAGACCTGGAAAGAGACAGACCTGGAAAGAGACAGACCTGGAAAGAGACAGACCTGGAAAGAGACTGACCTGGAAAGAGACTGACCTGGAAAGAGACTGACCTGGAAAGAGACTGACCTGGAAAGAGACAGACCTGGAAAGAGACAGACCTGGAAAGAGACAGACCTGGAAAGAGACAGACCTGGAAAGAGACAGACCTGGAAAGAGACAGACCTGGAAAGAGACTGACCTGGAAAGAGACTGACCTGGAAAGAGACTGACCTGGAAAGAGACTGACCTGGAAAGAGACTGACCTGGAAAGAGACAGATGGGGAAAGAGACAGATGGGGAAAGAGACAGACAGACATGCAGACAGGGACAGAGACAGGCAGACAGGGAAGGAGGAGACAAGCAGAGAGACAGACAAAGATAGATGGGGAAAGACACAGACCGTGATAGAGACAGACGGGGAAAGAGACAGAGAAATAGAGACAGACAAGTAAAGCGACAGACAGAGACAGGCAGACAGTGAAAGAGACAGACAGCAAAAGACACCGACAAAGAGACGGGGAGACAGACGGGAAAAGAGACAGACCTGGGAAAGAGACAGACCTAGAAAGAGACAGATGGGGAAAAAAACAGAGATAGAGACAGACAAAAAAAGAGACAGACAGAGACAGGCAGACGGGGAACGAGACTGACGGGGAACGAGACTGACGGGGAACGAGACTGACGGGGAACGAGACTGACGGGGAACGAGACTGACGGGGAACGAGACTGACGGGGAACGAGACTGACGGGGAACGAGACTGACGGGGAACGAGACTGACGGGGAACGAGACTGACGGGGAACGAGACTGACGGGGAACGAGACTGACGGGGAACGAGACTGACGGGGAACGAGACTGACGGGGAATGAGACTGACGGGGAACGAGACTGACGGGGAACGAGGCTGACGGGGAACGAGACTGACGGGGAACGAGACTGACGGAGCACATTACTTGGCCAATTTAGTTAAATCTGTGTGGAATATCTGTGGTGTTGAAATATATGTTGTGAAATGCTTCTATTAGCTTAGTTTTTGCCTTTTAATAATTACATTTCTATCTATTTGGTTTGTGTTTTTTGTGTGCAGAATACATTTTTGTTAATACATTCTATTTTGTTAACAACCGTTATTAACCCGAGCGAAGCCGGGTAGTACAACTAGTAAATAATTAAATAACGGCATGCTGGTATTATCAGGCTGGGAATATCTATGGTTATTGGACAGTTCCCAGGCTACAAAAACCAGCCCGAAGTCGATCCAGAATTGGCGCATCCAGTAGATGTGCCAATTCTGGCTCTTTTTCCCAGCTATAATGGATTGCCCTGGTGCGGTGGCAATCGAGGCAAAACTTTTTTGAGTTAGTGCCAGCTGTGTAATGTCAGCTTGCATCAAGCCCAGAGGTAAGTAATGAAGAGGTGTTATTCAGACACCCCCATTACTAACCTAGTAATAAAAACAAACACACACACACACACACACACACAGGTAAATAGTTTATTTGAATAAAGACCCTCCCTCACTATCCCTCGTTCACCAATCTATTATGAAAAATGTTCCCACAAAGTTCCATGGTAGTCTAATATCACCGAATGCAGCTCAGATGACCGTGAATAGCAGTAAAGTACAGCTATTCTTAGGCGCCAGGTAGTCACAACTCTCATCAGAGCTGCCCGGTCTTGCTGAACGCAGCATTGAGCTGGCAGCTCTAATGAGAGATGTCATAACTATACAAATAAACTATTATTTCTTGTGTGCATGTTTTTTTTATTACTGGGTCAGTAATGGGGTGTCTGATACACACATCTCCCATATTAACCCCTGGGCTTGATTACAACTAACATCAAACTCAAAAAATATTACCCCAATTGCCACCACTCCAGGGTAATCGGGAAGAGAGGGGGCAAAGTGCCAGAATTGGCACATCTGTAATGAGTGCAAGATCCAGATGCAGCACACAGAGAAGGAAGGCACAGTAGTGACATAACCAAATTTATTAATGTACAGGCAGGGGGGTGGGGATATATAGGGGAATCTTATCACAATTGAAGAATTGCAAATTTTAGTTCTCAATAACACAGCAATCAATACTCTCAGTCTACCAACTTCAAGGAAATAACATTCCTTCTACTAACACGTGGCCCACATTAACCACTATGGGAAAGGATGTGGACCCGTCAAGGCTTACATCCGCAGTCCTAAGCTGCTAAACCTGCGTCTCTGTGGGTTACAGTCACTGAATTGCAAAGCGCACTAAACTCAACCCACTATCATCACAATCCCCACATTAAATACCACATGGCTGGGCAGGAGGCAACAGCTCAGTGGATTCAGGTCACCCATGGCTGGCAATCTTGCATGGCAATGTCTGTGGCTTGCCCATGTAGTCTGGACCGGGAGTCTTGACCGGCATAGCGGGGGTCTGGGTCCTGACCGGCGTGGCGGTGGTCTCGGGGGTCTTGACCGGCGTGACGGAGGTCTCGCTGGATGGTGCGGGGGGGGGGGGTCTGAAGGGTCTTGACCAGCGTAGCTTGGGTCTCACTGGACGGTGAGGGGTCTTGAAGGTCTTGACCAGCATAGCGAGGACCTGGCTGGACGGTGCAGGGGCATAGAGGGTCTGGAACCGGCCAGCTGCCACACCGGCATTCTGCAAGAGAGGCTTCCTTCTTCCCCTCTGTCTGAACGTTCCCACGCTGCAGCTCTGCTTCGCGCCCCTGCTCCTATTCCGATCCCTCCTCCGGCTCTTTCCGCCTCCTCCTCCCTTGTCTCTTCCAAGGCTGGTCCCTCTCTCTCAGGCTTCCTCCTGGGAAACAATTCTCCAGTTTTCAATTCCTTTGCTGCTATTATTTCTATGGCCATCAGAGGGCAGTGGCAAATCATTAATCTCACAAGACTGCACAGATCTTCGTGCCCATACTCCTACACATCAATTCTGGGGTGGCTTCGGGTTGGTACTTTTAGGCAGGGAAGGGCCAAATAACCATGGGCCTTCCCATACTATTAATACCAGCCTGCAGCTATCTGATTTACTTTGGCTATGTATCAGAAATAAGGAGGGCACCACATCATTTTTTAAATTATTTATTAATTTAGTTCCCAGCAGCGGCCTAGGAGTCAGAGATTCATATAGTATTCTTCCTCAAGCTGCTCCAATTGCATTTGAGAACTGATTCCCTCTATTTCAGTAACTTTCCAGCCCCCTGAGCCCTCCTGTTAGGGTGTTCCAGTAAAATGCTTGAGTTTCTCATTGACGTCTATTATACTCGTTACTCGACTCGAGCCCATCAAAACTTCTGACTTGCTTGATTTGAGTACTGAGCACTCGAGCATTTTAGCTCATCACTAATGCATACATACTGTATATAAGCCCAATTTTCAGGCCATACACATTAGACTCTTGCTGAGTGAACCAGATGATGGATATATTATATTCTCAAGTAGACACTTTCATTGCTGTGTTAACATTCATAAGTTGTGTCCAGTCTCCTACCAGGTCCAGACCACCCAGGGGTGGGATTCAAATTTTTAACAACAGGTTCTCTGTAAACTCCACCCAGTTGAAAACCACACCCAATCTGTAACCACACCCATTTTGTTAGCCACACCCATTTTCACGCACTTTCCTCAACCAAAAAATACAAGTAATTTAAAGTAAAATCTCTTTCCCCTTCTTCCCCTCCTCTACAGTCACTCTCCTGTCCAGCACCAGTTGTTCCAGTCACTATCACTCTTATTGTGGTTTTTCTACAATTTTTAAAAATTATTACTAAAGGAGCCCTGCTAAAATTGGAACAGACGACCTTCCCCATACATATCTCATCCCATGTGGTCTCTTTCTCTTGCAGATCCCATCCCATAATGGCCCCTTTCCCCTACAGATCACATCCCATGTGGCTCCTTTCCCCCTACAGATCACATCCCATTATCGCCCCTTTCCCCTACAGATCCTATCCCATTATCGCCCCTTTCCCTTACAGATCCCATCCCATGTGGCTCCTTTCCCCCTATAAATCCCATCCCATCATGGCTTCTTTTCCCAGCAGATCTTATCCCATGTGCTCCTTTTCCCATATAGCTCCCATCTATGCAGCCTCCTCTCTCCATATAGCTCCCATCTTTATGCGGCTCCTCTCCCCATATAGCTGCCATCTTTTGTGGCCTCCTTTCCCCATATAGCTGCCCTCTTATGCAGCCCCTCTCCCCATACAGCTGCCCTCTTATGCAGCCCCTCTCCCCATACAGCTGCCCTCTTATGCAGCCTCTCTCCTCATACAGCTGCCCTCTTATGCAGCCCCTCTCCCCATACAGCTGCCCTCTTATGCAGCCCCTCTCCCCATACAGCTGCCCTCTTATGCAGCCCCTCTCCCCATACAGCTGCCCTCTTATGCAGCCCCTCTCCCCATACAGCTGCCCTCTTATGCAGCCCCTCTCCCCATATAGCTGCCCTCTTATGCAGCTCATCTCCCCATATAGCTGCCAACTTTATGCAGCTCGTCTCCCCATATAGCTGCCATCTTTATGCAGCTCGTCTCCCCATATAGCTGCCATCTTTATGCAGCTCGTCTCCCCATATAGCTGCCATCTTTATGCAGCTCGTCTCCCCATATAGCTGCCATCTTTATGCGGGTCCTCTCCCTGCATCTTCGGCTCTATGAGCACTTACCTTGCTCCAAGCACCGGCGGCTGCTTCTCTGTCTTCCGTCCTCCTCTGCGACTCTCTGCAGTCACAGTGACACTGACGCTGACAGACGGCAGGAGGAGGAGCTACCTCCTCTCACTGCCGTGACCTCTGTAGCGTCAGCACGTCGCTGTACGCCGGGTCAGGGAGCAGACAGGCTTCACTGAACCCGGAAGTGCGGCGCAGAGGTATGGGGATTCATTTGTGCTAGTGTCTTAAAGAGACACTAACACAGGTGAATACAGGGAACCGGATCACTGGAGCTGTTTCTTGCCGGTTCTGGGAACCGGCTGCTATTTTAACAACCGGTTCTCCAGAACCGGACAGAACCGGCTGAATCCCACCCCTGAGACCACAGTCTGCTACCTAGGTGTCTCCAAGGAGCCCGGCTCCTGACCTCCTCTCTCCTTCACTTCCCAAACTCTACTCTCTACACACTACTCATTGACTGACACTTCTGACCTCCAACCCCCCAAGTGGGTGACCCTATTCCACTCAGGCCGTCCACTGGGGTGTCTTGTGGGTGTGGTGCAGAGTGTACCTTAGGACTTTAACCACTTCATGACCTTTGACGGATCTTTCCGTCATGGAGCGTGTTACGTTAAGCCCCGCCCCCTGCCGCGGGCAGGATGCGGCGATCCGCGCACATATCAGCTGTTTTCAACAGCTGACATGTGTCTCGCATTCCACTCGTAACATTAACCCCTTACATCTCGCTGGCAAAGTCTGGCAGCGAGATGTATATACGCGCGGTCATGATTTTCACTTACCGCCGCCCCCACCGGAAGTCACGTGAGTGATCACGTGACTTTCGGTGGTTGCCATGGTAGCACAGAGTCATGTGATGACGCCTGCAGCTATGACGAGTCACTTTTGTTTTCACTTGGCCCGGAGGCCAGTGAAGCAGGAAGTGACCGTATCTGCTGTTTACAGCTGTATAGATGTGATCAGCAGATAGATCAGAGCAATCGGATTGCTGATCGCTATAGCCCCCTGGGGGGACTAGTAAAATAAAAACAAAAAGTAAAAAAAAAGTTTTAAAAAAAACCTAAAACTTCAAATCAACCCCCTTTCACCCCATTGAAAATTAAAGGGTTAAAAAAATAAATAAATATATACACATATTTGGTATCGCCGCGTTCAGAAATGCCCGATCTATCAAAATATAAAATCATTTAATCTGATTGGTAAACGGCGTAGCGGCAAAAAAATTCCAAACGCCAAAATTACGTTTTTTGGTCGCCGCAAGTTTTATGCAAAATGCAATAACAGGCGATTAAAACGTAGCATCTGCGCAAAAATTGTACCGTTAGAAACGTCAGCTCGAGACGCAAAAAATAAGCCATTACAGAGCCTCAGCTCCCGAAAAATACGGGTTTCGGATAATGGCGCAAAACGTACGCCACTTTTGTTGGACAAGCTTGTGAATTTTTTTTAACCTCTTAGATACAAGTAAACCTATACATGTTTGGTGTCTACAAACTCGCACCGACCTCAGGCATCACATCGACTCATCAGTTTTACCATACAGTGAACACGGTGAATAAAACATCCCAAAAACTATTGTGCCATCACACTTTTTTTGCAGTTTTTCCATACTTGGAATTTTTTTGCTGTTTTCCAGTACACCATATGGTAAAACGTATGGTTTCATTTAAAAGTACAACTTGTCCCGCAAAAAACAAGCCTTCATATGGCAAGATTGATAGAAAAATAAAAAAGTTACAGCTCTCCGAAGAAGGGGAGCAAAAAACAAAAATGTAAAAACAGAAAGTGCCCGGGGGCTGAAGGGGTTAATCAGCTGATGTAGGCAACACCATGTAGTTGGGGACCCACAACCAAGGAGGAGGTGGATATTGCACGGGAGGGCAGATTGTACAATACCCTGTGACGACCCGATAGTCCAGGGGTGTCACATTCCCCCTTGGTTAAACGTAGCTTGTCCTCGAGCTACAGGACATCAGAGGTTTATTTCTTTATTTTTTTTCAACTGTAAAAATAGAAAAAGAAACATTTTATTTACAAAGGTTCATCCCACATTAGGAAGGCTTGGCACTTAAACGTTACGTAACTTAGAGTTCATCGTTCCAATGATGGAACGCTACCTGTTTAGTTAGTAGCGGAGGCTCAACCTGCTCCGTTGCAGCCTCTTTCTGCAACAGTCCAGTTCCATTGTCCCGGATCCCATTAACCCGCCATCCAAACAACCTGACCCGCTGCATACCTATGGTGGGTACGTGACCAGGTTCAGATCCCAGGTGTTCTAAAAGATGACTCTGGTGGGCACAGGAGGTACAACTATTTACAAGAACACAAGTCTGTGTTGGTCACAACCAGTCCCATGATCATGGTCCATGTTTACTACTATATAGGTAACGAAGTCCATGTACCGGGTGTACACACTATAACAATCTTCTCATCAATCAGGTAACTTTTCTCTTTTCATTTAAACCTTGTTGATTAAGTACTTATCTTATAACATTTCTATATGAAAAATAACAAACTTAGGAAAATAATAAATGAAACACAGACACCTAACAGTTCTGCAATGACATTTACACATTACTGGTACCGCTCACTGGGAGGCTGGTAATCAACGGTGGCGGCTGGCACAACCCACTCATCAACCATAGCGAGTCGCTTCACATCTAGGGCATACCAGCCCCGCTCACTCCAATGCCGAGTGTAGATAACCATCACCCCTGGCTCCAGGTTACGGCCCGGGTGGTCCCTCGAGAGATGTTGCTCTATATCTCTCCGAGCGACAAACACTTCTTCAGAGAGGTTCGCTTCCCAGAGGAAACCCCACCCTTTGTCGGGGTTAAATCGCTTTTACATGGCCCCTGCGCCATGGCCCTGTGACATGGAAGGTAGCCTTCCTCAAGTGCTCCTTTTCTCTCTGGGCCCAGGCAACCAACTCCTGTTGCCTCTGGTTTTGATTTGTCATTTCCGGTTTCAGCTTTGGCTGGTGTCGTTCCCAGTAGGGGGCATCAGCGTCCAGCCTCGGCTCCCTAACTGGCTCTGGCTTTTATTTTGCTTTTGCGGCCCCAACAGCCGTTGGGATGCCGCACGGTGGTGGAACTGGCAACTCCTCAGGCTCCACCCCTCTTACATCGGGTAGATGTACCGACTGCTCCACAGCCAGGGTTGCAGAGTCCGGGTGCTCCGGCTTTAAGGACGGGCCCGATGATGCGGCCGGGTCTAGTCTGGCCGGTGTCGGGGGGACAGCTGTCATGACCGAGTCGAGTGACGAAACTGGGGGCTCTTTAGCTGCATCTTCATATACAGGGGCTGAAGGTTCCACTGCCATGGTGGGAGCAGGCAGCTCGGCGTCCACCGAGGATGGGGTTGGTGGCGGTGAAGTGCTCACCAGGAGCGGGGGGGGGTCCGGATCACTCAGCTGCATCGGCCGGAATGGGGCAATCATTAGGGACTGGGCAAGCGCTTACCCTCTCTTCACGTGGGATCTCAATATCGATGCTGTGGCCCTCTGGGAACTTCCGGTTCCGGGCTCACTCTCAGGAAGAAGGTCGGGGCTTCGGCTTTGCGTGCTTTTGTGGAGAAGACAGCGTTTTGGTGCCAAAAGATGGTAGAAGATGGCGGAAATGGCGGGAAATGGGGATTTTGGCTCACGGTTTTTGTCTTCAAGGCGCACATCACCCAGGTAAGTGGGTCCTGCTAGTATCCTGTTTGTGACGCCAGGAATTTGAGGTGTGCCGCCCCCGTGCCAGCAGCCAGGCTGCTCGGATCTGGATACCCGGTGGCTCGAGGGGTATCCGGACCCGGGGGTCATGCGGCCACTCAAATGAAGGGGGTATTTACAGGGGATTGTGTTAAAGTTCGTGACGCCACCCATCGTATGTGGTAATGTGGACCACCACTGCACTTGGGAGTACCCGGGGGTGATGGAGTGGGACAGCCAGGTGTTAGAACCCTCCACGGGTAGGGGGAATGCCCCGGGACTCGGTGAGGGTGACTGGGGAGTGCCGTTGGGTGCGAAGGGGGTCACGTTTGTACTCACTCAGTCCAGTAAACTGACACCAACAACAGGATAAACCAAAGTTCTGGATACTGCTGCCGCTGAGGGGAGCTAGTTTGGGTCCCGTCCCCAATGGTGCTGCCTGGTGATCCGTGACCTTCCTCCTGGCACTAAGTTCACTTCTCTGTTGGTCCCGGTAGTATGGAACTAGTCGGGTCCCGCTCCCCAGTATGGCTAACTGTGGGAGCTTGCTCTCAGGGTTCACACTTGGGATTTTCAGGACCATTTTTGTGGAAAGTCCTATCCCCCTCGTTGCGCTAGTACCCCGATTTTGGAGCAGGTGGAGAGCAGATCTTGAAGGCTCCGTTCTCGTCGGGCTAATTGTCAGGTTGCCTGAAGCTACTCCGTGACCTAGGGTCCATCTACCCTGTCGTGCCCTGGTCCCAGCCCGGTGATGGTACAAGGCCGCCGGCTGTCCTCCTCGACAGTTCCGTGACCCTTATCACGATCCCCTGTGACCAGCTCCTTCCAGGTCCAGACCACCATCGGCTACCTAGGTGTCTCCAAGGAGCCCGGCTCCTGACCTCCTCTCTCCTTCACTTCCCATACTCTACTCTCTACACACTACTCACTGACTGACACTTCTGACCTCCCCTTACCAACCCCCCAAGTGGGCGAACATATTCAACTCAGGCCGTCCACTGGTGTGTCTGGTGGGTGTGGTGCAGAGTGTACCTTAGGACTTTAATCAGCTGATGTAAGCAACACCATGTAGTTGGGGACCCACAACCAAGGAGGAGGCGGATATTGCACGGGAGGGCAGATTGTTCAATACCCTTTGACGACCCGATATTCCAGGGGCATCACAATATTTGCTGTGGTTTTGGTGAATGAAACTAACTTTATTTACAAATGTACTGTAGATGTCGTGCCCACGGGGTCTGGGGCTACCCGTTACCGGGCCGCGGTTGTTCCTCTGGCATGCTGCGGTGGCCTGGCTCGGTTCCATGACCCCGACGTTGTCAATAGAGATGGGGATTGGGATGATGGCAATGGTTATTCATGACACCAGCTGTGTTATGTGGCCAGTTATAAGCCACTGCTGCGGGAAGTCTCTATTCTGGGGCAGATGGTGATGCAGCTCCGGTGTTGCAGGTCTCCACAGGTAAAGCTCAGGCCCCGGGGAGGATGGTGGGAGCAGTAGTCGCTTATGGCACAGGGTCACGATGGCGAGGGTGGGGCGCCCCTGAGGCTTCAAGCGCCACAGGGTACTGCACCCCCATCAGGGTGTAGTACTTATCCCGGGTTCTGGGAAGGTCAGTACCGGTTTCCACTCACACAACATACAGTAACACAGGGTTGCCCTCCCCAATGGGAACTGGGCCAGGGTGGGATCGCAACAGGGGGTCACTACAGCGGTGGGTTTACAGGACGGCACCGCAACAGGGGCTCCCCAGATCCACTGTACAGGGGACTCAGGGTCAGGGAGAAAGCAACAACCAGGGGGAGTCAGCAGCACACAGTGGGAAGAGCAGGTTGACCTGGTGAGAGCAGTGAACCAGCTTGTGGCAGCGGCTGGGGGCAACAGCTTGGAACACACAACAATACAACGAAACAGAGAGAGAACAGCTTCGACAGAGCAGAGCGGACGTGCCGTGAGCAGCTCTGTGAGCCAAGGCGTTCAACTCAGTCGCTGTGGAAGGAACAGGGCAGGTGTTTCCACAGGACTGATGCTGTCGGGATACAGAATCCTAGGGAAGATATACTTTACGTTTTCTACCAACTCCCAACTCTGCAAGGGTCGCTGGGAACGGCTAGAACATTCACCGGACCCCTCCTACGAGTCTGCAGCAATTAGCACATAGGATCCGGGGTTGAGGACCCATAACAGAACCGCACTATCAGCATACAGAATGGGACACTGTACTGACACCGGGACCCTCAAGTGCCGCACGCCACGGTGGTCCGATACTTAGCGCATCAAAGGAGGAAAGGGCTCACAGTCTGACACACACACACCGGACTTGACCTTTCACGGCTAAGCTGGAGCCCATCGTGGCAGAGAACAGTACCCTGGGTACTGGAAAAACTTGTGAGTAAAAAGACCTGGAATCGCAGCCCCTGTCTCTGTACCGCCCTCAGCAGCGGTCGAACCGCTCGGATCCGGGTATCGCTATTCCTGGCTCAAGGGTCTCCAGACCCAGGGGGGTCGAGGCTACTCTTAATTGTAGAAGGGGGGTTATTTACAGGGGAGATATAGTTTGTGACGCCACCCGTGGTGTGCGGTAATAGGGAGTGCTGCCGTTGGGAATACCCGGGGTGATTGAGTGGGGCAGCCAGATGACGTTACCCCCCCCATGGGTAGGGAAGGCTGCGGGACTCTGGATGGTGGGATTGATTGCAGGGGGAGCGCAGGCTTGCTGGTAGCAGGGGATGATCAGGTACTCACTCAGAAGGAAAACAAATGCTGACAACATTGTAAACCAAGTCTCTGGTTGCCACTGCCCTCTTGAGGGAGCTTGTCCGGGTTCCATCCCCTGCAGCACTGCCTGATGGTCTGGATCCTGCCTCCGTGCACAGAATTTTAGTGTTCGTTGTGGCCCGTAAGCTTGGAGCTGTCCGGGCCCAGCTCCCTGCTATGGGTAGCAAAGGAGCTTGCTCTCAGGGGCTCATGCTTGGGATTTCAGTGGGCTGCTTTGCTTGGAAAGCCCTATCACCCTCGTTGAGCTAGTGCCCCCGATCTCTGCGCTTTGTTGGAACGGTCAATAAAAGCCCTGTCCTCCGCAGGTTAATTGGGGGTTGCTTGACGCCTCTCCCCGGCCTAGGGTCCAGTACCCCAACGTGCTTCGGCCCCAGCCCGGCTATTGGACTGCAGTTTCCGACTGTCCTCCTAGACGAAGCAAGGCACCCAGTCCCAATATCCTGCGACCGGATCACCGACTCCTCCGGTTCCAGACCACCGTCTGCAACCTAATCTCCTTCCCCCTGGGAGCTCCAACTCCCAGCTTCCTCGAACTCCTCACTGCTCGAGAGCTACCACTGAACTGACTCGTCACCTCCCACCTCCCTGCCTAACCCCTAGGTGGGCGGTCTTATTCCAGCTTAGCAGCCCACTGATGTGCCTGACAGGGTGTGGTGCGAGGTGTGACAAGGATTTGTGTATGCTGATAGAGGCAGTACTGCAAGTTGGGAACTCAGAACCATAGGGGGTTGAGTCCTCAACTGGGATATAAAGAGTGTGCAGTACCCTGTGACGACCTGACTAGTCCAGGGGTGTCACATCTCTGCCTCTGCTTTGCCGGCGTTGTTGCCTAGCGCTGCAGCGCCAACAGGGTATACCACCACCCCCGTCCTCCCTGGCGTAATTCCGCTCCACCTGTGGGGAGCGACACCATCCCGGCTGCACCCAACATCTGCCCAGGTGAGAGACCCTGCAGCGGTGGCCGCATACCTTGCCGCGTACCACAGGTGGCGTCACGATCATCATACAGACTTTCCTAACCATCACCCCTGTCCTCCACCTCCAACTACCACCCTCATCCTCCACACCTGATTCCTGTCCACTGCCATCTTTTCCTTCCTGTATGCCTTGGAGTAACGGAACCGGGCTAAGCCACCCTGTGACGATGCAGAGGATCTGCACCCCCAGCCCGGCTGTGAGTAGGTCCAAAACACCTGCCCCGTTGGGGTACTACAAGGGTGACGGCAATGATGGGACGACTAAGAGGATGCAGTTCAAGTTCTTTTTACTCACTGAAGTCACTCTGCCCTTGTTGTGCCGTGTTCCACTGTGATGGACTCCAGCCGATCCCGGACTGTTCGGAGGTCAAACCTGGTGTTTCCTTTTGTGTGTCCTTTCTGTTGGTTTCCCTCCACCCCAGCTCCTGGGCTGTGGAACGGGTCACGGGTCCCTGCTGCACTCCCCGCGAACCCTAGGATCCCCCTTCTTCCTAAGAACCCAGGTAGAGCCTCCAGCTCCAGATTACGGGCCCCTTGCTATGCTTGTCTTTGCTTGCTTGTCCGTTCCTGAGTCTTACCTGCTGCGGACGCTGTCTCCTGCTAACTGCCTCTGTGTGTGAGATGGCTGTTAACTTCAAGGGGGCAAGAGGTCCCATACCTCATGATGGCCACCCCAGCACCTACCCTAGCCCAGTCCCAGTGGAAGAGCTCCCGTGTTATGTGTTGGATGAATGTGTTGGTGGTGGATTACCGGTGATGACCTCCTCCGTATCCGTATCCGAGATGAATACTGCACCTTGGGTGAGGTGCAGTACCCTGTGGCGCTGGAAGCCGCAGAGGCACCACATAGACAAATGACACACCAAAAATGTTGCAAAAAAAACCACAGCAAAAATGCAGCAAAAAAAAGATGAGCAGGTTTTGCTGCAGAAAAAAACGCCCTGTATTATCATAGCCTTAAAGTATTTTTGCTGCAGTTTTGGTGAATAAAACTAACTTTATTTACACTTGTACTGTAGCAAATGACACACCAAAAATGCTGTAAAAAACACCGCACAAAAGCAGCTTTTTTACTGCCAAGAGATCAGGTTTTGCTGCAGAAAAAAACGCCCTGCATGAACATAGCCTTAGAGCAGTGATGGCGAACCTATGGCACGCGTGCCACCAGGGGCACGCAGAGCTCATTCTGCTGGCACGCGTGCGGTCGCCTGATCCTGCCGCTTTGATCTGCTGGTGCAGTCACGCCGGCAGATCAAAGCTTTGTTGGAGCGGAAGAGACATTTCTCCTGGCTCTGACACTCCTCCCCCAGGCTGCAGGTGTGTTGCCTAGGAGACGGAGGAGCGTCAGCGAGCGGCGCCGGCATAATGAGATCTTCTGGCCGCGTGGGAACTGAGGACCCAGCGGCGCGCAGCGGGGGAGCGTGTGCAGGAAGGTAAGTTGTGTGTTGCTTTTTTTTTTTTTTAATAACTCGTGTGCTGCTGTGCCAAGGTGGGGATGGGAGGGGGCAGTGCTAGCGCCAGCATGGGTGGGGGAGAACACACATGCCACCATGGGGTGGGGGAGAAACACACATGCCAGCATGGGGTGGGGGAGAAACACACATGCCAGTATGGGGGGGGGGGGGAGGCGCACATGCCAGCATGGGGGGGAAACACGCATGCCAGCATGGGGGGGAACACACACATGCCAGCATGGGGGGAATGACATGCATGCCAGGATGGGGAACAATGCATGCCAGGATCGGGAAACATGCATGCCAGGATGGGGAAAACATACATGCCAATATGGAGGAAACATGCATGGCAGGATGGAGGAAACATGCATGCCAGGATGGAGGAAACATGCATGCCAGGATGGGGAAACATGCATGCCAGGATGGAGGAAACATGCATGCCAGGATGGAGGAAACATGCATGCCAGGATGGAGGAAACATACATCCCAGGATGGAGGAAACATGCATGCCAGGATAGAGGAAACATACATGCCAGGATGGGGAAAACATACATGCCAATATGGAGGAAACATGCATGGCAGGATGGAGGAAACATGCATGCCAGGATGGAGGAAACATGCATGCCAGGATGGAGGAAACATGCATGCCAGGATGGGGAAACATGCATGCCAGGATGGAGGAAACAAGCATGCCAGGATGGAGGAAACATGCATGCCAGGATGGAGGAAACATGCATGCCAGGATGGAGGAAACATGCATGCCAGGATGGAGGAAACATACATCCCAGGATGGAGGAAACATGCATGCCAGGATGGAGGAAACATGCATGCCAGGATAGAGGAAACATACATGCCAGGATGGAGGAAACATGCATGCCAGGATGGGGAAAACATGCATGCCAGGATGGGGAAAACATGCATGCCAGTATGGGGAAAACATGCATGCCAGGATGGGGAAAACATACATGCCAGGATGGGGAAAACATGCATGCCAGGATGGGGAAACATGCATGCCAGGAAGGAGGAAACATGCATGCCAGGATGGGCAAAACATACATGCCAAGATGGAGGAAACATGCATGGCAGGATGGAGGAAACATGCATGCCAGGATGGGGAAACATGCATGCCAGGGTGGAGGAAACATGCATGCCAGGATGGAGGAAACATGCATGCCAGGATGGAGGAAACATACATGCCAGGATGGAGGAAACATACATCCCAGGTTGGAGGAAACATACATCCCAGGATGGAGGAAACATGCATGCCAGTATAGAGGAAACATACATGCCAGGATGGAGGAAACATGCATGCCAGTATGGGGAAAACATGCATGCCAGTATAGAGGAAACATACATGCCAGGATGGAGGAAACATGCATGCCAGGATGGGGAAAACATACATGCCAGGATGGGGAAAATATACATGCCAAGATGGAGGAAACATGTATGCCAGGATGGAGGAAACATGCCACGATAGGGTACATTTACCAGGAAGGGGAACATTTCCCAGGAAGGGGAACATTTACCAGGAAGGGGTACATGCTAGGAAGGGGTACATTTACCTGGATGGGGGTAAATTAACCAGGATTGGGAACATTTACCAGAATGGAGGACATTTACGAGGAATGGGGTACATGCCGGGATTGGGGAACATTTACAAGGATGGGCTATATGTCAGGATGGGGTACATTTACCAGCATGGGGGAACATGCCAGAGTAAGGTACATTTACAAGGATGGAGGACATTTACCAGGATGAGGTAAATTTACCAGGATGGGGCCATGATGGGGACAAATATACCAGAATGTAGGAAATATATATCAGGCTGGGGGACATGTTTACCAAGAAGTGGCCCAGGAAGGGGACATAACTACACAATGATGGGGAGGGGAGCAACTCGTACGTCTTTATGGGATTTCAAGATGTTCAGACTTTGAAATGTAGATGTGGATCACAGGGTGAAATCTGATTGCATTCCAGGATAAAATCTCTGTCTAATATGCTGCAATTTTTTCCAGAAAGATCAACTGCTGTGTCTGGAAAGGCCTCAGCTTCAATGTGTGGTAAGCATGCATAAGCGTGATGCCCCCTGCTGAGAAGAGAAGACGTCAAAGGTAAGGTTGCAATCAATTATTTACATAATAGGATTGGTTGGCACTTCGGAAAAAAAATTGGGTTTAGGGCTACAGTTTGCGCACTCGGCCTGTAAAAGGTTCGCCATGACTGCCTTAGAGTATTCTTGCTGTGCTTTGGGAGCAGAAACTCCACGTTTTTGAGACTTTTTTTGTTTTTTTGAGGAGGATTTATTCACAGAGCCCATTTCTGCTCTAAAACCTCACCAAGAAAAACCCATTATTCATATATCCTAAAATGAAAAAAAAAAAAAAAAAAAATTTTTAATGGTGCAAAAAAATCTTTGCAGCGGCCTAAAATAAAAATAATCTCTGTAAAAAAAAATAAAAAAATTGGTGTCCGAATACGTAAAGTGTCCTTCCTGCTAAAGAAAAGGCATATAACTAGGAAATGCCATCACTTACTGATCGATGGGGGTCTAACTGCCGGAATCCCACTGATCTTTACAATGAATGGAGTTTAAACGCTGCGACTCTTTCATTGATTTTTCCTAGATTGTGGCATTCGTTTCTGTGCCCCCGCTGTGCCGGGAACTACATCACAGCCCCATTCACTGTTTAAATTACTGCTTTATTGTACATATTCTCTAAACATTGCCATTTCTGCCGCTCAATAGCCCATTGAGGTAGAAATAAATATATTCCCCAGTGTGACATTTGTATAGAGCATAATATATATATATATATACACACTGTACAAACAACTCACAGTGAGCATCACAGTGGTCACATCCAATACTCCTCATTTATCACTATCGTTATATTTTTGATTACTACTTGCATATATTCCATCAAGTCAATTAAGAGATATACGGCCCCATATTTCTCCACTGTTCTGTCAGCTCTGCATTAAAATTGCTTTCCGAGTGGTATATGATGAGCGATTCATAAAACATAGGAAATCCTTTAAAAAAAAAAATGACCTTCAATTAATACTTCAGAATGTCATCCTTTTGCAAAATTGCTCTGCTTGATTAATCCAATCCCAATATGGAAAAAATCCGCCATTCTACTCGTGCTGTGTCGTGTTTTTTTTTTTTTTGACTATTAACCCAATTTAATTATATTTTGCTTAAAAAGTCAGCAGTTTGACATGTCATCAATTATAGCCGACATGCCGGGAAGGTCATAGCGATTATGGAGCAATTTTATTTGATTAGAACATTTAATAGACAATTATGTAAACATGTAAGTGGTCGTCTTCATCACATACACCAGACATTGGACGCTACGATCATTTATATACTGATGGCAAAGAAAAAAAACAAGACCCTGATTTATTATTACATTTGCGCCTATTTTTGTCTAGCTTTTGATATTTTTCACCTATTTTTCAATTGCACCTTATTCTCTTTTTAGTTTGCGCCTTTTTAATAATCTATTTCATACATGTTCATCTGATTTGTTTGTTTTTTTTATATTCACCAATATGGGCAGGGTTTAGGAATTCAAGATGTTTTCCACTAATGCACCAGTTTTTTAAAAAGTCGTAAAATTCTTGTCCTTCCTAGGTGAAAGTTTGTCACATTTATGACATTATGCAAAATGTATCTCTTCAAACGGTAAATGCCACTTTACACACAGAGATAAATCTGTGGTAGATCTGTGGTAGATCTGTGGTAGATCTGTGGTAGATCTGTGGTAGATCTGTGGTAGATCTGTGGTAGATCTGTGGTAGATCTGTGGTAGATCTGTGGTAGATCTGTGGTAGATCTGTGGTAGATCTGTGGTTGCAGTGAAATTGTGGACAATCAGTGCCAGGTTTGTGGCTGTGTACAAATGGAACAATATGTCCATGATTTCACTGCAACCACAGATCTGCCAAAGATTTATCTCTGTGTGTACAGTGGCCTTTAGTCACATTATTGTGGTTGTCAACTAAATTTTTTTCCCAAAACATGGCCAAGTGTTGTCTAAAAATAAAACAAAAATACACTGATTCCCTTTTGCTCCTTTTCCAGTGCTGCCCCTGATCCTGATCAGTCTTCACACTTACCCATCCAGTGGGGACAGGCATGTGACCTACACAGCAAATCTGTAGCCTCAGCGGTGCTTGGCATGAGGGGTCACATGTTCATACATATGTGACGCCCCTGCGGTAAGCAGGTGTCACAAAAATAAGGTAACAACAAGGTAACAGCTGGGGTTCACAGACCACAGACTCTTGAGACACATTGGAAGTAGCAAAGAATCTGCAAAAACCTGAGTAGAAAGATCAGCCACTCAGATGAGTAAAGTAGCTGCAGAGCGAGAGAGCAAACTCCAAGGACCGAGGGATCCTGTGGGGTGGACATCCAGGGCTCACAGTACTTTGCACACACGAGTTGCAGATCCCAGAACAGACCAGGACTTCAAGCCACCTGTTAACTCTGCCAGGCGGGTGGGTTTCCAGGACTCATCTGCCACCACTAACGTCCGAGGCATCAGCAGCAAAGAGGGGACTGGGAGAAATTTCCTTAAATAGTCCAAGCTACCTGCAGCAGGATCCAGACACCAGGAGGACCTCCAAGTGCTCCACGCCAGGGAGGAGCCACATACACCAGAGTGCACAGGAGGTAGAGCGGCACCAGGTTGGCTGGCACAGCTATAAGGACACGGGCGCACCTGGGATCCAGCACGTCCCCAGGGGGCGAATTCAGTAAGTAAGGACATTCAAACTGCACTCTCTGTCTTGACTGCTTCATTGCACTGCGCCTCGACGTTAACCTTTCACCAACCCCTTGGGAAAAGCCCTGCTCGCAGAAGGCTCCACCATCCACACTGCCCCCAGCCATCATTTGCAGTGGGAACCCGCAGTGATGGCCCTACTATCCCTGGCCGCAAACCGCATTTTTATTTTTATTTTTCATTTAAAATTGTTCGATGGTGCCCCCGGGTCTGGGACCCCTCGAGCCACAGACCGCCCGGATCTGAGCAGCTCGGCTGCCCCGGGGCGCGACACTTGCAACCAGAACAGAATGTACAGGGCTTAGCTGTCTGGTGGTCGAACAGAAGTGTGACTGCTACAGCCAACCGACTGCAACAGTCACATGCCTGTGTCATGGTGGTCTCTCTGCATAAAGAGACCTGTGGCAGGTTCAGGGCCTGAGTCTCATTCTGTTGGGAGACTTTTAATATTAAATGTGTTTCTTTTCTTTGCAAGGGATATGTTGCTGGCAGTTTTCCAGCAGCGTCTGATTCCTGGCCACTCCCTTCTATATATGGTCACATCTCGTAGAAGAGGGCACCAGTTATTCGGAATCCATTCTGTAGCTAGGCCTCAAGGTGGAAGGAGCTGCTGGAACCCTTGTTGTGTGAAGCGTTGTAGGCTGCAGTTCTGGTGTCTGACTGCAGCCGTGAAGTTGGACCTTATCCTTCGTTGTTTCCCCTGTCTGTCGTACATTCCCTTCTTTTTGTATTAAGCAGGCTTTACACGCAACGACATCGCTAACGAGATGTCGTTGGGGGTCACGGAATTCGTGATGCACATCCGGCCTCGTTAGTGACGTCGTTGCGTGTGACACCGCAGGAACGACCGGTAACGATCAAAAATACTCACCGTATCGTTGATCGTTGTCCAGTTGTTCCTATCCCAATTATCGTTGCTGTTGCAGGTACGATGTTGTTCGTCGTTCCTGCGGCAGCACACATCGCTATGTGGGACACCGCAGGAACGAGGAACAACATCGCACCTGTGGCCGCACGCAATGAGGAAGGAAGGAGGTGGGCGGGATGTTCGTCCAGCTCATCTCCGCCCCTCCGCTTCTATTGGGCGGCCGCTTAGTGATGCGCCTGTGACGTCGCATGATCCGCCCCCTTAGAAAGGAGGCGGTTCGTTGACGACAGCGACGTTGCTAGGCAGGTAAGTATAGTGTGATGGGTGTTAGCGATGTTGTGCGCCACGGGCAGCGATTTGCCCGTGATGCACAATCGACTTAGTGCAGTGGTGGGACTAACGATCCTCATCTGCTAGCTCACTAGCCAGGGCTATTACAGGGTCTCTTAGGGCATCAGGTATCTTGCTCGGCGACAGACGCGGAACCTGTATAGGAATTGGCTAGGAGTGCAGGGAGCAGTTGTGTGCAGGAAGTATCCCATCATCCCCTTCCCTAGCACCAGGGCCCATCTTTGTTAAAGTGTCTCGAGTGTACCCTTTGTTTGCTGTGGTGAAACCTGTTTGTTGTTTGTCACACCGTAGCTTCCCTAAGTCAATGTGTGACAGCCTGTCTCCTAGACAAATTGTTTTTTTTCAGAGACCAACAGGGCACCTGGGCAGTACCAGGAGAGGTGAGGCAGGGAATGAGCAGGTGAGTATACACTACTTTTTAATTTTTAGACCATGTTTGGCTATCTCTTAGGAACCAAAAAAGTTGTGAGCTATCTCTTTAAGACATTTATTTTGGAACGTAACATGATGTACAAAATGTCCATCCTTCTTCATTGTTATTTTTTTATTTTAATCTAATTCCTAAAGTCATGTAGGACATTTCTACATTTCTGTTTTATTTCTATCAAGATGGGATGCGTATACATAAGAGTATACATTAATGAGAAAAAAATGAACTTTTTTTAAGTTACCAAATGGCTGCAATGAAACAAAGAGTGAAAAATTTAAATTGAAATACTTTCCGTACCCATTGTAAACGTTTGACTTTGCCGAAAGTAAAAAAAAAAATACTCTCTCTCATTATTCTGGCATTTGGCAAATATAAATAATTTTGGTTCCTAATTGTCCTAAAACAGGAAATGTTTATTCTGATTTTGTCAAGGTAGAGATTTTGGGTAAAGATAGCTAATGGTATCTTCATACAGGGTATCTAGAGACGGTGCCGTATTAGCTGTATATCACTGCCGATATTAATGAATCAGACAATGACCACACAAGATATGTTCTCTGTTTGAGCTCAGGCTTGCGTCTGAAACCCGTATATTCTATAGTTCAGATTTTATGATGATTATATAACCTTCAGACATGTACAAAAAGTATCAATCTGTCTTGTCTCACACATCGAAGCTGCATAGGGAGGGTTGGGGAGTGTAGGTACCCACATTTCATCCCATAGATGGCACATTCCTTCTTTGTGTGGAACTACTGATAAGCATAAATACTTTCTTTGTTCATTGTTTATACATCTGTTCACTTATCCTTGGTAACCCCTTCATGACTATACAGCTTAGAATTATATTATGAGTCTATGCGATTGCTACATAGACAGACAGATAATTATGCAACTACATCTACATTTTGATTATTTACATACACAGATATTCTTATTACGTTTGAACAAACAATCTACAGCTCAGACCACCACCACAATTTCATGTCAGATAGTGAGAAAAACATGCAGATGTGTCTCTATAAAGAGTAGATGTAATTTCTGGTTTCAACTGTACGTCTGCGCTCAAAATCTACACTGAGAGCATAGGACACCCAATGGTGTAAATAATTACTAAAGAATAATGTTCCACGACAGCTCTCAAAGTGTTAAGAAAACAGATAATTTATTGAAAATTGCTAAAATACCCACAGGTAATATTAAAGATAAAAATAAGATACGCATAAGTTTTAAATTGCATATACATCAATATTTGATATGAAACTTGCTATGGATGATGCCAACAAATCACCACAGAAATTGCATATAAAAAACTGACTTATATCAATCATGCACATGAAATATATACTCATTAAATACATACTAGCTGAAAACGCCAGTCCAAGGGGAATATTAACCAATTACTGGATATAAATTGCGCAACCCGTAAAGCTGGAACCGACTTTTCAGTCCTAGATGATGTAACATAGAATGCACCGAAATGGACGTTTAGATTTTCTCCTAATCCACAAGAGATTATGTTCAGTCGCCAACAGTTTAGCAATTTGTCAGATTAATTTGTGTGGAATTTTTTGTTTTTCAATTTTAATCACAGATCCTGATCTCGTGTTCTGCTCGCACTTTCCATATGATAAGACTGTAAAATACGAGCTGGTGTTTCCAGTGTCCTCTCAATTAGATGGTTGGCCATCCAGATCCTACCATGAAGCTAAGGTTAATAATTGTTTAACTTCTGTGCATTCAAAAGAATATTTGTCATCAAACAGTATACACTGGGTCCAAAGTGGTAAATGCTGACGCATTTCAGATTGATTATTTTTCCACTACTTTCTTCAATGGCAAAACAAAAAAAAATAAATTGGAAAATTGCATTTTTTTTTGTTTTAACATACATAATTTCCCATACATGGAATTTTCTTTCCCATTTTTCAGCATAACATGAACGGGGCCGTTAAAAACTACAATGCTTCCTGCAAAAAACAAACCCTCATATGCCCATGTTGACAGAAAACTAAATAAGTTATGGCTCTTAGCCCAAATTTAGGAAAAAAACAAAAGCAAAAAAATGGAACATATTTGAGTCTTAGGGGTTAAGATGACAGTAAAATATAAAATTGTCCTGTGGCCACCAAAACATTTCTAAAAGCACTTGCAAAACAGCAGCTTCAGAAGGTTTCTTTTGTGAATGGTACGTGTAAGAGACAGGATAGGCATTGAAGGACATGACTTGAAAATTGGCCAGTGTGAAAATTTGTCATTTCCAAAAGACTACTCCTTATAGTTCTGGAGGCACAGCAGAAATACTCGGTCATGTGATAAAACAGGTAGTGGAATGTGTTACCTCGGGCAGAGAGATATGTTACCTCGGGCAGAGAAATGTGTTACCTCGGGCAGAGAAATGTGTTACCTCGGGCAGAGAGATGTGTTACCTCGGGCAGAGAGATGTGTTACCTCGGGCAGAGAGATGTGTTACCTCGGGCAGAGATATGTGTTACATCGGGCAGAGATATGTGTTAGGGGTGCTTTACACGCTGCGACATCACTAGCATTTGCTGGCGATGTTGAGTGCGATAGCACCCGCCCCCATCGTACAGCCGATATGTGGTGATCGCTGCCGTAGTGAACATTATCGCTACGGCAGCGTCACACGCACATACCTGCCTAGCGACGTTGCTGTGACCGGCGAACCGCCTCCTTTCTAAGGGGGCGGTTCGTTTGGCGTCACAGCGACGTCACTAAGCGGCCGCCCAATCAAAGCGGAGGGGCGGAGATGAGCGGGATGAACATCCCGCCCACCTTCTTCCTTCCGCATTGCTGGCTGGAGGCAGGTAAGGTGAGGTTCCTCGTTCATGCGGTGTCACACGTAGCAATGTGTGCTGCCGCAGGAATAACGAACTACATCGCCCAAGCATCAGCAAAGATAATTGGGAATAGGGGGGGGATGTCACCGATGAGCGATTTTGAACGTTTTAGCGACGATTCAAAATCGCTCATAGGTGTCACACACAACGAGATCGATAAAGCGGCCGGATGTGCGTCACAAATTCCGTGACCCCAATGAGATCACTATAGCGAAATCGTAGCGTGTAAAGCCACCCTTACCTCGGGCAGAGAAATTTGTTACCTCGGGCAGAGGAATGCATTACATCAGGCAGAGAAAAGTGTTACCTTACCTTTGAAAGCAGCAACTTTGAGCCCCTGCGGTTTCATCTGGCTACCCATATACCATAAGTGACTTATCCTTCTTTGTGGCGCCCCTGAGGCTTCAATCGCCACAGGGTACTGCATCTGACTTAAGGTGCAATACTCATCCTGGGTAAGGAAGAGGTTAATCACTGGTTTTCACTTACACAACATGCACACAGCTCAGGTGCTTTCCCACTGGAACTGGGCTAAAGGTGGTCACCATAACAACGGGTTTGTTCCAGCCACCAGTGAGTCATCAGGAAGGTGGGGACAGCATAGAGGAAGTGAGAGAACACAGTTTTTACCTCAGAATAGTCTGAGACTCAGAACAACACGGTCACTGGGGAGAGTGCTTCAGAGCTTCCACAGTTAGGATTGGGCAGACTGGAAGGAGCAGGAGACGACCAATGGAGCTGATGAGACACAGGAGCAACATGGTAACTGGAGGTAGAGTTCAATAGCTCCCTCAGCACCAGCGCAGACATGGTGCAGAACCCTAGGGTGGCCTACACTCCATGTTGAGCCATCAGAATCTGCAGGGAAGGGGGATTTCATGTCCCATTGCCCACCACAAAGGTCCCTGGGCACAGGAGTACATAGAGTCAAGACTTAAGACCACGGTCGGACCCACATTTAATTTGTGCTGCCTGCGGAGGGGACGGGAACTAAACCCAAGGACACTGGGCTCCCCAAGTGGCTTAATGCCACGGGCATCCCCGCTACAGAGTGCAAGGATGGAAGGTCTCACACTCCACAACACCGGTGGTGGCTTCTGAGGTACCCGGGATCGGCTGGGGCCCATCACGGCAGAAACCAGCACTCCAAGGGTACTGCACTGCATTGCTGGCACTGTTGCCCCGTGCTTCGACGCCAACGGCCACTACTACCTCCATCATCCTCCCTGGGGTCTAATTTACCTGCAGGAAGCTGAACTATCCTAGCTGCGACACCATCCGGTCCGGAGGACAGCGACCGCAGCGGCGGCTAATTCCTGGCCGCATACCGCAGATGGTGTCACAAGATAACTACTACTCTCAACATCCTCATCCCCGATCCTTTCATCCCATCATCCTCCATCCCCTTTATTGGTGTACACCTCAGGGCCACGAAGCCGATCAGGGCCACCCGTGACATCCCAGACCTGACATCAACGGCCCGGCGACGAGTACTTCAACCCCTGTCCCGTGGGTGCTACATCGTCAACATCCCAACCAACTGTGGAATGTTCAGACCATGTTCCTGCAGGGTCAGATACATCCATTACACACTACATAGCAGGGACACGTATAGTATATACGATTTTCTTAGTATAGGAACACTTGAATTTATCAGGTGTATATTGCCACTCTCCATACCATTCAGATTCCTCCCCAGCTCTGCAGTGGAGCTGTAGACAGAAGGAAGCACAGCCACATCTGCTTTATGGGTGCACCATTAGTATTCCATCTTAAAACACGTAAATGTAGACAACTTGGCCCTCCTTGATGGATATATTGTACTGTATTATACAGGCAATCCTCAATTAACCATATCACATTTTGGTCTATGTAGTGTCAGTAGAATTTTCTTCTATCAATGGAAGACCAGACACGTTTGGAGTTCACAGCAAGGTTTATTGCTTGAATACGAGGAGACAATCACAATTCACCTCTATGCAGATGGCAGAAGGAGTGTCTGCTCACCATACACCTACAACATTTATATAATTATCCTGACACAGCAAAAAACAGAACAAACCAATTGTTTTTCTACCATGTTAGTATATTAATAGGGATGATCGATTACCTCAAATATTTGGCTTTGCGAATATCCGACAAATAGGTCGCCGCTATGCAAATATCCGATGCACAATGTAAGTCTATGGGAAGCCCGAATAGTTCCGAATAGTTGTTATTCGGGTTTCTCATAGACTTACATTGCGCATCGAATATTGGCGAATAGTCGAATAGTGGCGACCTATTCCGCAAATATTCGCAAAGCTGAATATTTGAGGTATTCGATCATCCCTAATTATTAACAGTTATATAAACATATCGGAAATCAGTCTAGCCGCAAACTGTTTTTCCATTCTCTTGTGACCTTATCTCTTAATCAACCTTTCTTATCTGTAGCTATACACAAGTCATTTAGACATTTGCGAAATTTCTTCATGCAAGGAAAAACCATACATCTGAAAGCATAACTAATAGATATAATATAATGAATATACTAAAGATTAAAAATTATTATAACAGACTTTCATCAGAAGAGGAAAATGAATATAAACAATTGTGTAAAATAAATAAATCTTGGAAGTTTAGAGAATATAAGAAATATAAAATGTACAATATTTTCACTATTATTCCCAGGATTAATATACAACAAGGGAGGTATATAATAGAATAAGATTCTGACGTGACATCTTCATTCACAAAGAAAGACCCATACTTAAAGAGAACCTGCTAAGGCCCCAAACACTATTAACCTGTAGATATAGGGTTAATCTGCAGGTTAATAATTTTGCAATGCTGTTCGACCACCTTACTGAGAGTGTGGCTACCAGGAGAAAATTAAGTTTATTCCCAGGAGCTGACTTTTATCCATAGAGGCGTACCCAAAGCCCCTACAGTGACCACTCGGTACACAATGAGCAGCGGCTGTAAGCACGTCCCATTACTTGACACTTTGACACAGGAGGCTGACAAGCAAAGCCATCAAAATCATCAGCAGATGTCAGCTACAAGTTCATCTCAATAAATTAGAATAACATCAAAAAGTTAATTTAATTCAGTAACTCAATACAAAAAGGGAAACACATAGTACTGTATATAGAGTCATTACACACAGAGGGATCTATTTCAAGTGTTTATTTCTGTTAATGATGATTATGGCTTACAGCCAATGAAAACCCGAAAGTAATCTCAGAAAATTAGAATAATTACCACAACACACCTGCAAAAAGGCTTCCTAAGGCTATGTGCGCACGTTGCGTCGGAGTACCTGCAGTTTATTCTGCACGTTTTCCTTCCCTTGGTTTTTGACCAAATGGCTTTTGACCATTTTTTAGCGCTAAAAACGCATGCGTTTTTACCGCGTTTTTAGTGCGTTTTTAGCGCTTTTTACCTGCGTTTTCACCTGCGTTTCTGCAGATGCGTTTTGGAGATCAAGACACAGAGAAATAAAGTTGAATTAGTCAAAAAGAATGAAAAAAGTGAAAAAAAGTATAAAATTAACTTTTAATAAAATTATATGGGAAATTATCAATTTTAATGTAATAATAGTGGTTATGCACATTTTAACAGAAAAATAGGTAAAGTTTATTTTTTTTTTACATTTAAATTTTCGGTTATTGTGTGTGTGTAAAGGAACATTAGAACCCATTAATTTTTGCCCAGAAAAGCATGCGTTTTTGGAGCCAAAAACGCAGTTGAAAAGCAGGTAAAAAGCATGAAAAACGCAGGAATTGTGATTTTGGTTGCTTTTTGTCATTTCTCATTGACTCCAATGTTAAGGAAACGCTGCAGAAATGGCAAAAACAACTGACATGCTGCTTCTTTTTCAGCATGGTTTTTGACCACAAATATGCAAATTAAACGCTGCAGAAAAAAAAGCAAAGTGCAGACAGGATTTCTGCTTTTCCCATAGACTTTGCTGGAAATCAAAAACGCATGCGTTTTTGCCCAAAAACGCTGCTGTCAAAAACGCTGCAGAAACGCGGTAAAAAACGCAACGTGCGAACATAGCCTTAGTGTTTAAAATGGTCTCATAGTCTGGATAAGTAGGCTACACATTTATGGGGAAGACTGCTGAATTGACAGATGTCCAGAAGGCAATCATTGAAACACTGGCTGTTCATGGAGTAGTGTATCCAAGCATATTAATAGAAAGCTGAGTGGAAGGAAAATGTGTGGTAGAAAAAGGTGCACAAGCAACCGGGATAATAATAGCCTTGATACAATTGTTAAGAAAAGGCCATTAAAAAATTTCGGGAGATTCACAAGGACTGGACTGCTGCCGGAGTCAGTGCTTTAAAAGCCACCACACACAGACGTATCCAGGACATGGGCTACAAATGTCTCATCCTTGTGTCAAGCCACTCGTGACCAATAAGCAATGCCAGAAGTATCTTACCTGGGCCAAAGAGAAAAAGAACTGGACTGTTGCTCAGTGGTCCAAGGTGTTGTTTTCAGATGAAAATAAATTTTGCATTTCATTTGAAAATCAAGGTCCTAGAGTCTGGAGGAAGAGTGAAGAGGCCACAATCCAAGCTGCTTGAGGTCTAGTGTGAAGTTTCCACAACCAGTGATGGTTTAAGGAGCCATGTCACCTGCTGGAGTAGGTCTACTATGGTTTATCAAGACCAAAATCAGCGCAGCCGTCTACCAGGAAATTTTAGAGCACTTCATGCTTCCCTCTGCCGACAGGCTGTTTGGAGATGGAAATTTCAGTTTTCAGCAGGACTTGGCACCTGTCTACACTGCCAAAAGTACCAATACCTGGTTTAATAACCACAGTACCACTGAGCTTGATTGGCCAGCAAACTCGTCTGACCTAAACCCCATAGTGGGGTATTGTAAAGAGGAAGATAAGAGACACCAGACACAACAATGCAGACGAGCTGAAGGCTGGGCTTCCATTACACTTCAGCAGTACCACAGGCTGATCGCCTCCATGCCACGCCGCATTGATGCAGGAATTCATGCAAAAGGACACTGACCAAATATTCAGTGCATTTACTGTACAGACTTTTCAGTAGGCGCCAACATTTCTGAAATTAAAATATTTTTTTCAGTTGGTTTAATATTCTAATTTTCTGAGATAATGACTTTTGGGTTTTCATTGGCTGTAAGCCATAATCATCAGCATTAACAAAAATAAACACGTGAAATAGATCACTCTATGTGTAATGACTCTATATAAGGCCTGAAACACACATCCGTGAAAACCACGTCCGTGTAAAACGGGCCGTTTTTTGGGTCCGTTTTCCGTTTTTTAGGTCCGTTTTTATGGTATGTGTGGCCTGCGTGTGTATCCCGTATGCTAGCCGTATGTGCGTGTGGAATGTCCGTGTGTGCGTGAGTGAAATAACTGACATGTGTATGTGTTGTCCGTGTGAAATGTACGTGTGTGATGCAAAATGTCGTTACTACATGTCGGAAGATAGAGTAGCGGGATGAGAATGAACTCGGGTGAACTTCACCCGACTTCATTGTCATGCCGCGGCTCTGTCTTTGTGCCGTGTACTGATTAGCGGTCACCTGTGAAGGATTCACCGGTGACCGCTAATCCCCCGAGTGACTGAAGTGTCCCCCCCCTCTCTCATACTCACCGATCCCTGATCACCGGCGCTGCACGGCATTCACACTGCTGCGGCGGCTTTTTCTAATTTGAAAAAGCCGGCCGCTCATTAAACAATCTCGTATTCCCTGCTTTACCCGCCCACCGGCGCCTGTGATTGGTTGCAGTGAGACACGCCCACCACGCTGAGTGACGGCTGTCTCACTGCACCCAATCACAGCAGCCGGTGGGCGTGTCTATACTGTGCAGTGAAATAAATAAATAATTAAAAAAACCGGCGTGCGGTCCCCCCCCATTTTAATACCAGCCAGATACAGCCATACGGCTGAAGGCTGGTATTCTCAGGATGGGGAGCTCCACGTTATGGGGAGCCCCCCACCCTAACAATATCAGTCAGCAGCCGCCCAGAATTGCCGCATACATTAGATGCGACAGTTCTGGGACTGTACCCGGCTCTTCCCGATTTGCCCTGGTGCGTTGGCAAATCGGGGTAATAAGGAGTTATTGGCAGCCTATAGCTGCCAATAAGTCCTAGATTAATTATGTCAGGCGTCTCCCCGAGATTCCTTCCATGATTAATCTGTAAGTGACAGTTAAAAAACACACACACACCTGAAAAAATCATTTATTAGAAATAAAAAACACTAACAAAGTCCCTCATCACCAATTTATTAACCCCGACAAAGCCCTCCATGTCCGGCGTAATCCACGGACCTCCAGCGTTGCTTCCAGCTCTGCTGCATGCAGGTGACAGGAGCAGCAGAATACACCGCTGCTCCTGTCAGCTCAATGCAGCAACTGAGGTGAGTAGCGCGATCAGCTGCTAATCATGTTAGGGTGGGGGGCTCCCCATAACGTGGAGCTCCCCATCCTGAGAATACCAGCCTTCAGCCGTATGGCTGTATCTGGCTGGTATTAAAATTGGGGGGGACCGCACGCCGGTTTTTTTAATTATTTATTTATTTATTTCACTGCACAGTATAGACACGCCCACCGGCTGCTGGGATTGGGTGCAGTGAGACAGCTGTCACTCAGCGTGGTGGGCGTGTCTGACTGCAACCAATCACAGGCGCCGGTGGGCGGGTAAAGCAGGGAATACGAGATTGATTAATGGGCGGCCGGCTTTTTCAAAATAGTAAAAGCCGCCGAAGTTTTTATAACAGCCGTGCAGCGCCGCGCCGGAGATCGGGGAACAGTGAGTATGAGAGAGGGGGGGAACTGACCGACAGACAGCGAGAGGGACAGATAAGACAGAGAGACCGACCGACAGACATAGAGACCGACCGACGGACTGAGGGAGAGAACGAAACAGAAAAAGAAAAAAGACCGACATCACATGAAAAAAGCACAAAACGTACAGGGAGCAAACAGAGATGCGTCCGTGTCACTCGGACGTGCGCACAGACCCATTGACTTTCATTGGGTCCGTGCTGCGTGTTGCGTGCAGAAAACGGACATGCTGCCGTGCAAAACGCACACAGGTACGGATCACGGACAAACGGACATGCATCAAAAACGCACGTGGAGCTTTTATCATACAATAACATTGGTGCACGTTTGGCCGTGTCGCCAGTATACACGGAAACGGACCAAACACGCACGTGTTTCACGGATGTGTGTTCCAGGCCTAATATATAGGAATAGATCCCTCTGTGTGTAATGACTCTATATAATATATGCGTTTCCCTTTTTGTATTGAATTACTGAAATATATTAACTTTTTGATGATATTCTAATTTATTGAGATGCACTTGTAAATAAGGGTGTAAAGGGGGCTTTACACGCTACAATATCGTTAAGGTTTTATCGTCGGGTCACGTCGTTAGTGACGCACATCCGGCGTCATTAACGATATCGCAGCGTGTGACACTTATGTGCGACCTAAAACGATCGCAAAAGCCGCCAAAATCGCTTGCCGCGGAGAGGTCGTCCTAAAACAAAAAATCGTTTACCTCTCATTAGCGATGTTGTTCCTCGTTCCTGTGGCAGCACACATCGCTATGTGTGACACCGCAGGAGTGAGAAACATCTCCTTACCTGCCTCCACCACCAATGCGGAAGGAAGGAGGTGGGCGGAATGTTACGTCCCGCTCATCTCCGCACCTCCACTTCTATTGGACGCCTACCGTGTGACGTTGCTGTGACGCCGAATGACCAGCCCCCTTAGAAAGGAGGCGGATCGCCGGCCAGAGCGACGTTGCAGGGCAGGTAAGCCGTGTGACGGGGAGCGCAATTTTGTGCGCGACGGGCAGCAATATGCCCGTGTCGCACAAACGATGGGGGAGGGTACGCACGCTAGCGATATCGGTACCGATATCGCTATCGTGTAAAAGCCCCCTTTATGCTCGCAGAACGAGCACAGCCTTAGTGGTTACACCAGACCGAAAGTACCATTCACAGCCTGGAGGAGCAAACTGGACTGTCCGTTGAGTCTTCACCACTGCCACAAGAGGTAGCAGTAGATACACCCGCTGGTAAGCAGCAAGCATAGAGTAGCTCCAGGGGATTTGCGGTACCTTGGCAACTAGTGCCACGTATACGGTACAGTCTCTGGTTGTAGTGGCAGCAGCAGGCAGAGTCATTGATTTGTCCGGAGTGGATGGCTGGATGGATGCGATAGCAGCGGCTGATGAGGACACTTGCGGCAGAGGATATCATGGTAGGCGGCCGGCGTGGATACTTGCAGCAGCGGGTATTGTGTTAGTTGGCTGACATCGATGGTTGCAGTAGTAGATTGACAATGCACTGAAACACAGAGATGAATCAGCAGCAGAACACAGCATAAAAACAGCAGCAGCATGATAGGACCTGGGAATTAGCAATGTTAGGAACTCGTTGCCCGCCCAGGCACCCACCTAAAGAGGAAGGTGCCTTAAATATCTGAAACCTCTCAGCTGACCTGAGAGGCACTTCTGGGTCAGGGTGAACTGCCCATTTAAGAAAAGGGGCGAGGCCACTCACACACCCTACAGGCATTCCCCAGACGTCTGTGTGATGTTTGCAGGCCCCGAGAGACAGCAGCATGAACCGAGGATATGGGCAACTACCACAGGATGGCCAGGTAAGTGAGAGAACCAACATTCCCTCAGGGGGAGGGTGGCAGGACAGCGAGGGGACGTCGGTATGAGTGTAACAAAGGGCTGTAAGCAGGAAGTGAGTTAATCTGTGACTGAGACCACAAGAGACTGAAATCCCCTGTACTGAGGAGATCTAAGGCCACATGCACACTTTCAGTATTTGGTCAGTATTTCAGATCAGTATTTGTTAGCCAAAACCAGGAGTGGGTGAAATATATATAAGTGGTGGCTATGTTTCTTTTATACTTTTTGTCTTATTGTTCCACTCCTGATTTTGGGCTACACATACTGATGTAAAATGCAGATCAAATACTGAACATTTGAATGTGGTCTAAGGAAGAGTCAAACATCTACACACAGCTGCTGCCAGTACAAGGCAGGGTGTCAGTTCACTGGTCAAAAGGCATCTGTTATGATTCTAGTGTAGAGATGAGCAGATCAGGCAAAATTTGAACTGCCTTGTTTCCAGGGAAATCACGTTTTAATGTCACTTATGAATGATCTGAGGTCTCTCAGACTCCAGAGCATAATGACATGATATGGAAAAAAATAAAAAATCTTTATACTCACCTCATTGATCACATTTCTGGTTCCTCTGATCCTCACCATCATCTGTCTGGTCCTCATCATATCTGCATTTTCTGATCCCCACTGCTTGTGCTGAAATACCCAGGGGCCACTCACAGTGAGTCAGGACTTCCAGCTGTAAGGAGGCCACAGAGGGTTTTGTGCAAGAGTGCAAAAGTTCAAGACTAGTGTTGAGCAAACACTACCATGCTTGCTGCTTGGTACTCATAACGAGCAGTCGGACACTCGGATAGGCTTGACTCGATTACCTGAGTATAATGGAAGTCAATGGGAGACTCAAACATTTTTAAGTGAAATCTTCCGGAAAAATGCTTGAGTCCCCCATTTACTTCCATTATACTCGGGTACTCGAGAGGTGCCCATCAGAGCATCCAACTTCTTGTTATGAATACCGAGCACCCGAGCATGGTAGTTATTGCCTATTACTAGTCAAGGTGTCATGATATGCTCCTTAACCTTGTATTTGCATGCCCAAAAACCGGGGCATGGTAGTGCTCGCCTATTACTAGTCAAGGTGCTCTTTGACCATGACTGCCTCAGCTGCTGACTCTGCTGTCTGGTCTGTGGTGGGTACTGCCACTGCATATTTTGTGAAATGGTCTGTCATTACCAGGCAGTATGAGTGTCCTGAAGCAGAATACCCAATCTGTACATAATCAATCATCAAGATTTCTAGGGGTGCAGACGTGAAGATGGCCTGGACAGGGGCCCGTTGTTCGGGACTCTTACTCAACCCGCAAGCTCGGCACTTCAGACATGCCTCAGTGACCATATCTCCCAAGTCAGGGCAATATACTAACCGTTGGAGCCCCTTGCATGTCTTATCGCTCCCAAAATGGGGGCCCCACTCATGGGCTTCCCGAGCGGCCTCTGATCCCAAATTCATAGGGATAACAATCTGTTGTCTGTACTACAACTCATACTTTAAGTATACAATCCAGCACAGGACTCCCTGGGTAACATGTTGCTTATCCCACTGCCTCAGCAACTTCTGGCCTTCTGTGGTCAAGCAGGCCCTCTCTTCTGACCATGGCCAAACTTTGGTCTGGACCCACTCTTTCATACTCTGTATGTCCGGACAGCCATCCTGGACTCTCCCCCAATCATTCAAAGTCTTCCCCAACACCATTGGCATCCTAGAAGTTACCCCACTTGAATGTACCAAGTTCTGAAATAGAGGTAATCGACTGAGATTCGGTGTTTCAGTGTCCTTTAGCTCCTCATCAACACTCTGGGTGGGCAATCCTACAGGAACTCGGGAGAGTGCATCAGCATTGCTGTTCTCTCTTCCTGACCAAAACTGAATGTGGTATTGGTACTTGGAAAGACGAGCCATCCACCTCTGTTCAAGAGCTCCTAGTTTGGCATTCCCTAAGTGTGCTAATGGCTTATTATTATTATTACAGTCACTTCGGCACCCGTCAGATACTCAGCAAACTTTTCCGTCATGGCCCATATCAGTGCCAAAAGCTCCAACTTAAAGGAACTATAGTTGTCGGGGTTACGCTCTGACTTCCTCAGAGATCTACTGCCATAAGCAATTACTCTCTCACGTCCATCTTGAATTTGAGATAGTACTGCCCCCAGACCATGTAAACTCCCGTCAGTATATAACAAGAATGGGGCATCGAACCGCGCATTGGCCAGAATTGGGGCACTCGTTAAAGCCTCTTTCAGTGCCTCAAAGGCTTCTTGCTGACGTGGTCCCCACTCGATGGGCCGAGTCTTGGGTCTCCCAGCCGTGCCCCTCAGCAACTCATTTATCGGGCCGGCCAGATGAGCAAACTTGGGTATAAACCTTCGATAATACCTGGCCAGACCCAGAAAGGCCTGCACCTCCCATAGGGTATTCAGCCACGGCCACTTCTGGACGGCCTCCACTTTACAGGTTAGCCGACTGTACCCCCTCTTGGGTGATCACATGTCCTAAGTACTCTATACGATGTTGAAACAGTTGGCACTTCCTGGGCTTGATCTTGAGACCATGGTCTCACAACCTCCCTATTACCTGCCACAACTTCTGGAGGTGATCCTTGAATGAAGTTCAAAACACTATCACATCATCCAGGTATATCAATACCGACTCAAAGTTGAGGTCACCCAGACAGTGCTCCATCAACCGCTGAAAGGTCCCTGGGGCATTGAACAGGCCAAATGACATGCTATTAAACTCGTAGAGTCCCATAGGTAGGATGAAAGCCATCTTCGCCTTGTCCTTCTCGGCCACCGGTACCTGCCAGTACCCTCTGGCCAAATCAAGAGTCAAAAAAACCCTTGTATGACCTAGGGCGGACAACGACTCTTCGATCCGTGGAAGAGGGTAGGCATCCCAGACAGTCTGGGCATTCAGTTTCCGATAGTCCACACAAAATCAGAGGAATCCGTCTTTCTTCCTCACCAAGACCACTCGTGCTGCCCATGGACTTTGGCTCTCTTGGATCACCCGATTTTCCAACATGCTGACCACGATATCTTTCACCTCCTGATACATCTTGGGTGGGATTTGCCGATAGCGTTCCCGGATTGGCGCAGCATCACAGGTAGGAATTTCGTGCTCGATGGCGGATGTACACCCGAAGTCTTCATCATGTCTTCAGAACGCTTCCTGGTATTCCCAAAGAGTGTCTTTGAAAAGCTTTTGTTGCCCCAGAGTGAGGATTTGGCGGTCCACTCCCATCAGAGACATGATCACTTGGCCATTCAATTCAGCTGTCGGGGTTGCTCTTTGTTGGACACTTACGGCATAAGTCCAGGCTGACCTCCTATCTGGCTGTAGCATGAAATCCCTCCGCCGAAGAATTTCCCCATCAAGCACATAGACTTCGGCCAGCAGAGTATTTCCAGGAATGATTAATTCACTGTCTAGGACATTAATGCATTGTACAGGTGCGCACCCATTCTTTACGGTGACACGAGCCCGGGCTATCAGTGGTCGGGTCGATGCTTCCCCTCGAGTGACATGCTCGATCAAGACCTCCAGCCCATTCAGTTGTCTCCCAGCACCCACAGACAGCATTAATATTTATCCCAGTTGTGGTGGGATCTTCACCTGAGTCTTCAGCTGAACCCTCACTCATCCGATGGGCTGACTGTGCCTGGTGCTCTTTTGCAGGCTACAACTCCTCACCATTTGCTGCAAAACTTTCTGTGTCAACTGATGCGTGGTGGCCCATTGCCAATACTTAGGCCCTTCCTTGGCATACATGTGGTGATCTAGATCTCTCAACACGTTCATACCCAACGTCATGACCAATCCTCTCCGGGACGGATGGTTCACGAGCACAACCCCCTTCTTGCTAATACCCTGGTTGAACAATCAGATATGCATCCAGACTATCCCTTGTACATCCATCTCGTTGTTATTGGCAGCTGTCAGCCAAATGACACTTCCATCTTCCAGTTCCATCAAGTGCCCAAAATGTCTCTCAAAGAATTCCAGCGGCATAATTGTGCATTCCGACCCGACTAGGCAGCGTACCCATTGACCTACGAACTCGGCATCTATTACAGGGCTTCTGACATACAGGTCGTGTTCTTCATACACTGGGCTTGACTTTTGGTATTTCGCCGCAGGATGCCCAACTACTGCGGCGGCCGGTAGTTTAACGCCGACTCGGCTCCCATCTGTGCAGAGCGGTCTCTGGCGATATGGCCAAAATGTTGACAGCGCCAGCACTGGGGCCCACGGTGGGGTTGCGGTTCCAATGTGTCGTACCTTATGGGATTCCTCTTCCTGGCCTGTGTTGCCATAGAGACTTGGGGTTGCAGAGCTATTGGAGGTGCGTGAAGTGGTCGGTCCCACACCTGAGCTAACTTCAGTTGGAGTTCCTGCATTTGCTCTGTTAAAGTCTGTATTGCATCCCTTAGGACAGCTGCCTCTCCTAATCCTTTCTGATCCTCTGCAATATGGGCACTGCTCACCCACTTCTTGATCACAGGAATTGACTCCTCCTCCCGTTCTAAAGCCTGCTTTACACGTTGCAATTTCGTATACGATATCGTATGCGATTTGCAACGCCCCCATCGTATGTGCGGCACGTTCAATTTGTTGAATGTGCCGCACAAATGAGTAACCCCCCATCACACGTACTTACCTTCCATACGACCTCGCTGTGGGCGGCGAACGTCCACTTCCTGGAGTGGGAGGGACGTTCGGCGTCACATCGACGTCACGCGGCAGCCGGCCAATAGAAGCGGAGGGGCGGAGATGAGCGGGACGTAAACATCCCGCCCACCTCCTTCCTTCCACATAGCTGGCCGGGAGCCGCAGGACGCAGGTAAGATCTGTTCATCGTTCCCGGGGTGTCACACACTGCGATGTGTGCTACCCCGGGTACGATGAACAACCCGACGTTCAATTCATGAGGAATGAACGACGTGCGTGCGATGAACGTTTTACCGTTCAATCGCAATCGCACGTAGCTGTTACATGTTACAATGTAACTTACGATGACGGATGTGTGTCACTTACGACGTGACCCCTCCGACACATCGTAAGATAAATTGTAGCATGTAAAGCGGGCTTAAAGCAGATAGATAGCTGTCATCAAATGTTAGAGTTGAGTTGCTCCGAGTCATCTCTCAGAGATAATCCTGTAAAGACTTATTTGCTATCCCAGCAATGAACTGGTCCCTCAGGATCTTGTCCAGCTCCTGAAAGGCGCCCATGCCCGCTGAGTCACGCCTCCGGATCTCTTGCATTGCTTCCTGCAAGGCATTCGCATACCACATAAGTGTTTCTCCTTCACGCTGTGGCCGATTGAAGAATCCACTCCTCATATGTGCCACTTGCACACGGGCCCCATGGACCCTCTCCAGCAGGGTAAATACCTTCTCTATGTTGTCTCTCTCGGATTTAGGGCTCACTATCAGTGTCCGTCGGGCATCACCCTCTAGGGCATTCAAAGCTATATCTGCCTGTAATTCTGGAGTCAAGTTACACATTTTGACTGCACTGCAAACCCTCTCCATCCAATCCTGAAGGCCGATGTTGCTACCATCAAATCTAACCAAGGGAGGGAACAAAGTCCCCGCTAGAAGGTACCCTACCTGAGGTGACATGGCAGATTGCACTGGTTACATTAGGGCAAGCTGGCTTGCCTGTGCTGGGGCCTGGACTAGTGCTGCTGATGCCGGTGAGTTGACTCCCGTGGCATTCCTGTCCATAACGGTCGCTGTATCCTGCCGACTATGCCAAATTTGTAAGCCGTGCACTGGGATGGGCTCTTTAAGATACAGCGAAGTCATGAATGGGAAATAAACGGCCCCAAAACTAGATTAACTAACAAAAGTACTTTACTACAATTTGAATATGAACACAATCAAAACAGGGGAAGACACTGAGGGAAAATCTACAAACACTCAGTGAAGAGGCTGAGACCCTTGTGCTATACAGCGTGGCGCCTTACAACATGAGTCAACTATAATATATACACTATATGTTACCTACAGGCATGACTGGATATTCCAACCGCCAACTACCTATTAATACCCTTAAACATGAAAAAAATTGGATGTGTGTGAAATACAAGCTGCCCGCGGTATAGCACAACAGTTTACAATCTTAAGATAAATTTACTCTAACCCCCATTTGACTATTCCCCTGCTCCAATATAAATATAGTGCCCATTAATGGAGGATCCTTCCCAAGATTCACCTTGAATGACCAAACAACTTACTATATAAAACGGCTGCTTAGCAAAGAGAATAAAAAGTTAAATAAATAACAGATATATTGTTCAACACAAGTTCCCGCCTGGATGAGCTCAATTAGGGCCTAAAGTCCGTGATAGGTCTTAGCAACATCCAGGTGTGAGGTCGTTGTGTTCCACAGAGAAGCCTCAATGGCAAAGAATTAGATGATGTAGTCATGGAAACGATGGTCCCAAACGGTGATTGTGCAGTAACTGTGGCCTGACAAGGTAACTATGCCTACCTAAACTATCTACAGGCCCTACCTCAGTCTCAAATATTCTGGCACCAAACTGATGTGAGGTGCGTGTACAGTTACCCACCTCGATGGCGCAGTGGGCCTTACTTATCTTACTGACCCGGGTGTGGTCTGGACAGTACAAAGTCAGATGAGAGGCCTCTCCAACAGATGAGCAATACTGTTTGTAACTATGGTTTGTCTCTTTGACAATGTCCTATCAACTTCATGACAACGTCCTTTTAGCAATCTTCTCCCATCTGGTAAGGATTCGGATACAGTCACGGTCAGCTCCACTCTGTCACAGCTCTGGTCAAGATGATAGATTTCTACTTGCAAATATTATCTCTTCCCTCTTCCTCTGTCTCTGAGTTCATTCACTGCCAACTGCCAACCGCTTCCAAGATGGCCGCCGCTCTACCTCCTGTGATGTACTTTTTTTTTATCTGCTTGTAGCTCCGCCCCCATCTAAGCATCATATTGCAGTCTTTCATCTGTGCTGAGAAACAGCGGCCTCTTGTGGTTGAATAATGACATTTTTGTCCCTTATAAAGTATTATCACATCATTACTGACAGCAAGTAGGTGGTAAAGTTACATACAAAAATTACTGTTCACATTTATGAGACAAAATATATACGTCTAAACCATGCTTGTGAGGTGATACAGGGGCTTGCCATGCACATCTTTAACCAGGTACATACTTCTGGCCATGAACAATGGGGGCTGTTTCACCATCTCACAATATACTCCATGTTGTCTACCAACTCTGCAAGGGTCATGGGGAAAAGCTAGAACAGTAACTGGGCCCATCCCAATGAGTCTGCAGCCAAATAGCATATAGAATCCGGGGTTGAGGACCGGCCCCACAACGGAACCGCACTATCAGCATATAGAACGGGACACTTTACTGACACCGGGATCTCCAAGTGCTTCATACCACGGGGATCCGATACTTAGCGCATCAAAGGAGGATGGGACTCACAGGCTGACACACACCAGACTTGACCTTTCACGGATCCGGGATCGGCTGGAGACCATCGTGGCAGAGATCAGTACTCTGGGGCAGCGCTTGAATTACCTGTGAGTAAAAAGACCTGGAACCACAGCCCAAGTCTCTGCCTCACCTTTACCGGCGCCGGCGCCCAACGCTGCGGCGCCAACGGGGACTACCACCACCCCGTTCTCCTTCATCCTCCCCGGGGTAATCCTGCTTTGCCTGTGGGGAGCGACACCATCCCGGCTGTACCCAACATCTGCCCCGGTGAGAGACCTTGCAGCGGCGGCCCACATCCCTGGCTGCATACCATAGGTGGCATCACGATCATCTAATAGACTTTCCTAACTGTCACTACCACCCCCATCCTCCATTCCTGCCTCCCTACCATCTTCCAACCCTCCTTTCTGTACGCCTTGGGGCAACGGAACCGGGCCAGGCCACCCCGTGACAACGCAGAGGATCTGCACCCCCGACCTGGCAACGAGTAGGCTAAAACACCTGCCCCGTGGGGCGCTACACACACATGCCCAAAAACCCAGGCCTCTTCAGTGTGAGATGCCTAGAGATTTCAGAATGAGTGGTGGGGATGAGAGGAGCCAACGAGCACCTAAGGCCGGTTTCACACATCCGGCTTTTTGCCGTTTTGCCGGATGCGGCACTGTCCCGTACAGTTAATACAGTACAGTGACAGCGCTGTAACTTCCGGGTCACATGCGCCGGTCACATGACAGCATGTGACCAGCGCTTGTTGCGCTGTCATTGTACTGTATTACTGTACGGGACAGTGCCGCATCCGGCAAAACGGCAAAAAGCCGGATGTGTGAAACCGGCCTAACTGGTGATGATAAGGAGCAGAGGGGTAGGAGAGTGTGGTGTGAGTATAAGGATTTTTTTGATGGCACGATACACTTTAGAGACATGGTGGTCAGTGGCTGCCCTTTTCCTCAATCCATGCAGAAGAAAATTACTAGAAAGCCACATTTTGGTGAATGATGATTTTTGTAAACTTCAAGTAGAATTCAATTTCACTCAAATATATTCACTGATCCTTATTCCAGGGGAGAATGTGTCTTCTTGTGGAGGCTTCCATCTTCAAATTAGCTGTCATTCAGGGTTGTCTATGTAGTACTACCTATTTAAGGTAGCAAGTAGCTATCCTATTAGTCAAGGATCGTTAAAGTCAGACATTAAATTGATACCCTTGTGTGGCGGGGACGCTTCCAGTTTAATTAGGCTCTAATTAATTTGAAATTAATACTTCCATGTTCTGTGTTTTCTCTGTAGAATTTTCTCCTATTTCTGAAGATGCCATAGCAGTTTAAATATATGGCTTCAAGGAGTTAATATACCTGAAGAATAAATAAGTAAATTGGCTTCCTGTTCTGAATCACACTTTTTATTACAAGGAATGTGTCATTAGTTTTACTCCCCGCTCCCATCACATTTTATACTTTATTGCTGTCTGACATTTTCTGTTTTGTATTAGCCTTCTGTTATTTTCACGAGCAAACGTGTTGGAATCAATTTTTCTGAAAATGTAATTTGGGATGAGGATTGATGCATCACTCTGCAGGGGATTGTATAATCTGTGTGACATTGCAGATATTTAAAGAAAGCCATTTCTAAGACAACCTTGCCTCATGGCAAGAATAAAAGGGCATTTCTGACAAGGAGGTTACAAATTTTTATCTCTACGATAACCAAGGGAAATATCTGGTTTTTAACAAGGGAGGTTGCATTGATTTATTTTTAATGAATTCAGATAAATATTAGACTTCTTTTGTCTTATATTGAATGTGATGTAAATGTAAGGAGCCTGTCTCCCTTAAAATGCATATTAAAACTAGTAATACAGTAATATATGGGACCTAACCCCAATAAAAATCATACCAGCCCTGTACATTTTAGTAGCACAGTGTCTGAGATAATTACTTGCAATAAAATACAAATAAGACGGCTTTGGCAGGGGCAAACATACCCATACCTCCCAACTTTTCAAGAAAGGAAAGAGGGACAAAGTATGCGGCGCACTGCGCGCGCCGTGGCAAATTTTGACCACGCCCCTAGCCACACCCCTAGCCACACCCATTTGGAAGTAAGGGTCATTCAGCAGATGCCCCGGACTGTTCATTCATATTTATAGCAGTCAGAATTTTTTTATATTTCTGTGTCACTATATGACATGTTGCTTATTTGTGCCTATCAATCTGTGTTCACACGTTGCATAAATTCTGTTTCTTTTTGTTTCTGTCTGCACCAAACTACACAATAACAATCTTCTCTGTTTTTTCCATTTTTGCTGCATTTTTTCTGCCTTTTCTCCATTATTTAATGCGTTTTTGGTTCAGATGTGAATCTGTGTTTTTATTGTACAGAGAAGCTTTTTCCTGCATTTTTTTAAGCTCCACATAGAAACCTCCAGAGAAACACCCCCCCCCCCCCGAAAACCGCAGAATTCAGCAGCGTCTTTTCATGGAATCACATCCACTTTACTTGGACAATTAAACACAGCAGAATAAATGTGCAAAGAAACAGCAGAAAAAAATGCAGCATTTACACTACATGTGAGTATGGACTAATTGTCCAAGCAAAGTAGATGAGACATCATGAAATCTCCGCTCCTGGTGCGTGGAAACACAAAGCATTTGGTGTTTCTTTCTTTATAAGCTTCAGGATTCACATCAGCAACAAACATGTATCAAATAAGGGGGACAATGTATAAAAAATACCGCAAACACGCAATAATCAGAGAACATTGTTATTGCACTCGTGGCGCGGACACCCGCAGAAAAAATGCCGCATTTACGCTATGTGTGAACACGGCCTCAGTGATCCATTTTTATTACATTTTTTATGGGTTTTAATAAAGAAAAATAATAAATTGCGCCTTTTTTTTCCCGCCATTTACCGATCCCCATAAATAATCTGATCGCTGTGTTGTTCAGGTCATTACGATTACAGGGACACCAAATATGTCCATGTTATTTGCTGATTTGTGATGTTTATTATTTTATAAAAAAGTGCAATAAAATTACATTATTCTATTTTTTTTTAATTATTTTTAGTAACTTTATTAGAAGAAAAAAAAATCCTCTTTTCCTCTCCCTCTAGAATACAGGACATAGAGATGCTGCTCTGTACAATGTAGCTGTGTCCTGTGTAATCTGCTGTGTAAGAGGCTGCATTGTAGGTTCATTTATGTGAAATCCTCCCTCTGACATCATCAATCCTAGTGGCACAACAGCTAGAGCAGCTAGGAAAGCCAGGAGGCTGCTGGACACAAGTTTTGAACGTTGCTGGTTTGAATCCAAGGTGGTGAAGATAAAAAAAAAATTGTATTTGTATTTTTTTCCTCATTTCTTTATAGTAGTTTTATGGGAACAAATGAATCTGACTCTTTCACCAACATTGAGATACAGTATTTATCTATCTATCTATCTATCTATCTATCTATCTATCTATCTATCTGTATCCCTCTATCTATCTATCTATGATTCTATCTATCTATGATTCTAGCTATCTATGATTCTATCCCTCTATCTATCTATGATTTTATCTCTATCTATCTATTATCTGTCATGTATCTATATATCTCTCTATCATCCATCCCTCTATCATCCATCCATCCCACTATCATCCATCCCTCCCTCTATCCCTCCCTCTATCTCTCCATTCATCCCTCCATTCATCCCTCTATCCCTCCCTCTATCCCTCCATTCATCCCTCCATTCATCCATCCCTCCCTCCCTCTATCCCTCCATTCATCCCTCCATTCATCCCTCTATCATCCATCCATCCCTCCCTCTATCCCTCCATTCATACCTCCCTCTATCCCTCCATTCATCCCTCTATCATCCATCCATCCCTCCCTCTATCCCTCCCTCTATCCCTCCATTCATCCCTCTATCATCCACCCATCCCTCTATCTCTCCATTCATCCCTCTATCATCCATGCATCCATCCCTCCCTCTATCCCTCCATTCATCCCTCCATTCATCCCTCTATCATCCATCCATCCCTCCCTCTATCCCTCCTTTCATCCCTCTATCCCTCCATTCATCCCTCCTTCTATCCCTCCATTCATCCCTCCATTCATCCCTCTATCATCCATCCATCCCTCCCTCTATCCCTCCATTCATCCCTCCTTCTATCCCTCCATTCATCCCTCCATTCATCCCTCTATCATCCATCCATCCCTCCCTCTATCCCTCCATTCATCCCTCAATTCATCCCTCTATCATCCATCCATCCCTGCCTCTATCCCTCCATTCATCCCTCTATCCCTCCATTCATCCCTCCCTCTATCCCTCCATTCATCCCTCCCTCTATCCCTCCATTCATCCCTCTATCATCCATCCATCCCTCCCTCTATCCCTCCATTCATCCCTCTATCATCCATCCATTCCTCCCTCTATCCCTTCATTCATCCCTCCATTCATCCCTCTATCATCCATCCCTCCCTCTATCCCTCCATTCATCCCTCTATCATCCATCCATCCCTCCCTCTATCTCTCCATTCATCCCTCCATTCATCCCTCCATTCATCCCTCCATTCATCCCTCTATCCCTCCATTCATCCCTCCATTCATCCCTCTATCATCCATCCATCCCTCCCTCTATCCCTCCCTCTATCCCTCCATTCATCCCTCCATTCATCCCTCTATCATCCATCCATCCCTCCCTCTATCCCTCCCTCTATCCCTCCATTCATCCCTCCATTCATCCCTCTATCATCTATCCATCCCTCCCTCTATCCCTCCATTCATCCCTCCTTCTATCCCTCCATTCATCCCTCTATCATCCATACATCCCTCCCTCTATCCCTCCATTCATCCCTCTATCATCCATCCATCCCTCCCTCTATCCCTTCATTCATCCCTCCATTCATCCCTCTATCATCCATCCCTCCCTCTATCCCTCCATTCATCCCTCTATCATCCATCCATCCCTCCCTCTATCTCTCCATTCATCCCTCCATTCATCCCTCCATTCATCCCTCCATTCATCCCTCTATCCCTCCATTCATCCCTCCATTCATCCCTCTATCATCCATCCATCCCTCCCTCTATCCCTCCCTCTATCCCTCCATTCATCCCTCCATTCATCCCTCTATCATCCATCCATCCCTCCCTCTATCCCTCCCTCTATCCCTCCATTCATCCCTCCATTCATCCCTCTATCATCTATCCATCCCTCCCTCTATCCCTCCATTCATCCCTCCTTCTATCCCTCCATTCATCCCTCTATCATCCATACATCCCTCCCTCTATCCCTCCATTCATCCCTCCATTCATCCCTCTATTATCCATCAATCCATCCCTGCCTCTATCCCTCCATTCATCCCTCTATCCCTCCATTCATCCCTCCCTCTATCCCTCCATTCATCCCTCCATTTATCCCTCTATCATTCATCCCTCCCTCTATCCCTCCATTCTTCCCTCTATCCCTCCATTCATCCCTCCATTCATCCCTCCTTCTATCCCTCCATTCATCCCTCTATCATCCATCCATCCCTTCCTCTATCCCTCCATTCATCCCTCTATCATCCATCCATCCCTCCCTCTATCCCTCCATTCATCCCTCTATCATCCATCCATCCCTGCCTCTATCCCTCCATTTATCCCTCCCTCTATCCCTCCATTCATCCCTCTATCCCTCCATTCATCCCTCCTTCTATCCCTCCATTCATCCCTCCATTCATCCCTCTATCATCCATCCATCCCTCCCTCTATCCCTCCATTCATCCCTCTATCATCCATCCATCCCTACCTCTATCCCTCCATTCATCCCTCCCTCTAACCCTCCATTCATCCCTCTATCATCCATCCATCCCTCCCTCTATCCCTCCATTCATCCCTCCATTCATCCATCCCTCCATCCATCTTTGCAGCTGAATAATCTGCTTCTGGTGTCTCACCTGCAGTATAGAGGTCAAGATAACAAAATCTTCCTATTGCTTTCAATACAGGCAGTAGCTCAGTGGTAAAGCTGCTGCCTTTGAAACCATGAACTCACAGTTCCACAAGTTCAAGTCCTGGCCGCCCCGAAAATCCAGAGCCGATGATAATTTAATTTATTCACTCCACTGAGGGGAGGAGCTGGGACATCAGCTGTGAGCCGTGGGAGTGCGGGACAGCCCTCTAAAATCGTGCAAGTCCCGCAGAATCCGGGAAGGTTGGGAGGTATGCAATACCATTGGTGCAACCTGTGCAGCTATACAGGGGTCCAAGTGTCGCGGGCGGAGGAGGGGACGCAGTGCTCTCCCTCTGCTCGGGTCCGGCTGCTGCCGCTGCGGCCTCTGCTGCTCGGTGGCTCGAACGATGTGCCGGATCCCGGGGACTCGAGCGGCGCTCCTCGCCCGTGAGTGAAAAGGGGGGGGGGATTGGTTTTGGGGATTTATTCTCCGTGACGCCACCCACGGTTGTGGTGATTGTGTAGACATCACCGCTACTCTGTATGGGGATCCCGGGAGTGATGGTATGGAGCAGCTAGATGTTGGCCCTCCCCTCCGTGGGTAGGGGGATTGGTGGTCCCGGGGCCCGATGATGGAAAGTTAGGATGGTTGACAGGCGGGTTATGGGGCCTGTTGGGGTGCAGGGACGCAGGGGCAGCGCTGTGCCGCACGGCACGGAGGTACTCACTCAGCCCAAGGATGATGACACAGTTCACGGTAAACAAGCGGCTGGTTGGACGGCTCCCTCGGACGGCTGCGGTGTTGATGTTCCCTGCAAGTTAGCGGTGATTGTCTCTTTCCTGCACCTAAATACGGTTGTTGGTAGCGATGGATTCCCACCGGTAACCCGCTCCCCAGCTTGGATATGAGCCAGAGGAGCCCCTCTTTTGCCCGCAGGTGCTGGCCCTGAGAAACTGGTGCCTTGGCGGTGGCGTGTCTCTCCAATATGGTTGGACGGTTGCCTTCAATCGGGACTTTGGCTGTTGGGAGACCCAGGAGGTCCCCTTCACTGACGGATTTGGCAAATTCACGGCGACTCCTAGCCTTGCCGGGATCCGAAAGGCCCCTGCCAATGGTGCTGGCTTCTCTTCGTATACCGCTCCGGTACCGCCGGGCCACCACCCGTCCACGGTCCTTTCGGCAACCTCTGATCAGCCTCTCCTGCAAACGGTCACCGCCGTCTGCCAACCTTGCTGTCTCAGTCCGGGGCACACACCCGGACCAACTTCAGGCTCTTAACTGTCACTTTCTCTTCCACCTTAACGCCTCACTCTTGCTCCTCTACCACTTCACTTAAACTCTCAAACTAAACTGCCTGGTTTTCCCGCCTCCAGGGCTGTGAACTCCTCAGTGGGCGGAGCCAACCACCTGGCCCACCCCCTGGTGTGGACATCAGCCCCTGGAGGAAGGCAACAAGGGTTTTGTGTTGTGACCTTGGTGTTCCTGCAGGGAATGTGGGGTGTGTGGTGATGTCATGACCTGTGACCCCTGGCTTTCCCAGGGCGTCACATTCCCCCTTAGCAAAACGCAGACCGTCCTCGGGCTGCCCGTCCAACACCGGTTTTATTTTTCTGAAAAAGATAAAAACATAAACAAGTATAATAACTTCATCCCACAGCGGGAGGTACTTTGCTTAAACGTTACGGTAACATTTTAAACGGTTGCGGCTGCCGCTCTCTCTCACCCAAGTAACCTGGCCCTGATGCTGCCTCTAAGAAACAGGCAGCACCCCTTGACCCCAGTCCTGAACCAAATTACCCGAGCGGGATCTGTACTTCCCCTCCAGAGGGTAGCCACCGGTTCCTGTGGTGGCTGGGCCCCAGCCTGCTCCACTGCGGGCCCTCCCTCCAACCTGCCTCTCCGGAGGCGGTAACAGTAGCTGCAACAAACATATTTTATTTACATGCCACTAACGTTTGTGGTTGCCCTGCAAGTTCTCGGGCCTGTTCATAGAGAGTTCCCTATGCATATTTTGTGGATGGTCCCCACGGGGACAACGGTGTTGGCAACGGCCGGTTCAATCACGGTGCTGATAATCAGGTTACTGTTCGGTAATCATTTACTTTCATTTTTTTAACTTGCAACGTAAAACTTTCAACACACACTCCCCTTTAAAGAACAGTTTCCCTGTACCTAAGCGGGGGTCTACCTAGGTTGGGACGAGTGGACCTCCGGGGCCCGGCGTCAGTGGTGACAGGCAGCGGGGAAGAGAGAACAATCAGTTCCTCTTCTCTGCTAATGTGCGGGGCAGGCGGAGGCATAGGGGAGTTGGGCACAGGTTCATCCCTGGGCACTGGCACTGGTTCTGGCTCACGGTTGACCACTTCCATCACTTCTTCATCCACGGGTTGTGGGAACAGTATCACTGGAAGCATTACCGCGTCGTTCTGTGTAGGCCAGTCCGCTAGGAAGTCACCCATCACGGTATGGATTACCTCTTTTGCCTTCTCTGCTGGTGGAGAAACCGGTACTTCAAACATTGCCCTCAATGCTGGTGGACACCTTTTCAGATGGTCCCGGGAAACCGTGGCTAAAGTGCCCCCTTGGTCACGACTGATTTGGTAAGCCTTCCCATCTTCCCATCCTGTGGGCTGTATGATGTATGGGGTTTGCTCCCATTGATCATCCAACTTGTGGGTTCTTCTCTTCCGTTTCAGGACTACATCTCCAGGCTGGAAAGGGCTAGCAGACGCCTTCTGATTGAAGCGCCGCTCCTGTTGTTCTTGACTCCGACTTAAGTTCCTCTCCACATATTCTTGAATCTGTCGGTACTGAACCCTCCGCCGGGTGTCCCATTCTGCCGTCGAGGGGAGTGTCTCTGGAGCTTCCAGTCCCATTTCCAGATCCACCGGCAGTCGGCCGGGGCGAGCCCTCATCAGATATGCTGGGGTGCACTTCGTTGAGCTGCATGGGATATTGTTGTACATATCGACCAAGTCAGGCAGCTTCTCCGGCCACAGGTTCCGCTCTTCTAGCGGCAACGTCTTGAGGAGGCCAAGGACCAAATGGTTCATCTTCTCACACATACCGTTGGTTTGGGCATGGTAAGGCGTGGTCCGGATCTTCTTGCAGCCGTACAGCTGACAGAACTCATGGAACACCTCTGCTTCAAAGGCTGGGCTTGGTCAGTGAGCACCCTCTCAGGGTATCCATGTGGTCGACAGAAGTAAGCTTGGAACGCTCTAGCGGCGGTACGGCCGGTCAGGTCCTTGACCGGGACAACCACTATGAATCTTGAATAATGATCCACTATGGTGAGAGCGTAAGTGTACCCACTTCGGCTGGGGGTGAGCTTCACATGGTCCAGGGCGACCAGCTCCAGCGGTTGATGTGTCACGATCGGGTGCAGGGGTGCCTTCTGACTGGCCTCGTCCTTCCTTCTCAGCGTACACGGGCCACACTCTCGGCACCAGGCCTCCACAGACTCCCGCATCCCACTCCAATAGAACCGCTCCCTCAGCAGCATTTCCAACTTCTTCCATCCAAAGTGTCCGGCACCATCATGGTACGCTTGTAGAATGGTGGACACATTAGCTTGGGGAATCACCAACTGGCGGATTTTCTCATGAGTCTTTGGGTTAACCAGCTCACGGTACAACTTCCCTTGGTGTAGATACAGCCGGGTCCGCTCTTTCCACAGGCGTTGAGCTTCAGCTGGAGCGGCAGGGTCTATTCCAACTGCGCCTTGCTCCACCAGAGTCTTGACTAGGCGGACAGCGGGTGCCTGGTTTTGAGCTTCCTGCCACTCCTGGCTAGGCAGTGGATCCAGGCTCACCCGTTGTTGGTGGACATGTACCTTCCCAGTTGGTGGCTGGTGAAATGCAGGCAACTCGATCTCTTCAAGGTCGTCATCCTCGCACCCATCTTCTGACAAGTGGGGCATCCGAGAGAGTGCATCAGCATTAATGTTGGCACGACCAGCCCTGTATTTAATTGTGAAGTCGTAGTTGGCTAGCCTGGCCACCCACCGCTGTTCCAACGCGCCCAATTTGGCCGTGTCCAGATGGGTCAACGGATTGTTATCCGTGAAAGCGGTAAATTTTGCTGCGGCCAAGTAATAGCGGAACTGCTCGGTGATAGCCCACTCCAGCGCCAGGAGCTCCAGCTTGAAAGAGCTGTAATTTTCAGGGTTCCTTTCAGTCGGTCGAAGTTTTCGGCTAGCATAGGCAATCACTTTTTCCTTCCCATCCTGGACCTGGGACAAGACTGCCTCCAAGCCCACATTGCTGGCATCGGTGTAGAGGATGAATGGGTGGCTGTAATCAGGATAAGCCAGGATCTCTTCCCCGGTCAAGGCCGCTTTCAGCTGACGGAAAGATTCCTCATGCCTCTCCTCCCACACCAGTGGGGCCCCGAGGGGTCTACCACCTTTGGTCTGTCCCACGAGGAGGTCTTGCATGGGGGCAGCCATCTTCGTGTATCCCTTGATGAAGCGACGGTAGTACCCCACCAGACCCAGGAACTGCCTTACTTCCCTCACTGTGGTTGGCCTCGGCCAGTCTTGGATGGCAGTGACCTTCTCGGGGTCGGGGGCGACACCTTCTGGTCCCACCACATGCCCCATATACTGCACCCTGGGTTTCAGCAGATGACACTTGGATGGTTTCAACTTCATCCCGTACTTGGCAAGGGACGCGAACACCTCGGCTAGGTGTTCCAGATGGGCTTCATATGTCTGTGAATACACAATTACATCATCCAGATACAACAGGACGGTTTCAAAATTCAAGTGCCCCAAACAGCACTCCATCAGCCGTTGGAAGGTACCCGGGGCATTGCACAGCCCAAACGGCATACTGTTGAATTCACAGAGTCCCATAGGGGTGGTGAAGGCAGTTTTCTCCCGGTCTTCGGGCGCCTCGGCCACCTGCCAGTACCCACTGGTGAGGTCAAGGGTAGAGAAGTAGTTGGCGGTTCTCAGCGCGGACAAGGACTCCTCAATACGGGGCAGAGGGTAGGCATCCTTATGTGTTATCTGGTTAATCTTCTGGTAATCCACGCACATCCGCATGGTGCCGTCTTTCTTCTTAACCAGTACCAATGGGGCGGCCCAGGGACTACAGCTGTCCCTGATAAACCCTGCCTCTCTCATATTCCTCAACATGTCCTTGGCGCACTGGTAGTGTGCAGGGGGAATGGGCCTGTACCTCTCCTTGATAGGGGGGTGTTCACCGGTAGGGATATGATGTTGGACCCCTTTAATCTGACCAAAGTCTAGGGGATGTTTGCTAAAAACTTGCTCATACTCCCGTACCACTCTGTATACCCCCTCCTTGTGATGTGTAGGGGTCTCGTCAGTGCCCACGTGTAGCTGTTGGTGCCACCCCTCTAACTCCCCTTGGGGCGGGTGAGTGTTGGCCGTGGGTAGTGAGACTGGAGGAGCTGCGTCATGGATGGTGTGGGGATCTAAGGTGAGCAACTTGGCAAGTGTAGCATACCGGGGAAGCCTGACTTCTTCCTCCCCACAGTTCAGCACCCTCACGGGCACTCTCCCCTTTTTTACATCTACCACCCCTTGGGCGGCCATTACTGTGGGCCAGTGTTCAGAGGGCATGGGCTCTATCATGGCAGGGTAGTCACGCCCCTGCGGCCCTACTGCTGCCCTACACCAAATCATCATCTCACTCTTAGGGGGCACAGTCAACAGGGCGGCATCCATCACCCTCACTCCACCAATCTCTCCTCCTGTTGAGTTTACATGCTGGCGGTACATCAGGGCTCGGATCTCACGCTGCACAGCTCTCTGTCGGCTCCCCGCCGCCGTGGCGGCCAGCTGCTGCAGTAGGGGAAATACATCACTCATACAGTGCTCCATCACATTGGTTCCCAGCACTATCTTCGGGTTATGATCACTGGGTTCATTCATGATCACAATCATACCCTGGTGTTGCAGTTCAGCTTGCCCCACTGTCATGGCCACTTGTTTATACCCCACTTGGGTCAATGGGAGTCCATTAGCAGCAATTAGTGTTATACTAGTATCTGGGGGAGCCAGCTCGTCTGTCCCCCAACACCGTTGGTACAATGTGTATGGTATGGTGGTTACCTGTGATCCAGTGTCCAAGAGAGCCATTACCGGTACGCCGTCCACAGCCATGGGGATGATGGACCGGGCCCCGATATACCAGTCCCGCCAGTCTGGGGGGCCACGGGGTTCTACTCCTGAGGATTGGCCCGTGGCCCCAGGGGTTGCTCGTTTAACGGGCACTGTCGGAAGTAATGGCCAGGCTTGCTGCACCGGTAGCAGGTTGGAGATCTGTTCCGCGAGTTGTTAGCACCTCTCCGCTGCATCCAGGGAACATCCTCAGGGCTGTCGGTGAGCTGTATCTTGGCTGGAGGCTGGGATCTGGTCAGAGGTTGGAGTGCGGCAAGAATCTTGGCGAGGTCTCCATCCATGCGGCGGACCTGGGCAGCCAATTCTTCCATTGTGCTGCTTGGAGCTGTAGGTACTGGGGAGGCTGGTAGGACAGGGGCCACCACGATGAGGGCCGTCTCAACTGGCCACGGGGCTGGTTCCAAGACTTCCGAAGCTGGGGGTTGCAGAGATTTAATGGCCCATTCTTTTAACACAGCAAAGTCCACGTCAGGGTGTTCTAGGGCCCACAGCCGGAGTTGTTTGCGGTCCTCAGAGGATCTCATCCCCTGCACAAATTGCTCTACTAACATTTTGTTGCTGTCTGCCTCGTTGATGGTGTCCACCCGCTTCAGGGTGCGGAGGGCGGTTTGCAGACGTAAAGCGTAGTCCCGAATGCTGTCTACAGGCCGTTGCCGGCATTGGTAAAACTGCATCCTCAGCTCAGCTTCGGTACGGGTCTCAAAGGCAGTCTGTGGTTTCTCAAAGATGGTGGCTACAGAGACCCGGTCCCCCTCGGCCCAGGTCTCCACCTCCTGCTCAGCCGCGCCGGTTAGCTGGCCCAGCACTACCGCTGCACGTTGCTTATCAGTCAGGGGGTACAATTCCAGGAGCGGGTTAAGCTTTTTCCGGAAAACCTGTAACGCATCAGGTTTTCCGTCGTACTGCGGTAGCCAGGTAGCTCCGGGCACATAGGGCAAGGAGAACGGCATTACCTGAGCGAGAGCTGGGGCCGCAGCACCCCCCGCCAGCGCGGCCGGGACCTGGGCAGGCCCATTCCTATCCACGGGTGCCGCTGCGGCTGCAACCGCCGCTCCCCCAGCAGCTCCGTCGGGCGCAGACATCTTGTTTCCGTCCCCCTTAGCCTTTTTCCGGCTCCTCCTCTATCAGGGCGGGGTTTTGGCCTTCGCGCCTCCACTACTCGAGGAGACGCTCTAGCGGGTACTTTTCGCGCCAAAGATGGCGGCTTCTGAAATTTTGCGGCCGGACACCTCCGGCGGTAACAAGGCGCACCTCTACCAGACGGCAGAGCGGTAAGATCCTGTTCGTGACGCCAAGTTGTCGCGGGCGGAGGAGGGGACGCCGTGCTCTCCCTTTGCTCGGGTCCGGCTGCCGCTGCTGCTGCGGCCTCTGCTGCTCGGTGGCTCGAGCGATGTGCCGGATCCCGGGGACTCGAGCGGCGCTCCTCGCCCGTGAGTGAAAAGGGGGGGGATTGGTTTTGGGTATTTATTGTCCGTGACGCCACCCACGGTTGTGGTGATTGTGTAGACACCACCGCTGCTCTGTATGGGGATCCCGGGAGTGATGGTATGGAGCAGCTAGATGTTGGCCCTCCCCTCCGTGGGTAGGGGAATTGGTGGTCCCGGGGCCCGATGATGGAGAGTTAGGATGGTTGACAGGCGGGTTATGGGGCCTGTTGGGGTGCAGGGACGCAGGGGCAGCGCTGTGCCGCACGGCACGGAGGTACTCACTCAGCCCAAGGATGATGACACAGTTCACGGTAAACAAGCGGCTGGTTGGACGGCTCCCTCGGACGGCTGCGGTGTTGATGTTCCCTGCAAGTTAGCGGTGACTGTCTCTTTCCTGCACCTAAATACGGTTGTTGGTAGCGATGGATTCCCACCGGTAACCCGCTCCCCAGCTTGGATATGAGCCGGAGGAGCCCCTCTTTTGCCCGCAGGCGCTGGCCCTGAGAAACTGGTGCCTTGGCGGTGGCGGTGTCTCTCCAATATGGTTGGACGGTTGCCTTCAATCGGGACTTTGGCTGTTGGGAGACCCAGGAGGTTCCCTTCACTGACGGATTTGGCAAATTCACGGCGACTCCTAGCCTTGCCGGGATCCGAAAGGCCCCTGCCAATGGTGCTGGCTTCTCTTCGTATACCGCTCCGGTACCGCCGGGCCACCACCCGTCCACGGTCCTTTCGGCAACCTCCGATCAGCCTCTCCTGCAAACGGTCACCGCCGTCTGCCAACCTTGCTGTCTCAGTCCGGGGCACACACCCGGACCAACTTCAGGCTCTTAACTGTCACTTTCTCTTCCACCTTAACACCTCTCTCTTGCTCCTCTACCACTTCACTTAAACTCTCAAACTAAACTGCCTGTTTTTCCCGCCTCCAGGGCTGTGAACTCCTCAGTGGGCGGAGCCAACCGCCTGGCCCACCCCCTGGTGTGGACATCAGCCCCTGGAGGAAGGCAACAAGGGTTTTGTGTTGTGACCTTGGTGTTCCTGCAGGGAATGTGGGGTGTGTGGTGGTGTCATGACCTGTGACCCCTGGCTTGCCCAGGGCGTCACACAAGGGATAAGGGGGCCCACCTCTGCCTCCTAAGGAGGTGGAGTGGTGCATTATGGTAAAATATTGGACAGCAAAGGGCCTATATACTGTTCTGCACAGGGGCCTTCTTGTGGCTATGTCCACTGTTAGCTTTCGCTCATTGTTTGAGCGGCCAATGACCCATTGCTCCATTAAATGACCTCAATTAACAGTTTGGGGACTTCCACTGATTGTGATTGACAGCTCTTGCTAGCCCAGAGGGAGCACTGGATAACATCAGTTCCCATACTCAGTGTAAGGGCACAGTTTGGGTGGGCATGTTCTCCTCCCTGGATTGTATCGTCATAGAAAAGCCACCAAGGAGGAAGTGCCCGTCAACATGGTGTGACTGGCATTGTATATGCACAGTTGGGTTCAGGCAGTGCTAGGGGATAACTAATAGGGATGATCGAATAGTTCGATTATCTAACTTTGCGAATATTTTCCGAATACCTTGCCGCTATTCAACTATTCGCGAATATTCGATGTGCAATGTAAGCCTATGGGAAACCCGAATAACAACTATTCGGAACTATTCAGCCATCCCATAGACTTATATTGCGCATTGAATAGTCGATTAGCGGCGAGGTATTCAGAAAATATTCGCGAAGCCGGATAATCAAAGTATTCGGTCATCCCTAATAACTGAGCTATTTCAAGCATGATTAAGTCCATTTATGAGATCAGGTGGAAAACTACAGCCTTATCGGCATACCTTGGGGCATTTTATAGTTTGCAACAGCTTGAGAATTTGACAACGTAGGTCTACACAGACATATTATTTTGATGAAATACTGCACAATTAAAGGCGTTATCTGCACCTAGGGTAACCCCTTCTCATTCCAAATCTTTCCCCTATTAAAATAAAAAAATAGGGGCGGCACGGTGGCTCTGTGGTTAGCACTGCAGTCTTGCAGTGCTGAGGTCGTGGGTTTGAATCCAACCAAGGATAACATCTGCAAGGAGTTTGTATGTTCTCCCCGTGTTTGCATGGGTTTCCTCTGGGTACTCCGGTTTCCTCCCACACTCCAAAGACATACTGATAGGCAATTTAGATTTTGAGCCCCAATGGGGACAGTGTTCCTGATGTATTGTGCTGCGGAATATGTTAGTACTATATAAAAATAAAGATTTATTTTTATTTAATAAAAAAGCTGTACTTTCTTCCAGTGGTGTCTGGGTTTGCATTTCTGGGGCTCATGTGAGGCTGTGACATCATTCAAGCCCTACCCATGAAAAATCACTGCCGGTTTCTCTTATCCCAACTATGAATAAATGGGTTAATCAACAGGAAGTAAGAGCTATGACTGCCCCTCCTTCCTGTTGATTGCTCCTGCATCTGAAGGATTGATTGTGGGACTCACATGATGTACAGTAATAATCTCACTTAGCACTCGGAACCTAAGCCCACATATTGTTGGAATCGCGTGACCACTGGAGGTATAGATTTTTTTATTGTCATAGGGGAAAACATGTAGACTGTGAAGGGGTGGTCTTATTAGTAGACAACCCCATTATGTCTTGTACTCTTCTTAATTAATATATTGTAATTTTATGCCTGGATATGGTAGTTCTCCCACATATGCTTTAATAATAACATAGATAGGTAATCTAGAATTTAAAGCCTGATGCTATCAGTTAGGATTTTTAGATCAGTTCATGTATGGTAAAAATTTGTTAGTGTAAGGGGGTGGTGAACCGAAGATGCATTCCCTTAACATTCTGCAGTACTTGCAAGTCAATATCGCCATCTGCTGCTTGTATGGGATGGGCAGGAACTGAAGAACAGAGAGCATGTTTCCTCAAGGGAAGAGTTTGAAGGGGATGCTGTGTCAGAAGAGATCTGTGGCAAAGTGAAATAAAAATAAAATAAAAAAGCGAAGAAGGGGAGGAGTTGGCTCCAAGACTTGAGAGGAGGCAGCCATGTGAGCAGCAGAGCGGGCTCGCGGTCATTACTATAGTAGAAGTATCCGAAAGTAATCTGATCCCACATTAGACCAAACATCAAGAAACAGACTTCGCAGGTCAAGCACCAAACATTGGGAGCCATATTTTGCAGGTCAAACACCGAAGACCAAACATTGAGAGCCAGATGCTGATCACTAAGTTCCTAGTTAGCTGGGCCATCACTTCCTGTTTGAACGTAACCAATTGAGGACAGTTGCAAACTGTGAGGCCTTGCAAGTTGATTTATTGAATTTGTTCTTGTTATACTGAGTAGAGATGAGTGGTCCCATGAATATTTGGGTTTTCTGGGTTCAAATGCTCTTTAGTTAAGTTTGGTTCAGTACTCAGACTTGACTCGAAAATAGGCCTGGACCCCATATAAGTCAATAAGGACCAGAACTTTGATGCTTTATAACGGCTGTAAAAGAGTTGTAGTAAGGGCTAGGGGGCTGCAAAAGGAAGCAAAATGGGGGTTAAGGGGACTTTACACGCTACGACATCGCTAATGCGAACTCGTTGGGGTCACGGATTTGGTGACGCACATCCGGCCGCATTAGCGATGCCGTTGCGTGTGACACCGATGAGCGATTTTGCATCGTTGCAAAAACGTGCAAAATCGCTCATCGGTGACTAGGGGTCCATTCTCAAAAATCGTTACTGCAGCAGTAACGAGGTTGTTCCTCGTTCCTGCGGCAGCACACATTGCTCCATGTGACACCGCAGGAACGAGGAAGCTCTCCTTACCTGCCTCCTGGCCACAATGCGGAAGGAAGGAGGTGGGCGGGATGTTACGTCCCGCTCATCTCCGCCCCTCCGCTTCTATTGGGCGGCCGCTCAGTGACGTCGCTGTAACGCCGTACGGACCGCCCCCTTAAAAAGGAGGTGGTTCGCCGGTCACAGCGACGTTGCCGGGCAGGTAAGTATGTGTGACGGGTCTGGGCGATGTTGTGCACCACGGGCAGCGATTTGCCCGTGTCGCGCAACAGATGGGGGCGGGTACCCACACTAGCGATATCGGGACCGATATCGCAGTGTGTAAAGCCCGCTTAAGAGCAGGCAAATTGCCCTCAAAACAATAGTGGATAGGGAATAAAAAAAATAAATTTCGTTGGCTCCCCCTATTTTTGATAACCAACCAAGGTAAGGCAGACAGCTCCGGTCCCCGGGGTCCAGTGTCTCTGTGCTGAGGATGGTGATTACAGGGGCCTGCGCGCCCGGACGGACTGGGGAATATTGGTGTACTCACTATTAAAGAAATCACACGAGTCCATGGTAAACCAAGGTGCCAGTGGCCGGAGCTCCGCGGCCGGGTGTATTCTGGTCCCTCACCTGGGGTGATGGTCTGTGTCACTTTCCTCTGCACTGTATTTTCGGTGTGGTGGACTTCCCGGTGTGGAACACGGGAGTCCGCTCCAGGTACATTTGTTGGGGCCTTGCCTGCTGACGCTGGCCCTTGGGATCTACCGGGCCCTGGCGGATGCCCTGTCCCCGCGGTGGGCTGTTGTCTGCTTTTGGGACTTTGGTTGGGACAGGACCTATAATCCTACCCTCAATTGGTTAATTAGCTAGGCCGTTGGTTCCGGTCCTGGCTTCAGGGTCCAAGTACCCCTTCTGTGCACGGTTTCCGGGTCGGTTCTCCGGTATCACTACCGGCGGGCTCCAACGCTTTCCCGGTCCACCTCGGATCTCCGGTAGCCGTCTTCCCGTCTCCTGTCAGACACTGACCACCATCTGCCACCTAGCCAGAACGCTCCAACCCCGACGCGTTTGCTCTCAGACTTTGCTTGCATTTTCTCCTCTCTCACTCCTACTCCTCTCCATTCCAACTTCAAACTCTAACTCCAACTTCAAATTTAATCTTAATCTTCTTCTTTTCCCGCCCCCGGATTCTCTAGACCCCTAGGTGGGCGTTCTTCATCCACCTGGTCCCGCCCACTGGTGTGCCTGTCCTACCCTGGGGGGGTGACTAGGGTTTTGTTGGCTGAGGTATCCCTGTGAGGGAAGGTGTTATGCGGGGGTCTATTCTTTGTGTGACCACCTGGGGGTGCCAGGGCGTCACATTTTTATGCTATGTAGGATAAATAATGTTAAAGTATGGTATAATGTATGGCACTGTTTGTAGGTATAATAAGGTGTAATGTTATACATAGATATACAGTAGAAGAGTAATGCAAGCTGAATGTAGATGAAAGGTTAGGTTTGCCTAGCAAAAGGCTGTAGGGGCAGACAAAGTGAATACTGGGATTAGCCTACAAGGGGGGAAAAGTTAGGTTATATAGGAAGAACCAGGTTCCTGTTTGTAAGACGTTGAGTTGAGAAGTAGAAGCAAAGGAGAGAAGACATGTAGAGAAGCTGTGCGAGTACACTGGACTCAGGATCAAGGGTTAACTCTACAGAGGTGTCAGAAAATGAGGGCTCCTAACAGGCAGCGAATAGAGGGGACCTTGAGAAAAAGGTCACTTTGATTTAGGACAGTGGCACGGGGATATCTGCTGTAAGAGCAGTCCCTGCTACGTAACATAGCAGTTCCAGGGATGTTATAGTCATAACGAAACACGTGGACCCGTATTATTATATATCCATCGGATGCAGACACATCAGCTTCTCCCTCACTCTGTGGGTGCCTCTGTGAAAGAGTATATAAACATCCTTCTAACCCTTAGTAGAGATGAGCGAACCCAAGGTTTGATGTTCGAACCTAACACAGACTTTAAAAAAAACCCAGAGTGTAGAGTTCGGATGCTTTACGTATCCAAACCACCCGAGTGAGCATTGCTGTGCTTGGGTACGCTCGGTGCTCAGCCCAGTGCAAGCCGCTTACAGTGTTTGAAGGGCTCACACTGGGGGTAACAACAGCTCAAGTCTGGATCCCAAGCCGAGGTTTATCATAAAAAATAGGGAGGACCCCAAGTAATTTTTGTTTTTATTTTGTTCCCAGCAGCATCCATGCTTCTTCCCCATGCTCAAAGCTTGTTGATTAGCTGCATTTCAGCCTTTCAACTCAGCAAACTTTCCAAAAACAGCATCCGAACTCAGACAAGGATTTGCGTGAGAAGTCCGTGATTGAGTTTGAGCCCCTGACACTATGTGTCTGGTACGAACCCCAAACTTTACTGTTCGAGTTCGCTTATCCCTAATACTGAACAATCCAATTGAGGGGAAATGGTGACTAATTTGGGTGACACTGATGTTCCCCCAGAAAGACCGGGATTCAGTTAGGGCTGTATAATACTTGTTAATTAGAACCTGTATGTGAAATCTTACATTTCACTTTATACACAGTCATAGCGAAAAGTGTTGGCACCCTTAAAATTGTTCCAGAAAATGTAGTATTTGTCCAAGAAATTACTCCGATTAAATGTTTTGTTATACACAAAACTCACTCGTTTAAACTCACTTATGGCAAGTAACACATGTGGGCAATATGAAAATCAAACCTGAAACCAGATATAAAGGGGAGACGTTGGCTAAATTTTTGCATTGTGTATCTGTGTGTGCCACACTAAGCATGGAGAACAGAAAGAGGAGAAGAGAACTGTCTAAGGATTTGAGAACCAAAATTGTTGAAAAATAAAAACAATCTCAAGGTTACAAGTCCATCTCCAGAGATCCATGATGCATAACATAATCAAGAAGTTTACAACCCATGGCAAGTAATCTCCCTGTAAGTAAACATTAGAGAAATATTGATGAATGGTTGCAATGCAGGATCATTCAGATGGTGGATAAGCAGCCCTAATCAAGTTCCAAAGAAATTCAAGCTGGTCAGGGAGCACCAGTGTCAGTGTAAACTATCCATCGATGTTTGAATTAAATGAAACATTATTACAAAATGTACGTGAATTAGCCAGAACATCTTGTGGATAAATGAGACCAAGACAGAGCTTTTTGGTAAAGCACATTATTCTACTGTTTACCAAAAATAGAATGAGCTCTAAAAAGAAAAGAACACAATACCTGCAGTCAAATATGGTGGAGGTTCAAAGATGTTTTGTGGCTGTTTTACTGCCTCTGGCACTGTGTGCCTTGACTGTGTGCAAAGCATCATGAAATATGAATATTACAAATGGATTTTGGTCACAATGTAGTGCTCAGTGTCAGAAAACTGGGTTTACATCCTAGGTCTTGGGTCTTCCAGCAGGACAATGACCTCAAACAAACTTCAAGAACCACCCAGATATGTATGGAAACAAAGTGCTGGAGAGTTCTGAAATGGTCTGAGTCCGGATCTTAAACCCATTGAGCTCCTGTGGAGAGATCTTAAAATTGCTGTTGGGAGAAGACTCCTTCATATATGAGAGACCTGGAGCAGTTTGCAAAAGAGTCCAAAATTCCAGCTGAGGTGTAAGAAGCTTGTTCATGGTTATGGGAAGTGATTGACTGCAGTTATTTATTCCAAAACGTGTGCAACCAATTTATTAGGTTGAGGGGGCCAACAATTTTGTCTGGCCCATTATTGGAGTTTTGTGTGAAATTATGTTTAATTTGCCTTTTTTGTCTTTGTTTTTTTGTGTTATTCCAATAAACACAAAGGAAATAAACGTGTGTATAACAAAAGGTGTAATTGCAATAATTTTCTGGGGGAAATACTTCACTTTCTGGAACAATTTCAAGGAAGCCAACACTTTTGACCGTGACTGTATTACTGACTGTGCATTGCTCTGCCTTTTTATAGTTGTCAGTACTGTTTCAGGATCATACTTTATTACTGCTAGCTCTTTATTTCTGTAAATAAACGTCCGTTGTGAGTCATAACTGAGTTGCCTTTATTGCGTCGTTGCATCTTGAATCAGTTGACATTTACATACGCTCTAGGACTGTTGCCTCTTTTACCTATCGTTAAATGTAAATCAAGAGCCGTTACATTTGCACACTTGACTTTTGTATATAGATTGGACCCCCATTCCACCTTAAAACAACCCTAAAGAAGGTAAATCTAGACACTGGAAGAAATACATAAAACACATTATTTTGGTTGTCAAAATGACCACAGTTTTATTTAACCCCTTATGACTTTTAACGGTGGTCATTCATGAGCCTTAAGGGTACTTTACACGCTGCAACATCGCTAGCGATTGCTAGCGATGTCGAGCGCGATAGTACCCGCCCCCATCGTTCGTGCGACATTTGGTGCTCGCTGCCGTAGCAAACATTATCGCTACGGCAGCGTCACACACACATACCTTGTCAGTGACGTCGCTGTGACCGCCGAACAATCCCTCCCTCAAGGGGGAGGTGCGTTCGGCGTCATAGAAACGTCACTGCAGCGACACTAAGCGGCCGGCCAATAGAAGCGGAGGGGCAGAGATGAGCGAGACGTAACAACCCGCCCACCTGCTTCCTTCCTCATTGCCAGTGGACGCAGGTAAGGAGATGTTTGTCGTTCCTGCGGTGTCACACGTAGCGATGTGTGGTGCCGCAGGAACGACGAACAACATTGTACCTGTGGCAGCAGCGATATTAAGGAAAGGAGCGACGTGTCAACGATCACCGTTTTTGAACAATTTTTCGATCGTTGATCATCGCTCCTTGGTGTCACACGCTGCGATGGCGCTACCGGCGCCGGATGTGCGTCACTAACGACATGACCCCGACAATATATCGGTAGCGATGTCGCAGCGTGTAAAGCACCCTTTATTCCTCCCCACCATTTTTTAACGGCGCTGAGCAATAACTAAATACCAGTGCCCCTCGCTTGAAATCCCTGTACATGAGAGCTGACACCCACAGATATCAGCCAAAACCAGCTTTGGAACTGATTAGGGCCGATTAAACCCTGTATTACCGCTGTAAATTGCGACATCGCTATCTAAGTGGTCAAATGGGGGTTAAAAGCCTCCTAAGGCAGGAGGGGCCCTAATCGCAAGTGCCAATCATTGCCATGGTACTGTGGGGGTTATCTGATGACCCCAGGCTGCAATCTAATAAATACAGCTCAGTGTATGTATGTAAATATGTGTGTGTGTGTGTGTGTGTGTGTGTGTGTGTGTGTCCGCTAAAGGAATCCGCACCGTTGCATTTACAATCACGAAATTTTGCACAGACGCCTCATGTGACTCAGGGAACGTCATAGACTATGTTCTGACGGGAAAATTTAACCCCGCCCTTTACAGTTAATCTCCAAAATACTGCCTCCATTAAACTGAATAGAGGTGGGAGCTACAAGCTATTAATAGCAACTGTCAGTGGTTGCTATAGGAGCAAAATAAACTGTTAGTTTAGTTAACTGTTAGGTAATAAGATGTCAGTGGTGAGACGGATAGAGACAAACAGACAGACAGAGAGAGAGAGAGACATGAAAAGAGACAGACAGAGACAGACGGACAAACAGACAGCCCTGGAAAGAGACAGCCCTGGAAAGAGACAGCCCTGGAAAGAGACAGACCGGGCAAAGAGACAGACCGGGCAAAGAGACAGACCGGGCAAAGAGACAGACTGAGCAAAGAGACAGACTGAGCAAAGAGACAGACTGAGCAAAGAGACAGACCGGGCAAAGAGACAGACCGGGCAAAGAGACAGATCTGGAAACACATAGACCTGGAAAGAGACATACAAGGACAGACGGGGAAAGAGACAGACAGACACACACAGAGATGGAGACAGACAGACTGATACAAATACAGACAGAGAGATAGACACAGACAGACAAAGAAAGACACAGACAGACAAAGAAAGACACAGACAGAGACTGGGAGGGAGATAGAGAGACAGTTACTATCCCGGGCAACGCCCGGGTACTACAGCTAGTGGCTTATAAGATTCACCTGTAATCAGGGACTTATAGGCTGTTTCACTGAATCACATGCAAACAAATTATGTCCCACAGAGAGACTAAGTGAAAAAATAAAAAAAGTTAAATAAAATGTGTAAAATAAGTTTACAATAACACAACAAAAAAGCACACGAATCACAAAAACCAGTTTCCCTACTAAAAACACAACTTTTGTGTTCAAACAAAAATTGGTATCGCTGCGTCCGGAAAGACCCAATCTTGTCATGTCATGTTACTTATTCCATATGACAAATACCGTAAAAAACCCCCCCACAAAAAAATGCCAAAAATAGTATTTTTTCATGATACTGACACACAAAGAAGTAAACAAAAAATTATAGAAATTAAAACGCCAAACCATCCTGCAAAAAACAAGCTCTAATTTGGATTATTCGGGGAAAAAAAACTACTGTATTTTTCGTTTTATAAGACACACCGGCTTATAAGATGCATCCCAATTTTAGAGAGGGAAAAGGTGAAAAAAAAATGGGGTCAGTCTTGTAATCCGGTGGTGTCTTACCGGAGGGGACAGTAGAGGTGGTGGAGGCTGTGCTGAGGCTGCGGCAGAGACTAAGGCTGCAGCAAAGGCTGAAACTGGGGCTGCGGCGGAGTCTGGGGCTGCGGCGGAGGCTGGGGCAGCGGCGGAGGCTGGGGCTTGGGCTCGGCAAAAGCTGGTGCTGCTGTGCTACGACTCAGGCTACGGCAGCTGCAGATGATGAGAGCTTCACAGAAATGGCACCCAGAATCAGCGCAGCTTGAGCTCTAGGCTCAATTGCAAGTCGAGATCTCATCTGCGCAAGTGCCACCTTCGATCACCATTTTCCTGAAGTCCACTGGAGAGAGATCAATATGCCGGAGGCGGCACCTGCGCAGATGAGAGCTTGAGCCGAGAGCTCCAACTGTGCACGCGCCGCCTCCGGGCGGCATTATTTGGAGTCTCACCGCCTGACCCTCAGCGCCAATAAAGCCACCAGAGATCCCGCACAGCAGCCCCAGCACCAGCCACCGGAGACCATGCACGGACCCCGCGCAACTGGTGCAGCAGCCGGAGACCTGCACAGCCGCCCCAGCACCAGCTTCCGCAGACCCCACACCAGCTCAGCCACTGCAGCCCCTGCACAGCCACTACAGCATTCCCCCAGCCCCTTGAGACCCATCTCCAGCACCCCGGTAAGCTACCTTCAAATTATAAGATGCACCCGTCACTTTCCTCCTAAATTTTTGGGAGGAAAAGTGCGTCTTATAATCGGAAAAATATGATAAATAAGTTATAGGTCTCAAAATATGGTGATGCAAAAACAAATAGATTCTTGGGAAATATAGATTTTAGTGTGTCTGGGACAAAGAGGAAGTACAGAGAAAAGAAGATGGCTGACTGAGGAGCAGAGTGTGTGTGGTACCAGGGTCGGACCGGTCCCCCTATGAGCAGGTCCTGCTATCAGGAAAATAATTGGTGCAACCCTGTCTAGGCAGGCTATGCTCGTGCTATACAGATACAAGAGAGAAGGAACCCTTAATGTAGGTGAGTGCTGTGTATGGAAGACATCATGGCAGGTAGTCACCACCTATTAACTCAGAGGCAACTGAAAATTAGAGATAGAGCCTGCAGAATGGAAAACTGATGAAAATGCAGAATTCAAGTTAGGTGCTCTACTTACATTCTTTTAAAACATATTTTCTTATTGAACATTTCAAAACCATATATTGGCATCTTACAGTCATATGAAAAAGTTTGGGCACCCAGATTAATGTTAACCTTTTTTCTTTATAACAATTTGGGTTTTTGCAACAGCTATTTCAGTTTCATATATCTAATAACTGATGGACTCAGTAATATTTCTCGATTGTAATGAGGTTTATTGTACTAACAGAAAATGTGCAATCCGCATTTAAACAAAATTTGACCGATGCAAAAGTATGGGCACCTCAACATAAAAGGGACATTAATATTTTGTAGATCCTCCTCTTGCAAAAATAACAGCCTCTAGTCGCTTTTAATGAGTTCCTGGATCCTGGATAAGGTATATTTGACCATTCCTGTTTACAAAACAAATCCAGTTCAGTTAAGTGTGATGGTCGCCGAGCATGGACAGCCTCTTCAAATCATCCCACAGATGTTCAATGATATTCAGGTCTGGGGACTGGGATGGCCATTCCAGAACATTGTAATTGTTCCTCTGCATGAATGCCTGAGTAGATTTGGAGCGGTGTTTTGGATCATTGTCTTGCTGAAATATCCATCCCCTGCGTAACTTCAACTTCGTCACTGATTCTTGCACATTATTGTTAAGAATCTGCTGATACTGAGTTGAATCCATGCGACCCTCAACTTTAACAAGATTCCCGGTGCTGGCATTGGCCACACAGCCCCAAAGCATGATGGAACCTCCACCAAATTTTACTGTGGGTAGCAAGTGCTTTTCTTGGAATGCCATGTTTTTTTTTGCCTCCATGCATAACGCCTTTTTGTATGACCAAACAACTCAATCTTTGTTTCATCAGTCCACAGGACCTTCTTCCAAAATGTAACTGGCTTGTCCAAATGTGCTTTTGCATACCTCAGGCGACTCTGTTTGTGGCGTGCTTGTAGAAACGGCTTCTTTCGCATCACTGTCCCATACAGCTTCTCCTTGTGCAACATGCGCTGTATTGTTGACCGATGCACATTGACACCATCTGCAGCAAGATGAAGCTGCAGGTCTTTGGGTGGTCTGTGGATTGTCCTTGACTATTCTCACCATTCTTCTTCTCTGACTTTCTGATATTTTTCTTGGCCTGCCACTTCTGGGCTTAACAAGAACTGTACCTGTGTTCTTCCATTTCCTTACTATGTTCCTCACAGTGGAAACTGACAGTGTAAATCTCTGAGACAATTTTTTGTATCCTTCCCCTGAACAACTATGTTGAATAATCTTTGTTTTCAGATCATTTGAGAGTTGTTTTGAGGAGCCCATGATGCCACTCTTCATAGGAGATTCAAATAGGAGAACAACTTGCAAGTGGCCACCTTAAATACCTTTTCTCATGATTGGATACACCTGCCTATGAAGTTCAAAGCTCAATGAGGTTACAAAACCAATTTAGTGCTTTAGTAAGTCAGTAAAAAGTAGTTAGGAGTGTTCAAATCAAGAAATTGATAAGGGTGCCCAAACTATTGCGCCGGTCAAATTTTGTTTAAATGTGGATTGCACATTTTCTGTTAGTACAATAAACCTCATTTCTATCCAGAAATATTACTCAGTCCATCAGTTATTAGATATATGAAACTGAAATAGCTGTTGCAAAAACCCAAATTGTTATAAAGAAAAAAGGTTAACATTAATATGGGTGCCCAAACTTTTTCATATGACTGTATGTGACAGACGGGCTTAAGGGGGACCACAGACACCAAGAAATGGGCATGACTGCTACATTGACATCCTCTAAAATTATATTCCTGGCTGATTCATACCTCACAACTTTTCGCTAAAAGAAAAAAAGGTTTTGGTACCATATTCACAACTTTTAAGGACAGGAAAAAGTGGGATATATTGTCGGGCAGTATGTTTTTGTATTTTTTAAGCTAACCGCCCCCTTAACCCTGCTTAGTTCTTTTTGGGTGCCCACATAGAAATAGTGCTGCTAGTTATTCTCCTTTGTGTTCCCACCCATCACAATACTCCTTTTATGGCCCTCATAGAATATAATGCCTCTCCATGCAATATAATGCCCCATTGTGTTACTCCATTCATTGTGATGCCACAAAGATGGCACCCCACACACAGTATGATGTCCCCAATGATACCCCCACTCAGTCCTCCCACACAGTATGATGTACCTCCACTCATTATGATGTCTGATACACAATATCCCTTTACAGTGCATTCACCCCACAGTATGATACCACCACAGTGCCTCTACACAATATGATGTCTGCCTAAGCCCCCACACACATTTTGGTGCTCCCACAATGCCCCTCCTATATAATGCTGACCACACTGTTTCCCCACACATTATGGTGCATTCACAGCATCCGCCACACAGTATAATGCCTTCATAGTGCCCCCACCCATGATGTCCCCACAACTCCCCTACCACAGTATGATGCCTGCGCAGTGCCCCTACACACATTATGATGCTCCCACAATGCGCCTTCAACATAATGATGCCCACACTATGCCTCCACAGTGACCCTCACACATTATTTTGCCTCAGGTGCTCAAGATGAAAGGTGCAACATGGAGCTAAAGGCTCCTTCCTCCACCATTGTATTCAACTGTATCAGTATCCTGAAGATGCAGATAACATTGGAATTCTGTCAAGCCCCCTTCGAGGACAGAGTAACAACTTCCCTACTTTGAGAATGTCCTGCTGTATCCGGGATGGTTGAGGGGTGCGCTTTCTTGACATACTGTCGGAAGTAGTTTATGAGGCAATGTTAAACATCAGTGACAATTGTCAATTAGGACGGCTCAGTCTTCATTCTACTTAGACCACTTTAGGAATCTTGTAAAGTTTTTGGGGTGGGGGATTGAATAGTCAATTAAATCTGTGTCTCCTTCCCTGGAACTCTCTGATTACATTTTATCAAGCTTTGAGACGATAAACTATTCCGATAGCTGAAAAATAGGAAAATATTAAACAAGTCAGAAAAGTTAATAAACTCAATCTTTTCACATAATAGGAAATACAGTAGCGCTCAGCCTTTTATTGTGTTTCATTGTAATTCCAAGAAAACCCAATTTCCACACAAGAAATGCTCAATTGTTGTGAAGAAACCAATTATTTCGCCATGTAGACTCAGCGAGGTTCCTGAGGCATAGCTGGAAACTGCATCCAGTCATTTGTTCCTCTCTAAAACAATCTTTAGAAGCTCCGCTGACATATAACCGGGACCTTTAGAAACTTTCAAAGCAATAAAGGCAAATTGGAATTGATGATGTGCAATCATGTAGTGGGACATCAATTGTTAGCATCATACAGAACCCAAGGAATCCCTGGTGTCGGGAAGTTGGAGACTTCATTCAATGCAAATTCTTCTTGTGAAATGATTGTACTTGTTTCTATCAATTATTTTTTCACTCAGTGGGAAATGAGATCCTTGTATCTGGAGGATGTTTGATATTACTTAGAGTAAGCGGCAATACAGACATAGCTGACGATTGATTGCCATCTACAGAGCGTTCAAAGGCACAGAAGAGAAGAACTTCATATTCCGTGTTAGTGATGTTTGGAATCAATAATAATAATCTTTATAATCAGAATGCAACTAGTAGAACATATGAAAATACTTCATGTAAACTAAATTTTTCATTTGCAAAGTGTAGTTTAGTTAATGTACCTCACCTTTCTCCTGAACTGTCATTTTACTCTAGCTGCTACTCCCGTTGAGTCCATAATGGGGATGGTGAGTATGCTGCCCAGCGCAAAAAGCACAGACACTCTGTGTACTCTGCTGATTAGCCAATCTGAGCCCCCAGCTTGTAGGATAGGTGTTACTGGCAGAACAGCAATGACTGTTATGGCTGGAACGGGAATGTGGATTCACTGGATGGTGGATCACAAGTAGATATTCGAATTTGGCGGAGCTAACTGCACTTATAAAAAATCCGGTCCGGGAATAGACTTGAATCAGAAAATCTGTCTGGATGCCGAACACCATATAAGTCCATGGGGACCCCAACATTGTGCTGTAAAATGGTTGTAGAAAGGGCTAGGTGGATTAGAGCATGACAGTTGAACTTACTGACCTTCCCTGTGGCTGTCACACTGCTTCCAGGTCCAGTCATTAATCCTCATACATATTCACTTCTTCCTTCACCCACCAGCAGTCCCGGCATCTCTGATTGGTTGCAGTCAGACCACACCCCCACCCTGTGTGACAATGTCTGTCATTGGCTGGAATCACACATGCTGTCTACATCCCTACAGTAGTGTAATCAGAGATGAAGAGGCTGCAGCAGACGTGCTTTCATGTTGTAACAGTTGGTTGTGACTTGCACAACCCCTCAAGGAGAGCAGTACCTGTACTCCCCTTCTTATCCCCCTTTGGATAAGATCCAATTTGCGCTCCTCCTTTTCCATCTTTTTATATTCCTCTAGTGGTGTAAAAAGTAAATAAATAAATAAAAAATTGACTTAGGGTCCCTTGATATTGTGACACCCAGTAGAGATAAAGCATACACTTATAGGCTTGAGCCCCCAGCCATGTGCTTATCTTGGCTGTGTATCAAAATAAGAGGGACCCTATGTGGCTTTTTTTTTTTTAAGTATTTACATAAATAATTTTAAAACACTGCTTTAGGTCCCCCACAATTTTGATAACCAACCAAGATAAAGCTGACAACTGAGGGCTTTGTATTCTCAGGCTTGAGAGACCCATGGTTACTAGGCCCCACCAGCCTAAAAATAGCAGCCTGCAGCTGACCAGAATTGTTGCATCCATTAGATGTGACAATTCCGGCACTTTACCCAACTCATTCCAATTGCCCTGGTGCAGTGGCAATCAGGATAATGTAAAGGGTTAATGACAGTTCACAGCTGCCACTAAGCCCTAGATTATTAATTTATTTTTACAGCAATATAGACACACAGACAATCTCTCTATTTGAAAGCAATCAGACACACTGTCACACAGTGTGAGGTAGCTGTCTGATTGCAACCAATCAGAGACGTGGGGACTGCCAGTGGGCGGGGGAAGGAGTGCATATGAATGAGGTTAATGAGCGGCCCTGGAAGTAGTATGAGTGACCCAGAAGCAGTGTACAGCTATGCGAAAGACTTGGTAACTATAACACACCTGCTTTCTCCTTTTTTTCTTTATTTTTCCTTTATTTTTATTAATTACCCAAGTACTGAGAACTCCGTCCCTGAAGTCAGTGCTCAGGTACCGTGTAGATCTAGAGTTTTAGAGTCCGGGTCTGCCCATCAGTACTCAGGACCCAGCAAATTATAGAGTCTGCACTAAAGGCCCTGTCACACACAGAGATAAATCTTTGGCAGAGCTGTGGTTGCAGTGAAATCATGGACATATTGTTCCATTTGTACACAGCCACAATCCTGGAACTGAGTGTCCACAATTTCACTGCAACCACAGATCTTTCACAGATTTATCTCTGTGTGTGACAGGGCCTTTAGGCAATGTTTTCCGCAGCATCAACCTAATGGGCCAGTCATAAGGCCTATGTAGCGTCAACTCCTGACATCCTCCTCTGAGAATACATCACTAAAATGAGAGAGAGAAGCAGGAAGACTTGTTTTAACCACTGAAATACAATTTCCTAGAAAGTGGTCTTTACAAGATGTGCTCCATTTCATTATCTCTTAGGTTTGCCAGTCAACAGTGGGGTTATGTGATGCTAACCAGGGAAAGCCCAATATTATTTGTGCAGGAAGGCCCTTGAGAACATAACATGAAATGCGCTCCAAATGAAATACCCCTATATGGAGTTCCAGCCCCTGCACACATTTAAAAATGGCTCCTCTGAGTGTCCGTGGACCAGCACTGAAATTCAGCGCAATAATCCTCTGCAGTCCAATTCCCTGTTGCACATAGTAAAAAAAAAAAGTGAACCGGTAGCCAAGGAAAAGGCCCACTACTCAAGAGAGCGACAATAATTTCAACCCACTGTTCCTCACCATCAGAGGAGTGGGGACGTAAACGGAAGTATAACTTACACGCCTTTCTGAAAGTAATAAACTGGCTGCATTCCCCCGAAAATCTTTCTGGAGAGAGGCAGTTTGGGTACAGATGATCCAGTGACCAGGACAGATTGTTGTGGTGTGTGGTGGACTGAGCTTGCTGCTTTACCACCCCCTTTAATTGAAGCATCTGAAGAGAAAAGGTCTGCAATTATCTCGCTAGTGAAGGAAGGGGCTTGAGTGAGATGGAAACACAGATAAAGGCAGACATGAGAAAACAAAAGCTCTGACACACGGAAACTCGCAGGACCAAACAATGCAAGACTCAGGAGAAAAGCAAAAGTAGGAAGTTTGCAACAAAAAGACAACAAGGGTTAATGTGGCGCCCTGGACAAGCCAGGTCATCACAGAACTACACCAACACACCCCACACCCCGGCAAGGCACACCTAAGTCAAACACAAATCCTTGTTGCCTTCCTCCAGGGGCTGATGTCCACACCCGGGGGTGGGCCAGGCGGTTGGTCCCGCCCACCGAGGAGTTCACAGTCCTGGAGGCGGGAAGAGTTTCAGATGAGTTTTGGAGAGTGAAGTGGTAGTAGAGGAGACTGACCGTGTCCGGGTGTGTGGCCCGGGCACATACAGCAAGGTTGGCAGACGGTGGTGACCGTCTGCAGGAGAGGCTGATTGGAGTGAACCGTACGGACCGGGGACGGGCGGTGGCCTGCCGGTATCGGATCGGGGAGTGAAGAGAAGCCAGCACCATTCGGCAGGGCCTACGGACCCCGACCAGGCTAGGAGTCACCGTAAAACCGGTCAAATCCGTTAGCGAAGGGAACCTCCGGGGTTTCCCAGCAGTCAAGACCCGATTGAAGGCAACAGCTCACACCGTAAAGGGGAACACAGTCACCGCCAAGGCTACAGTTCCCAGGGCCAGAGCCTGCGGGCAAAAGGGGCTCCCTCAGCATCCATCCAAGCTGGGGAGCGGGTTACCGGTGGGAAGCCATTGGAACCGTAAACACAACACAGGTGCAGGGAAAGGCAGTCACCATCAACCTACCGGGAGGAGAACTGTGGCGCCCTGGACAAGCCAGGTCGTCACAGGTACTACACCAACACACCCCACACCTTGGCTAGGCACACCAAAGTCAAACACAAATCCTTGTTGCCTTCCTCCAGGGGCTGATGTCCACACCAAGGGGTGGGCCAGGCGGTTGGTCCCGCCCACCGAGGAGTTCACAGTCCTGGGGGCGGGAAAAGAGTTGAGATCAGTTAGAGAGAGTGAAGTGGTAGGAGAGGAGACTGACCGTGTCCGGGTGTGTGGCCCGGGCACCCAGCAAGGTTGGCAGACGGTGGTGACTGTCTGCAGGAGAGGCTGATTGGAGTGAACTGTACGGACCGGGGACGGGCGGTGGCCCGCCGGTACCGGATCGGGGAGTGAAGAGAAGCCAGCACCATTCGGCAGGGCCTACGGACCCCGACCAGGCTAGGAGTCGCCGTAAAACCGGTCAAATCCGTTAGCGAAAGGAACCTCCGGGGTTTCCCAGCAGTCAAGACCCGATTGAAGGCAACAGCTCACACCGTAGAGGGAAACACAGTCACCGCCAAGGCTACAGTTCCCAGGGCCAGAGCCTGCGGGCAAAAGGGGCTCCCTCAGCATCCATCCAAGCTGGGGAGCGGGTTACCGGTGGGAAGCCATTGGAACCGTAAACACAACACAGGTGCAGGGAAAGGCAGTCACCATCAACCTGCCGGGAGGAGAACAACCGCAGCCGCCTGTGGGACCCGTCCATCCAGCCATTTGTTTGACCAGAGACTCTGTGTGAATTACTGGCTGAGTGAGTACCACCGTGCTGTGCGGCACAGCGCTGCCCCCGCGACCCTGCACCTCACCAGGCCCCGTAACCCGCCTGCCATCCCTACAACCCTCACAAGGGCCCCGGGACAACCAACCTCCTACCCACAGAGGGGAGAACCAACATCCAAGCTGCTCCCTGTCATCGCTCCCGGGATCCCTGTCCAGAGCAGCGGTGGTGTCACCAATCTCACCACAACTGTGGGTGGCGTCATGGACAATATCTCCCCAAACCACACATCAACCCCCCTTTCACTCACGGGCAAGGAATGCCGCTCGAGTCCCCGGGATCCGGCCCACCGCTCGAGCCACCACCGAGCAGCAGCAGCAGTAGCCGGACCCGAGCAGTTCGTGAGCGCAGCGTCCCTTCCTCCGCCCGCGACAAAACAACCGCAGCCGCCTGTGGGACCCGTCAATCCAGCCGTTTGTTTGACCAGAGACTTCGTGTGAATTATTGGCTGAGTGAGTTCCACCGTACCATGCGGCACAGCGCTGCCCCCGCGACCCTGCACCTCACCAGGCCCCGTAACCCGCCTGTCATCCCTAAAACCCTCACCGGGGCCCCGGGACAACCAACCCCCCTACCTACAGAGGGGAGAACCAACATCCAAGCTGCTCCCTGTCATCGCTCCCGGGATCCCCGTCCAGATCAGTGGTGGTGTCACAAGTTCACCACAACCGTGGGTGGCGTCACGGACAATATCTCCAAAACCACACCTCACCCCCCTTTCTCTCACGGGCGAGGAACGCTGCTCGAGTCCCCGGGATCCGGCCCATCGCTCAAGCCACTGAGCAGCAGCAGCAGCCGGACCCGAGCAGTGGGTGAGCGCAGCGTCCCCCCCTTCGCCCGCGACAACTTGGCGTCACGAACAGGATCTTACCGTTCTGCCGTCCGGTAGAGGTGCGCCTTGTGACCGCCGGAGGTGTCCGGCCGAAAATCTTGAGAAGCCGCCATTTTGGGTGCGAAAAATCCCCGCTCGAGCGTCTTCCCGAGTAGTGGAGGCGCGAAAGCCGAAACCCCGCCCCTGTAGAGGAGGAGCCGGAAAAAGACTAAGGGGGACGGAAACAAGATGTCTGCGCCCGATGGAGCCGCTGGAGGAGCGGCGGTCGCAGCCGCGGTGGCACCCGCGGATGGGAATGGGCCCGCCCAGGTCCCGGCCACACTGGCGGGTGGTGCCGCGCCCCCAGCTCTCGCTCAGGTGATGCCATTCTCCTTGCCCTATGTGCCCGGAGCTACCTGGCTGCCGCAGTACGATGGGAAACCTGATGCGTTGCAGGTCTTCCGAAAGAAGCTTAGCCCGCTATTAGAACTATACCCCCTAACTGATAAGCAACGTGCAGCGGTAGTGCTGGGGCAGCTAACCGGCGCAGCTGAGCAGGAGGCGGAGACCTGGGCCGAGGGGGACCGGTCCTCTGTAGCCACCATCTTTGAGAAGCTACAGACTGCCTTTGAGACCCGCACCGAAGCCGAGCTGCGGATGCAGTTTTATCAATGCCGGCAACGGCCTGCGGATAGCATTCGGGACTACGCCTTGCGTCTGCAAACAGCCCTCCGCACACTGAAGCGGGTAGACACCATCAACGATGAGGACAGCAACAAAATGCTAGTGGAGCAGTTTGTACAGGGGATGAGGTCCTCGGAGGACCGCAAGCAACTCCGGCTGTGGGCCCTAGAACACCCTGATGTGGGCTTTGCCGTGTTAAAGGAACGGGCCATTAAAGCTCTGCAGCCTCCAGCATCGGAAGTGCCTGAGGCAGCCCCATGGCCAGCTGAGACGGCTCCCGTCGTGGTGGCCCCTGCCCTTCCAACACCCCCGATACCTGCAGCCCCAAGCGGAATGATGGAGGAACTGGCTGCCCAAGTCCGCCGCATGGATGGGGACCTCGCCAAGATCCTCGCCGCACTCCAGCCTTCGACAAGGTCCCAGCCCCCGGGGAAGCTGCAGCTCGCCGACCGCCTTGAGGACGTCCCCTGGATGCAGCGGAGAAGGGCCAACGACTCACGGTATGGACCTCTGATTTGTTACAGATGCAGCAAGCCCGGCCACTACTCCCGACGGTGTCCGTTAAACGAGCAACCCCTGGGGCCACGGGCCAGTCCTCAGGAGTCAAACCCAGTGGCCCCCCTGACTGGCGGGACCGGAACATCGGAGCTCAGCCCATCATCCCCCTGGCAGTGGACGGCATCCCGCTGATGGCTCTCCTGGACACTGGATCACAGGTAACCACAATACCATACACACTATATCAGCGATATTGGGGAAAAGACGAACTAACCCCCCCAGATGGCAGTATGACACTGATTGCCGCTGATGGACTCCTATTGACCCAAGTGGGGTACAAACAAGTGGCCATGACCGTGGGACGAGCTGAACTGCAACACCAGGGTTTGATTGTGATAATGAATGAACCCAGTGATCATAACCCGAAGATACTGTTAGGGACTAATGTGATGGAGCACTGTATGAGTGACGTGCTGATCCTACTGCAGCAGCTGGCTGCCACGGTGGCGGGGAGCCGACAGAGAGCTGTGCAGCGTGAGATCCGGGCCCTGATGTATCGCCAGCATGTGAACTCGACAGGAGGAAAGATTGGAGGAGTGAGAGTGATGGATGCGGCCCCTTTGATTGTACCTCCCAGGAGTGAGATGATGATCTGGTGTAGGGCAGCAGTAGGGCCCCAAGGACGAGACTACCCCGCCATGATAGAGCCCATATCCTCCGAACACTGGCCCACAGTAATGGCCGCCCGAGGGGTGGTAGACGTCAAGAAAAGGAGAGTGCCCGTACGAGTGCTGAACTGTGGGGAGGAACAGGTTAGGCTTCCCCGGTACGCTACCCTTGCCAAATTGCTCACTCTAGATCCCCACACCATCCATGAAGCCGTTCCCCCGATCACACCGCCTGCTGCCGGTTCCCACTCATCCCTGGGGGAGTTAGACGAGTGGTGTCGAGAGCTACACGTCGGCACGGATGATACCCCCACACACCACAAGGAAGGGGTATACCGGGTGGTACAGGAGTATGAGCGGGTTTTTAGCAAACATCCTCTACATTTTGGGCAGATTAAAGGGGTCCAACACCACATCCCTACCGGTACACACCCCCCTATTAAAGAGAGATACAGGCCTATTCCCCCCGCGCACTACCAATGCGCCAAAGACATGTTGAGGAACATGAAGGAGGCAGGGGTTATTAGGGACAGCTGTAGTCCCTGGGCCGCCCCGTTGGTGCTGGTTAAGAAGAAGGATGGCACCATGCGGATGTGTGTGGATTACCGGAAGATTAACCAGATAACGCATAAGGATGCTTACCCTCTGCCCCGCATTGAAGAGTCCCTGGCCGCGCTGAGAACCGCTAACTACTTCTCCACCCTTGACCTCACCAGCGGGTACTGGCAGGTGGCCGTGGCACCGGAAGACCGAGAGAAGACTGCCTTCGCCACTCCTATGGGACTCTGCGAGTTCAATAGCATGCCGTTCGGGCTGTGCAATGCCCCTGGAACCTTCCAACGGCTGATGGAATGCTGTCTGGGGCATCTAAATTTCGAGACCGTCTTGCTGTACTTGGATGATGTGATTGTGTACTCACAGATGTATGAAGCCCACCTAGAGCACCTAGCCGAGGTGTTCGCGTCCCTTGCCAAATATGGGATGAAGTTGAAGCCCTCAAAGTGTCATCTGCTGAAACTCAGAGTGCAGTACCTAGGACATGTGGTTGGTGCGGAAGGTGTCGCCCCCGACCCCGAGAAGATCACCGCCATCCAAGACTGGCCGAGACCGACCACGGTGAGGGAAGTGAGGCAGTTTCTGGGCCTGGTGGGATATTACCGTCGCTTCATTAAGGGGTACACGAAGATGGCTGCCCCCATGCAAGACCTCCTCGTGGGACAGACCAAGGGTGGTAGACCCCTAGGAGCCCCATTGGTGTGGGAAGAAAAGCATGAGGAATCCTTCCGCCAGCTGAGAGCGGCCCTGACCGGAGAGGAAATCCTAGCGTACCCTGACTACAGCCGCCCATTCATCCTCTACACTGATGCCAGCAATGTGGGCTTGGGGGCTGTTCTATCCCAGGTCCAGGACAGAAGAGAAAAGGTAATAGCTTATGCTAGCCGAAAACTCCGACCGACTGAGAGGAACCCTGAGAACTACAGCTCCTTCAAGCTTGAGCTCTTGGCACTGGTGTGGGCTATCACCGAGCGGTTCCACCATTACCTGGCAGGAGCCAAGTTCACCGCGTACACAGACAATAACCCGCTGACCGATCTAGATACGGCCAAGCTGGGCGCGTTGGAGCAGCGGTGGGTGGCCAGGTTAGCCAACTACGATTTCACCATTAAGTACCAGGCCGGTCGTACCAACGTCAGTGCCGATGCACTCTCCCGGATGCCCCACCTGTCGGAAGAGGGGCCAGAGGATGATGACCTCGAAGAGATCGAGTTGCCTGCATTTCACCGGCCGTTAACTGAGAAGGTACACATCCACCAACAACGGGTGAACCTGGATCCGCTGCCCCGATAGGAGTGGCAGGAAGCTCAGGACCAGGCACCTGCTGTCCGCCTGGTCAAGACCCTAGTGGAACAGGGTTCTGCTGGGATAAACCCTGCTGCCCCTGCTGAAGCCCAACATCTGTGGCGAGAACGGACCCGGCTATACCTACACCAGGGGAAGTTGTATCGCTAGCTGATTAATCCAAAGACTCACGAGAAGATCCGCCAGCTGGTGATTCCCCAAGCTAACGTGCCCACCGTCCTGCAAGCATACCATGATGGTGCTGGGCACTTCGGGTGGAAGAAGCTGGAGATGTTGTTGCAAGAGCGGTTCTATTGGAGTGGAATGCGGGAATCTGTGGAGGCCTGGTGCCGAGAATGTGGCCCTTGCGCATTGAGAAGGAAGGACGAGGCCAGCCAGAAGGCACCCCTACACCTGATCATTACGCACCAACCGCTGGAGCTGGTTGCCCTTGACCACGTAAAGCTCACCCCCAGCTGAAGTGGGTACACCTACGCTCTGACCATTGTAGACCACTACTCAAGGTTCATGGTGGTTTTCCCAGTTAAGGACTTAACCGGCCGTACCGCCGCTAAGGCTTTCCAGGCTTATTTCTGTCGACCGCATGGGTACCCCGAGAAGGTGCTTACCGACTAGGGTCCGGCCTTTGAAGCAGAGGTATTCCAGGAATTCTGCCAGTTGTACGGCTGCAAGAAAATCCGGACCACGCCTTACCATGCCCAAACCAATGGCATGTGTGAAAAGATGAACCACTTGGTCCTGGGCCTCCTCAAGACGTTACCGCTGGAAGAGCGGAACCTGTGGCCGGAGAAGTTACCTGACCTGGTCGATATGTATAACAACATCCCTTCCAGCTCTACGAAATGCACCCCAGCATACCTAATTAGAGCTCGTCCCGGCCGGCTACCAGTGGATCTGGAAATGGGCTTGGAAGCTCCAGAAGCGCTTCCGTCGACAGCTGAATGGGACACTCGGCGGAGGGCACAGTACCGACAAGTCCAGGAATATGTTGAAAAGAACTTGTGCCGGAGTCGGGGACAACAGGAGCAGTGCTTCAACAAAAAGGCGCCTGCCGGTCCCTTCCCACCTGGGGATGTAGTGCTGAAGCGGAAAAGAAGGGCCCACAAGCTGGATGATCAATAGGAAAGAACCCCGTATGTGGTCCAGCCCACAGAATGGGAGAATGGGAAGGCCTACCAGATCAGCCGTGACCATGGGGAGACTTTGGCTACGGTTTCCCGAGACCACCTGAAGAAGTGCCCACCAGCATTGAGAGTAGCGGATGAGGCTCCAGTTCCCAGTCCAGTGGAGAAGGAAAAAGAGGTAATCCACACCATGATGGGTGATTTTCCAGCCTTCTGGCCTACACAGAACGGCGCGGTGATCCTTCCAGTGATACTGTTCCCACAACCCGTGGATGAAGAAATGATGGAAATGGTTAACCGCGAGCCAGTGCCCAGGGATGTACCTGTACCCAGCTCCCCTCCGCCTCCGCCTGCCCCACATGATAGGAGGGAGGAGGAAATGATTGTTCCCTCTGCCCCACTGCCTGTTACCACTGACACCGGACCCCGAAGGTCCACTCGCTCCAACCTAGGTAGACCCCCACTTAGGTACAGGGAAACTACTCTTTAAAAACAAAAAAAAAGGGGGGGACTTTATGTGTTGAGTGTACCAGTTTGAAAGTTTTGAATGATAAGTGAAGAATAATCAACCGAAGAAGTTTACCTGATTGAACCGTGATTAAACCGGCCGTTGCCTGCAACCGTTGCGTAAGGAACTGCTTACGGACAAGCCCGAGAACTTGCAGGGCAACCACAAACTTAGTGGAAAGTAAATAAAAATGTTTGGCTTATACCGTTGCCGCCTCCGGAGAGGCTGATTTGGGAGGCTGGGCCTGGAGGAAAGGGATGGCCCAGGCCCGCCACTACCGTAACCGGTGGCGATCCTCCGGGGGTTCAGGGGTCCCCATGGACACGGGTCCCCTGAAAGACACAGAACCCGCTCGGGCAACTTGGTGCTGGACTGGGGTCAAGGGGTGTTGCCCGTTTCTTAGGGGCAGCATCAGGGACAGGTTGTTTGGGTGGGAGAAGAGCAGAAGCCGTACCGTTGAAAATGTTTATGATGTCTTTCCATGTGTTTTTACCGTTTTCTACTCTTTTGCAGTTAAACAAAAATAAAACCGGTGATGGACGGGCAGCCCGCGGACGGTCTGCATTTTACTAAGGGGGAATGTGGCGCCCTGGACAAGCCAGGTCATCACAGAACTACACCAACACACCCCACACCCCGGCTAGGCACACCTAAGTGAAACACAAATCCTTGTTGCCTTCCTCCAGGGGCTGATGTCCACACCAGGGGGTGGGCCAGGTGGTTGGTCCCGCCCACCGAGGAGTTCACAGTCCTGGAGGCAAGAAGAGTTTCAGATAAGTTTTGGAGAGTGAAGTGGTAGTAGAGGAGACTGACCGTGTCCGGGTGTGTGGCCCGGGCACATACAGCAAGGTTGGCAGACGGTGGTGACCGTCTGCAGGAGAGGCTGATTGGAGTGAACCGTACAAACCGGGGATGGGCGGTGGCTCGTCGGTACCAGATCGGGGAGCGAAGAGAAGCCAGCAGCATTCGGCAGGGCCTACGGACCCCGACCAGGCTAGGAGTCGCCGTAAAACCGGTCAAATCCGTTAGCGAAGGGAACCTCCGGGGTTTCCCAGCAGTCAAGACCCGATTGAAGGCAACAGCTCACACCGTAAAGGGAAACACAGTCACCGCCAAGGCTACAGTTCCCAGGGCCTGAGCCTGCGGGCAAAAGGGGCTCCCTCAGCATCCATCCAAGCTAGGGAGTGGGTTACCGGTGGGAAGCCATTGGAACCATAAACACAACACAGGTGCAGGGAAAGTCAGTAACCATCATCCTACTGGGAGGAGAACAACCGCAGCCGCCTGTGGGACCCGTCCATCCAGCCGTTTGTTTGACCAGAGACTCCGTGTGAATTACTGGCTGAGTGAGTACCACCGTGCCGTGTGGCACAGCGCTGCCCCCGCGACCCTGCACCTCACCAGGCCCCGTAACCCGCCTGTCATCCCTAAAAACCTCACCGGGGCCCCGGGACAACCAACCCCCCTACCCACGGAGGGGAGAACCAACATCTAAGCTGCTTCCTGTCATCGCTCCCGGGATCCCCGTCCAGAGCAGCGGTGGTGTCACAAGTTCACCACAACCGTGGGTGGCATCACGGACAATATCCCCAAAACCACACCTCACCCTTCTTTCACTCACGGGCGAGGAACGCCGCTCGAGTCCCCGGGATCCGGCCCATCGCTCGAGCCACCGAGCAGCAGCAGCAGCAGCCGGACCTGAGCAGTGGGTGAGCGCAGCGTCCTCCCCTCCGCCCGCGACATTAACACCACAACTGAACACAGCAACAAGTACTACAACCATCTGATAGTCTGGATAACAACAAGTCACCAGACTAGATTAGATAAACTATAGCTGGCATAGAAGGAAGGATGTAGCCAGCATAAATAGGACGGTAGAAGATGGGATTGGCTCCCCCACAACATGTGATCAAATGAGACTCACAAGAAGACCAGCAGGTTAACTCTTGCTAGCCTGCCTATAAACTACTGTTGGTTGACGACTGAGTCTGCCTTTGCTGATCACTGGCATCAGAGAAGTTATCAGTCAGAGTGCCAGAATCTGTAGACTGAGCAGATCCCGTGCTGCCATGACAGTTGGTGATGTTTGTAAAAATCTCTGTGCGACACTAGGGCACTGCAGTATTACTTTGCTTAGTTTGACTTTTCTCTTACTATCCCAGTAATAACTGCTGGATGTCATGTCTGTGTATCAAGATTACCACTGTTTTCATGGCATTATGGCCTGCCCTCTAAAGGCCCTGACACAGCTTAAATAACTGTTGGTCAAACATTCTTTTGGTGGACAGCTATCTCCCCGGACTCCCCCATAAACAGGACCACTTGGCCAAATGCTCCTTTGTTCTGTATGAGAGCTACTGCCAGGCTCCTTTGACAGTGACTTTTCTCTGTGTTGAATAAAAGGATCAGTAACCCCTCCAAGTCATACTCAGCTGAGTTGCCCAGTTAAGCCACCTCTCATACACTATGGCCCTGATTCACCCAGACCAGCGTTTTTCACACCAGTCTTGATGAGGGGGTGTGGGTGGAGTGTAGTTTCCTCATTCATTGAGAGGTGCTCACTTCCTAATGAAACAGGTTATGTGTGAAGTGGCTACTCATCATTCAGTAAATGTATTTTCAAATACCGACAATGACATACACGGGGTATATGGAGATAGGATAGGGGATCCTAAACTGGCCCTCAGACTTGCAACCCTGCGCGATCCCTTATCTCAGAGATATGTTTGATTGTAACCGGGTCTGAGCCCTCAACGTGACCCTAACTCATGTACAGGCCCTGACCTTACTCCCCCACCCTTGGGGCGGTCTGGTAAACACAAAGACAAAACCCCACGGACAAGGGAGAACGGAAACTCGTACACACAACACTCAACACACACAGGAGAGACGATAAGTGTACAGGGAAACAACAAAACAGGGAAGGAAGTAACGCACAACAAGGAAACGCTCACACCACTCAGAAGTGCAGCACGGATCACCATGAACAGGAGAAACGCCGAGACCAGGATTGAGAAGCTATCATTTGCAAATATAGGAAGGAAGCTGTGTTTTAAATAGGGAGGAGACAGGTGCCCTAAGCAATCAGCAACCTGAGCATTATGTCCTGCTCACCAGTCTGCAGAGATTAACTCCTGAAGAGCTGAGGACCAGTTAACCTGAACCAGCCAACGCCCGGATCTGGCTGAACAACCCAGAAGCCTCAGGTTGCTTGTCAGACTCTGTAGTGTGAACGTAGTCTGAGGCCACCGTGCCAGCAGGTGTGTGCAGAGCTGAACATTGCAGGACAGCCGTGCCCAGTCTGCCATCGCCATACATCTCTGCTCTAATCTCCCGATAACTTCTAACACATAATCTTCAATGCTTGAAAGTCCTTTTTCTCTCCTGTTTTATCTGCTCCTGCTATCAGCACTTTCATGATTTCTTCCGACCTTCCCCCATGCTCTCCACACCCCTTCTTCTACACATGAAGTTGTCTCTCACCAGCCGCACTTTTGTAAGTATCCTAAACACTCACAGATATGCTCCTATAATTCAATATGTATTATTTTAAAGGTCAGGGAAAAATTATCTAATTTTTTTTTATCCCATTTAAAAAAATCTATCCACGAAAAATAACACATATTGAAATTATTGCATATTCTTAGATGATATCTGTAATTAAACCTTGTCGGAAAGTGGCTCAAATTCAATTTAGCACAGTATCATTTGGCATTCTATTCTTAGGTTGTAATAAAATCTAGCACATGTTAAACACAAGTCATCCTAATGAGAAATTAATGGGAAAGCAAAGCTGGAAATGGAGATTGTATGTGCGCTAAATGCATTAAATTAGCATCAACCTACCTAAGCGAAGTCCAATCATTGCCACTCGAATGCATCATTGCTGCTGTGGATGAGCTCCTCCTCTCTGACCCTCCATTACTAAATGGTGTGATTTTCTCATTTTCATATTAATTGCATGGCCTACCACAGATAAAACCACCCTGAAAAGAGCAGGGGAATGAATGGAGGAATTAGGATTACTTGCATTTTCTGCTTACTTTATCTCATTTGGCCCATGTCGAGATCTGAGCCTTGATTTGACTTTACATAATTGCTTATCATTAGCCTCAGCGGTCCAAGTGACTTCTTGTATATTTATTTATCTAAGTCCCTTTTATGATTGATGATAAGATTAGTCACTCCGAGAAAGGTGATATATAATTTTTGAATAAGATGCATAAGATATTTGGATAATCAGGGAATGTACAACATTCTAAAAATACAAATATGAAAAAATTGTAAAGCAAATGTATAAAGTCTCTGATATATAGCAGTTATTTAAAGGGATATTCCAGGGTATATTTGTCATCAATGTTACTGAATAGCTGAAAATAAGCCCCTGTAAAAAGAGGTGGTAGAAAATAAAAAATGTCGCTATCCAAACGTAGTCATGGTCGTCTCTCTTTGACAGGCTCAGGCTCAGAGTCTCTTATTACCTTCAGAGACTCTACACATTAAAAGTGTCTTTTTTTCCTTTTTGCAATCACAGGGTTAATGCCAGTTTTCTTGCTAGCAGCAAGCTGATTACCTCGGCTCAGGTGTATCCGCTGATAACCACTCCCAACCTGGATAAATATCCTCTTCTCCCAACAGAGGGTGCTAGAAATTCAGATTTCATTCTGGAGCTTGGCCAGGAGGGTGAAGGTTGTGTTTGAGCTTCTGTATGTTGCATTCTGTGTGTTTGTAACTTTCTTTCCCTCTTTATTTACCTCTTGTAAACTATTTGTGAGATCCCTTGTGTGTTTAGCAGTGGTTTGCTTAGTTGGATTGCACCCCCATTTTGTATGTCCTTTTGGGGGGCTGTGACTTCTGTCTCAGTCCGTCCCTTTGGTGGTGGGTGTGGAGGGATTTACACCAGGGCCTGGACAAGAATCAGGGACATGCTGGGGGCCCAGACCTCACTACCATCTAGTGTACCTCTACGTTGAGGGTGAGCTCAGTGTGCAACTAGTCTGAGGGCCAGCTCAGGAGTCCCCATCCAATATCTTCCTATACCCCGGCGTGACACTAGTAGTTGTCTGCAACCACAGACTCGGACTCGCTGTAACGGACAGGCTAGAGGAAAGCCGCCCACAAAGCAGGACCCCGAGAACCCTGAAACCCTTTAACCACTATACTGGGATTTAGAATTACACAGGGCCCCGGAGATCACTACTTGTGGTAGGCTGCAGTCCGATGAGAGTAGCGGTTAGGCAGGGTAAATCCAGGAAATGCAGAACAGTGACAAAATCAGGCAGACAAGGATGTAATCAGGAAACCAGGCAGGGGTCAAATCTGGATCAGGTAGCGAGGTACAAAAACGGCAGGCAGGAGGGTAGTCAGAGAAAGGCAGAGGTCAAAACACAGGGGTCACTATACAGAACAGAGCGGGAACCAGAAAGCAGGAATTCAGAACTATCTCTGACAGTAAGCAGCAGACAGGAGGGGGAATTAGAAAGGTGTGGTGTCTTCCCATTGGCTGTAGCTGAATGATGGTAACTTCAGATGGAAGACGCACGCCACCTACAGTCAGTCAGTGGTACTGCAGATCCCAGGGAAACCTAGCTTAGTCGATGAGCGGAGCCTGCGCCCATTAGAGCCACGGGCACCGACTCCTCTTCTATCACCAGCACTATCCACAGAGGGAACACAGCACTGCCTAGTGATTGAAGCAGAAGGCGCAGGAGTGGACTCTGGTGGGGACGTGACAGTAGTGAGTAGGTAGAAGGTAAGTGAAATAGCAGGACTGCTTACCTACAGTATACCAGTTGTGATAATGATGGGCACAACACCAGTATAGATTTGTATGAGGCATAGGGGTCGGGTTATAGCCAGTGCCGTAATCCTATGGTGTCCTTCCAAAAGAAACCTATGATGAGTAGAGAGGAACCATGGAGAAAGGAAACACCTCCCACACTGTTGGTGTACTGTACTGTCATCGATCTCGGATGTAATAGGTAAAAGTTGGATTTTAGTGGAATAACAAAAGGCTATGTATTTTGGCAATTAAATAATGGGTCTCTCAGGACTGATTCAGTGCCGAAATGCATAGCCTTTTGTCTTTCTAGTTAAATCCTGCTTGAACTCATGACATATATCTGCAGTGCCAAATATATTTCCGGTGTGCAATGTTGGTTCTCACCCCCCTCACATGTCAGTGATTCCGGAATGTTTGACGCCGTTTTCATACGTACCAGAATCTCGAACATAAGCACACCTATTAAAATCAATGGGTTTGTGCACACTTTTCACAAGGACCGAGTGTCCATATGGAGCACATGGGTGCCCATGAGTTCCGAATAGAGACAAGTCCATTTTTCTCCGGCAGCATTGATGTCACATGAACCACACAGTGGTGTGACCCATGTGACATGTACTGGAGAAAACACGTGTCTTTGAAATAAAATTAATTTCTATACTCGCCTTTCTCCAACAATGCTGTTTTCGGCATTGCTGTCACTTGCTTCAGGGCCGCTCATTATGCTAATTGCATATTCACTGCATCGTAGACCTGGAAGCATGTGTGATTGCAGCACCGGAGACAGCAGCACCACGGACAGCAGCATCGGGGACAGGTGAGTAAAACGTTCCTGATCTCTGTGAGCTATTATGGATATGGACAGCACACGGAGAACACACTTGGAGAGCCATACGCACCTTCAATATATCCTTAAAAAATGTGTATTTTCCACAGACATGTGATAGAGGCCTAACAGAAAAGTAATAAATGCTGGTCTCTTGTGATTTTATTGGTGATATTGTCATTAGAGATGAGCCAATTGATTTGTTTTAAATGACTTTAAAACAAACAGAAATTAAATTGATTTGTTTTAAATGACCATGATTTTAAATTAATTTAAATGACAAATATATCTGAAAAATTAAGTGTTGCAAGAATCAAACATCTTCTTGGATTCAATTTTCACAAATACAGCAAATTGCCAGCTAACCAGCCGCCATATAGGTGGATTACTTATAGAGTCAAAAAGATAGTTAAAAAACGGAAAAATATATACATTTGTTCTCCTTCACCTGTACAGGTGCTATGGCTCTCCACCTGGTCCTCTGCCAAATTGACTGTTGATCGATATTCTGGTTCTGACTAGGCCTCAAATCGTACCACACAACCATATGGGGCATCACACTCATCATATGTTATTACGTGCAGTGTGCCCCATGTGACTGCATGGGGTGATGTGTGGCCTAGTCAACACCAAAAGACTGAAGGCCGATCACCATTCAGAAGCTAACAGATGACCAACTGGGTTGCTCTGATGCCAGGACAGCTGCTAACTTAACACAGGTAAAGGAAGACGTAAAGCACACCCACAGCCTTTATCGGAAACATACACCATCCATGTGTTGGTATATGCAACAGTTGTGGACTTGTTTGTGTGAATGAGGACTTTATGCTGATCTGACAGTAGATGGCGATGTTGTTACTTTTTTCACTCACTCTATCCTTGTACTTCCTGATTCCTTCTTCTTTTTGCAGTGCTGAATGATGATACACATTTACCTCATGTTCTGAGAAGTAAAAGCTTGTTTAGCCCATAAAATCTCCTCAGTAAAATTTCTTCTGTGACTGGAAGCTAGAAGCTGTGCAACACCATGTAGGGAAATTAATGCGTGCAAAACACAATTTTAGCAATGAGGATAGCTACATACAAGGAGCCAAACACATACAGTACATAAAAGATGAATAAAGGCTATACCACTTGGATGCTCCTTAGAGTGGCAAGAATAGGAAAATGGGTTTCAGAGATCAATCAGATTGCAGCAATAATGTCATGTCCTATGACATGGGAATTGTTTACTGTTTTGCATTACTGTATTACTGTGTATTACTGTGTATTGTCTTTTCTGTTGCTAGGTAGAAGGTTTGACTTTCCTTGTATTGTCCCTACATTCTCCCTGTAGCTCTGTGATGTCAGATTCCCCGCCCTTCTTCTTTATGTAGTGTGTAGTACCAGCCATCTTATGTACATGTTGTATGCTCTCCGGAGAAGAATTACTCTTTGTAGCTGCCGCATTGTCATCAATACATGATTTTCAACAAAAACATTCATCTTTTCTTGGAGTCTTCTTGCAGTGAGATTGTGGCCAAGTTAAACTATCTGAGGGACCGATATGAACGTGAGTACAGGTCAATACGAAGGGCCCAGGAGGATACAGTCTGTTCAGGCACTATCACGTTCTACATATCCGTAAGTCAGAATAAATAATGAAACAAATAATAGATCACTTCTCAACCAATTTCTTAAAATCAGACATCTTTTTATAGGAAATTATCAATAATAGAAGATCTTAATATAGCATCAATTCTAAAAAGGGATTGTAGGGTGATGTCCAAACGTGCCCCTACGTTAAGCTCTGTTGTAGCACCAAGTTATCCTAACACAACGCATTCCAAAAATACTAACTGGTATTAAATGTTTTTATAGATGGTGTTCCAATTCATTCATATGTAGCGCCCCTGAGACCATCAGGGTGCTACAAGGTTCTGCATCCCTGCCAGGATGCAGGGCCTACCCCCTTAGGGACCCAGAACCACAGTGCCGGTGCCAACAAAAACTCAGGTATTCCCAGTTTTCCCCAACAATCCCCCATACAATGGTACGTAGCTAGGGTGGGACCATGGATGGCTGCCTAGAGGTGGAGCCACTCCAGTCCACTAGTTGACCAGGTGGGAGGGGCAAACTGTGGAGAGTAGTCGGGAACACAGGAAGTCAGGAGGAGAACTGCAGTGACTGTAGGAGTGTGAAGTTGGAAGCAAAGTGACATCCTGACTCGGGTTGACGATGACCTGGTACCCAGGAGAGGTGGTTGCCGGTGGAGTATGGTGGAGTACTCCCGGAACTACGCACCGATGGGGTACAAGACCCAAGGACAGGAAAGAGCTTTAAGCCGACCTGTGAATACCTGCACAGCAAAGGGGACCATCAAGAACCTTACTGACCCTAAAGAATCCGAAGACTCAGTAGCAAAGAGAGAGCCGGGGCAGGACTAGAGACTCCATCCCCACAGGGTTCACGCTACCATCAGGCGGACAGAGGTGGACAAACCACAAACCGGGGATCACCAGTGTTCCATACCACGGGGACCTATTTACCAGAGATAGGTGCAGGGGAAGAAAGCACCAGAGAACTAGACTGGCACTGGGACGACAGGGACCTGGAGGAGAATCCAGCCGGCCTCGGGCAACCAGTTAACAAGTAAAGTGAGTAAACCAGTTGCACTGAATACCTGTCTGGACTCCTTCCGACGTCCACCACACCATACACCTGCTGGGGTAATACCCTACTTGTTGAGGGCCCAAGTCATCAGAGCTGCATATTATATCAGCCCCAGCAAAACTTGCAGCAGCGGGTCCCTGCACTTAGCCGCATCACCGCAAGTGGCGTTATGAATAACTTTATTCACAACTCCGTTGTAAATATCCCCCATTACAAAAAGGACCCAGGGCATGGAGCCGGGTAACGGCCACCATCGTGACATTCCCTGTAGAGACACTGCATGGAACCGAGTACCCATATCCCTGGGTGCTACAACCCTTTTTCCTGGCGTCACGAACAGGATTGAACTCGACCCAGTCAAACCGGGTGACGTGTGCCTTTAAGAACTGTATTATATGGACTGAACTCTATTGTTTGAGAATTGCCACCATTTTTGCTGTGAAAAATAGCTGTGTCACAGCAGGCTAAAAGGCGAGAACAGAAAACCCTGCCCACAACTGCTGTAAACGCGGGTGAAAGGGGGCAGTAACCTGACCCGGAAGTTCCCGAGGTGCTCCAGTCCTGTGAGAGTGGTGAAGGAAAATCAGCGGAGCTGCTGCAGAATGCCTCTAGGACTGCGACAAGCAACATGTCTGCCCTAGGGGATCGTGCCAGTGTCCCAGTCCAACCAGTGACCTGGACCGCGTAGAGGCTAGAGGCTGAGGTCCAGCGGCTGTGCTGGACTCTGCGTGCAAAGCACTTGCAGCGAGTCGAGAAGTGGAAGGCTGAGATGATGGAGGTGGTGGCAGCCATGCAGGCCCTAGAGAGAGGAGCGCCGCTTGACCAGGCCGTGTCACCGCCGGAATGACCAGAAGCGGTCACACCACCTTCTCCGCTGGAGAAGGAGCAAGCACCATCTTCACCAGTGGTTATCGCCCAGCCTGCTGAGTCATCAGAAGCTGCGGAGGAGGCCGCCGTCGGCAGTGACGAACATCCTCAGGTACTGTGCCTAGTCACTGTTGGGGCTCCGGCAGCGAGCTACCCTGATCCAGGTAGCGGGAAAGCAGCGGTCATCACCTGGGAATGGGCCCATGTCCAGGAGGACACCCGTGGAGGCTGCCAGGCTACCATTACCCAGTTGGCCCGGGAGCAGGAGCAGTGGAAGGCGTGGCGAGCACAGGCGGAGGCCAGAGACCTCCAGGAGAAGCAGCGCCTGCGGATCGCCATCTACCGTGCCCGGGGCCTGATGTACCAGATGTACCAGGGTGTTGTTGAACAGTTCAGCAGGGGGTTCATTGCAGAACCAGGCCTGATGGAGGGAGTGTTTATCTCCCGACGGGATGTGAGACCCCATCTCCCCAATGGGCACCCTGATCGGGACTTGCATGTGGGTGACAAGGTTGCCTACACCAGGCACTATGGAGAGCGGGGCTCGTATGCCCTTGATGTGGAGGTCCTTGCTGAAAAGTCAGCCCCTGCTCCCACTTCAGCATACGCTGCAGCACCAGTCCCTCAGCTGCCACCAGGAAGCAGTGCAGGTGCACGGGACCAGTGCACACAGACTCTAAGTGCTGATCCCAGGAGGCCAAATGAACCTGATGGCCCCTACCCAGCACCATGGTAGCTAAAACATGATATGCTACCAGTTAAACTGTTTACTGTTGACTGTTCCAGTTAATGTGTGTGCTTAAAAATGCTTTAAAAATTGAAAAAGTTAGCAGTTAATGCTTTGATAAAAATGGATCCAGGCTGCAGGACTGGCAGCAGCCAACACAATCTTGTGTTCTTGTACATAGTTGCACCAGTTGTGCCCCACCACGGTACTCCCATCCAGCGGACATTGCTGTGTGCACCGCCACCAGAAGAGGCCGGGTGCAGGAAAGGTCCGGGACAGAGATGGTCCCGGACCTGGTCACCAGTGGAACCGGTGACCTGCCTCCTGAGAAGGGTTCTGGGACCAGGACCTTTGGGTGGTGGGTGCAGCGAGAGATACAGAGAGGTAGAAACGAGTAAACAAGGAAAATGAGGGTTACCAGAGCTCACAGCCATCGGATATTGTGACAGCTTTCAACCCGGTAACTTTAAGGGATTTTTTAAGACAGACTTTACTGTTCCTTGAGTTCCCAGCTGCTAGGACATCTGGAGGCTGTGAATTGTTACCAGATTTGAAAGCCTCCAGGTGTCCCAACAGCTGGGAATTCCAAGAAATGTAAAGGCTCTCTTAAAGACTCCTTTAAGGTTACGGTCCTCACACTGCCTTTGCAGTTCCCAGCTGTTTGGACACCTTGAGGCTTTGAACTTTGGTAACAGTTCACAGCCTCCAGATGTCCCAGCAGCTGGGAACTCAAGGAATGTTGAAGGCTCTGTCAAAGGCTCCCTTAAAGTTGTCGGGTTATAACCTGCTACAAGACCCAATGTGTGTGAGCTCTAGAAAACTAAAGGTTACCAGAGCTCACGGCCATTGGATCTCTCAGCAGCTGTGAGGCCCGGAAACCTTAAAGGAGCCTTTAAGAGAGTCTCTAAGGCCCCTTCACACGTCCGTGAAAAAACACGCACGTGTGTTACGTCCGTTTTTCGGGTCCGTTTTCCGTTTTTGTGTCCTTTTTTGTGTCCGTGTGCCATCTGTGTGAATGCCGTATGCTAGCCGTGTGTGTGTGTGTGTTGGTTGTCCATTTATGCGTGAGAGAAATAACTGACATGTGTATGTGTTGTCCGTGTGAATTTATGCGTGTTTGTGATGCACAATGTCGTAGATACATACCCGCTGACAGCAGACAGAGTCGCGCGTAGAGAATGAACTGGGGTGAACTTCACCCGACTTCATTGTCATACCGCGGCTCTGTCTGTGTTGCGTCCTGATTAGCGGTCACCCGTGAAGGACTCACCGGTGACCGCTAATCACCAGAGTGACTGAATGGAGTACCCCTCTCGCATACTCACCGTTCCCCGATCACCGTCGCGGCGCTGCACGGCTGTTCTCTAAACTCCGGCGGCTTTTCCGCTTTTGATAAGGCCGGCCGCTCATTAAACAATCTCGTATTTCCTGCTTTCCCCGCCCACCGGCGCCTATGATTGGTTGCAGTTAGACACACCCCCACGCTGATTGACAGCTGTCTCACTGCAACCAATCACAGCCGCCAGGGGGCGGGACTATACTGTGCAGTTAAAAAAATAAATAACTAATTAAAAAAAAATGACGTGCGGTCCCCCTCCATTTTGATACCATCCAGGGTAAAGTCACACAGCTGAAGGCTGGTATTGTCAGGATGGGGAGCTCCACGTTATAGGGAGCCCCACAGCATAACAATATCAGTCAGCAGCCACCCAGAATGGCCGCATCCATTAGATGCAACTGTTCTGGGACTCTAACCGGCTCTTCCCGATTGGCCCTGGTGCGTTGGCAATCGGGGTAATAAGGAGTTAATGGCAGCCCATAGCTGCCACTAAATCCTAGATTAATTATGTCAGGCGTCTCCCCGAGATACCTTCCATGATTAATCTGTAGGTTACAGTTAAAAAACAGACACACCCGAAAAATCCTTTATTAGAAATAAAAAACACTAACAAATTCCCTCGTCAACAATTTATTAACCCCAACAAAGCTCTCCATGTCCGGCGTAATCCACGCACCTCCAGCGTCGCATCCATCTCTGCTGCATGAAGGTGACAGGAACAGCAGAATACACTGCCGCTCCTGTCAGCTCCACGCAGCAAATGAGGTGAGTAGCGCAATCAGCTGAGCTGTAACTGAGGTTAATCGTGGCCACAGCTGGATCCAGTGGTGGCCGCGATTAACCTCAATGACAGCTCAGCTGATCGCGCTACTCACCTCATTTGCTGTGTGGAGCTGACAGGAGCAGCAGTGTATTCTGCTGCTCCTGTCACCTTCATGCAGCAGAGCCGGATGCGACGCTGGAGGTCCGTGGATTACGCCGGACATGGAGGGCTTTGTTGGGGTTAATAAATTGTTGACGAGGGAATTTGTTAGTGTTTTTTATTTCTAATAAAGGATTTTTCGGGTGTGTCTGTTTTTTAACTGTAACCTACAGATTAATCATGGAAGGTATCTCGGGGAGACGCCTGACATGATTAATCTAGGATTTAGTGGCAGCTATGGGCTGCCATTAACTCTTTATTACCCCGATTGCCAACGCACCAGGACCAATCGGGAAGAGCCGGGTAGAGTCCCAGAACAGTCGCATATAATGGATGCGGCCATTCTGGGCGGCTGCTGGCTGATATTGTTAGGCTGGGGGGCTCCCTATAACGTGGAGCTCCCCATTCTGACAATACCAGCCTTCAGCCGTGTGACTTTACCCTGGCTGGTATCAAAATGGAGGGGGGCCGCACGTCATTTTTTTTTAATTATTTATTTATTTTTTTAACTGCACAGTATAGTCCCGCCCCCAGGCGGCTGTGATTGGTTGCAGTGAGACATCTATCAATCAGCGTGGGGGCGTGTCTAACTGCAACCAATCATAGGCACCGGTGGGCGGGGAAAGCAGGGAATACGAGATTGTTTAATGAGCGGCTGGCTTTTTCAAAAGAGGAAAAGCTGCCGGAGTTTAGACAACAGCCGTGCAGCGCCACGACGGTGATCGGGGATCAGTAAGTATGAGTGAGGGGGGAGACTGACCGACAGACAGCGAGAGAGGGACAGACAAGACAGAGAGAGACCGACAGACAGACAGAGAGTCCGACCGACGGACTGAGGGAGATTGACCGACATAGACAGGAAAAGAAAAAATGACCGACATCGCTAGAAAAAAGCACAAAACGTACACGGAGCATACAGAGAAGCATCTGTGTCACGTATTGTGTGCACATAACCATTGACTTTCATGGTGTCCGCGTGTGCGTGTTCGTGCAGAAAACGGACATGCTTCTGTGCAAAACGGTAACACATACGGATCATGGACACGGACACACGGACATTATGAAATAACGCACGTGTGCCCTCAAACATAGATTAACATTGGTGCACGTTTGGCCGTGTCTCCGGTACATACGGAAACGGACCAAACACGCACGTGTTTCACGGACGTGTGAAGGGGGCCTAAGAGAGCCTTTAATGTTCCTAGAGTTCCTAGCTGCTGGGATATTTGTAGGGAGAAATTTCTGCACTAAATCTGCATCTTTTGGCAGAAAATGCGCACAAAAACTAAGTGGTTTTTTTTGCCAGGAGATGCAGATTTCTTGCTAAAATATATACTGCAAATTCCTGCACCAAATCTGCATCTTCTAGCAAAGAAAATGCATTAAAATACGATATGGTAGTGATGCGGTATTGATGTGATTTTTTTTGCCAGAAGATGCAGATTTGGTGTAGGAATTTAGTGTATAAATTTCAGCACCAAATCTGTGTATCTTGTCTAAAAGAACGCATTTCTCTGCAAGGAAATGACCTACATTCAGACAGTCTGAGTTCAAAGTGAAAGTAGAAGTGTTGCCATAGTGCGGCTTGTGCCTGTGCCCCACACTACTGCAGTGACATTCACTTTCACTTGTTCAAGACATGCTGCATCTTGAACCACAGCTGTGTCCTTAGGCCATGTGCGCACGTAACGTAATTACATGCTTTTACGCTGCGTTCTGCACTGCAGCGTCAAAGCATGCGTCCTGCGCCCCCTGCACAATCTATGTAGATTGTGCAAATTCCATCCGCACATTGCTTTTTAGAATGCAGCGTTTTGCAAAACGCTGCGTTCAAAGAAGTAACATGTCAATTGTTTTGTGCGTTCTGGATGCTTTCTCCACTCTGTGTATGGGAGAGGCCACATCGAGAACACACGAAATCTGCATGAATTCTGCAGATATCAAACTTTCAGAACGCAGCTTTTCAGCTGCGCTCTGAATCGCACAAGCAGTGACTAAACGCTGCGGTGCAGAACGCACTTACGTGCGCACATGGCCTTAGACCGCAGTTGTCCATGCCCAAAATCAAGGTTTGGGGCACTGCAGTCTTTCAGTCTATTCTCCTTGCGGAGAACACTCGCGTCTGCACAGCATAAATTCTCCTGCTGCGGCTCTGAGTGCCACCCTGAATGTTAGTTTATGCTGCAACGAAAAGAAGCACAGTCTGCTTTCTTTCTATAAATCCTATCCACTGTGTTTCTACTGTACAGTGCAGTGTTTTGGATGCTGCTATTAATGATCGTGGGCACATACCCTCAAAGTGGAGGCGGAGTGCAGTGTGCGAACATGTCCCGCACTACGGCAGTCACTTTCAATGGGCGAGAGGACTGCGGGCCAGGGTTGTGCCATGCAGTCCACCTTCACTTTGGAAGTGATAGTGACTGCCGGAGTGTAACTTAGCCAGGGGCAGAATATGTGGGGAAAGGATGTGTACCGCCCCGCGGGCTCGGCTGCGACCGCCGAGCCGCTCGGATCCGTGCTCGTACTGCGGGTGGTGGCTCGAGCCTCTCACGGATCCGGGGGTCACGTCGCTCTGCAAGGGAGTTGGCGCTACATGCAAGGACTTGGGTGAGAGGTTCCACGGCCGGGGCCGCGGTGGTTTGATTTGGGATGTAAGTTCGTGACGCCACCCATGGGTTGTGGTGATTGTAGATGTGACGCCCTGGGCAAGCCAGGGGTCACAGGTAATGACATCACCACACCCTACACCCCGGTTAGGCACATCTAAGCTAAACCAAAAATCCTTGTTGCCCTCCTCCAGGGGCTGATGTCCACACCAGGGGGTGGGCCAGGTGGTTGGCCCCGCCCACCGAGGAGTTCACAGTCCTGGAGGCAGGAAAACCAGGCAGATTAGTTGTGGAGGTTGAAGTAGTAGGAGGAAAAGTAGTAAAAGAGGAGCCTGAAGTTGGTCCGGGTGTGTGCCCCGGACTGAGACAGCAAGGTTAGCAGACGGCGGTGACCGTCTGCAGTGGAGGCTGATCGGAGTTACCGTAAGGACCGCGGATGGGTGGTGGCCCGGCGGTACCGGACCGGTACACAAGCAGAAGCCAGCACCAGTGGCAGGGGCCTTTCGGATCCCGGCAAGGTTAGGAGTCGCCGTAAATTTGCAGGGCCAGCGCCTGCGGGCAAAGAGGGGCTCCTCCGGCCCATATCCAAGTCGGGGAGCGGGTTACCGGTGGGAATCCATCGCTACCAGCAGTGAACGTAGGTGCAGGGAAAGAGACAGTCACCGTTAACTACCGGGGAAAAGCAACAGCAGCCGTCCATGGGAACCGTCTTTCCAGCCGTGTGTTTTACCGAGAACTGTGTCATCGTCTCAGGCTGAGTGAGTACCACCGTGCTGTGCGGCACAGCGCTGCCCCCACGACCCTTCACCTATCCAAGCCCTGCACCGGCCCTGCCATCCCTCATCCTCCACCTCATCACTGGGCCCCGGGACAACCACCCCCTACCCACGGAGGGGAGAATTAACAACTCTGCTGCTCCCTGTCACCGCTCCCGGGATCCCCATACAGAGCAGCGGTGGTGTTACCAAAAATCACCACAACCGTGGGTGGCGTCACGGACAATAAACAATCCCAAAAATCAATCCCCTTTCACTCACGGGCGAGGAGCGCCGCTCGAGTCCCCGGGATCCGGCCCATAGCTCGAGCCACCGAGCAGCAGCAGGCGCAGCAGCCGCGGCAGCCGGACCCGAGCAGTGGGAGAGCGCAGCGTCCCTTCCTCCTCCCGCGACAACTTGACGTCACGAACAGGATCTTACCGCTCTGCCGTTGGGTAGAGGTGCGCCTTGTTACCGCCGGAGGTGTCCGGCCGAAAAATTTCAGAAGCCGCCATCTTTGGCGCAAAAAGTTCCCGCTCGAGCGTCTTCTCGAGTAGTGGAGGCGCGAAGGCCAAAACCCCGCCCTGATAGAGGAGGAGCCGGAAAGAGGCTAAGGGGGACGGAAACAAGATGTCTGCGCCCGACGGAGCCGCTGGAGGAGTGGTGCTCGCAGCTGCAGTGGCACCCGTGGATGGGAATGGGCCTGCCCAGATCCTGGCCGCACTGGCGGGGGGTGCCGCGGCCCCAGCTCTCGCTCAGGTGATGCCGTTCTCCTTGCCCTATGTGCCCGGAGCTATCTGGCTGCCGCAGTACGATGGGAAACCTGATGCGTTACAGGTCTTCCGGAAAAAGCTTAGCCCACTCCTGGAATTGTACCCCCTGACTGATAAGCAACGTGCAGCGGTAGTGCTGGGGCAGCTAACCGACGCGGCTGAGCAGGAGGCGGAGACCTGGGCCGAGGGGGACCGGTCCTCTGTAGCCACCATCTTTGAGAGACTACAGACTGCCTTTGAGACCCGTACCGGAGCTGAGCTGAGAATGCAGTTTTACCAATGTCGGCAACGACCTGTGGACAGTATTCGGGACTATGCTTTACATCTGCAAACCGCACTCCGCACACTGAAGCCGGTAAATCCCATCAATGAGGCGGACAGCAACAAAATGTTAGTAGAGCAATTTGTGCAGGGGATGAGGTCCTCCGAGGATCGCAAACAACTCCGGCTGTGGGCCCTGGAATACCCTGATGTGGACTTTGCCGTGTTAAAGGAGCGGGCCATTTAAGCTCTGCAACCCCCAGCTTCGGAAGTCTTGGAGCCAGCCCCATGTCCAATTGAGACGGCTCCCATCGTGGTGGCCCCTGCCCTACCAGCGTCTCCAGTACCTACAGCCCCAAGCACTACGATGGAAGAACTGGCTGCCCAGGTCCGCCGCATGGATGGAGACCTCGCCAAGATTCTCGCCGCACTCCAGCCTCTGACCAGATCCCAGCCTCCAGCAAAAATACAGCTCGCCGACAGCCCTGAGGATGTTCCCTGGATGCAGCGGAGAAGGGCTAATGATCCGCGGAACAGACCTCCAATCTGTTACAAGTGCAGCAAGCCTGGCCATTACTTCCGACAGTGCCCGTTAAACGAGCAACCCCTGGGGCCACGGGCCAATCCTCAGGAGTAGAACCCTGTGGCCCCCCAGACTGGTGGGACCGGTATATCGGGGCCCGGCCCATCATCCCCGTGGCTGTGGACGGCATACCGGTGATGGCTCTCTTGGACACTGGATCACAGGTAACTACCATACCATACACATTGTACCAACGGTATTGGGGGACAGACGAGCTGGCTCCCCCAGATGCTAGTATAACACTGATTGCTGCTGACGGACTCCCGCTGACTCAAGTGGGATATAAACAAGTGGCCATGACTGTGGGGCGAGCTGAATTGCAACACCAGGGTATGATTGTGATCATGAATGAACCCAGTGATCATAACCCGAAGATAGTGCTAGGAACCAATGTGATGGAGCACTGTATGAGTGATGTGTTGACCCTACTGCAGCAGCTGGCCGCCACGGCGGCGGGGAGCCGACAGAGAGCTGTGCAGCGTGAGATCCGAGCCTTGATGTACCGCCAGCATGTAAAATCGACGGGAGGAGAGATTGGTGGGGTGAGAGTGATGGATGTTGCCCCGTTGATTGTGCCCTCTAGGAGTGAGATGATGATTTGGTGTAGGGCAGCAGTAGGGCCTCAAGGGCCTGACTACCCTGCCATGATAGAGCCCATGCCCTCCGAACACTGGCCCACAGTAATGGCCACCCGAGGGGTGGTAGATGTAAAGAAGGGGAGAGTGCCCGTGAGGGTGCTGAACTGTGGGGAGGAAGAAGTCAGGCTTCCCCGGTATGCTACACTTGCCAAGTTGCTCACCCTAGATCCCCACACCATCCACGAGGCAGCTCCTCCAGTTTCACCATCTGCTACCAGCACTCACCCGCCCAAAGGAGAGTTTGACGAGTGGCACCAACAGCTACACGTAGGCACTGACAACACCCCTACACATCACAAAGAAGGGGTATACAGGGTGGTACGGGAGTATGAGCAAGTTTTTAGCAAACATCCCCTAGACTTTGGGCAGATTAAAGGGGACCAACACCATATCCCTACCGGTGGACATCCCCCTATCAAAGAGAGGTACAGGCCCATTCCCCCTGCACACTACCAGTGCGCCAAGGACATGTTGAGGAACATGAGGGAGGCAGGGGTTATCAGGGACAGCTGTAGTCCCTGGGCCGCCCCGTTGGTGCTGGTTAAGAAGAAGGACGGCACCATGCGGATGTGCGTGGATTACCGGAAGATTAACCAGATCACACATAAATATGCCTTCCCTCTGCCCCGTATCGAAGAGTCCTTGTCCGCGCTGAGGACTGCAAACTACTTCTCCACCCTTGACCTCACCAGTGGGTACTGGCAGGTGGCCGTGGCGCCCAAAGACCGAGAGAAAACTGCCTTTACCACCCCTATGGGACTCTGTGAATTCAACAGTATGCCGTTCGGGCTGTGCAATGCCCCTGGTACCTTCCAACGGCTGATGGAGTGCTGTTTGGGGCACCTGAATTTTGAGACCGTCCTGTTGTACCTGGATGATGTAATTGTGTATTCACAGACATATGAAGCCCATCTGGAACACCTGGCCGAGGTGTTCGCGTCTCTTGCCAAGTACGGGATGAAGTTGAAGCCCTCCAAGTGTCATCTGTTGAAACCCAGAGTGCAGTACCTGGGGCATGTAGTGGGAGCAGAAGGTGTCGCCCCCGACCCCGAGAAGGTCACTGCCATCCAAGACTGGCCGAGGCCAACCACGGTGAGGGAAGTAAGGCAGTTTCTGGGTCTAGCAGGGTACTACTGTCGCTTCATCAAAGGATACACGAAGATGGCTGCCCCCATGCAAGACCTCCTCGTGGGACAGACCAAAGGCGGAAGACCCCTCGGAGCCCCACTGGTGTGGGAAGAGAGGCATGAGGAATCCTTCCGCCAGCTGAAAGCGGCCTTGACCGGAGAGGAGATCTTAGCGTACCCTGATTACAGCCACCCATTCATCCTCTACACTGATGCCAGCAATGTGGGTTTGGGGGCAGTCCTATCCCAGGTCCAGGACGGGAAGGAAAAAGTGATTGCTTATGCTAGCCGAAAGCTCCGACCGACCGAAAGGAACCCTGAGAACTACAGCTCCTTCAAGCTCGAGCTCCTGGCGCTGGTGTGGGCTATCACCGAGCGGTTCCGCCATTACTTGGCTGCAGCAAAATTCACCGCTTTCATGGATAACAATCCGCTGACCCACCTGGACATGGCCAAGTTAGGTGCATTGGAACAGCGGTGGGTGGCCAGGCTAGCCAACTGTGACTTCACAATCAAATACAGGGCCGGTCGTGTCAATGTTAATGCTGATGCACTCTCTCGGATGCCCCACTTGTCAGAAGAAGGGTGCGAGGATGACAACCTCGAAGAGATCGAGTTGCCTGCATTTCACCAGCCGCCAACTGAGAAGGTACATGTCCACCAACAACGGGTGAACCTGGACCCGCTGCCCAGTCAGGAGTGGCAGGAAGCTCAAAATCAGGCGCCCGCTGTCCGCCTAGTCAAGACCCTGGTGGAGCAAGGCGCTGCTGGGATGGACCCTGCCGCCCCAGCTGAAGCCCAACGCTTGTGGAAGGAACGGACCCGGCTGTATCTATATCAAGGGAAGTTGTACCGTGAGCTGATCAACCCGAAGACTCATGAGAAAATCTGCCAGTTGGTGATTCCCCAGGCTAATGTGCCCACCGTTCTGCAGGCATACCATGATGGTGCCGGACACTTCGGATGGAAGAAGCTGGAGATGGTGTTGAGAGAGCGGTTCTATTGGAGTGTTATGCGGGAGTCTGTAGAGGCCTGTTGCCGAGAGTGCGGTCCTTGCACGCTGAGGAGGAAGGACGAGGCTAGCCAGAAGGCACCCCTACACCCGATCGTTACACATTAGCCGCTGGAGCTGGTCGCCCTGGACCATGTCAAGCTCACCCCCAGCCGAAGTGGGTACACCTACGCTCCGACCATAGTAGACCACTATTCGAGGTTCATGGTGGTTGTCCCAGTCAAGGACCTAACTGATCGTACTGCCGCTAGAGCGTTCCAGGCTTATTTCTGCCGACCACATGGATACCCTGAGAAGGTGCTTACTGACCAAGGCCCGGCCTTTGAAGCGGAGGTGTTCCATGAGTTCTGCCAGTTGTACGGCTGCAAGAAGATCCGGACCACCCCTTACCATGCCCAGACCAACGGCATGTGTGAGAAGATGAACCACTTGGTCCTGGGACTCCTCAAGACGTTGCCGCTGGAAGAGCGGAACCTGTGGCCGGAGAAGCTACCCGACTTGGTCGATATGTATAACAATATCCCTTCCAGCTCAAAGAAGTGCACCCCAGCATACCTGATGAGGGCTCAGCCCGGTCAGCTACCGGTGGATCTGGACATGGGATTGGAGGCCCCAGAAGCACTCCCTTTGACAGCTGAATGGGAAACTCGGCGGAGGGTGCAATACCGGCAGATTCAAGAATATGTAGAGAAGAACTTGAGTCGGAGTCGGGAACAGCAGGAGCAGCGCTTCAATCAGAGGGCGTCTGCTGGCCCTTTCCAGCCTGGAGATGTAGTGCTGAAGCGGAAAAGGAGGACCCACAAGCTGGATGACCAATGGGAACAAACTCCATACGTCATACAGCCCACAGGATGGGAAGATGGAAAGGCCTACCAGATCAGTCGTGACCAAGGGGGCACTTTGGCCACAGTTTCCCGGGACCATCTGAAGAGGTGCCCACCAGCATTGAGGGCAGCAGCTGAAGTTCCGGTTCCTCCACCAGCGGAGAAGGCAGAAAAAGTAATCCACACCGTGATGGGTGACTTCCCAGCGGACTGGCATACACAGAACGGCGCGGTGATTCTTCCAGTGATACTGTTCCCACAACCCGTGGATGAAGAAGTGATGGAGGCGGTCAACCATGAGCCAGTGCCAGTGCCCAGGGATGAACCTGTACCCAGCTCCCCTATGCCTCCGCCTGCCTCTCACGATAGCAGGGAGGAGGAGCTGATTGTTCCCTCTGCCCCACTGCCTAGCCCCACCTACACCGGACCCCGGAGGTCCACCCGTCCCAACCTAGGTAGACCCCCACTTAGGTACAGGGAAACCGTCCTTTAAAGGGGGAAGGAAGTATGTGTGTACAAGTTCAAAAGTTCTGAAAGTTGTGAAAAATGAAAATGAATGATAAGTCAATGATTACCGTGAAAAAGTCACCTGATTTACTACTACTGATTTGGAACCGGTCGTAGCCGGCAACTGGTCCCCGTTGGGACACCTTTTTCAAGTTTTGCATAGGAACTCCTATGAACAGGCCCGAGAACTTGCAGGGCAACCACAAACGTTAGTGGGTTGTAAATATGTTTGTTGCAGCTTACCGCTGCAGCCTCCGGAGAGGCAGATTGGAGGGAAGGCCCGCAGGGGAGCAGGCTGGGGCCCAGCCACCACAGGAACCGGTGGCTACCCTCTGGGGGTTCCAGGGGCTCCCCATGGACGTGGGTCCCCTGGAAAGGACAGATCCCGCTCGGGTAACTTGGTGCAGGACTGGGGTCAAGGGGTGCTGCCTGTTTTCTTAGGGGCAGCATCAGGGCCAGGTTACTTGGGTGGGTGAGAGCGGAAGCCGTAACCGTTTAAAACCATTTGAAACGTTTAAGAAAAGTGCCTCCCGTTGTGGGATGATGTTATTTTATTTGTATTGTGTTTTTATTATCTTTTCAGAAAAATAAAACCGGTGTTGGACGGGCAGCCCGCGGACGGTCTGCATTTTCCTAAGGGGGAATATGACGCCCTGGGCAAGCCAGGGGTCACAGGTAATGACATCACCACACCCTACACCCCGGTTAGGCACATCTAAGCTAAACCAAAAATCCTTGTTGCCCTCCTCCAGGGGCTGATGTCCACACCAGGGGGTGGGCCAGGCGGTTGGCCCCGCCCACCGAGGAGTTCACAGTCCTGGAGGCGGGAAAACCAGGCAGATTAGTTGTGGAGGTTGAAGTAGTAGGAGGAAAAGTAGTAAAAGAGGAGCCTGAAGTTGGTCCGGGTGTGTGCCCCGGACTGAGACAGCAAGGTTAGCAGACGGCACTGACCGTCTGCAGTGGAGGCTGATCGGAGTTACCATAAGGACCGTGGACGGGTGGTGGCCCGGTGGTACCGGACCGGTACACAAGGAGAAGCCAGCACCAGTGGCAGGGGCCTTTCGGATCCCGGCAAGGCTAGGAGTCGCCGTGAATTTGCCAAATCCGTCAGAGAAGGGGACCTCCGGGTCTCCAAACAACTAAGTCCCGATTGAAGGCAACCGTCCAACCGTATGAGAGAGACACCGCCACCGCCAAGGCACCAGTTTCTCAGGGCCAGTGCCTGCGGGCAAAGAGGGGCTCCTCCGGCCCATATCCAAGTCGGGGAGCGGGTTACCGGTGGGAATCCATCGCTACCAGCAGTGAACGTAGGTGCAGGGAAAGAGACAGTAACCGTTAACTACCGGGGAAAAGCAACAGCAGACGTCCGTGGGAACCGTCTTTCCAGCCGTGTGTTTTACCGAGAACTGTGTCATCGTCTCAGGCTGAGTGAGTACCACCGTGCCGTGCGTCACAACGCTGCCCCCGCAACCCTGCACCTATCCAAGCCCTGCACCGGCCATGCCATCCCTCATCCTCCACCTCATCACTGGGCCCCGGGACAACCACCCCCTACCCACGGAGGGGAGAATTAACAACTCTGCTGCTCCCTGTCACCGCTCCCGGGATCCCCATACAGAGCAGCGGTGGTGTTACCAAAAATCACCACAACTGTGGGTGGCGTCACGGACAATAAACAATCCCAAAAACCAATCCCCTTTCACTCACGGGCGAGGAGCGCCGCTCGAGTCCCCGGGATCCGGCCCATCGCTCGAGCCACCGAGCAGCAGCAGCCGCAGCAGCAGCGGCAGCCGGACCCGAGCAGTGGGAGAGCGCAGCGTCCCCTCCTCCGCCCGCGACATAGACACCACCGCTGCGGTGAAGGTATGGGGGCTCCATAGGTGTAATGGCGCAGCTAGGTGTTGACCCCTCCGTGGGTAGGGGGTGTTGGTCCCGGGTCCCGGTTGGCGAGGGCCGGGGTGCAGGGTGAAGTGTTGCGGTGCGGTGGGGTGCCTGATGGCACTGTTGTACTCACTATGACACAAGACACCGGAGTCTCTGGTGAACCAAACGGAGTGATGAATGGGGCTCGCAGCAGCTTCTCCCAGAATAGGTTGGTGGTTTCCGCCTTTCTCCTGCACCTCTGTGTGTAAATGTTTGTCTCCTATGTCTAGACACTGGTAGTCCGCTCCCCGACTTGTATATGCCGTAGGAGCCCGTTTGCCCGCAGACGCTGGCCCTTTGGGTCTCTATGCCTTGGCAGTGGCTTTACCCTGTATGGTTGGGCTGTTGTCTTCTAACGGGGCTTATGTGGGATAGGTCCTAAAGTCCAGTCCGCAATCAGTTGATTTGAGTCAGCCCTGTCGGTTCAGAGCTTTGTACTGGGTCTGAGTACCCATCCTGGTGCTCCGGTTTCCAATCGGTTCCCCAGTTCGGTACCGGCGGGCCACCGCCCGACCCCGGTCCCCACGGTTCCACCGGCTGTAATCCCAGCTCCTGCAGGCGGCCACCACCGTCTGCCTCCTTGTCAATGGTGACTGGGCTCCGACCCAGCCACCTGGTAGTCTGTTGGCAGGCCTGGACACAGGACTGCCCGCGAACTTGACTGCTCTCTCCCTCCTCTAGACTACTCTCTTCACAACCTTGAACTAGTCTCCGTGTTTTCCCGCCTCCAGGCCTGTGAACTCCTCGGTGGGTGGAGCCAACTGCCTGGCTCCACCCCCCCTGGTGTGGACATCAAACCTGGAGGGTTTTAGTTTGACTGATGTCACCTAATCGGGAGAGGGTGTGGTGTTGTGTGTGACTACCTGGGACGACCTGCATAGTCCAGGGTGTCACAGATGCAGTCCTGATCCAGCCCTGGCACACTACAGACGGAACAGAGAGAGTGTGTAGTGGAGTGTGTACTGCAGTGGGTGTGGATTTCTGGATCTTGTTCACACTCTGTGATGTTATACTCAGCGTTACTACAGATGATTCCACAACGGTTCCAAACTTTAAATGCTTTACTGAACACACGTTTTAAACATTGCTGCATTTTGCTGATAGCAAACCTTATCATTACTACACATATAAATATACAGTATACACTTAATATGTGGCGCCCCTGACTTGGTCAGGCACCACTGAGTACAGGTTATCCCAAAGGCTGACTAAGGTGTGGACACACAGACACAAAGTAACCAGGAACACACACACAGCTTAGAGGGGACCCCAGGGCAGACCCAGGGAGGGGGCGTGGCCCTCACATCCCAGCTAGTGGTGGGTAGTGGGACTGGAGATGGGGAGTTGTGCAGTGGCAGTCAAAGGAGAAGGAGTGGAGGAGCTGCGTCTGGAGGGTAGAGCAGAGGAGCAGGACCCTGTCAGACCCTACACCTATAGTGGCTGCTGGCGGGGGAGAGAGGCTACTCAGTGGTGCCGCCTGAAAACCACCTAGGGCAGTAGCAAGAGGTGTCTGAGTAAGGGGACTGTCGATAGACCAAGCCCGTATGGGGAAACAGGTCCCCAGAGCAGGAACCCATTTACTTGGTTGCTAAACCTTCTGGTGAGGGTACTGTATGTGCCTCACCAACCTACACAGAGTCCGCAGCATCAGCAGCAACGAGGGGGCCCATAAGAAGGATCTTATCCTTGGTCCACGCTGCCAGCAAACGGGTCAGAAAGGGGAGAACAGCAGTAGTGACTTCCCTGGGTGATCCTGAAGGACTTCAAGTCGGGGTCACCTCAAAACAAGAAGGGCTAGGAAGGCGAGTCAGCAGTCACCCCTAGATCAGCTGAAGGGAAACCTGGTTCCACGTGGTTCATCATAGCATCGCCCGTGTTGACTCACTGCTACCATCTGAAAGTGAGTAAAAACCCTGAAAGACATTGCTGCTTGTGTGTGAGTTCTTCTGTGACCTGTGGTACTACAAACTTACACTGGGCCCTGGGGCCAGCCTCACTCTCGGGAGGCCACAACAACTGACTGCATTTACCATCAGCCCCAGGCGTTCCCTAAACTGCGGTGGCGGTCACCCCCCTGACCGCAATTACCGAGAGTGGCGTCACGATTCCCATGAAGTTAACCTGACCTACCTGCGGCCAGAAGATTCCCAACACGTGGAGTCCCTAAAGACCCTGAGGTGACCTGAAGGTAATGCGGGGCTCCACAAATACAAACATGGAGGTCTTCATGTGGTTGGTGGTCATAGTCCACCTTCCTATATTCCTCCCCTCTTTAACCGTGGCCATCTTCGGACATGTGGAAATCTGCAACACTAAAATCAAGCAATAAAGCTGATGTGGCGCCCCTGACCTGGTCAGGCACAACTGAGTACTGCACCCATGCTGGGGCAGTACAAAAAAGGTAATCCCGAAGGCTGAATAGGGTGTGGACACACAGACACGAAGTAACCAGGACACACACAGCTTAGAGGGGACCCCTGGGCAGACCCAGGGAGGGGGCGTGGCCCTCGCATCCCAGCTAGTGGTGGGTAGTGGGACTGGAGACGGAGTTGTGCAGTGGCAGCCAAAGGAGAAGGAGTGGATGAGCTGCGTCTGGAGGATAGAACAGAGGAGCAGGACCCTGTCAGACCGTGCACCTGTAGTGGCTGCTGGCGAGGGAAAGAGGCTACCGAGTGGTGCTGCCTGAAATCCACCTAGTGCAGAGGTGGCTGAGTAAGGAGACTACCGGTAGACCAAGCCAGCACGGGGAAACAGGTCCCCAGAGCAGGAACCCATTTACTTGGCCTGCTAAACCTTCTGGTGAGGGTGCTGTATGTGCCTCGCCAAACCACACAGAGTCCGGAGCATCAGCAGCAACGAGGGGGCTCATAAGGAGGATTGAGCCTGGAGCCATCTTATCCTTGGTCCACGCTGCCAGCAAACGGGCCAGAAAGGGGAGAAAGGCAGTTGCGACTTCCCTGGATGAACCCCACAGTACTACAAGTAAGGAGTCACCCCAAACAAGAAGGGCTAGGAAGGTGAGTCAGCAGTCACCCCTACATCAGCTGAAGGGATACCTGGTTCCACCTGGTTAATCATAGCATCGCCCGGGTTGACTCACAGCTACCATCTGAAAGTGAGTAAAAACCCTGAAAGACATTGCTGCCTGTGTGTGAGTTCTTCTGCGACTTGTGGTACTACACGCTTACACTGGGCCGTGGGGCCAGCCTCACTCTTGGGAGGCCACAACAACTGAATGCATTTACCATCAGCCCCAGGCGCTCCCTAAACTGCAGTGGCGGTCACCCCCTGACCGCAAATACCGAGCGTGGCGTCACGATTCCCATAGAAGTTAACCTGACCTGCCTGTTGTCAGAAGAATCCCAGCACATGGAGTCCCTGAAGACCCTGAGGCGACCTGAAGGCAATATGGGGCTCCACATCGACATAAAATCTCTATCAACTTTTTTCTTCTCTGGGGTCTCATCGTTTCATTCTTCAGGCCCGACCGGCCTAAATCTCTGGAAAAAAAACAAAGTATGTGTTCTAAAAAACAGGCCCGTGGGCCAATAGTTACCCTTCTAGTCCAAAGTCACAGTCCTTCGCCAGATGCCGTAACGAAGACCACCAAGTGGTTTTGTCCATGTCTCCTACCTGCTGCAATGGTGGTGGTATAGTCCTTAAAACTCTTCATCAATAAAGAATAAAACACTTCCCATCCAGGTCGGTACATCAGTCATCCATCCAACCTCCCTCCACTCACGATTCACGGGACAGGCCATGGTCTCTCAGAGGTTGGTTAGGGCAAAATCCATAGGGACATGGTGTAAATGGGTAAAGTCCATGGGGGCAAACTTCAAATGGCAGTTTGGAGCACAGTTCCTGAGAGCTACAAGGGGCAAGTCCTTGTCTGAGGGGGTATCCTCCTACAAATTCTCAAATCCAGCAGAGGAAGGCGCAACAATTGCAAATCTTGAAAGGGGGGACAACAGCACGCCAAAAAAAACCTATATCTCACGACCTCTTCTGGCCAACGTGGCATCCTGCCCAATCGAGGGTCCTGATGGCGGCCCGACTGGCCCCAGTCCTTCCTTTACAAAAGGGCTCTGTAGCTAGCTAAATTTTCAACTTGACTATTGGCAATCAGTAGAACAGACAGGGGTAATCTGTCCGGTTCAGACCCCTTTTTTTTTTCTAGGTCTCCCAGGATTTAGAGGATGGGGGCCTGACCCATTACTACGGCTGGTCCGAGTATTCTTTCTGGACACAGTCATCTCAGAGAATGTTGGTGCCGGTATAACATAGTTATGCCTTCTGGTTCACGGAAACATTTATTGTAGTACCGGGAAGAGTGCTGATAGGGACGGCAGATTGCTGGTAAACCTGTTTGGCCACATTGGATCCAGAGATCCTTGGAGATGGGGCTACAGGCTCCTCTTGCCGAGAGGTCACCCTGCGGCTGACAGACAGGGTCCTCCTGTGTCCCCGGCTTTGCTGTTTTTCCTCGGCCTCCTGCTCCCACCTCTCGACCTCCTCTTCAGTGGCGGACTGGGTTAACCCCAACGCATACCACCCCTTGCGGCACCACAGGCACATGAACAACACCATTTCCCCACATACAGGGTCTGTTGACAAGCGGGGAAAGTATCCAGTTTTATCATGGCCCGATTAACATATACAAGGTTCCCGGTTAGAGATGAGCAAACCGGTCGCGGTTCGGCTCGAGTTCGGTTCGTCGAACAGAGGTCCCGTTCGAGTTCGGTTCAGCGAACGTTCGACGAACCACTCGAACCGCATAGGAAACAATGGCAGGCAATCACAAACACATAAAAACACCTAGAAAACACCCTCAAAGTTGTCCAAAAGGTGACAAACAACTCACAGCACAACACAAACACATGGGAAAGTGACAAGGACATATACTCATGCGAAAACAAAGGAGCTGGACAAGGAAAAAGAGGAGGAGACACAGATATGAGTATATGCAAGGGAACGTCGATGCCATTACTGTGCAACTTGAGCCCTGCTCATTTTAGGCTTCCAATCTGGATAAATTGCCTGAGCTCAGCACGTACACCTTGGGGATCTTGTTGTGTCCCGCAGCCAGCGTTTTCTCGGAACGTGTCCTCAGTGCTGCTGGGGGTGTGCTGACAGCTAAGCACACGCATCTGTCCACTGACAATGTGGACAGACTAACGTTCACCAAGATGAACAAGTCATGGCTCAGCCAGGGGAGGCGAAAGGCACGCGTATTTTTGAGAGTGCTTCATGCAAAGGATCTTTTTCATCTTGAAAATGGGGTTAACTGATGCCAGTCAAGTGGGGTGTGTGTGGCCCAATTAGTGGAAACGAGGGAGACTGTGGTTGGAGTCCCCTTGCTGTGTTTTACATGCTTTTAGAAGGGCATGACATGGCTTAGAGCTTGACTTTCAGCATCTGGAAACTGTTGGCTACCAAAATGCTTCCTTTCCAACCTTTTTAACCGAGGATTTTCGAGACCTTATGCCCATCGCAGTGCCCCAAGAGCCAATGCCCAGGCGCCACTCATTCTCCAACAAAGGCGTGCACGCGCTACACCAGCATGTCGCACCAAACATCACCGCTTCTTTGAGAAACTGTGTGACAGGGTGCATTTCACCACAGATACTTGGCCCAGTAAGCATGGACAGGGGCGTTACATGTCGCTGACTGGGCAATGGGTTACTATGGGGAGAGATGGAGAAGGGTCTGCTGTACAAGTCTTGCTGTCCCCACAAGTTGTATCAATCCTTCCTCTGTATGTAGAAGTTAATACACTGCTTCTGCCTCCTCAACCTCGTGTGGGTCCTTCACCTTGGCCCAAACCCTGTGTGGTCAGGGCACCCTTCCTTGTAACTGCGCACAAGGAAAACCACACACCTCCTTACTATGCTGGCAGCAGAGCTCAATGCCATCATGCGGTCAAATGTTTACTTTGACATGTATGGGAAATGTGAGTCACACCGCTGAGAAGTTGTGGACGGTTAGCTCTGGAGACCAAATTTCATCAATGGTTGTCTCCACTCAACCAGCAGCCAGGGAAGGCCGGGTGTGACAATGATGCAAACATGGGTGCGGCCCTTCGCCGTGACAATGTGACACACGTGCCTTGTGTGGCTCACGTGTTGAATCTAATTCTCCAGCAATTTTTAAAACACCATCCCGGCCTACATGGCCTTCTGCAGAGGGCACGCTCGCTATGTGCTCACTTCCATCGTTCGCACACAGCAGCTCAACAACTTTCGTCGCTCCAGAAGTCTTTAGGTCTGGTGGTTAAACGCCTGAAATGCGATGTGCCGACACGCAGGAATTTGAATCTGCACATGTTGCAGCGTTTGTGGCAGCACCGCCGAACCCTGCTGCAATACGTTATGACATATAGCCTGGCCTAACTTGATCCAGAGGTGGTGCAGATCACTCTGCTGGAGTGGTGTCAGATCAAGGACCTATGCACCCTTCTACATAGTTTACAAATGTCGACGAAGATGTTTAGCACTGGCAATGCCATTCTCAGCGTGACAATTCTGGTCATCTACATGATGGAGCACACTGTAAGCATTATTCGGAGTCAGATGTTGGGACAAGAGGAAGGGGAGGAAGTACAGGAGGAGTCATATGCGGAAAGGATAACAAGATCTACGAGGTCCAGATGGTCAGCGGCACCTAGGCGGCAGTCATGGTGGGGGAGAGGGATTAACAAGGGCGCATAGTATCAGCAAAAAGTGTTGAGGAAGGTGCAGGAGCCCATGAAGAAATGGAGGATGAACTGGCGATGGGCATGCAAGACTCAGCAGATGAGTGAGAGCTTGCTCACATTTCGGTTGTGCGAGGTTGGGGGGAGAGGGCAGAGGAAGGAGGCACGATTCTCACCTCTCTGCCACCAAAACACCAAGGACTTGGTCCTCCTGGATGCACAAGACACATGAGCACCTTCTTGCTCCACTACCTACAACATGACCCTCGGATTGTACGAATTCGAAGTAATGCTAACTACTGGGTTGCCACACTGTTAGATCCCCGGTACAAGACAAAATTTGGCGAAATAATTCCTGCCATAGAAAGGGACGCACGTATACAGGAGTATCTGCAAAAGGTGGTACGCAATCTTAGATCTGCTTTTCCACTAAACACCAGTGCTGCACAGAGTGAATCTCAACGCTTTGTCATGGATAGGAGGAAATGGTCTTTCACTTGTCCACATCTGAGGGACCGAGGGCTGGCTGCTGTGCTGAGATGGCATTGAGTACGGTGTCCCTGCAGAGTTGCACTTTTGGTCATATACAAAATGAGTTGAAATAGGACAGATGCTGGTGGAAAGGGGAACAGGTGTGTTGGAAAGGGGAAAAAAGTTTTTGTCCGTGGGTTTGGTGGTTAAGCAAAAGTAACATTTGCTGAAGAAACACCATCTGTTACGGTGGGACTGGCAGATTTGGATAAGGTGGCATATACTATGTTACCGCTATATAACGAAAATTAATAAGAAAAGAAAGAGAAAGGTATATATCCCCATCAGCAGTCAGTGTCCACCGTGCTCCCAGATGGAAAAGGAGAGGTTGGCAACTGGAAGGTTCGGTGGAGGATATAGAGCTGTGTGGCTATGAAACTAATAGTAGCCTGAACTGAGTTAGACGCCACTCGGATCTGGAGACTGGGAGCCCTGTTAGCGTCACAGGGTCCACACGCCCACCCAGCCCAGGAACTCCCTGTTAACATCACAGGGGCCATTGAGTAAGCTGACCATGTGCATTGGGGCCACACCTGTGGACAGCAGGCGCATCAGCAGCAGCAGGCCTGTTAATGCCACTGGGCTGCACAAGCAGGACTGGTAGTACAGGAGCTGGTCTTAACCGTTCTGCATTACCAACTGTGGTGGCGGCCTGCATCGACGCCCTATCCCTGCCTACCTCTGGCCTAAAGCCGCAATGGGTTCAATACATGGAGGTGTGCTCTTTCGGAGCATAATAGAAGACTGCGCACCTCCTTGTTGGCTCCAGCCCGTTTTATAACCTGGGTCCGCCCAAAACCAGGGTGGACCACAATGCACCTCCTGGAGACAAAAGCAGAGTGACACGTCATGAGTGGCATAACCAGCGTCCTATTTGGAACCGCAACTTCAATAATGACCTCATGGCTGCCACGACACAAACACCTCACCAGTCATCGTCTGACCATCAATAATGAGGTGACAAGTCATAGGGGCGGGCCTCTGCAAGCCATTTGGGAGTGGCCTGGCCACATCGTCAGGACACCTGATGCCCTGTGGTCTATATGGGCCCCCCACATCAGGGGCAGGGCCAAAGAGTTCATTACCGGACCTAGTCTCTGATGCAGTAAGTGCCTGAGCATGCTCAGTAGCATGAAATACAGTCTCTGAAAAAAGACTATCAGCTTTAGCAAGGTGTCTAGGCACAAAACAGGACTTAGACCCGGCACGGAGTGCAAGTACCTGTGCAAAGAGGCTTTTCGCACTAAGTGGGGGAGCATGCGCTGTATCCCAAAATGAAGACTTAGCCTCAGGAATGGCACAGTCAGGCTGAGCATACTCACTAGGCGAAACACTGTAGTTAGGTAATTAGGTAGTTAGTTAGGTAAATCGGCACACGCATGCGCACTAGCTGCCTCTCCACACTTAGACGTGGAGGAGAAATTGCTCTTCGGGTGTGGACTTGGAGATGCTGTCTATGAACACAAGGAAAAGCTAAAGGTGTGTGTTACAGCAAGGAGCCACCGCGGAAACACTTCGTTCAATTGTGAGGGGAGTCATTTTGGAGTTTGGTGAGGAGTACCGTAACACCAGTGAGCAGCATCCTGTGCCACAGACCAACATTCTTACGGTGCTGTCTATACTGCTTACCGTGAGAGGAGCGTAAAGTCTGTATTTCTGGCAACTGGACATCACAGTACCCGGGTACGGTAGGCTGTGCCCAGACAATAATGCGGGCACGCAACACTTTGTTTTATTAGCAAAACACATATCTGTTCTGGGTAGGTCGACTATTTATAGACAATAAGACTTGCTGCCTCTGCACTGTCAAATTGTCACATACAGTTTAAATCATAGAGGGACAGCGACACATGTTTGCATTGACTGTTGATTTTCAAGATTTCCATGACTGTGTTGCAGAGCTGTGTGGTTTGCATTCACACTGTTATCATCTGCCTTATCTGTGAGGCTTCAGCTAACAAGGGTATTCAGGGGGGGTAATGTGTTTTGTCTATGTTTAGGTAGATAACTGGGAAGCTCTTGTGATGCGCCACTGGTAAGTCGTGTTCGCACACACACACACACACACACACACACACACGCACAAACACACAATTACTGCTACGCAGAGGGATTAGCAGGTAGTAGGCAACAGAATAGATTGTTCAATTATTTAAATTGTATGCATGGTTCTTATTGTTTGTTTTGGTAAAGTTAAACAATCATTTATCAACCCAACTGACTAGAGTCCTTTTCCTGTTGCCTGGTTTTGCTGCATACTGGGGAGCCCACCCTGTACATGACTTAAAATGAAGCATAAGTCGCAATGTGAATTTCACTGTGCTACAATGCGGCCTAGCGTGCCTGTGCAACCACCGCCTGCCCCATCAAGTGCATCTGCGTGCTCTTCATCCTCTGTGACTGTGGGGACAGCAGTCTCACATGGTTTTTCACACTGAACTTCCACCCCTTTACATGCAACAGGGAGTGTGATTGGCAGGTCATCACTTGTTTTGGAAGTGGAAACAGATGGTATTGTTGAGCTGTCAGACATCGAGAAAACCAACATTGGATGCAGGCTACATTATATCCACGCCTGCACCTTCGTCACAGATTGGATGGACTACCTGCATTTAATAATTGCATTCCAGAAATGGAAAGGAGTGTAGAATGCACATGTGTTGTACCTTGCGTGGCAGAAAAGGAACACTAACTTAGTATTACAGACAATTTTAGGAAGGCAGAAAAAGAGTCAGCTCTTTGGGCAAATTAAATAGCGTGGCAAAAGTGGACAGGTGGGTACAGTGGCCATGTTCTGTGGGTACCAGGACAGTAAAGGAAGCCTCACTTTCTATCCCTCCGAATGATCAAGTGCAGCAAGGAATTCCCTGAGTTTGCTATAAAATTAGCGTAGCAAAATGTGCATGAGGGTAGAATGCAGAGGTGCTGCACATAGATTTGCACCAGTGGGACACTAATGGAAGTCGAACAGCCACTTTTAGGATGCCACTAAGTTTACTCAGTGTTTGCTAGTATAATGGCTTAGTAACAATGAGTCTGAATGTGCAATGCAGAGGTGCTGGAAATAGATTTGCAATAGTGGGACACTAATGGAAGTCTAACAGCCACTTTTTGTATGCCACTAAATGGCAGCATTTTTTGCTATTATTATAGCTTATTAAAAACAGAGCAGGAGGGTGTCATGCAGAGGTGCTAGAAATAGCTTGGCACCAGTGGGACAATAATGAAGTCCAACAGCCACTTTTAGGATGCCACTAAGTTTACTCAGTGTTTGCTACTATAATAGCTTAGTAATAATGAGTTTGAGTGTGCAATGCAGAGGTGCTGCAAATAGCTTTGCACCAGTGGGACACTAATGGAAGTCCAACAGCCACTTTTAGGATGCTACTAAGTTTACTCAGTGTTTGCTAGTATAATGGCTTAGTAACAATGAGTTTGAGTGTGCAAAGGGCAGGAGGGTACAGTGGCAGGGTTGTGGGTCTCTGGGTAGAGGACAGGAAGCCTGCCTTTCTATCCCTCCTAATGGGGAAATGCAGCGAGGAAATCCCTGACCTTAGCTACACAGACGCTGTCATCTTGTGTAGCTGTTAAACTCTGTTTTCACGGACCTGACTGTCACCTATGGCTCTGACCCTGCCGGTATTAGCCGTTACAAGGAGAAACTTCTATCCCTATTCTGTATAGCGCTGTGTATAGAGCGTACACAGCAGTATCGGAGACAGGAGCTACGCCAGCGGTGACTGACACCAAGACGCAGAAGGCAGATAATGGCGTGCTGGAGGAAAATGTCCGTTTTTATAATGCAGGGACATGTGACATGGACATCCTATCACACATGCCGTTGCTTCTCTGGCTAAAAGTCCACTTAGCTGTGTGTGTGTCTGGGATTGGCTGACATGCTGGCCCTCCCCACTACACGCGCGCGCTTAGGGAAGGAAGACAAGGAAAAAAAAAAAATGGTGATCGCCATTATCCAAACAGCAGTGATCTGAATGCGCTGTTCCCGCACACTATACACTGAAATGTCATAATAGTGTGAGTCACAGAGTGACTTACACTATTACAGCGGAAAGCCAGCTAGTAATTAGCTTGTCTTTTTGCTGCTAGAACCGTTCTCAAACGTATCTAGAACTATCGAGCTTTTGCAAAAAGCTCGAGTTCTAACTCGATCTAGAACAGCCCCCAAAATCACTCGACCCGCGAACTGCGCTCAACTCTATTCCCGGTCTTATCTTCGGCTTTAAACTCAAAGCCTCTGGTCTGATTAAGGTCGATGACCTTGCCTTGCCTGAAACTCAGATCACACTCGCAGCAGAGTCTGAGCCGAGGGTCATTAGCATATGGCATTCATTGCTCTCACATTAAATGCTATACACAAGTGGGACCCCGTCCTAATTGCAATAATTTTTGGGGATAAATACTTCATTTTATGGAACAAATTTAAGGGTGCCAACACTTTTGGCCATGATTGTATATCAACAAAGCTTTGTCAAAGACAAATACCAAAAATTATAAAAATAGCAGCTTTTTAAAAAATAACATACCAAAAAGAGAGAAACAACAGCATAAACAAAGTGATAAAAAGGCATGTAAAACAATGCACACAAAAACACAATGAAAAATTGCAAATAACCAAATTTACATAATAGATGCCGAAATGGTGCAGAAATTCTACAATATAAAAAAAAATCACAAAAGCTCATTGTGATTATACAGCTTAAAGACTTTCATTTGGCATCCCACTAATTATACCCTATGTTAACAATGTGAATGTCAGGGCTCACTCATACTGGTGAATAACAAATCCGAGTGCCAAGCGATATTTTACCGTATAACACTCCGATCAGTGTTATACTATAGGGCAGTGCAGATCTGCGATTTTTTTTCTCATGCCGTTTCAGCATGTTGTGAGTGGCTCCAATATTTGAATCACGTGCACCCATACAAGTCTATGGGTGAGTGTGAAACATTGAACTGCACTTGGATGTCATTCAAGTTCAGGCCAATTATCAAGAACACATGCAATGAAGAAGATGGAGAAATTAAATTCCCCATCATCTTCTCACCTGTTATATGACTCTCGCATGCGGAAGAATCGGAGCACAGTGAATGACACTCAGATCAGAGTTTGAGTTGGGCATCATTTCCATAATCCATCCGATTCTGTGGCATGAGGGAATCACAGAGAGTGGACCCTTACCATTATTTTTTTTGCTCGGTTTACGTGTCATTTCTTTTTTTAAACATGCCTGTTTTTTCTTATTCCATCAAATCATACACAATCATCCGCCACACCGGTAATCTTCAATTATTGTAGAATTTGTCTTAAAGTTCACGCTTATTCCATTTCTAAAACCCTTTAAGGATCGCGAATCTGAAAACGAATTAGTGCGTATTCACATGCCTCAGAACAAAATGATTATAGTCATTGTCTGCAGCTTTTGTTTAGTAACGAGGACATTGATTTTTGAGACAGAAACATACAACTGAAAAAATGATCTGAAAAGAAGAAATAAATCTTTCTCATCAATAACCACTTGTAAAGCGCATAGAAACTAAAATCCGATTTATGTGGGAATGTAAAAAAAAAATCATGAAAAGCAATGTCTGTGATTAATGGTAAACATAACTATGGGTTTTGCCATCATTTTCATCGTCGTTATCTGTGAAAGCTCAATATTAAGCACATATTGATATAACTGGGACTGTTCTAAACAAGACATTACTCTATTCAATTTCTTTAATAATCTTCTTTAAAGAGACATTTCAGGCAAAATTCACAAACATTTTTTAGGCTATGTTCGCACGCTGCAGTTTTATGCCTTCACCGAAAAACACACCCTCTGGAAGAAAAATGCAGCTTGTGCCTGAAAGCGCATCCAAAGACGCATACTTTTTTTGTGCGTTTTTCTTTTAGTAATCAGTGATGGGCAAGTTCACTGATACCCAGGATCGGCAGGTCTAATCAGGTTTGAAAAAAACCCCGGTTCTAGCCTGGAATTGATCCCAGGCATCTGGCTGGACGCTGGTCCGTATATAAGTCTACCGGAACCAGAATCCAGCACTTAAAAATGGTAGTAGAAGGCAGCGTCGGACTGGCTACCGGAGGAATCTCCAGTAATGCCAGGCCTGGATTCAGGTACCTGCATTGCACTCCGGAGCTCTCACCTGAGCTCCGGCGTGCAGCCTAGACTGTACCGCGAGCGCCGAGTGACTGATTCCCCGGCAATTGCGGTGCAGTTCACGTCAGCTGCAGACAGACAGACGGGGTGATCTCCAGTGCTCTCACCTAAACTCCGGAGATCAGCCCGGCTTGTCTGCAGCTGCCATGAACTGAACCGCAATCTCCGGGGAATCAATCACTCGGCGCTCGCGGTACAGTCTAGTCTGCACGCCGGAGTTCAGGTGAGAGCTCCGGAGTGCAACGCAGGTACCTGAATCCAGGCCTGCCATCACTGGAGATTCGTCCGGTAGCCAGTCCGACGCTGGATAGGGGAATAGGGGCAAGTGCGTTATACTTAACGAGCCTCTGGCACAGCTGTAACTGCTCCCACAGCCGCTCATTCTTCTTTCGGGGCCACTCATTAGGTTCCTGCATATTCACTGGTTTCCGGGCGTCTGTGATTGGTTGCAGTCAGACAGTGCTCTCACCCTGAGTGGTAGCGTGTCTGACTGTTTGTAATCACAGATGCTATGTGTGTCTATATTGTATTGTAAAAATAAATAAATAAATAAATGAATGAATACATTGGTATAGGGCATATTATGACACTCAGCACAGAGAAAACATACTGTATGGCTACAGGCTGCAGCCCCCAGCCATGCGGTTAACTTGGTTGTGTATCAAAATAAGAGGAACCGAATGTGGCTTTTTTTTTTTTTTTAATTATTTAAATAAATAATTTTAAAAACTGACGTGCAGTCTCCCCCAATCTTGATACCCAAACCTTGTAAATTTATAATAAAGATTTTCATTTCCATTCATTGCTGGGCACTGTGGTGTACACCAGTAGCCCAAGCGGTCTGGATTTGTTTTTTTATGCTGGATCTATTAGGGCTCACCATATTATGTGGCTAGTGGATATGTGACGCCCTGACCTATCAGGTCGTCACAGGGTATTGTGCAACCTGCCCTTCTGCACAGTATCCACATCCTCCTTGGTTACGGATCCCTGTCCTTTGGTGTTGCTAAGAGCAGAGCCAGTCAAAATCCTAGGAACACTTTGCACTACACCCACCAGACACACCATTGGGGGGCCTGAAGGTAATGGGGCTGCCCATTGAGAGTGAAGAGGAGAGGAGTGTGGAGTGGTGACTCTCGAAGTGAGAGGTCATTGGTTTGGGAGCAGGGCTTCTTGAGACTACTAGGTGGCAGACGTTGGTCTGGGCCTGGTCGGAGCTGGAACCCCGGTTGCAGGGGATTGTGTCAAGGGGCACGGATCTGCCAAGGAGGGCAGCCGGTGGCCTTGAGCCATCTCCGGGCAGGGGCCAGGGCACGACGGGGTACGTGGACCCTAGGCCGGGAAGTAGCTTCAAGCGTCCTGGTAATTTACCCAACGGGGGTGAAGTCTTCAAGATTCATCCCTCACCCGCTCCAAAATCGGGGTACTAGCGCAACGAGGGGATAGGACTTTCCCAAAACGCAGTCCAGAAAATCCCAAGCGTGAACCCTGAGAGCAAGCTCACTCCGTTAGCCATACGGGTGAGCGGGACCTGACTAGTGTCACACTACAGGGTCCAAATAGTGAAGAAGGTGTGACGGAAAAGGTCACAGGTTAACAAGCAACACCAAGGGCACGGATCCAAGCGTGCTCCCTCCTTGCTGCAGCGGTGCTCAGAATTCTGGTTTACAAGCTGTCAATGTCAGTATTCATGGACTGAGTGAGTACGCAGAAACCCTTTCCTTCCCCAACAGCACCCCTTCACTACCATCACCAGGCCCCGGGGCAAAAACCTCCCTACCCACGGAGGGGTTAAACACCTTGCTTCCATACCACCACCACCGGGTGCTCCCAACAGCAGCGGTGGTACTCCATCTTACCACGCGCCGTGGGTGGCGTCACAAACTTCCAATTCCCCTGTACATAATTCCCCCATTTTCACTTCGAGTGTCCGCACAACCCCCCTCCCGGGTCCAGAGACCCCTCGAGCCACTGCGGTTCCGAATCCGAACGGCTCGGCCGCTGACACGGGGGCGGTACAGATATAATTTTTGAGATTATCAGTGTCTGAGTCAGGTTTTTGTACGTTTTGGTCAGAATGATTTATTTATTTATTTGTGGTGGATATCACTTGTGTTGTTTGGACTTATTGTAGGACTCCATAGGGTCTCTGAGGGTGAGTCTTCGGTGAGTGGGGGCGCCATTTGCGTTATATTTAGGGCGCCGACCTCCGCAGCAAGGCAGGGTGAAATTTTAGGGGTAACATCAGGGCCTCTTAGGTACATTGATAAATATTTTCCTTTTTTTCACCTGCATTTACTCTCTAGTCCACTCTCTTTTTATGGAGTGTTTTTTGTACATGCACTTATAGTGTTTTAATGATCATGATTAAAAATTAAAATTTTAAAGCGATTTTTTGATTGTGAATTGGTATTTGGATCTCTTCTTTATCTGATATTGGTTAGTTGTTTTTGGAAGGAAAGAGATACAGTTTTGGGCAACAAACTGCACCACAAAAAAGCAGCATGCGCACAAGGCCTTACTCTAGTTTCGGCCACGTTCACATAGCCACATCTCTAGATGAATAAGGACACCGTGTGATACATGGTTAGTTACACAATAAGGCAGTGTTCACATATTTGTGTATTTCTCATGCAGACCCAGCAAGAGAAAAAAAATTGCAGCATGCTGTACTTGGCATCGTATCTCGGGTCACATGCATACATACAAGCCTATGGGTGTGTGTGAAACATGGGACTGCACTCAGATGACATCCAAGTGCAATGCAATATACGCAAGGACAGGCAATGGAGAAGATGTAGACATTAATCTCTCTCCTTCTCCTCACCTTTGTTCTGACTCTCGCATGCAAGAGAATCGAATCACAGCAGATGACACGGATCACACTCGCAGCAGCATATAGCATCTGACACTGCTTTCTCCTGGACTCAGCCCTGTTCTGCTTCTCATCTCAGGGATGTCATCGCTATTCAGGCTTTCTGACATACCCTATGTATGAGCATGGGGTTTCTTCCACAATGTAAATCTATGGAGCCTCGTTCTGAAGCTCTATATACCTACATTGTAAAAGCCACTTCCAGATCATGAAGCGTGCATTGTGACCTGTAGAGTCTACAGAGCCGTGACGTCACTGAGAAGAGGAGCAGAACTGTGCTGGATACCGAAGAAAGCAGAAGTAGGTGAGTATATTAATACATACACTATAATACCAGCATATATATATATATATATATATATATATATATATAAAAAATTCTATATAGCTATTGTGACGCCCTGGACTAGCCAGGTAGTCACAGACATAACATCACACACACACCCTCCCCTGGATAGTCTACATCAGTCAAACAAAACCCTTGTTGCCTCCCTCCAGGGTCTGATGTCCACACTAGGTGGGGCGGAGCCAGGCAGTTGGCCCCACCCACCGAGGAGTTCACAGGCCTGGAGGCGGGAAAAGCAGTAGATTAGAGTTGGAGTTGAAAGTGACAGGACAGAAACTGTTGGTATCTGGGTAGGAGCCTAGGCACTGTCAGCAAGGTCGGCAGACGGTGGTGGCCGTCTGCAGGAGGTGGTGCAAGTCAGCGGAACCGTAGGACCGGGGACGGGCGGTGGCCCGCCGGTACCGAGCCGGGGAGCAGATCTGCACCAAGCACAAAGGCAGGGCCATCGGACCCCGACTAGGCTAGGAGCCGCTGACAACGGTCAAATCTGAGAGTAACCGGAACCCCAGGGGTTTCCTAACACCCAAGACCCGACAGAAGGCAACCGTCCACACAGTGAGGATAAAAAGCCACCGCCATAGGCTAGAGATCCAAGAGCCAGCGCCTGCGGGCAAAAGGGGCTCCTTCGGTACATACACGCCAGGGAGCGGACTACCGTTGGGTGACCATCGGAGTCAGTACATACACGACGGTGCAGGGAAAGACAGCCACCATCAACCAGTCCGGGGAGAGCAAAGACACTGCAGCTGGATGCGGGACCCGTCCATCCAGCCGTTTGGTTTACCAGAGACTCTGTGAATCTGTGCCTGAGTGAGTACAACAGTGCCATCCGGCACCGCGCCGCGCTGCCTCCGCAAACCCTGCACCCCAGCTACCCTGCCTCCCCGTATCACCACCGGGCCCTGGAATCACCAACCCCTACCCACGGAGGGGGAACCAACATCCTAGCTGCTCCCTGCCATCACTCCCGGGATTCCCGTCACCAGGAGCGGTGGTGCCCATTATCACCATGACCCGTGGGTGGCGTCACGGACTATCTCCCCAAACAAACCACCCCCTTTTCACTCGTGGGCGAGGAGCGCTGCTCGAGTCCCCGGGTCCGGCCCAACGCTCGAGCCACCGAGCAGCAGCAGCCCCGGACCCGAGCATAGCGAGCGCGGCCCCTCCGCCCGCGACACTATATAGCTACACACATCTTTATTTATTTACCTATATCTGACATCTGTTTTATCTTTATTTACTATATAGTCTATCATCTTTTTTTAACTGTTCTTTTTTTATTAATAAGAAAATAGGTATAATAGCTCCAGCTTATCCTAATGGGTTAACCTCAAGATGCTGCTAAAGAAGACACACGATGACCTTGTCAGAAACACTCAGGGACTCCTGCCAGCAATTCTCTTCTCCACCGCACGCCATCTCTAATGGAAACGCTGTGTATGACCTCTGTAAATTATTAATATCTTCATGTTAGGAGATATTACTCCATGAAAACACCAGAGGTCTTCAGCCAAATAGTTTCTATAGAATCCACTCCTGGCGATTGGTATTTCTCTAAGTACCGTATATAAAGTGGATTGTGTGCTGTTCTACTTTCCGATAAAACCATTCTTTGACTTTATTCTCTTCCGGGCTTTTCACCACTGGCGAGCAGCTTGGTTCTCCCATGAGCTGAACCGTTTCAGGTTTAATTTTACGTGTTGACTGAGATGAATGACTTGAAATTACTTCCAACTTTCAGCCCATCTAAAATGTCAAAACAAACTTTAACCGATGCGTGCCTGGGGGATATATCATGGTACCTCTGAAAATGGATTATATCTCTGTAGGGGGCTCTGTGGATCCAGCAGGGCCACCTATAGAGAAGATGGGTCATGAGATAATATTTTTGATGAACAAAGACAATCAAATCCCTGATGATGTAAATGAACAAAAGCCAAAAGGGCTGAACCTATTCAGGCCATGTGCACACGTTGAGTATTTCAGTTGTTTACCTCAGTATTTGTAGAAAAAAAAAGGGTTTGGAATAATCGGAGGAAAAGTATCAAAGAAACACGGGCGCCACTTCTGTATTTTCTACCCACCTCTGGTTTTGGCTACAAATACTGAGGTAAAAAGTTCACGAAACACTCAACGTGTGCATGTGGTTTAAGGGCACTTAACTAGTACTAATAACCTGCAACCCCCCTCCCCCCCCCCCCCCCCGAAAAACTGCATCTTCAACTATAGCAATTGTGAATAGGTGATAAAAGCTAAAACTACATGTGGCGCCCTGGACTAGCCAGGTCGTTACAGGTAACAACACACACACACCCCCACCCCCAGCAGTTCACAGCAGTCATCCCCAGTGAGACCTGATTTCTTCCCTCGGATTCAGACAGACACACCAGGTGGGCGGAGTTACGCAGATAGGCACGCCCACCGAGGAGTCTAACTGGCCTGAGGCAGGAAAAAAGTTCAGACAAGTCCAGGCAGAGGAGGAGAGAGGAGGTCTGCAGAGAGGCAGATGCAGTCTGGGGCCTAGGTTGGAGCCTAGGGCCCTAGTGTAGCCAGTCAGGCAGACAGTAGTGGCCGTCTGCGGGAGCCGGGAAGACAGTCTTGGTGGAACCGTAGGTAGCCGGGTCAGGGTGGTGGCCCGTCCGGTACCGAACCGGGGAACCAGCTGGAAACCGGAGCACAGGAGGAGCATACAAGGAGGTGCAGGAAAGGACTCACAATACCAACCCGGGGTCAGGGGAAAAACACTGCAGCCGGCTGCGGGACCCGTCCATCCAGCCGTTTGTTTTACCAGAGACTTTGCATATCTTTGTGGCTGAGTGAGTACAACTGTGCTATCCGGCACTGCGCTGCGCAGTCCAAGCAACCCTGCACCTTGCCAACCCTGCCTCCCCGTCACCTCACTGGGCCCCGGGACCACCAACCCCCTACCCACGGAGGGGAGAGAAACATCCCAGCTGCTCCCTGCCATCGCTCCCGGGATCCCCGTCAATAGCAGCGGTGGTGCCCAACCTCACCACAACCCATGGGTGGCGTCACGGACCAAATCCCCAAACCGAACTACCCCCCCTTTTTCACTCACGGACGAGGAGCGCCGCTCGAGTCTCCGGATCCGGCCCACCGCTCGAGCTACCGAGCAGCAGCAGCGCCGGACCCGAGTGTGGTGAGCGCAGTGCCCCGCCGCCCGCGACAAACTTGGCGTCATGAACAGGATCTTACCGTTCTACCGGCTGGTAGATGTGCGCCTCGTGTCCCGCCGGCGGTGTCCGGCCGAAAAATTTCAGAATCCGCCATCTTGGGCGCGAAGATTTTCCCACTCGAGCGTCTTCCCCGAGCAAGGAAGGCGCGAAAGTGAAGCCCCGCCCCCTGAAGAGGAGGTGCTGAGAAAAGACCAAGGGGGGACGGATGGTGTCCGGCCGCATGTAATCTGAGGCCATAAAAGCAGGGACGCCAGGACTCTGCACCCGTCTGGTTCCTGGAAGCAGTAGCCGCAACCCCGATGACAGGTCACCCGGCTCCGGCAGTCCGCCCGGCCGCAACGGTGATTACATCAGCTCCGGCAGTCCGCCCAGCCGCAACGGTGATCACGTCGGCTTCGGCAGTCCGCCCGGCCGCAACGGTGATGACGTCGGCTCTGGCAGTCCGCCCGGCCACAGCGGTGATGATGTCGGCCCCGGCAGTCCACCTGGCCGCAGCGGAGGTAACACCCGACCCGAAGTCTGCCCCAGATGCGGTGCCAGCCGCTCCCAGGTACCCCGTATCAGCTGTGGAACAGCCGGAGTGCACCTGCAGAGAGGAGCAGGCCAGTGAGAGATGGGGCCCTTGGCAGTTAGCGAGGCCGGTTGTAGCCGGCGCCGAGGGCATCCGAGTGGGCCTGGCTCCTGAGCAGGAGGCAGAGCACGGAACCCGTGCCCCGTACTGGGAGTGGCGGCAGCAGCGGTGGTAGCGGAGCATGGACGGCTACCCTCAAGTTTAACGTTAACTGTTTTATGGACTATCACCCCTGTTGAGCATCCTCAAGTTCCGGAGGGGGCCGTCTGCACCGCAGGTGGGGGGGTGGCAGAACAGTTTAAAGTTGAAGTAATGTGCCTCCCGTTAAGGGAAGATTTCTAAATATGCTTGTTTTATCTTTTTGCAGTTTAAAAAGAAAATAAAACCGGTGATGGACGGGCAGCCCGTGGACGGTCTGCATTTTACCAAGGGGGAATGTGGCGCCCTGGACTAGCCAGGTCGTCACAGGTAACAACACACACACACCCCCACCCCCAGCAGTTCACAGCAGTCATTCCCAGTGAGACCTGATTTCTTCCCTCGGGTTCAGACAGACACACCAGGTGGGCGGAGTTAAGCAGATAGGCACGCCCACCGAGGAGTCTAGCTGGCCTGAGGCAGGAAACAAGTTCAGACAAGTCCAGGCAGAGGAAGAGAGAGGTCTGCAGAGAGGCAGACGCAGTCTGGAGCCTAGGTTGGAGCCTAGGGCCCTCGTGTAGCCAGTCAGGCAGACGGTAGTGGCCGTCTGCGGGAGCCGGGAAGACAGTCTTGGTGGAACCGTAGGTAGCCGGGACAGGGTGGTGGCCCGTCCGGTACCGAACCGGGGAACCAGCTGGAAACCGGAGCACAGGAGGAGCATACAAGGAGGTGCAGGAAAGGACTCACAATACCAACCCGGGGTCAGGGGAAAAACACTGCAGCCGGCTGCGGGACCCGTCCATCCAGCCGTTTGTTTTACCAGAGACTTTGCATATCTTTGTGGCTGAGTGAGTACAACTGTGCTATCCGGCACTGCGCTGCGCAGTCCAAGCAACCCTGCACCTTGCCAACCCTGCCTCCCCGTCACCTCACTGGGCCCCGGGACCACCAACCTCCTACCCACGGAGGGGAGAGAAACATCCCAGCTGCTCCCTGCCATCGCTCCCGGGATCCCCGTCAATAGCAGCGGTGGTGCCCAACCTCACCACAACCCATGGGTGGCGTCACGGACCAAATCCCCAAACCGAACTACCCCTCCTTTTTCACTCACGGGCGAGGAGCGCCGCTCGAGTCCCTGGATCCGGCCCACCGCTCGAGCTACCGAGCAGCAGCAGCGCCGGACCCGAGTGTGGTGAGCGCAGTGCCCCGCCGCCCGCGACAAACTTGGCGTCACGAACAGGATCTTACCGTTCTACCGGCTGGTAGATGTGCGCCTCGTGTCCCGCCGGCGGTGTCCGGCCGAAAAATTTCAGAATCCGCCATCTTGGGCGCGAAGATTTTCCCACTCGAGCGTCTTCCCTGAGCAAGGAAGGCGCGAAAGTGAAGCCCCGCCCCCTGAAGAGGAGGTGCTGAGAAAAGACCAAGGGGGGATGGATGGTGTCCGGCCGCATGTAATCCGAGGCCATAAAAGCAGGGACGCCAGGACTCTGCACCCATCTGGTTCCTGGAAGCAGTAGCCGCAACCCCGATGACAGGTCACCCGGCTCCGGCAGTCCGCCCGGCCGCAACGGTGATGACATCAGCTCCGGCAGTCCGCCCAGCCGCAACGGTGATGACATCGGCTCCGGCAGTCCGCCCGGCCGCAACGGTGATGACGTCGGCTTCGGCAGTCCACCCGGCCGCAACGGTGATGACGTCGGCTCTGGAAGTCTGCTCGGCCACAGCGGTGATGACGTCGGCCCCGGCAGTCAGCCTGGCCACAGCGGAGGTGACACCCGACCCGAAGTCTGCCCCAGATGCGGTGCCAGCCGCTCCCAGCTACCCCGTCTCTGCTGTGGAACAGCCGGAGTGCACCTGCAGAGAGGAGCAGGCCAGAGAGAGATGGAGCCCTCGGTAGTTAGCGAGGCCGGTTGTAGCCGGCGCCGAGGGCATCCGAGTGGGCCTGGCTCCTGAGCAGGAGGCAGAGCACGGAACCCGTGCCCCGTACTGGGAGTGGCGGCAGCAGCGGTGGTAGCGGAGCATGGACGGCTACCCTCAAGTTTAACGTTGACTGTTTTATGGACTATCACCCCTGTTGAGCATCCTCAAGTTCCGGAGGGGGCCGTCTGCACCGCAGGTGGGGGGGTGGCAGAACAGTTTAAAGTTGAAGTAATGTGCCTCCCGTTAAGGGAAGATTTCTAAATATGCTTGTTTTATCTTTTTGCAGTTTAAAAAGAAAATAAAACCGGTGATGGACGGGCAGCCCGCGGACGGTCTGCATTTTACCAAGGGGGAATGTGGCGCCCTGGACTAGCCAGGTCGTCACAGGTAACAACACACACACACCCCCACCCCCAGAAGTTCACAGCAGTCATCCCCAGTGAGACCTGATTTCTTCCCTCGGTTTCAGACAGACACACCAGGTGGGCGGAGTTAAGCAGATAGGCATGCCCACCGAGGAGTCTAGCTGGCCTGAGGCAGGAAACAAGTTCAGACAAGTCCAGGCAGAGGAAGAGAGAGGTCTGCAGAGAGGCAGACGCAGTCTGGAGCCTAGGTAGGAGCCTAGGGCCCTCGTGTAGCCAGTCAGGCAGACGGTAGTGGCCGTCTGCGGGAGCCGGGAAGACAGTCTTGGTGGAACCGTAGGTAGCCGGGACAGGGTGGTGGCCCATCCGGTACCGAACCGGGGAACCAGCTGGAAACCAGAGCACAGGAAGAGCATACAAGGAGGTGCAGGAAAGGACTCACAATACCAACCCGGGGTCAGGGGAAAAACACTGCAGCCGGCTGCGGGACCCGTCCATCCAGTCGTTTGTTTTACCAGAGACTTTGCATATCTTTGTGGCTGAGTGAGTACAACCATGCCATCCGGCACTGCGCTGCGCAGTCCAAGCGACCCTGCACCTTGCCAACCCTGCCACCCCATCACCTCACCGGGCCCCGGGACCACCAACCCCCTACCCACGGAGGGGAGAGAAACATCCCAGCTGCTCCCTGCCATCGCTCCCGTGATCCCCGTCAATAGCAGCGGTGGTGCCCAACCTCACCACAACCCGTGGGTGGCGTCACGGACCAAATCCCCTAACCGAACTACCCCCCCTTTTCACTCACGGGCGAGGAGCGCCGCTCGAGTCCCCGGATCCGGCCCACCGCTCGAGCCACCGAGCAGCAGCAGCAGCAGCAGCAGCGCCGGACCTGAGCGTGGTGAGCACAGCGCCCCGATGCCTGCGACATACACAAAACACAAACAAAGGGATACACAGCACTCTGTAAGCGCCAAGACATATGCAAACAGAATATATGACATTTAAACTGCATTAATGCTATTTGAAATATACTGAAGGTTCTTTGTGCAAAAATTGGCTAATTCTTGTGAACCCATCAACCACGGCAAGGTGACTTTTCTTTGACTGGCCAATTTTGATGCTGTTGTTAAAGGAAACCTGTCACATCAGATTATGGTATTAACCTGCTTAAAACACAAACAAAAGGGTACAGCAGCATTCTGTAAGCACCAAGACTAGGGCTGGGCAGACCCGGACTGTAAAAGTCTGGATAAATGTGGTTTCAAAGATGCCCTGACTCGGGCCGGGATTCCGAGTGTTTGATACGGTTTGGGCACTTGAGAAATCCTGAAGCCATCAGGGAGCTACAAAGTTCTGCATGCCCTCCAGGATATAGGGTTTACACCCTAGGGCCCGAGAAGACCAGTGCTGGTAACACACAAAGACTCCAGTTAATCCCAGTTTTCCCCAACAATCCCCCCATAGAGTGGTACAAAGCTAGGGTCAGACCAATGGATGGCCACCTAGAGGTGTAGCCAGTCCAGTCCACTAGCTGACCAGGTGGGAGGGGAAGACAGTGGACAGTAGTCAGTCAGAGTAGTCAGAGGAGTGAAGCAGTGATGGTGGACGTGAGGATACGCACTGACTTGGAGTGAACAGTAACCTGGTGCCACTGGAGGGTAGTTGCCGGTGGAGTGCGGTGGAACACTTCCGGAACTACGCACCGATGTGGTACAGGACCCTAGGTCAGGCAGAAGCTCCAGGCAGGCCTGATAACACTTGCACAGTGAGGAGACCATCAAGGACCTCGCTGACCATAAATATCCGAGACTCAGTAGCAAAGGGAGAACTGGGGACAGGACCAGAGACTCCAACCCCACAGGGTTCACGCTACCGTCATACGAACTGCAGTAGAAAACCAGCGGCTGGGGACTCCCAGTTGCTCTACGCCTCGGGGACCCACCAACCAGAGACAGGTGCAGGGAAGAAGACACCATATTACTAAACTGGTACTGGGACAAAGGGGACCTGAAGGTGAAACCAGCCGACCTCGAGTGACCAGTTACCACCAGAAAGTGAGTAAAGAACCAGTCGCACTGAACCCCTTGTGTGGACTACTTTTTTCCGACACCTATCACTTCACCTACCCTCTGGGGCCCGGCCCTGCTTGTGGAGGGTCTAACATCCAGGCTGCCATTAACACCAGCCCTAGTAGTGGACATTATGCAGCACCGACTCCTTCTACATAGCTGCAACACCGCAAGTGGTATCATGTGTGAACACTATTTAATTTCCTTATAAATATTGCCCTTTTAAAAAGGACCAAGGGCACGGAACCGGGCAACGGCCACCAAAGTGACATTCCCCAGATATACAGTGCCTACAAGTAGTATTCAACCCCCTGCAGACTTAGCAGGTTTGATAAAATGCAAATAAGTTAGAGCCTGCAAACTTCAAACAAGAGCAGGATTTATTAACAGATGCCTAAATCCAACAAGTTATGTTGCTCAGTTAAATTTTAATAAATTTTCAACATAAAAGTGTGGGTCAATTATTATTCAACCCCTAAGTTTAATATTTTGTGGAATAACCCTTGTTTGCAATTACAGCTAATAATCGTCTTTTATAAGACCTGATCAGGCCGGCACAGGTCTCTGGAGTTATCTTGGCCCACTCCTCCATGCAGATCTTCTCCAAGTTATCTAGGTTCTTTGGGTGTCTCATGTGGACTTTAATCTTGAGCTCCTTCCACAAGTTTTCAATTGGATTAAGGTCAGGAGACTGACTAGGCCACTGCAACACCTTGATTTTTTTCCTCTTGAACCAGGCCTTGGTTTTCTTGGCTGTGTGCTTTGGGTCATTGTCGTGTTGGAAGATGAAATGACGACCCATCTTAAGATCCTTGATGGAGGAGCGGAGGTTCTTGGCCAAAATCTCCAGGTAGGCCGTGCTATCCATCTTCCCATGGATGCGGACCAGATGGCCAGGCCCCTTGGCTGAGAAACAGCCCCACAGCATGATGCTGCCACCACCATGCTTGACTGTAGGGATGGTATTCTTGGGGTCGTATGCAGTGCCATCCAGTCTCCAAACGTCACGTGTGTGGTTGGCACCAAAGATCTCGATCTTGGTCTCATCAGACCAGAGAACCTTGAACCAGTCTGTCTCAGAGTTCTCCAAGTGATCATGAGCAAACTGTAGACGAGCCTTGACATGACGCTTTGAAAGTAAAGGTACCTTACGGGCTCGTCTGGAACGGAGACCATTGCGGTGGAGTACGTTACTTATGGTATCGTATGGTATGGCAGAAGCGCCGGACCCGAGTGTGGTGAGCGCAGTGCCCCGCCGCCCGCGACAAACTTGGCGTCACGAACAGGATCTTACCGTTCTACCGGCTGGTAGATGTGCGCCTCGTGTCCCGCCGGCGGTGTCCGGCCGAAAAATTTCAGAATCCGCCATCTTGGGCGCGAAGATTTTCCCACTCGAGCGTCTTCCCTGAGCAAGGAAGGCGCGAAAGTGAAGCCCCGCCCCCTGAAGAGGAGGTGCTGAGAAAAGACCAAGGGGGGATGGATGGTGTCCGGCCGCATGTAATCCGAGGCCATAAAAGCAAGGACGCCAGGACTCTGCACCCATCTGGTTCCTGGAAGCAGTAGCCGCAACCCCGATGACAGGTCACCCGGCTCCGGCAGTCCGCCCGGCCGCAACGGTGATGACATCAGCTCCGGCAGTCCGCCCGGCCGCAACGGTGATGACGTCGGCTTCGGCAGTCCGCCCGGCCGCAACGGTGATGACGTCGGCTCTGGAAGTCCGCTCGGCCACAGCGGTGATGACGTCGGCCCCGGCAGTCAGCCTGGCCGCAGCGGAGGTGACACCCGACCCGAAGTCTGCCCCAGATGTGGTGCCAGCCGCTCCCAGCTACCCCGTCTCGGCTGTGGAACAGCCGGAGTGCACCTGCAGAGAGGAGCAGGCCAGAGAGAGATGGAGCCCTCGGTAGTTAGCGAGGCCAGTTGTAGCCGGCGCCGAGGGCATCCGAGTGGGCCTGGCTCCTGAGCAGGAGGCAGAGCACGGAACCCATGCCCCGTACTGGGAGTGGCGGCAGCAGCGGTGGTAGCGGAGCATGGACGGCTACCCTCAAGTTTAACGTTGACTGTTTTATGGACTATCACCCCTGTTGAGCATCCTCAAGTTCCGGAGGGGGCCGTCTGCACCGCAGGTGGGGGGGTGGCAGAACAGTTTAAAGTTGAAGTAATGTGCCTCCCGTTAAGGGAAGATTTCTAAATATGCTTGTTTTATCTTTTTGCAGTTTAAAAAGAAAATAAAACCGGTGATGGACGGGCAGCCCGCGGACGGTCTGCATTTTACCAAGGGGGAATGTGGCACCCTGGACTAGCCAGGTCGTCACAGGTAACAACACACACACACCCCCACCCCCAGCAGTTCACAGCAGTCATTCCCAGTGAGACCTGATTTCTTCCCTCGGGTTCAGACAGACACACCAGGTGGGCGGAGTTAAGCAGATAGGCATGCCCACCGAGGAGTCTAGCTGGCCTGAGGCAGGAAACAAGTTCAGACAAGTCCAGGCAGAGGAAGAGAGAGGTCTGCAGAGAGGCAGACGCAGTCTGGAGCCTAGGTAGGAGCCTAGGGCCCTCGTGTAGCCAGTCAGGCAGACGGTAGTGGCCGTCTGCGGGAGCCGGGAAGACAGTCTTGGTGGAACCGTAGGTAGCCGGGACAGGGTGGTGGCCCATCCGGTACCGAACCGGGGAACCAGCTGGAAACCAGAGCACAGGAAGAGCATACAAGGAGGTGCAGGAAAGGACTCACAATACCAACCCGGGGTCAGGGGAAAAACACTGCAGCCGGCTGCGGGACCCGTCCATCCAGTCGTTTGTTTTACCAGAGACTTTGCATATCTTTGTGGCTGAGTGAGTACAACCATGCCATCCGGCACTGCGCTGCGCAGTCCAAGCGACCCTGCACCTTGCCAACCCTGCCTCCCCATCACCTCACCGGGCCCCGGGACCACCAACCCCCTACCCACGGAGGGGAGAGAAACATCCCAGCTGCTCCCTGCCATCGCTCCTGTGATCCCCGTCAATAGCAGCGGTGGTGCCCAACCTCACCACAACCCGTGGGTGGCGTCACGGACCAAATCCCCTAACCGAACTACCCCCCCTTTTCACTCACGGGCGAGGAGCGCCGCTCGAGTCCCCGGATCCGGCCCACCGCTCGAGCCACCGAGCAGCAGCAGCAGCAGCAGCGCCGGACCTGAGCGTGGTGAGCACAGCGCCCCGATGCCTGCGACATACACAAAACACAAACAAAGGGATACGCAGCACTCTGTAAGCGCCAAGACATATGCAAACAGAATATATGACATTTAAACTGCATTAATGCTATTTGAAATATACTGAAGGTTCTTTGTGCAAAAATTGGCTAATTCTTGTGAACCCATCAACCACGGCAAGGTGACTTTTCTTTGACTGGCCAATTTTGATGCTGTTGTTAAAGGAAACCTGTCACATCAGATTATGGTATTAACCTGCTTAAAACACAAACAAAAGGGTACAGCAGCATTCTGTAAGCACCAAGACTAGGGCTGGGCAGACCTGGACTGTAAAAGTCTGGATAAATGTGGTTTCAAAGATGCCCTGACTCGGGCCGGGATTCCGAGTGTTTGATACGGTTTGGGCACTTGAGAAATCCTGAAGCCATCAGGGAGCTACAAAGTTCTGCATGCCCTCCAGGATATAGGGTTTACACCCTAGGGCCCGAGAAGACCAGTGCTGGTAACACACAAAGACTCCAGTTAATCCCAGTTTTCCCCAACAATCCCCCCATAGAGTGGTACAAAGCTAGGGTCAGACCAATGGATGGCCACCTAGAGGTGTAGCCAGTCCAGTCCACTAGCTGACCAGGTGGGAGGGGAAGACAGTGGACAGTAGTCAGTCAGAGTAGTCAGAGGAGTGAAGCAGTGATGGTGGACGTGAGGATACGCACTGACTTGGAGTGAACAGTAACCTGGTGCCACTGGAGGGTAGTTGCCGGTGGAGTGCGGTGGAATACTTCCGGAACTACGCACCGATGTGGTACAGGACCCTAGGTCAGGCAGAAGCTCCAGGCAGGCCTGATAACACTTGCACAGTGAGGAGACCATCAAGGACCTCGCTGACCATAAATATCCGAGACTCAGTAGCAAAGGGAGAACTGGGGACAGGACCAGAGACTCCAACCCCACAGGGTTCACGCTTCCGTCATACGAACTGCAGTAGAAAACCAGCGGCTGGGGACTCCCAGTTGCTCTACGCCTCGGGGACCCACCAACCAGAGACAGGTGCAGGGAAGAAGACACCATATTACTAAACTGGTACTGGGACAAAGGGGACCTGAAGGTGAAACCAGCCGACCTCGAGTGACCAGTTACCACCAGAAAGTGAGTAAAGAACCAGTCGCACTGAACCCCTTGTGTGGACTACTTTTTTCCGACACCTATCACTTCACCTACCCTCTGGGGCCCGGCCCTGCTTGTGGAGGGTCTAACATCCAGGCTGCCATTAACACCAGCCCTAGTAGTGGACATTATGCAGCACCGACTCCTTCTACATAGCTGCAACACCGCAAGTGGTATCATGTGTGAACACTATTTAATTTCCTTATAAATATTGCCCTTTTAAAAAGGACCAAGGGCACGGAACCGGGCAACGGCCACCAAAGTGACATTCCCCAGATATACAGTGCCTACAAGTAGTATTCAACCCCCTGCAGACTTAGCAGGTTTGATAAAATGCAAATAAGTTAGAGCCTGCAAACTTCAAACAAGAGCAGGATTTATTAACAGATGCCTAAATCCAACAAGTTATGTTGCTCAGTTAAATTTTAATAAATTTTCAACATAAAAGTGTGGGTCAATTATTATTCAACCCCTAAGTTTAATATTTTGTGGAATAACCCTTGTTTGCAATTACAGCTAATAATCGTCTTTTATAAGACCTGATCAGGCCGGCACAGGTCTCTGGAGTTATCTTGGCCCACTCCTCCATGCAGATCTTCTCCAAGTTATCTAGGTTCTTTGGGTGTCTCATGTGGACTTTAATCTTGAGCTCCTTCCACAAGTTTTCAATTGGGTTAAGGTCAGGAGACTGACTAGGCCTCTGCAACACCTTGATTTTTTTCCCTCTTGAACCAGGCCTTGGTTTTCTTGGCTGTGTGCTTTGGGTCGTTGTCTTGTTGGAAGATGAAATGACGACCCATCTTAAGATCCTTGATGGAGGAGCGGAGGTTCTTGGCCAAAATCTCCAGGTAGGCCGTGCTATCCATCTTCCCATGGATGCGGACCAGATGGCCAGGCCCCTTGGCTGAGAAACAGCCCCACAGCATGATGCTGCCACCACCATGCTTGACTGTAGGGATGGTATTCTTGGGGTCGTATGCAGTGCCATCCAGTCTCCAAATGTCACGTGTGTGGTTGGCACCAAAGATCTCGATCTTGGTCTCATCAGACCAGAGAACCTTGAACCAGTCTGTCTCAGAGTTCTCCAAGTGATCATGAGCAAACTGTAGACGAGCCTTGACATGACGCTTTGAAAGTAAAGGTACCTTATGGGCTCGTCTGGAACGGAGACCATTGCGGTGGAGTACGTTACTTATGGTATTGACTGAAACCAATGTCCCCACTGCCATGAGATCTTCCCGGAGCTCCTTCCTTGTTGTCCTTGGGTTAGCCTTGACTCTTCGGACAAGCCTGGCCTTGGCACGGGTGGAAACTTTCAAAGGCTGTCCAGGCCGTGGAAGGCTAACAGTAGTTCCATAAGCCTTCCACTTCCAGATGATGCTCCCAACAGTGGAGACAGGTAGGCCCAACTCCTTGGAAAGGGTTTTGTACCCCTTGCCAGCCTTGTGACCCTCCACGATCTTGTCTCTGATGGCCTTGGAATGCTCCTTTGTCTTTCCCATGTTGACCAAGTATGAGTGCTGTTCACAAGTTTGGGGAGGGTCTTAATTAGTCAGAAAAGGCTGGAAAAAGAGATAATTAATCCAAACATGTGAAGCTCATTGTTCTTTGTGCCTGAAATACTTCTTAATACTTTAGGGGAACCAAACAGAATTCTGGTGGTTTGAGGGGTTGAATAATAAATGACCCTCTGAATAAACTTTTCACAATTTTAAAAAAAAATAAAAAAAGAAATAACATTCTTTTTTGCTGCAGTGCATTTCACACTTCCAGGCTGATCTACAGTCCAAATGTCACAATGCCAAGTTAATTCCGAATGTGTAAACCTGCTAAATCTGCAGGGGGTTGAATACTACTTGTAGGCACTGTACACTGTCCGGGATCTAGTACCCCATAACCCTGGGCGTCACACTTACCTACCGAGGCTCCGTGCCATGACAGCAAATGAGGCGCCCTGGACTAGCCAGGTAGCCACAGACAAAACTCACACACCCCCACCCCCAGACAGTAACATTAGTCAGACACAAAACCCTTGTTGCCTCCCTCCAGGGTCTGATGTCCACACCAGGTAGGGCGGAGCCAGGCAGTTGGCCCCACCCACCGAGGAGTTCACAGGCCTGGAGGCGGGAAAAGCAGTCAGTTGGAGTTAGAGTTTGGAGTAGTTAGTTCAGGAGGTGAAAGTGAGAGGTCACGTACTGCGAGTGTCTGGGTTGGAGCCCAGGCACTGAGAGCAAGGTTGGCAGACGGTGGTGGCCGTCTGCAGGAGTTGGTGGAACTCCGCAGAGCCGTAAGCACCGGGGCTGGGCGGTGGCCCACCGGTACTGGACCGGGGAACGGAGTGAAGCTAAGCACACCCAGGTAGGGCCATCGGACCCCGACCAGGCTTGGAGCCGCCGTCAATAGTCAAATCCGAGTGTGACAGGAACCCCCGGGGTTCCCTAACAACCAAGTCCCGATTGAAGGCAACCGCTCACACCGTGAGGACATACAGCCACCGCCACCGGCTATAAGTCCAAGGGCCAGCGCCTGCAGGCAAAACAGGCTCCTCCGGTATCCATACACCGGGGAGTGGACTACCGTTGGGAAGCCATTGGAGTCAACTCAGTACACAAAGGTACAGGAAGACACAACCACCATCACCTGTCCGGGGAGAGACACTGCGGCCGGCTGCGGGACCTGTCCATCCAGCCGTTTGGTTTACCGGAGACTTTGTGCCTCATTTGCTGAGTGAGTACACCCGTGCCATCCGGCATAGCGCCGTGCTGTCCCTGCAACCCTGCACCTCACCGACCCTGCCTCCCCGTCACACCACCGGGCCCTGGGACCACCAACCCCTACCCACGGAGGGGGAAAACAACATCCCAGCTGCTCCCTACCATCGCTCCCAGGATCCCCGTCACCAGCAGCGGTGGTGCCCATCTTCACCACAACCCGTGGGTAGCGTCACGGACTAAATCTCCAAACAAACCACCCCCCTTTCCACTCATGGGCAAGGAGCGCCGCTCGAGTCCCCGGATCCAGCCCACCTCTCGAGCCGCCGAGCAGCAGCAGCAGCAGCAGCGCCGGACCCGAGCGTTAGCGAGCGCAGCGCCCCGCCGCCCGCGACACATACTGCTTTTGGGTCGCATATTCACTTCCTGTGCTGCGATCGCATACACACGACTTTCCCTGCTTTCCCCGCCCACCAGCCATCCTGTCATTTGTGATTAGTTGCAGTCAGATGCACCCCCAGCCTGTGTACTACCTGTGTAACAGTGTCTGCCTGCAATCACTGACAGATGCTGTATGCAGGCCAGTACCGAGATATAAAAATAAATAAAATAATTGGTGCAGGGTCCCCCGGTATTCTAATACCCAGCACAGATAAAGCCCATGGCTACAGCCCCAGCCCTGTACTTATCTTGGCTGTGTATCAAAAGAAAAGGCACCGCATGCATTTTTTTTTTTTTTTTTTAATATATAAATAAATAAATAATCTAAAAAAACCCAAAATGACATGCGGCCCCCCCCAAATTTTCATAACCAGCTATGATAAAGCCAGCTGGGGGCTGGTATTCTCAGGCTGGGGAGACCCAGCCTGAAAATAACAGCCTTGCTGTGACTTGGTTGTAGCAGAGCTGAATCGCCGTGGGATCTCATGTGGATTTGTCGCGGGCGGGGAAGGGATGCTGCGCTCACCCACTGCTCGGGTACGGCTGTTGCTGCTGCTGCTCGGTGGCTCGAGGGGTGGGCCGGATCCCGGGGACTCGGGCGGCACTCCTCGCCCGTGAGTGAAAGGGGGTGGTTTGGTTTAGGGATATTGTCCGTGACGCCACCTACAGTTGTGGTGAGGTTGTGGCACCACCGCTGCTCTGGATGGGGATCCCGGGAGCGGTGACAGGGAGCAGCTTGGATGTTGTTTCTCCCCTCCGTGGGTAGGGGGGTTGGTTGTCCCGGTGCCCGGTGAGGGATGGATAGCAGGCTGGTTACGGGGCCTGGTGAGGTGCAGGGTCGCGGGGGCAGCGCGGTGCCGCACGGCACGGTGGTACTCACTCAGCCAATGATGAATGCAAAGTCTCTGGTAAAGCAAACGTCTGGATGGACGGGTCCCACAGACGGCTGCAGTTGTTCTCCCGGTAGGTTGGCAGTGACTGCCTTTCCCTGCACCTGTGTTATGTTCACGGTTCCAATGGCTTCCCACCGGTAACCCGCTCCCCAGCTTAGATGGAGGCTGAGGGAGCCCCTTTTGCCCGCAGTCTCTGGCCCTGGGAACTGTAGCCTTGGCGGTGACTGTATTTCCCTTCATGGTTTGAGCGGTTGCCTTCAATCAGGTCTTGACTGCTAGGAAACCCCGGAGGTTCCCTTCGCTAACGGATTTGACCGGTTTTACGGCGACTCCTAGCCTGGTCGGGGTCCGTAGGCCCTGCCGAATGGTGCTGGCTTCTCTTCGCTCCCCGATCCGGTACCGGCGGGCCACCGCCCGTCCCCGGTCCTTACGGTTTACTTCAATCAACCTCTCCTGCAGACGGTCACCACCGTCTGCCAACCTTGCTGTATGTGCCCGGGCCACGCACCCGGACACGGTCAGTCTCCTCCACTACCACTTCACCACTCCTCAAACTCAAAACTCATCTCTTCTCCTTCACTCCTCAACTGATCTGCGTTCCTTTTCTAAACTCCAAGACTGTGAACTCCTCGGTGGGTGGGGCATACTGCCTGGCTCCACCCCCTGGTGTGGACATCAGCCCCTGGAGGGAGGCAACAAGGATTTTTGTTTGACTTCGGTGTGCCTAGCCGGGGTGTGGGGTGTGTTGTTGCAGTACCTGTGACGTCCTGGCTTGTACAGGGCGCCACAGATTACTTCGGACTTGCAGGGGTGTTTGGGGGTCTAATAAAGTGGTGAAAGAGGGTGGGTTTTTGTATGTTATAGAAAATAAAGGATTTTTTCTGTTTGTGTTTATTTACTTTCACTTACAGGTTAGTGATGCAGGTGTCTCATAGACGTCTGTGCCATCACTAATCTGGGGTTTAGTAGCAGCTGTGGCCTTTATTAAAGTCTTAATTGCCCCAATTGCTACCGCACCAGGGCAATTGGTAAGAGCTGGTAAAGCTCCGGGCTTGTCACAGCTAATGAATGCGACAATCCGTGGCGGCTGGAGGCTGATAATTTTAGGCTGGGTCTCCCCAGCCTGAGAACACCAGCCCCCAGCTTTGGAGCTTTAATTTGGCTGGGTATGAAAATTGTTGGGGACCGCACTTCGTTTTTTTAAATTATTTATTTAAATTAAAAAAAAAACTGCATGCGGTTCCTCTTATTTTGATACACAGTCAAGATAAGCGCAGGGCTGGGGCTGTTGCCATGGGCTTTATCTGTGCTGGGTATCAGAATACCAGGGGAAAATGCACCAATTGTTTTATTTATTTATTTTTATACCTCGGTACTGAGGGTAGATGCTAGAGTGTTTGGGCTCCTTCCAGGTGTGACGTCATTTCAACATGCCCCCTATCACATGATAGGGGCATAATCAATATGCCTTCCGATGTTTCTAGTCAGAATAAACATTCTTTTTTTAAGTCACGTGGGTATGGAGCTGTTTATAATAGAAGCGAGGGTCTGGGGGTGAGACCCCCAGATATGGGGAGTGCAAGGGAGGGGGGGGGGGCGAATGATTATGGTGGATGAGAGGAAACATCACCACGGAATTTTTTTGGCCGCTACTCCGTTTACCGATCAGGTTAAATGATTTTATATTTTGATAGATCGGGCATTTCTGAATGTGGCGGTACCAAATATGTGTATATTTTTTTAAATTTTTTTAATGTTTAATTTTCACTGGGTGGGGTGAATGGGGGGTAATTTGAACTTTTAGGCTTTTTTTTATTTTTAACTTTTAAAACTTTTTTTTTAATTTTACTAGTCTGCACAGGGGATTATACAGATCATTCTGTATAGCACGATACTCCAAAACACCCCTCAAAAGGTCAATAATTATTGTAGCAAGAGTGGACCATTCATATCATTATAGCATGAAAAAATATTTAAAATATAACTTTTAATAGTGTTTTCTAAAAATGATATATAATCATAATAAAAATGTGAATATAAAATGAAATACCTAATACCCAGGTCACTAAGCTCAAATGAATCAAGGGATTAGGTACGACGCAAACAAAAAAACTCCTCTCTAGGTCAGGCTTATTGCCAATATTCCCTAGTTGTCTCAGAGATAGTTATCACAGGGAACCTCCCTCCACAATCTATCTCAGAGGCTTACAATTTCAGAGGAAAAATAGTGAGATTACGTACCATTACTCATACACATGACTTTTTTTTTACCATAAATGATCATTGTAAAAATAGAACAGTCTCACCACAAAGCGGGCTATTCAAAAATTCATCAGACGTGGAGTAGATGCTGATAAACCTCCTTAGGTATATTATCGCTCCATCCTCCAAATTATAAACAAGGCAGTCATCATGTAGGATTCTGTACGTCTGGTCAGCCACTAGTTAATTCCACATAGTGGTTCCTTTATAATCAAATGCCCATCTCGGACATAGTGTGTCCACAGACATTCATTTTCTTAATTCGCCGTTGAAAGTTACATGATGTCTGTCTGGTTTATTATTTTTAGAAAACACTATTAAAAGTTATATTTTGAATATTTTTTCATGCTATAATATATCATAGTATCATAGTATCATAGTTTTTAAGGTTGAAGGGAGACTCTAAGTCCATCTAGTTCAACCCGTAGCCTTGACCACTGAGGAAGGATTCTCCGGTCGTGATGGTTAGTATACCCAACTTAACCTAATAAATAACACACCGACTGCATGCGACTTGGTTAAACAAATTGGCCACAGCAGCCTTTATTACCTATTATTAACATTCTAACACAAGGGGGCGCCGTCCAACGGGCGACCCCAAACCAATAATAGGTAACACATAAATAATAACTGTACATGTAACCCCATGTAGGCCCGGTCCAGAAACCACTTCCTCCACCAATATCCCTGGCCGCAACACTCCGACCCAGAGATGAGGTATTAATCACCCCGTGGATTAATACCCCCCAAACTTTGCAGAACCCCGTGCCTGCAATTTACCGGAACCCGGAGACACCATACCAAGACAGTGCCTCTCAGTCCAGCCACCAATCCCTTACAACCGCCTCTGGACCAGACCTACCCCCGCCACAGGACAGGACACGTGACACCTTACGTGGCCTGGACCCGCCACACACCCAAGGCTTGCTCCACCATCACGCAAACCCGAGGCCCATAGATCAGAACCCAATCTCATTAAGGTGAACCCCATCACCCCTCCGAAACTGCCACTTCGGCGACTCCAGATCCGCATGTCGCACTACAATACCGCTGTTTCTCCGCACGAAATGCGCAACCACCCTGTTCACTTTAGCCCGGGCGCGATTAAGCTTCTCAACTGCCCGTGCCCCCCTCCACACCAATGTGGCCACAAGATCCGACCATACCACTATCAAACCCGGATACCTGGTCCATAAATGCAATAGATCCATCTTGATGTCCCAGATCAAATCACGTGATGCCCGCGCTCCCAAGTAATTTCCCCCCCACGTGCAAAAACCAACACGTTCGGAGGTCTATCCACCCTGCAATAGTATCCAAACTCCGTCACGACCCTGCTCCATTCTATGCCCCGCACACCGAACCACTTGACCAACGCAAGCGATCTGTCCACACCCAACTGCCGACCATTCGGGCGAGTGTCGGCCCGACGGGCCCCCCAAAACACGAAGGAGTGCCCCAGAATCCATATCAGGCAGATTCCTACAACCAAAGAAACAACTTTAATAAAACAAAACCCCCCCAACTCCAATTTGCAGCAAGGAACCCCAACAAAGCCACAACCAACCACTCTATAAAGCACTCACTGGGACAACAACTGTGGGCCCACCTAACCCCGAAAACGATAAGACTCCCACCAACCGATTCATCTCACCATGTCATCACCCAGGCCCCAACGCGAAGCCTCCACAGCCGCCACGATCCTGAAGGAATGAGACCCGTAATCTCCCGGGCATTCCCCCGCACAGCGCAAACAACTCCTCAGCACGGCCACAAACTGGAAAAGAGACAACCAAGACCCATCCACGTGCCGTAACAGCGGGCCCGGAAGACCGCCCCCCGGCCGCAAAACTTCCTCACCATCTGCACCGGGCACAACTCATCCCCGTGCACCGCGTACATCACAACCAACCTGCCTCGACCCATCTGGTCTGCTTTTTGGACCGCTTAAGCTGACACTCTACTCTCCGTCCCACCACTGCCACAACCTCGGACATCAGACCACCCCCCCCTGAACCTGGAAGGGCTCACCAACGCCCCAAAAAAGGCTAACACAAAAGCCGTTTCAAAAGCACCCTCTCAGAAACTGAGACCCAAATTTCCCGCAAACCATCCACCATTCGCCCTTCGCCGTAACAAAACCAAAGAAATGGGCCGCGTAGTGTCCCGCTCCTTCGCCCCTTTACGAAGAAACCCTTCAAGGCCTGCCGCACCCGAAATCCCGCGACACGCCCCACTCACCCCTGACCTTCAACCAAAAAAGGCCACAGCCGCCACCCTAAGTATCATTGCTGATGCTGACTTCCCAGCCCTGAAATCCTCGCTCACCAATGCCAGTAGCGCCAACAAGTAATTTGGTCGCCCGTCACCAAACACAACTCCCAGCATCTCCTGCCACTCACCGAATTCCTAATTAAACCCACAATCAATGCCTCACCAGGCTCCACAAGTCCTCTGGACACACTACTCCGATCTCGTCCGCCCCCCGGCATTAACTCCCGCAACCTGTGGAACTGAAAATGAGATAAAGCATCCGCCACCCCGTTATCAACCCCTGCCACATGTTTCGCAACCACATGAATGCTCCACAGTAAACACTTGAGCACCAAATGCCGCAGATAAGCCACTACCGGTCCGGACTTCGCTGACAAGCTGTTTATCGCATGCACAACCGCCTGATGATCGCAGTGATAGCACACTTTACATCCCGAAAATTGCGACCCCCTCAACTCCACCGCCACCGCGATCGGAAATAACTAAAGCAAGGCCAGATCCCTTACCAGACCAACCTGTCGCCATTCCTCAGGCCACCTCACAACGTACCAATGTCCCTGAAAAAAGGGGGGGGCGACGAAACCCGCCGACCCGGCCGCGTTCCTGTACAGTTCCAGCGCACCATTGGGCACCACCTTCTTCAACCACAAGGCTCGGCCGTTAAAACGGTGCAAGAAACATCCCAAACCAGAAAATCCCCCTTGATCTCCCGCGTGACCCGCACAAAGTGTGCCGGGGACCGTACGCCTGCCATAGCTGCAACCAAAATCCTGGCGAACACCCGCCCCATTGGTATAATCCTGCACGCAAAGTTCAACTTCCCGAGCAAAGACTGCACCACCTTCAGCCGCACTTTCCGTGCTGCCAGCATTGCTGCTACCACGCACCACAAGTCCACCATCTTCCCCTCCGGCAGTCTGCATTCCATAGCCAAAGAGTCAATCTCAATCCCCAAAAAACCGCATAACCGGCGCCGGCCCCTCCGATTTACCCTGTGCCAAAGGGATCCCAAAGCTATCCGCCACTCTCTGTCAGGTGAACAACGAGCCAGCGCAAACCATGGATCCCGCCGGACCGACACCAAGAAAATCATCTAGAATAGTGGATAATGGAGGACAAGCCAGACACGTCCCGCACCACCCACTCAACAAAGGAACTAAACGCCTCAAAATACAAACAAGAAATTGAACAGCCCATAGGCAAACAACGATCAACATAAACTCATCACCCACCAGCAACCCAGAAGGTGCTGCCTCTCCGGATGCACCGGCAGCAAACGAAACGCCGATTCTACATCCACCTTTGCCATCAATGCACCGCGTCCCGCCGCCCATACCAAGTCCAGCGCTTTGTCAAACGAGACGTAGTACACTGCCGACAATTCTGGCGCGATGCCATCATTCACTGACGACCCCTCCGGAAATGAAAGATGATGGATGAGCCGAAATTTATTCGGCTCCTCCTTTGGCACCACCCCCGACGGGGACACCACCAAATTACTGCACGGCGGGCTCTCAAATGGACCCCCCATCCTGCCCAACTCAACCTCTGTCCCCAACGTCCCACCCACAACCATAGGGTGGTCCCTCGCCGACCGTAAAGTACGACAAACCGGAGGCAATGCCTCAACCGCCGACGGAATCTGAAAATCGTATAAAACCAAACCGCAAAAATGACACCGCTGCCCCGTCCGGATACCTATTTAAAAACGGCGCCATCGCCCCTATTTTCACCGGCGTCCTCCCTTTTACCAAACCCGTCACCAGCCTTGCCTTTCCCTTTTTTAAAACATTTGGAAAAAACTATGTCCCCCCCCCAGCAGCCGGAGCACTCATGCTTGAACCTGCATGCTGCACCAAATTTGCACTGGCCTTCGTTAAATTGCCAGCACAATCCCTTTTTCTGGGAACCCAAGGGCCCGGCTCCCGTTCCCCCGGCGCCGCCACGAAAGGGCTGGCTTGGGGCCGCCATTAAACGCATCCATAAGGAAAGTCCTTATGGTCCCACCGCATGCCGGGCCGCAACGCCTTCCGCTGCCTAAACTGCTCATCATACCGCAGCCATGACAAGCCCCCGTACGTGCGATACGCCTCCCCAATTGCATCCAGATAACCAAACAGAGCCGAGCAGTGCTCCGGCTCCTTTTCCCCCTATTACACTTGCCAAAATTGCGAACGCCTGCAGCCAATTGGAAAAAGGGAACGAGGAATGAGCCCATAACGGCGTTTTTCTTCCTCTTCCCTTTCCTTCCTGGAGTCGGTCGGCTTCACCTAGTCCAGATTAAAAATTTTTCAGGGGTAGCAGGGAAAATATCTTCACATACTCCCCCTTCCAAATCTTGGCCCTCACCTCCTTCTTAAGGTGAGCCCCTAACTGTCCCTCAAAGCACACGTAAACTTGGCCCTATCATCCAACGCACCACCTCATCCCCCTTTTCTTTTTCTACCGCTGTTTAACCCGCGGGCTCCCCTACTCCACCAACCGCACCCGTCCCTACCGGCGCCGCCTCGCTGCTGACCGACGCTGCGCCATCCACCGCCGACCCGTCCAGGCCGCTGCTGCCGCCGGCGCGCGCGCTAAACCCTGCAACAAACCCAGCAACTGACTAAGCAATGCTGCCCCCCCTGGCGCTGCCGTGCCCGCAGCCACCTCCCCAAAACTAGCACCCCGCGCCGCAAGCAATGCCGAATCCACGGCTAGCTCACCCGACCGTGGCGCAGAAATGGAAATTGGTACCGCGACGTCCTCCGCCATCTGCTCGTCAGATTCGTCCCCCGACCCGAGGGCTCCCTCCTCTTCCTCGCTGTAGTCGTCCTCCACCATTCCAGCTCCAGAGGACGCAGCTGATGCATCCCCTCCACCACGGCCGCCCTCCTGGGCCACCGCGTGGGCACTGGCGGTGGGCATCCGTCTCTTCCTGTGCGGCGACAGCCCGCGAGACCGTCCTGTCCCCCGGGCCGCCGCTGACCGAATCCTCTTCCTGGAGGAGCCTCTCCCTGAGCTCAGGGGGCTCCCCACCGTCGCCTCCAGCCCTCCAGGGGCCCCAACCATGGCATCCCGCTGGGTCCTCCCCGGGAGGGGGAGACCGCTGCTGCCGGGCGCAGTACTGACCTGAGGGACCTGGCGGGAACCGCAGGGCTCCTGCCGTCCCCCCTTGCTCCCCGCAGCCTCACGGGTATCCGGGTGCCGCCTGCACACACCGGTCCCCCCGCTGACTGCCTGCGCCCAGCCCCCCCGCCACCCACGGGGGGTACTGCTGGCCTCATCCGACTGCCGGGCCCGCTCCCAGTTGGAAGCTGCCGCAGGGCCGTGTCCCACCGCAGGGTGCCCGTCACCAGGAGCAGGCCCCAGGCTGGGCACGCCCCCTCCCGAAGTCTCCGATCTCCGCTGGGCACGCCCCCCGGTCCCGGGCTGCCGCTGGCCTGTTTAATGGAGCCAGAGGCCTGGGACCGGAAGTAGGCCCCAGGCCGGGCTCGCCTCCGTCCAGGCCGTCGCTGGCCTCAGATCGTCGCCGGGCTCGCTCCCGGCCGGGAGACGCCGCTGGGCTCCTCACTCCAGCCCGAGGCCCGACATCAGAAGAAGGCCCCGGGCTGGCCACGCCCCCTTTGCGGCCGCCGCGGCCTCGCCGGAGATTCCTCCCTGCGGCCGGGGCAGACGCTGGAAGCAGCCGCTGCCCGCCCCGCCGCGGAGGGTCCCGAGGGGGGCTCTCACTGGGCCTCCTTGCCCCCCCCTGCGCCCGGGGAATACCTGATGGGGGTGGGGGTGGGCCTGGAACGCCACCCGCGGCCGAGGGGGGGACAAGGGGCAGGTGCCGACGGGGGAACCCAGGCAGCCCTGAAGTGGGACTGCACTGCCTGGGCCCCGTGCACCGCCATCGCTGATCGGATCATCCTGTCCAGCTCCTGGAGGTCCGCCATGCCGTTGGTCAGGTCGGAATCCTTTGCTGTCCGGAGTCACAAGGAAGGTAAGACCCCTCCCCTACAGTTTATATACCAGCCCCCTCCCCACCCTACAGTGACCCTATTCCACCAATCCCCTATAAGGGCCCATAATGCCCTTTAATTCACTTTATTAACCCCTCACTCCCTCCCTTCCCTCTGGTCATGTCGCCCCTCCCCCCTATGGGGTCCATGGCTTTCTAACATGTTGATCCAGAGGAAGGCAAAAAAAACCCCAATGTGGCAAACAAGTTCCAATGGGGAAAAAATTTCCTTCCTGACTCCACATCCGGCAATCAGACTAGTTCCCTGGATCAATACCCTGTCATAAAATCTAATATACATAACTGGTAATATTAAATTTTTCAAGAAAGGCATCCAGGCTCTGCTTAAATGTTAGTAGTGAATCACTCATTACAACATCATGCGGCAGAGAGTTCCATAGTCTCACTGCTCGTACAGTAAAGAATCCTCGTCTGTGATTATGATTAAACCTTCTTTCCTCAAGACGTAGCGGATGCCCCCGTGTTCCAGTCGCAGGCCTAGGTGTAAAAAGATCTTTGGAAAGGTCTCTGTACTGTCCCCTCATATATTTATACAATAATAATAATAATAATAATAATTTGAATGGTCCACTCTTGCTATAATGATTATAAGGATCAGCAGTCTTATTGCTCATTTATTTCTGTCAGGCCTAAAACACACTTCCGCAAAAAAATGTCCGTGTGACACGGTCCGTTTTTCGGGTCCGTGTTCCGCTTTTTTGGGGCGTTCTCCGGTACGTATGGCATCCGTGTGATGGCGTATGCGAGCCGTGTGTACGTGTAAAATGTCCGTGTTTGTGTGTAAAATGCCCGTGTATGTGTACGTGGAATGTCCGTGTGGAATGTCCGTTTGTGTGTTGCACAATGTCGTTGATACATGTCGGCTGACAGCAGACAGAGTTGCGCGATGAGAATGAACTCGGGTGAACTTCACCCGACTTCATTGTCATGCCGCGGCTCTGTCTGTGTGCCGCGTACTGATTAGTGGTCACCTGTGAAGGATTCACCAGTGACCGCTAATCCCCCGAGTGACTGAAGTGCGCAGCCCTCTCTCATACTTACCGCTCCCTGATCACCAGCGCGGCGAGGAACAGCTGTGCAGAGAATACGCGGCAACAATTACTTTGAATATGCCGGCCGCTCATTAATCAATCTCGAATTCCCTGCTTTCCCCACCCACAGACGCCTATGATTGGTTGCAGTCGGACACGCCCCCCACGCTGAGTGACAGCTGTCTCACTGCACCCAATCACAGTAGCCGGTGGGCGTGTCTATACTGTGCAGTAAAATAAATAAATAAATAATTTAAAAAAACGGCGTGCGGTCCCCCCCAATTTTAATACCAGCCAGATAAAGCCATATGGCTGAAGGCTGGTATTTTCAGGATGGGGAGCCCCACATTATGGGGAACCCCCCAGCCTAACAATATCAGTCAGCAGCCGCCCAGAATTGCTGCATACATTATATGCGACAGTTCTGGGACAGTACCCGGCTCTTCCCGATTTGCCCTGGTGCGTTGGCAAATCGGGGTAATAAGAATAAGGAGTTATTGGCAGCCCATAGCTGCCAATAAGTCCTAGATTAATCATGTCAGGCGTCTCCCCGAGATGCCTTCCATGATTAATCTGTAAATTACAGTAAATAAACACACACACACGAAAAAATCCTTTATTAGAAAAAAAAACACTAACAAATTGCCTTGTTCACCAATTTAATAAGCCCGAAAAAGCCCTCCATGTCCGGCGTACTCCAGGATGGTCCAGCGTCGCATCCAGCAGTGCTGCATGAAGGTGACCGGAGCTGCAGAAGACACCACCGCTCCTGTCACCTCCACGCAGCTAATGAAGGGAATAGCGCGATCAGCTGTATTCAGCGTTGGCCACGAGCAACCTCAGTGACAGCTCAGCTGATCGCGCTATACGTACCGCACACGTACAAATTAAACGGATGTGTGTTGCGGGTCTCAATCAGAGTTGCACAGCTCTGATCAGCAGAAATGCTGCATTACTGTGTGAGCCAGCTCTCTGTCGGCTCTAACAGGAAATACGTCATGATAGCGACAGGAGTCATCACATGGCAACGATTGGCTCCTCGTAATCGCATCATGGGGCCTCCAATGGTGGCGAGGAAAGGCATGTTCCCTGCTGTGCCCATTTAAATGGTGCTTAAGGGGTTATCAGGCTCCGGTGGATTGCGGATCCACCCGTGCCTATTAGTCGCACATGTCTGTTTTTTAAATCAGCAAACATGTGCATGGATCACCGCTGGCTCATCGCAGCAGCCGGCGGTGATTACCCCGACATGATTTAGTATGTACCGGTACATCCTAGGTCGTGAAGGGGTTAATCTGCAGATTAACTCTATATCAGCAGGTTAATATTAATATTATCTGATCTGCCAGGTTTCCTTTAAAGAGATGCTATCATCAGAAAACTATTTATTAAATCAGGTTTTTGAGCTAAATTTATTTTTAGTTGCATTTTTGACAATTATTTTTTTATTATTTTACATAGCGGAGTCTAAAATAAAAATAAAAGCATAGAAACCTTGCCATTTTCACACTGGACACTGGGGCTTTTTTAGACTCTAACTTCCTTTGTTTCAGGAAATGGCACATATACCTCAGACACAATGGTCAGACACTGACCTTTTGTACTGAAGCATCTAATGTGCTTGTGTCGCGGGTGGAGGAGGGGACGCTGCGCTCACCCACTGCTCGGGTCCGGCTGCTGCTACTGCTGCTGCTGCTCGGTGGTGGCTTGAGCGGTAGGCCGGATCCCGGGGCCTGGTGAGGTGCAGGGTCGCGGGGGCAGCGCTGTGCCGCACGGCACGGTGGTACTCACTCAGCCAGTAATTCACACAGAGTCTCTGGTTAAACAAACGGCTGGATGGACGGGTCCCACAGGTGGCTGCGGTTGTTCTCCTCCCGGTAGGTTGATGGTGACTGCCTTTCCCTGCACCTGTGTTGTGTTTACAGTTCCAATGGCTTCCCACCGGTAACCCGCTCCCCAGCTTGGATAGATGCTGAGGGAGCCCCTTTTGCCCGCAGGCTCTGGCCCTGGGAACTGTAGCCTTGGCGGTGACTGTTTATCCTCTACGGTGTGAGCTGTTGCCTTCAATCGGGTCTTGACTGCTGGGAAACCCCGGAGGTTCCCTTCACTAACGGATTTGACCGGTTTTATGGCGACTCCTAGCCTGGTCGGGGTCCGTAGGCCCTGCCGAATGGTGCTGGCTTCTCTTCACTCCCCGATCCGGTACCGGCGGGCCACCACCCGTCCCCGGTCCATACGATGCACTCCAATCAGCCTATCCTGCAGACAGTCACCACCGTCTGCCAACCTTGCTGTATGTCCGGGCCACACACCCGGACACGGTCAGTCTCCTCTACTACCACTTCACTCTCCAAAGCTAAACTGAAACTTTTCCCGCCTCCAGGACTGTGAACTCCTCGGTGGGCAGGACCAACCGCCTGGCCCACCCCCTGGTGTGGACATCAGCCCCTGGAGGAAGGCAACAAGGATTTGTGTTTGACTTAGGTGTGCCTAGCCGGGGTGTGGGGTGTGTTGGTGTAGTACCTGTGACGACCTGGCTTGTCCAGGGCGCCACACTTGTGCTGCTGATTAATCCACCGTGAAAGATTCTGATTTACTACTGTTACTTGTGCTATACCAATATCTCATATTTAAAGTGCTAATCCTTGATTTGTATATCACTAATAAGCTATTCAGTCACCACTGCCTCCTCATTGTCTGCGCCGTTGGCACCTCATATACCACAAATTGCAGGATACCAACTGGAGCAACCCTGGAAAAAGATGCCGTAAGGTGTCAGGGGACTTGGATTTAAAGCATCACTTCAATGGTAAAAAATACTTCTGAAGTGGTGCTTTTATTGAATTTCTCAAAAGTGACAGCATCATCTAACTTCGTCTGTCTCACCAGTTTGATGCTGGTCAGCGGCATCTAATTACCTAAATCTAATCTTAGATGACATATACATAAGATATGCCATAAATATCTGATAGTTGTGGGTCAGGTCCTACTGATTGGATCAGAACTTCTGAACCTCACAGATGAAAACCTTTACTCATTCCTATGTGAATATAGGGAGGTTTCACAAATAGCTGAGCAGGCATAAAGAAATGTGGTTCTGTTCTGTTAGGCCTCTTTAAGACGTCAGTGATTCCGGTACGTACGTCGCCGTTTTTATGCATACCGGAATCAGTGATATACTGTATGCAGACCCATTAAAATCAATGGGTCTGCGCACAGATCAGTAATTTCTCAGGGACCGGGTGTCTGGTTTTCTCCGGAATCACTGATGTCACATGGACCACACAGTGGTGTGATCCGTGTGTCACGTACCAGAGAAAACACATGTCTGTGACAAAAAAAACTTTTCCATACTCACCTGTCGCCAGCGAAGCTGTCTTCGGCGCTGCTGTCTCCTGCTTCCAGGCCGGCTAATTATGCTCATAAATATTCACTGCACCATGACCCGGAAGTAACAGTAGCGCTGGAGACAGCTGTGTGGGAGACATCAGCACCACGGACAGCAGCACTGGGGACAGCAGGTGAGTATAAAGTTCCTGCTCTCCATGTGCTATCGCACATAGCACATGGAGAACAGATGTGCCAAAACGCAAGAGGGTTAGTATAAGACTGGGGGCAGGGGACTTAGATTTAAAGCACCACTCCAGCGATGTTCACAAAAGCTAACCACAAAATGGAAAAGCAAAACAAAAATTAACTTCTTACCATTACTTATGTCATTATGATGACTGAAGGATTAAGATAGTGTGACGCCCTGGACCCCCAGGGGTCACAGTACACTAACACCACACACACACCCCCTCCCCTGGTTAGGTGATACCAGTCAATCAAATGCTTGTTGCCACCCTCCAGACTTGATGTCCACACCAGGTGGGGCGGAGCCAGGCGGTTGACCCCACCCACCAAGGAGTTCACAGGGCTGGAGGCGGGAAAAGTAGAGAGTTGAAGTTTGGTAGTAGACAGTGACAGGAGAGGAGTAAAGACTGTTGGTGTCTGGGTTGGAGCCCAGGCACGCTCAGCAAGGTCGGCAGACGGTGGTGGCCGTCTGCAGGAGTTGGTGTAGGTCAGCGGAACCATAGGACCGGGGTCGGGCGGTGGCCCACCGGTACCGAACCGGGGAGCAGATTGAAGCCAAGCACTAAGGCAGGGTACTCTGACCCCGACCAGGCTAAGAGCCGCCGAAAAGGTCAAATTCTCTGATTGTGGTCTGGACCTCAGGGGTTCATTCCCACCTGAGTCCCGTCAGAAGGCAACAGCCCAACCCGTTCAGATAAGTGCCACCGCCAAGGGCCAGAGATCCAAGGGCCAGCGCCTGCGGGCAAACGGGCTCTCCCGACACGTACGCCGGGGAGCGGACTACCCGTGGGAAGCCATAGGAGTCAAACACACTTACACAGATGCAGGAAAACGACAGCCACCATCAACCCGTCCGGGGAGAGTGAGAACACCGCAGCCGGCTGTGGGCCCCGTCCATCCAGCCGTTTGGTTTACCAGAGACTCTGTCCTTCTGTGTCTGAGTGAGTACAACAGTGCCATCCGGCACCGCGCTGCACCGCAACATTGCACCTGCGCCCACGCTGCCTCCCCGCATCGGCACCTGCACCTATGCCTCCTCCCTACTCCCCAACCGGGGCCCCGGGACCAACAGTCCCTACCCACAGAGGGGTCAACATCTCAGCTGCTCTCCGCCATCGCTCCCGGGATCCCCCGTCACCAGCAGCGGTGGTGCCCACCATCACCACAACCCGTGGGTGGCGTCACGACCGACATCCCAAATACCCACTAACAACCTCCCCTTTTCACTCGTGGGTGAGGAGGCTCTGCTCGAGACCCGAGCGCCAGCGATCCCAGGCGGGCGGCGTTCCCACCCCTCCGCCGATGACAACTACCTGGATGAAGAATTGTCAGACTAGAAGGGGAATTGTTTTATGCTATCAAAATTTCTTGTTCCCATATACAGTAAATCAAATGTTACGTGAATCCTTTTACTCAAGGTAACCTAGAATCTTATAAGGGTGTAATTTAATGTTGACTAATTGAATTACGTCTTCGAAAAAATATAATATCACTTGGTCATGATTGCCACCGTTACTGACACAAATTAAATCTCCAGATCTAATTCCTAAGAGTGTCGGGGATAAAGTAAAGATTTGTGTAGAAGTCAGATCAGCCTCTCCAATGTATTGAAATATAATATTGTAAAAAAAAAAAGGTTACAAGGAGCAGATGTGATCCATAGGAAGGATGGCAGCCAACAAATCTCATATCATCTATGAAAAGCTTAGAGGGATTTTTCAGTGTGACTAGAATACTGTACATTGTAAATGCTAGGTTAACATTGCATAGTACAAGGAGACCTTTCACCAAATGCTCCATGTTGAACTAGATAGACAATGTAATAATGGCTTCAGACCAGAGTTAAACGTGTTGTTTGTTTTTGTTTGTTTTTTTTAAATTTTGCCTCTCTGTTAAGGTACCATGTTTTTCCAAAAAATAAGCACTCCCCAGAAATAAGCCCTAGCTTGATTTTTAGGGATTTTTGGAATAGTCTTTAAATATAAGCCCTACTCTAAAAATAAGCCCTAGTTAGGCAGCGCCACCAGCGCTAGATTGTCACGTGACACTAGGTTATGTCACTAATATTACAGGGATGTGGCGCCCTGGACAAGCCAGGTCGTCACAGAACTACACCAACACACCCCACACCCTGGTTAGGCACACCGAAGTCAAACACAAAATCCTTGTTGCCTCCCTCCAGGGGCTGATGTCCACACCAGGGGGTGGGCCAGGCGGTTGGTCCTGCCCACCGAGGAGTTCACAGTCCTGGAGGCGGGAAAAGGAAGGCAGTTCAGTTTTGGAGAGGAGTTGAGGAGGAGTGAAGTAAAGTGGTAGTAGAGGAGACTGAAGGCATCCGGGTGTGTGACCCGGACGGTACAGCAAGGTTGGCAGACGGTGGTGACCGTCTGCAGGAGAGGCTGATTGGAGCGAACCGTAAGGACCGTGGACGGGCGGTGGCCCGACGGTACCGGATCGGAGAGCAAAGAGAACCCAGCACCATCCGGCAGGGCTTACGGACCCCGACCAGGCTAGGAGTCGCCGTAAAACTGGTCAAATCCATTAGCGAAGGGAACCTCCGGGGTTTCCCAGCAGTCAAGACCCGATTGAAGGCAACAGCTCACACCGTAGAGGGAAACACAGTCACCGCCAAGGCTACAGTTCCCAGGGCCAGAGCCTGCGGGCAAAAGGAGCTCCTTCAGCATCCATCCAAGCTGGGGAGCGGGTTACCGGTGGGAAGCCATTGGAACCGTAACATAACACAGGTGCAGGGAAAGGCAGTCACCATCAACCTACCGGGAGGAGAACAACCGCAGCCGCCTGATGGACCCGTCCATCCAGCCGTTTGTTTGACCAGAGACTCCGTGTGAATTACTGGCTGAGTGAGTACCACCGTGCCGTGCGACACAGCGCTGCCCCCGCAACCCTGCACCTCACCAGGGCCCATAGCCCGCCTGCCATTCATCCCTACCCCTCACCGGGCCCCGGGACAACCAACCCCCCTACCCACGGAGGGGAGAACCAACATCCAAGCTGCTCCCTGTCATCGCTCCCGGGATTCCCGTCCAGAGCAGCGGTGGTGTCACCAATCTCACCACAACCGTTGGTGGCGTCACGGACAATATCCCCAAGCCACACACCACCCCCCTTTCACTCATGGGCGAGGAACGCCGCTCGAGTCCCCGGGATCCGGCCCACCGCTCAAGCCACCACCGAGCAGCAGCAGCAGCAGCCGGACCCGAGCAGTGGGTGAGCGCAGCGTTCCCTCCTCCGCCCGCGACAACTTGGCATCACGAACAGGATCTTACCACTCTGCCGTCTGGTAGAGGTGCGCCTTGTGACCGCCGGAGGTGTCCGGCCGAAAATCTTGAGAAGCCGCCATTTTGGGCGCGAAAAATCCCCGCTCGAGCGTCTTCCCTAGTAGTGGAGGCGCGAAGGCCAAAACCCCGCCCCTGTAGAGGAGGATCCGGAAAAAGACTAAAGGGGACGGAAACAAGATGTCTGCGTCCGACGGAGCCGCTGGAGGAGCGGAGGTCGCAGTCGCGGTGGCACCCGCGGATGGGAATGGGCCCGCCCAGGCCCCGGCCGCACTGGCGGGAGGTGCTGCTACTGGAATTGTACCCCCTAACTGATAAGCAACGGGCAGCGGTAGTGCTGGGGCAGCTAACTGGCGCGGCTGAGCAGGAGGCGAAGACCTGGGCCAAGGGGGACCGGTCCTCTGTAGTCACCATCTTTGAGAAGCTACAGACTGCCTTTGAGACCTGTACCGAAGCCGAGCTGCGGATGCAGTTTTACCAATGCCGGCAACGGCCCGCAGATAGCATTCGGGACCACGCCTTGCGTCTGCAAACCGCCCTCCGCACACTGAAGCGGGTAGACACCATCAACTATGCGGACAGCAACAAAATGCTAGTGGAGCAGTTTGTACAGGGGATGAGGTCCTTGGAGGACCGCAAGCAACTCCGGCTATGGGCCCTAGAACACCCTGATGTGGGCTTTGCCGTGTTAAAGGAACGGGCCATTAAAGCTCTGCAGCCTCCAGCATCGGAAGTCCCTGAGGCAGCCCCATGGCCAGCTGAGACGGCTCCCGTCGTGGTGGCCCCTGTCCTCCCAACACCTCCGGTACCTGCAGCCCCAAGCGGAATGATGGAGGAACTGGCTGCCCAAGTCCGCCGCATGGATGGGGACCTCGCCAAGATCCTCGCCGCACTCCAGCCTCCGACCAGGTCCCAGCCCCTGGGGAAGATGCAGCTCGCCAACAGCCCCGAGGACGTCCCCTGGATGCAGCGGAGATGGGCCAATGACTCACGGTATGGACCTCCGATTTGTTACAGGTGCAGCAAGCCCGGCCACTACTCCCGACGGTGTCCGTTAAACGAGCAACCCCTGGGGCCACGGGCCAATCCTCAGGAGTAGAACCTAGTGGCCCCCCTGACTGGCGGGACCGGTACATCGAAGCCCGGCCCATCATCCCCGTGGCAGTGGACGGTATCCCGCTGATGGCTCTCCTGGACACTGGATCGCAGGTAACCACAATACCATACACACTGTATCAGCGATATTGGGGAAAGGACGAACTAGCCCCCCCAGATGCCAGTATGACACTGATTGCCGCTGATGGACTCCCATTGACCCAAGTAGGGTACAAACAAGTGGCCATGACTGTGGGACGAGCTGAACTGCAACACCAGGGTTTGATTGTGATAATGAATGAACCTAGTGATCATAACCCAAAGGTAGTGCTAGGTACTAATGTGATGGAGCACTGCATGAGTGACGTGCTGACCCTATTGCAGCAGCTGGCCGCCACGGCGGCAGGGAGCTGACAGCGAGCTGTGCAGCGTGAGATCCGGGCCCTGATGTATCGCCAGCATGTGAATTCGACAGGGGGAGAGATTGGAGGAATGAGGGTGATGGATGCAGCCCCTTTGATTGTGCCTCCCAGGAGTGAGATGATGATTTGGTGTAGGGCAGCGGTAGGGCCCCAAGGGTGAGACTACCCCGCCATGATAGCGCCCATGTCCTCTGAACACTGGCCCACAGTAATGGCCGCCCGAGGGGTGGTAGACGTCAAGAAAGGGAGAATGCCTGTGCGAGTATTGAACTGTGGGGAGGAAGAGGTTAGGCTTCCCCGGTATGCTTCCCTTGCCAAATTGCTCACTCTAGATCCCCACACCATCCATGAAGCCGTTCCCCCGATCGCACCGCCTGCTGCCAGTCCCCACCCATCCCTGGAGAAGTTAGACGAGTGGCATCGAGAGCTACACGTCGGCACTGATGATACCCCCACACACCACAAGGAAGGGGTATGCCGGGTGGTACAGGAGTAGGAGCGAGTTTTTAGCAAGCACCCTCTAGATTTTGGGTGGATTAAAGGGGTCCAACACCACATCCCTACCGGTACCCACCCCACTATCAAGGAGAGATACAGGCCTATTCCCCCTGCGCACTACCAATGCGCCAAAGACATGTTGAGGAGCATGAAGGAGGCAGGGGTTATTAGGGACAGTTGTAGTCCCTGGGCCGCCCCGTTGGTGCTGGTTAAGAAGAAGGATGGCACCATGCTGCGGATGTGTGTGGATTACCGGAAGATTAACCAGATAACGCATAAGGATGCTTACCCTCTGCCCCGCATTGAAGAGTCCCTAACTACTTCTCCACCCTTGACCTCACCAGCGGGTACTGGCAGGTGGCCGTGGCGCCAGAAGACCGAGAGAAGACTGCCTTCGCCACTCCTATGGGTTTCTGCGAGTTCAACAGCATGCCGTTCGGGCTGTGCAATGCCCCCGGAACCTTCCAACGGCTGATGGAATGCTGTCTGGGAAACCTAAATTTCGAGACCGTCTTGCTGTACTTGGATGATGTGATTGTGTACTCACAGACGTATGAAGCCCACCTGGAACACCTAGCCGAGGTGTTCGCGTCCCTTGCTAAGTATGGGATGAAGTTGAAGCCCTCCAAGTGTCATCTGCTGAAGCCCAGAGTGCAGTACCTTGGACATGTGGTGGGTGCGGAGGGTGTCGCCCCCGACCCCAAGAAGATCACTGCCATCCAGGACTGGCCGAGACCGACCACAGTGAGGGAAGTGAGGCAGTTCCTGGGCCTGGTGGGATATTACCGTCGCTTCATCAAGGGGTACACGAAGATGGCTGCCCCCTCCTCGTGGGACAGACCAAGGGTGGTAGACCCCTAGGAGCCCCACTGGTGTGGGAAGAAAAGCATGAGGAATCCTTCCGCCAGCTGAGAGCGTCCCTGACCGGAGAGGAAATCCTAGCATACCCTGACTACAGCCACCCATTCATCCTCTACACCGATACCAGCAATGTGGGCTTGGGGGCTGTCCTGTCCCAGGTCCAAGACGGAAAGGAAAAGGTGATTGCTTACGCTAGCCAAAAACTCCGACCGACTGAGAGGAACCCTGAGAACTACAGCTCTTTCAAGCTTGAGCTCCTAGCACTGGTGTGGGCTATCACCGAGCGGTTCCGCCATTACCTGGCAGCAGCCAAGTTCACCGCTTTCACGGACAATAACCCGCTGACCCACCTGGACACAGCCAAGCTGGGCGCGTTGGAGCAGCGGTGGGTGGCCAGGCTAGCCAACTACGATTTCACCATCAAGTACCGGGCCGGCCGTGCCAACGTTAATGCCGATGCACTCTCTCGGATGCCCCACCTGTCGGAAGAAGGGCCCGAGGATGACGACCTCGAAGAGATTGAGTTGCCTGCGTTTCACCGGCCGTCAACTGAGAAGATGCATGTTCATCAACAACGGGTGAACCTGGACCCGCTGCCCAGTCAGGAGTGGCAGGAAGCTCAGGACCAGGCACCTGCTGTCCGCCTGGTCAAGACCCTGGTGGAACAGGGCTCTGCTGGGATAGACCCTGTCGCCTCTGCCGAAGCCCAACGCCTGTGGCGAGAACGGACCCGGCTGTACCTACACCAGGGGAAGTTGTATCGTGAGCTGATTAATCCGAAGACCCACGAGAAGATTCGCCAGCTGGTTATTCCCCAGGCTAACGTGCCCACCGTCCTGCAAGCATACCATGATGGTGCTGGGCACTTCGGGTGGAAGAAGCTGGAGATGTTGTTGAGAGAGCGGTTCTATTGGAGTGGAATGCGGGAATCTGTGGAGGCCTGGTGCCGAGAATGTGGCCCCTGCGCGTTGAGAAGGAAGGACGAGGCCAGCCAGAAGGCACCCCTACACCCGATCATTACACATCAACCGCTGGAGCTGGTTGCCCTTGACCATGTAAAGCTCACCCCCAGCCGAAGTGGGTACACCTACGCTCTAACCATTGTAGACCACTATTCAAGGTTCATGGTGGTTGTCCCAGTTAAAGACCTAACCGGCCGTACCGCCGCTAGAGCGTTCCAGGCTTATTTCTGCCGACCACATGGGTACCCTGAGAAGGTGCTTACCGACCAAGGTCCGGCCTTTGAAGTGGAGGTATTCCAAGAAATCTGCCAGTTGTACGGCTGCAAGAAAATCCGTACCACGCCTTACCATGCCCAAACCAACGGCATGTGTGAAAAGATGAACCACCTGGTCCTGGGCCTCCTTAAGACTTTGCCGCTAGAAGAGCGGAACCTGTGGCCGGAGAAACTACCTGACTTGGTCGATATGTATAACAACATCCCTTCCAGCTCCACGAAATGCACTCCCACATACCTGATGAGGGCTCTTCCCGGCCGGTTACCAGTGGATTTGGAAATGGGCTTGGAAGCCCCAGAGCAAACCCTTCGACAGCTGAATGGGACACTCGGAGGAGAGCACAGTACCGACAGGTCCAGGAATATGTTGAAAAGAACTTGTGCCGGAGTCGGGAACAACAGGAGCAGTGTTTCAACAAGAAGGCGTCTGCTGGTCCCTTCCAGCCTGGAGATGTAGTGCTGAAGCGAAAAAGAAGGACCCACAAGCTGGATGATCAATGGGAACAAACCCCGTATGTAATCCAGCCCACAGGATGGGAGAATGGGAAGGCTTACCAGATCAGCCGTGACCAAGGAGGAACTTTGGCCACGGTTTCCCGAGACCATCTAAAGAGGTGCCCACCAGCATTGAGGGTAGCGGCTGAAGCTCCAGTTCCCAGACCGGCGGAGAAAGAAAAGGAGGTAATCCATACCATGATGGGTGATTTTCCGGCAGACTGGCCTACGCAGAACGGCGCGGTGATTCTTCCAGTGATACTGTTCCCACAACCCGTGGATGAGGAAGTGATGGAAGTGGTCAACCATGAGCCAGTGCCCAGGGATGTACCTGTACCCAGCTCCCCTACGCCTCCGCCTGCCCCACATGATAGCAGGGAGGAGGAACTGGTTGTTCCCCCTGCCCCACTGCCTGTCACCACTGACACCGGACCCCGGAGGTCCACTCGTCCCAACCTAGGTAGACCCCCTCTTAGGTATAGGGAAACTACACTTTAAAAGGGGGGGGCTTTATGTATTGAGAGTACAGTTTGAAAGTTTGTGAATGATAAGTAAAGAATAATCAACCGAAGAAGTTTACCTGATTGAACCGTGATTAAACCGGCCGTTGCCGACAACTGTTGTCCCCGTAGGGACTGTCTACAATCCTTGCGTAAGGAACTGCTTACGGACAAGCCCGAGAACTGGCAGGGCAACCACAAACTTAGTGGAATGTAAATAAAAATGTGTTTTGGCTTATACCGTTACCGCCTCCGGAGAGGCTGATTTGGGAGGATGGGCCTGGAGGAAAGGGATGGCCCAGGCCCGCCACTATCGTAACCGGTGGCGATCCTCCGGGGGTTCAGGGGTCCCCATGGACGCGGGTCCCCTGAAAGAGACAGAACCCGCTCGGGCAACTTGGTGCTAGACTGGGGTCAAGGGGTGCTGCCCACTTCTTAGGGGCAGCATCAGGGACAGGTTGTTTGGGTGGGAAAAGAGCGGAAGCCGTACCGTTGAAACTGTTTATGATGTTTTTACATGTTTTACCGTTTTTACTCTTTTGCAGTTAAAGTAAAACCGGTGATGGATGGGCAGCCGGCGGACGGTCTGCATTTTACTAAGGGGGAATGTGGCGCCCTGGACAAGCCAGGTCGTCACAGAACTACACCAACACACCCCACACCCCGGTTAGGCACACCGAAGTCAAACACAAAATCCTTGTTGCCTCCCTCCAGGGGCTGATGTCCACACCAGGGGGTGGGCCAGCCGGTTGGTCCCGCCCACCGAGAAGTTCACAGTCCTGGAGACGGGAACAGGAAGGCAGTTCAGTTTTGGAGAGGAGTTGAGGAGGAGTGAAGTGAAGTGGTAGTAGAGGAGACTGAAGGCCACACACCCGGACGGTACAGCAAGGTTGGCAGACGGTGGTGACCGTCTGCAGGAGAGGCTGATTGGAGCGAACCGTAAGGACCGTGGACGGGCGGTGGCCCGACGGTACTGGATCGGAGAGCAAAGAGAAGCCAGCACCATCCAGCAGGGCTTACGGACCCCGACCAGGCTAGGAGTCGCCGTAAAACTGGTCAAATCCATTAGCGAAGGGAAACTCCGGGGTTTCCCAGCAGTCAAGACCCGATTGAAGGCAACAGCTCACACCGTAGAGGGAAACACAGTCACCGCCAAGGCTACAGTTCCCAGGGCCAGAGCCTGCGGGCAAAAGGGGCTCCTTCAGCATCCATCCAAGCTGGGGAGCGGGTTACCAGTGGGAAGCCATTGGAACTGTAACACAACACAGCTGCAGGGAAAGGCAGTCACCATCAACCTACCGGGAGGAGAACAACCGCAGCCGCCTGTGGGACCCGTCCATCCAGCCGTTTGTTTGACCAGAGACTCCGTGTGAATTACTGGCTGAGGGAGTACCACCGTGCCGTGCGGCACAGCGCTGCCCCCGCGACCCTGCACCTCACCAGGCCCCGTAACCCGCCTGTCATCCCTAAAACCCTCCCCGGGGCCCCGGGACAACCAATCCCCTACCCACGGAGGGGAGAACCAACATCCAAGCTGCTCCCTGTCATCGCTCCCGGGATCCCCGTCCAGAGCAGCGGTGGTGTCACAACTTCACCACAACCGTGGGTGGCGTCACGGACAATATCTCCAAACCACACACCAACCCCCTTTTCACTCACGGGCGAGCAACGCCGCTCAAGTCCCTGGGATCCGGCCCAGCGCTCGAGCCACCACCGAGCAGCAACAGCCGGACCCGAGCAGTGGGTGAGCGCAGCGTCCCCTCCTCCGCCCGAGACAGGGATATAACCTAATGCTAAATGTACTGGAATAGGCATAAAGTACCTCCCAAATCGTCCTGTCGCATCTTTCCACCATGGCAGGGTAAAATCTGTTCACCCGCTCCCGAGTCCTGCCTCCTGAATGTTGTCACCTGGTTTCTGCCTCCTGGTAGCTACTGCGTTATGATGTTTGCTTGGTTGCCACTCCCAAGTCTCGCCTCCCAAATGCTACCTCCTGGGTCACACCTGCCGGTCGCTACTGCACTATGGTGTGGGCTTGGCTGCCGCTCCCGGGTCCTGACTTCTGAATGCTGCCCCCTGGGTCACACCTGATGGCCGCTACTGCACTATGGTGTGGGGTTGGCTGCCGCTCCAGGGTCCTACCTCCTGCCTCCCGAGTGCCACCTTTTGGATCCTGCCTCCTGGCTGGCCCTGCTCACTCCTGCAGAGCAGAAGTATCCATATGTGACGTTACAACCACCGTTCCTGAGTGTCACTCCAAGCTCCTGCCTTCTGCCCTCGCCACATAGAAAAGAGGAGTGCCACTGCCACACAAAATGTTTTGATAGTGCCAGTGTTACCATAAAAGACACTGACACTGCACCAGCAACTGTGAATGTAAGTTAGGGCTACGGTTACTAACTCTAAAGCTGGTGCTGGTCATACACCTTCAATGAAAATTGAAGCAGAAATGTGTGATTGTTATTCAGGAAAAAAAAATAAGCCCTCCCCCAAAAATAAGCTCTAGTCCCTTTTTTGGAAACAAAAATAATACCTGTCTTATTTTTGGAAAAACATAGTGTTAGCAACAAACTATTTGGTAGCTAATGAGATATTTTTTAAGTCCAAGTGGGTGTTATCAGATAGTTTTCCTAGGGGCATGAGCTTCCTTATTTGGCTTTACAGTCACCATTACATTGTGTACCCAGTTTAACATGGGAAGATCCTCTTTAAAGGGATCCTAACAGCAGATGAGACGCTGGCTATAAGACACCAGCCTTGTATGTTTGTGTTAGCCTTCTCCTAATATATAGGAGTCTCACAAAACGGAGACCTCCTGGAAGAGTTGCAACTCTCCTGGGCAATTCCCAATCCCTTCAGAAAGGTTTCTATTATGAAGAAATGCATGGAAGAGGCACTAAGTGGCATGGCCTGAAAAACTGGCATTCCTATGGCAAAAATAATTTTATGCTTTATGCCTCTATCCTCACGATGGGCCTTTCAAGAAAGATGTCAGGTATGACCTAATGTTTAGCTGTGAAGGTTTTATAAGAAGCAGTGTTTGTGGACCCTGTTGCTGAGCTGGCCCATATCCTGGCACCTGCTATTGTAGTTAGAAGCCTTATATCATGATGTTCAGCTCTAAACTCACCATGTTTTATGGTGACTTCTGGCCCTGTTCACACTACAGAGTCAGAAACGTCACACTATAGTTTCCCTGGTGCTTTTGAATTGCAGTCAGATTCGGGCATTGACTAGTTGTGTGTTTATTGGTGATCAGTCTAATAGGAGTTAAATTTCTGCTAGTCTGTGGATTGCTGCTATGGTCACAAGTTACTGGAGACCTATCACAGCTGCCTCTGTCCTTTGGATGGTGGAGCCTGTTCCCCCACGCCGATTATAGCATCAATTGTGAATACCAGTCCTTATGCTTTGGTGATTTAGTTCTGGTGATCTCCTATGTGTTATTTGGTGTGTTGTAGAAATTACCTTGTTGTCTGTTTGTTTCCTCCCTTATTCTTTATTTCCTCCTGAACATGTATTGTCTATACCTCTATGTGTGTGTGCAGTGACTTTGAATTTTGGTTTATCTCTGTCTGTCTATTTGTGTGGGGTAAACTACTCCTGTCCCGGGAGTGGGGGAGAGGGGGTATAGACCAGGGCTATTCAGGAGCTAGGGTTAGGAAGGCAGTCCAGACCTCTTCACCATTAGACATATCTTTGAGAACAGCGACAGCTAAGGCTACCCTAGCATTAAGGCCAGTGTAGGTGCCCCTATTCCAATATACCTTGTCATACCTCGTGACACCCTATTACAAATTTTGTTGGCATGACCCACAATCCTCAAATTACACCTACGGGTGCACGGTAACTACCATGTAGTATTACACAGTATATGTGTATTAATATTCCTGCAACCTCAATCTTTCCCTATTAAGACCTTCCAATTATCGCAAAAAATATTCCAATCCATGTAGACCTTTTGTGATAAATGCAATTTCCCCCCAGAGATAACATTGAGGTTTCTTTATGGTAAGGTTATGGTAATGCCACAATGTTACTGTTTTTCATGCTAAAGCTAAGTGTATTTTCACACAGAATTTTTCAAAATTGAAAATGAAAAATCTGATGAAAAAAGAATATACAAAATCTATCTAAATAATTAATTTTGAAAATCTATTTTTTTTTTCTGGAGCCTTTTTGTTGTTTTTAATGTAGCTTCGGTGTGGTGGCTTTTTTTTGACAATTTTGAAGCATTTTTTCAAGCAGAAGTGATTGACATGTTCCTTCTTTTCCCAAGTGGAAAAAAAGCAGAAGCATGTGCCCTATGGGTGCTTGTTTCCTTATCCAAAGGTTACTGCAAGTTTTGTTTTCATGTGGATTTTGGAGAAGAATCTTCTCTAAAATCGACATAAAAAACTCCATGTGAACATATCCTAAGTCAGGAAAGAAAAAAGTAAAAAGTACAACAAAGGAAAAGTGCACGTCTCTATGACTTTACTAATATGAGTTAATCAAGAAATACATAACTGCTTTAATAATAAAAGGAACTGGCCTAGGAGGTATCTGATAAATGCTACTATTACAGATGATAATATTTCCTCAGTACAAGCAAAATATATCTACCGTCCTTAGAGAGCGCTGAATTATTTATGAAACTGATTATTTAGTAATTGAAATTAAGACTTAGAATGTTTTGCAAACCTGAAATGAGGCATTAATCAGGCAGACTATTCAATTTTTAATCAACACGCTATGGCTAGAATAGATATCAATGCAAATGAGACCTAGTCTTACAATTCTATTTTGCTGGCTTTATTGTAACGCAGCTTCTACCATCTCAAATTATAATTGATTTTCTTATTTTTAGGAGATAAGTGAGTATGAATTTATGCACATTCCACAAAAAAGTCTCTACTCAGCAAATTGCTTTTTTTACAAAAGTTTTTATGTAATCTCTGGTCAACATAAAACTTATTTGAGCTCAGGAGAGACGAGAGAAGCTTTTGAAATTCGAATTTGTCGTCTAAGAAATTTTCCCAAGAAATTCCAATTGCAGAGAATCCATTATCATTAACTACAAATCAAAAGGAATCTAGAAAATTAATTCAATTGCTCTGAAAATACATTTATGGCTTGACTCTTCGTTCATTCTCTCCCTGTTAAAGAGGTTGTCTACTACTAGGACAACCCCTTCCGATTCCACATGTTTCCCTGGGGTAAAATAATAAGTCTATACTCACCTCCGGAGTAGTGCTGCGGCTCGCGGTGCCAGGGCTCAAATAGGGTTGTGACATCACACAAACTCCGCGTCCAATCAGCGTAGGCTTCTGTCTCCCTGCCTCTTGACCAAACGAGCAATCAACAGGAAGTGAGCTCAGCACTTATTTTCTGTAGATTAACTCATTTGGTCTGAAGGCGGGAAGACAGAAGCCGACACTAATTGGACGCAGACGTCACAACGCCATATGAAACCTGGTACCGTGATCTTCGACATCGCTGGAAGTGCGTTGGTATGGGATGTGAGTATATGCTTTAATATTGTACCTGGGAAAACATGTGCTGTATGTATAGTAGTGTCGGTGTCTCCTATGTCATGTATACAGCAGAGTCTCCATGTATCCTATGTGATGTATACACAGCAGTCTCCGTGTCTCCTGTTTGACAAAGTCTCATATGTGATTTACACAGAAAGCTCTGGAGAGCGTATGTGATTTACGTAGCAGTTTTAGTGTCTCCTAAGTGATGTATACAGCTCCGTCACAGTGTCTCCTTTGGGATCTTTATACAGCAGTGTTGGTATCTCCCATGTGATGTATACAGCAGTTTGGTGTCTCCTATATGATGTATGAAGCAGAGTTTCAGTGTCTCATTTGTGATGGAAATACAACATCGGTGTCGCTTATGTGGTGTATAAATGGCAGTCTTGATGTCTCATATAATGTATACAGCAGAGTATCAGCGTATGCTATGTGATTTACAGTCATGGCCGACAGTGTTGGCACACTTGAAATTGTTCCAGAAAATGAAGCATTTCTCCCAGAAAACTATTGCAATTGCTCAATTATACAATTACATTATTACTTCCTTTGTGTGTATTGGAACAACACAAAAAATACAGAGGATGAAAAAGGCAAATTGGACATAATTTCCCACAAAAAGAGGCTGGAGAAAATTGTATTGTTGGCACCTTTCCAAAATTGAGAGTAAACAACTTTGCTTGAACCCAGTGATGCTTATTTAAACTCACTTGTGGCAAATAACAGGGCTGAGCAATATGAAAATCACGCTTGAAACCTGATAACAAAAGGAAGTTGACTCATTTGTTGCATTCTGTGTCTGTGTGTGCCACACTTGTCTCCTTGAGAATGTCGTCTCCATGCTAAGTCCATCTCTAGAGATATTGATGTTCCTTTGTCCACGGTGCATAACATAATCAAGAACTTTACAACCAATTACATTGTAGCACATCTTCTTGGACATCAGAGAAAAATTGATGAAAGGTTGAAACACAGGATAGTCCAGATGATGCCTAAGCAACTCCAGACAAGATGAAAAGAAAATTAAGCTGTCCTTCAGGCTGAGGATGCATCAGTGTCAGCGTGAACAATCTGTCAACATTTGAATGAAATGAAATGCTATGGTAAGAGACATCAGAGGACCCCACTGCTGATATAGAGACATAAAAAGTTAAACTGCAGTTTGCCAAAATATAAGTGATGAAGCCAAATTTATTCTGGGAAAGCATTGTGCAGACCGATTAAACTAATATTGAGTACAGCGCCGTTATCAGCGTCCCTACACTGTCCTGCCCTCTTCCGATGGTGGGGACGCCAACACATTCGCCCTCTTGGCTGCCCAGCAGAAGCTTTTGTACCTCGGGTCACTGCCGTCGGCTCCCAGAGTCAGCGTGCCCTAACCCAGAAGTGCATCTCAGCCTATGGCACCCATACGTACCTGCCGTTCCAAGTACACGTGTTACATCTGCCATATCAGCTGAATCCTCCATACCAGCCGATCCCAGCTGTATAGTCTGCATCAAACGGCCGGGCTCCATCTGACCATATCAGAGACTATAAGCATCCTACCCCAACCCCTGTGACCAACTGTCGCAGTACTGGGACTCCTTGGATTGGCACCTGGTGACTACAGAAAGCCAAGCCCAACCTCCCCATAAGAAGCTCTGATGAATACCCAGTAGGCACTTAGTTAATCTCCTCCAGGTTGAGCCGGTGCTGCAGCCCAGTGGGTCTCCTCCCGCACGCACCCGTGAGCATTACAGTTTGCCCAGGCCATGGAACCTGCTGAAATCAACAAGACTGGATCCAGACCAATCTCCAGCTGGTGGATGCCCTTCTGCATGATTTGACAAAAATCATCTCTACTCGCCCCTGTTCCGGCAGTAGTCCCTACTCTGGCAGCAAATCTAGGTCCAAGTTCTGGTCTTCATTTGTCTACTCCTCTGGGGTTTGATGGTGATCCCAAGTAATGCAGGGGATTTATAAATCAGTGCTCCTTGCACTTTTCAACTTTTGTCCCATCAGTTCATCTCGGACTGTGCCAAAGTGGCCTTTAAGATGTCATACTTGACTGGCAAAGCCCTTTCTTGGATCAATGCATTATGGGAGATAAATTATCTTGTTGTCCTGAACCTGCAAACCTTCCTAGGGGCATTCCAAAAGGTATTTGATGAACCGGGTCGAGTCTCCTCAGCAGCATTTTCGCTCCTTAGACGCCGCCAGGGAAGTCCCACCATAAACCAGTATGCCATCCATTTCTGCACCCTGTCCTCCAATCTAGTCTGGAATAATAAGTTGCTGGTTGCTGAATTCAGGAAGGGACTGTCAGGTAAAATCAAGGACGAACTGTCCAGCCACAATGTGCCTTCTTCCTTGGATGTCCTGGTGTCTCTGGTATCCCCATCCCCATCGATTTCAGGTTCCAAGAATGAACCGACTCCTGCATACCCATGACCTATCATGCCACAACCGATGGTGTTTGATGCTTCCCCTGAGCCTGTGGAGGTGTATCATATGAATCTGGCAAAGCCCCGCTGAGAGGAACATTGCACCAGAGAGGGGTGTTTTTACTGTGGAAGTCTTACTCACTTGATGGGTTCAGTCCTAGAAAGCTGGGAAACTTCCAAGCCTTGGGTCTGTAGGAGAGGCTACTGTAGGTGAGAGTAAGTCCTCTCCATCCTCATCCATATTCTTGTCCATATCTTGTGGTAGCACCCGATTCATAGAGTTGGCCTGTTTGGACTTTGCTTTGCTGGGAGCTTCATATAACAGGCCATTGGGGATTCCCAGCCAACAACTTCAAGCTCCCATAGTGGTGTTATCCATGGATGGAAAACCTCTATCATGGAAAACCTCTATCCTCTGGCTCCCAAGATCCACGCATGCACAATTAGAGTGCGGTTACGACTGTGCTGTTCTCCCTTTTCTTAAAGGGACAGCACAACCGGCGCCCACCATTGGGTTCTGTGCTTATAAGGCATCCTCTCCCCATTGCGAGGTGCCTGTTCAACAGGTCCCTGTAGTTTGTCTGCCCATACTAGTTGACAGATCCCCCGTGCTATTCCGCACTCTGTATTAGTGTCTAATCCTGTCTCTGTTTACCTCCAGCAGTGCCCGTGTTCCCGCTTGTCCACTTGGTTACCTCCGGTCCCTGCAAGTATCTTCCGCCTGCCTGTTACAACCAGTGCTAGCAAGTCTCGGCCTGCTCCAGCATCTGTCCCTGTTCCTGGAGTAGCACCCGGTGACTACTGGCAGTCAAGCTCAACCTCACCATTGGAGGCTTTGGTGAATACCTGGTAGGCGCTTAGTTATGCCCCTCCAGGTTGAGCCAGTGCTGCTGCCCAGTGGGTCCAATCCCACTTGCATCCCACATTGCATTACAAAGAGCTTTTTGGTAAAGCACATCATTTTACTGTTTACCAAAAATGCAATGTAGCCTACAAAGAAAAGAACACAGTACCTACAGTCGAATATGGTGGCGGTTCAAAGATGTTTTGGGGTTGTTTTGCTGCCTCTGGCACTGGCCGTCTAGACTGTGTGCAAAGCATCATGAAATCAGAAGATTACCAAAGGATTTTGGGTCACAATGTAGTGCCCAGTGTCAGAAAGCTGAGCTTGGGTAGCACCCAGTGAGCAGGGGGAATCAGGCACGGAGTGTCTCGTACTTGCAATACTCATCACCAGGCTGGTGTGATGATATGGGATGTCACGGTGGCCTGCCCGACTTCATGCACCGAGGAGTACACCAATAAGGAGGGAAGATGGTGGGGATAGTAGTAGGGTCGCTGTCCTCCGGAGCAGATGGTAGTAGTAGCCAGAGATGGTATTGCTCCCCACAGGTGGAGCGGGCCCCGGGAAGGATGATGAGGGGAGTAGTGATGGCATTTAAGTTCCGAGGTGCGGGGCGGCGGTGCCGGGAATCAAGAGTCAGAGTCAGTGGCTGCAGTTCCAGGTGTCTTTATTCACTCTTTGTGCTGTGCTGCTCTCCTGGATAGTACAGGTCACCCGCTGTGATGGGCTCCGTCGACCCCAGATAAGTTAGAAATCACCGGTGTTGGAAAGAAGAAGAAAGTCCTTTTACAGAGTTGCCCTTACCACTGTGAGGCACCTGGGCTCCCAGCCCCAGGCCCCATGTAGAGAAGAGAAGAAAGAGGTGATGGTGTCATTTCCCGGGTAGACTGACTGAAAATTGCATGAGTTTGCTTCTACTTGTACCCCAAGTGGAACCCACCCCCCAGGTGGCTGGCTTCAGTGACCGGGGGAAGTCCCATGACTCATGATGGCCACCCCCCCTGCCCACCCTGAGCCATCCGCCCGGGAGAAGGCTCCTAAGCTTTATGTAAGTGTGAAATGTGGAACACCGGTGATTAACCCCCTCCTAACCTGAGGCGTAAATCGCACCTAAAATAAGGTGCAATACTCTGTGGCAACTGAAGCCTCAGGGGCGCCACACTTGCATCCTAGGTCATGGGTCTTCCAGCAGGACAATGATCCCAAACATACTTCAAGAACCCCCGAGAAATGGATGGAAACAAAGTGCTGTAGAGTTCTGAAGTGACAACAATGAGTCTGGATCTAAATCCATATTAAACACCAGTGGAGAGATTTTAAAATTGCTGTTTGGAGAAGACGCCTTCATATATGAGAGACCTGGTGCAGTTTACAAAAGAAGTGCGGTGCAGAAATCCTGTTGAGATGTGTAAGAAGCTTGTTGATGGTTATAGGAAGTTATTGATTGAAGTTATGTATTCCAAAGGTTGTGCAATTCATTAAATTAGGGGTGCCAACAATTTTGTCCAGGCCATTTTTGTTTTTTTATGTCTGAATTTAAGTCCAATTTGCCTTTTTTTCTCTTGTTGTTCCAGTACACTCAAATGAAATGAACATGTAATTGCAATAATTTTCTGGGAGAAAAACTTCATTTTCTGGAACAATTTCAAGGGTGCCAACATTTTCATGACTGTATACTGCAGAGTCTCAGTGTCTCCTGTGTAATATATACAGCAGAATCTCATATGTGATGGTAAAGCAGATGTTGTAACAACATCATCAATACCACCTAACATTACACACCTCACCAAAGAAAACCAGTTCCACTCATCACATTAGCGGGGAGTTAACTAAATATTTGACCAAATATAACAGAATCATTTTTATGTTTATAATTTTGTATTGCTCCTTAATGAGCTTATCAATATCCAAATGACTCTTGACAAAAAAATATTCTATATTTGTCTAGATTTTAGGTTTATACCTTCTGACTGTGCACCCCTCCCCCATTAGCCACAGGTGATTTTATTCTTTATTGCAGGTTCCTACTTGCCCATAGGCATGAAGGTTTTTAAACCCAGAGAGAGGGTTCAGTGTAAGTACCCAGTATATGAGATTGCCTTGATGTGGCTACTGGGCAGATATAGAAATGGCCATTTTTGTATGCTAAATATCTAAATTTTTTTCTTAGATTTCCTTAATCAGTAATGCATGTCTATATTCTTACATTCATGGTTTGCATGCATTAGCATTTCCGAGTGCAGCTGTCTTATTTTATCATTATATGTCACATTCAGTTATGCACCTGTTCACACTGCATGTTAGGGAGTGCCATTAGTCTTTTTGTCTTTAACTCAGAGATGTCACCGCTTGTTAGAAATTCCGGGCTGCCACTGACCGGCAGTGACCCATGTAGCCTCAGAACGAAGCTTCATAGAAATCAATGGAAGTCATGGGACATTACATCATTTGATTGCATTGGAACTTCTAAGATTTAGTTTGAGGGGGAGTGTTTAATCAAATAAACATTTTTTTCCTTATTTGTGTTTTTTTAACTGTACACTTGACGATTAGTAATAGGGGTGTCTGATAGATGCCTATTGATTACTAACCCCTGGGCTTACTATATAGCACAATACTCAAAAAAACACCCATCAAAGCGTCAATAATCTCTATAGCAAGAGTGGACCATTCTTATTACAGCATGAAAAAATATTAAAATATAACTTTTAATACTGCTTGTTAAAAAATGATAATCATCATAATAAAATCGTGGATATAAAATGAAATACCTAATCCCCAGGTCACCAAGCTCAAATGGACCACGGAATCAGGCGGCGCACTAGGAATATGAATGTCTGGGGACACGTTATGTCCGTTATGGGCACTTGTTTCTGAATGAGCCACTGTGTGGAATTAACTAGTGGCTGACCAGACGTGCAGAATCCAAGTAACATAGGCTCCCCTGATGATTTTCAAGTGAAAAAGAAACGGATTGGGAGTTACATGATGTCTGCTTGGTTTATTATTTGGAGGATGGAGCGATAAGATACCTAAGGAGGTTTATCAGCATTTACTCCACGTCTGATGAAATTTTGAATAAGCCCGCTTTGTGGTGAGATTGTTCCATTTTTACAATGATCATTTGTGGTAAAAAATGACATGAGTATAAGCAATGGTACCTTATCTCACTATTTTTCTGGGAAGAGCCAATTAACCATGAGCCTTCCCAGCCTGATAATACCAGCCCCCAGCTGTCTTTTTTACCTTTTTTGGTTACCAAAAATAGGGATGAGCCTATGCCATTTTTTAAAATTATTTAAATAATTTTAAAAAATGGCTTGGGATCTCCTCCATATTTTTAAACCAGTGTCTGATTTATGCCCGCTGTTTATCAAAACTAGGAGGGAGACCTTGACATTCACTTATTCCCTATCCACATTTTTTTGCAGGGCAATTGCCCGTGTTTTACTTTTTTTGCAGCCCCCTAGCCCTTACTATGAGTATTATACAAATATTTTAAAGCAGGCAAGTTTGGGTCTCTGTAATGCTTGCGGGTGAGAGTGGGAGTGGACCCACTGGACAGCAGCACCAGCTTACATAAGGGTATGACTAGGTGCACACCGGTATTCACTGGAACCTCTGATGGGGAGGTTGGGTTTTTCTGCCGGTAGCTACCAGGTGCTACTCAGGGAGACACGGTACTGTGGCAGCTGACCCCAGGGGTCGGGGTAAAGATATGAACAGTCTCTGATATGGACTGGTGCAGTTGGGATGACTGATGCAGACTGGATGGCAAGGACCGGCAGGTGTAAACTGGTGCAGCAGGTACTGCAGGGATGGCAAATGCTAATGGTACAGCGGTCATGGCCGGTATGGATAGGTGCAGCTGGTTCGGCAGGCAGGGCTGGTGAGGATAGGTGCAGCAGCAAGTGGCAGGTACTAGGATACAGACAGGTGTTAGCAATACAGCAGAAGCAGCAACATATGGGTAAGGGATGTGACAACTAGCAACGCGTCACTAACATTAGACCACATTGCCCAAGCAGCTCCCATAGGGAGAGGATGCCTTAAATACCTAGTGCCTCTCAGCCATGGGTTAGGGCACGCTGGACCTTTAAGAATAGGTGTGTGTGCACCCTAAGCGTGCTCCCAGGAAACCTGTGTGGCGTGCGCAGGGACCAGGAACACAAAGACCACCACTGAGCGGCCAGGAAGGTGTGTGTGTCGCGGGCGGGGAGGAGGGTGTCAGCACACCGCGCTCACCCCTTCTGCTCGGGTCCGGCAGCTGCTCAGTGGTGGCTCGAGCTGTGGGCCGGATCCCGGGGTTCCTCGAGCGACACTCCTCGCCCGTGAGTGAAAGGGGTTTGTTGGGTGTGGGGATGGTTATAGTTCGTGACGCCACCCACGGTTGTGGTGATTGCACCACCGCTGCTCTGGACGGGGATCCCGGGGATGGTGATGGGGAGCAGCCAGGTGTTGTGTTGCCCCTCCGTGGGTAGGGGTTGGTGATCCCGGGGCCCGGTGATGGTTTGTGAGGTGCGGGGCCTGGTGGGCGCAGGGACGCGGGGGCAGCGCTGTGCCTTGCGGCACTGTAGTACTCACTCAGCCTGAGACATGGACACAGTTTGTACGGTAAACCAAACGGCTGGTAGGACGGTCCCACAGACGGCTGCACCTGCACTCCCGGTAGGTGACGGTGATGTCCCTCTTCCTTGCACCTAAGTTTGACTGATGGTAGCGGTGGATTCCCTCCGGTTACCCGCTCCCCGACTGCAATCTGGGCCGGAGGAGCTCTACACTTTGCCCGCAGGCGCTGGCCCTGAGAAACTGGTGCCTTGGCGGTGGCGGTGTCTCTCTGCTTCAGGTTGGGCTGTTGCCGTCAATCGGGACTTGGTTGCTGGGGGATCTACGTCCCCTTCACTGACGGATTCGGCAAATTTGGCGACTCCTAGCCTTGCCGGGGTCCGAGAGGCCCCTGCCCTGGTGCTGACTGTCCTTCGGAACACTGCTCCAGACCACCGGGCACACAGCCAACGGGGTCCTTCCAGGAACTTCCAAACGGTCCCCCCTCCAGACAGTCACCGCCGTCGCTGACCTTGCTGTTCTGGCCCTACACAAAGCTGGGCCCTCAGGCTTTGCACACTCTCTGCTCTGTCACCACTTCTTGCTTTCCTCCTTTTCCACTTTTCTTTCCTTCACTTTCCACTTGCTGTTTACTTTAGCCCTGCCTGGGCTACTCCTCCACTCCTTCCACTTCCTCCTCCCTGACTTTACTGCCTGGTACTTCCCGCCTCCAGAGCTGTGATCTCCTTGGTGGGCGGAGCCAACCGCCTGGCCCACCCCCTGGTGTGAATCATCAGCCTGTGGAGGAAGGCAACAAGGATTTCTGGTTAGCTGTGATGTGCCTACCTGGAGTGTGGGGTGTGGTGGTGTTGTGAGCTGTGACCCCTGGCTTGCCCAGGGCGACACATGTGCACCGTGTTACAAGCTCCATTGACTTATATATGGTTTGGAATTCGGGGTCAAGTTCAGGTCAAGAAGATCAGGTCCTGAACCGAACTTTTATTTAAACTCCAGCCAAACCTGGCAAACCCGAACATCCATGGTTCCTCTCATTTCTAATCACTATTTAAAAAATGGTCATGATTATTATTGACAAAATTGGCATAAATTTTTGCTAAATGCTAAGCCAAAGCATAGAAAAAATCTATTAAGAAACATGGCAAATCTCACTTCAGTGGGTTCACATAAAAAAACAACAGTAGAAAAGGACAAAAAACTGGTGGCATAGGACTGTTGTGGAATTTGTAAAATAGATTTTACCCAAAATACTGCATAATTAATTAAAGTTTAGACACAGCAGATGCAAATTAATATGTAACATGCATAAGAACGACCGTATGAAGATATGAACCAAATATTGATTTTGGTGAGCATCTTTGCTAGACAACCCTTTAAAGAGGACCTTTTCCTGGATTTTTTTTAATTTAAACTGAGTACCTCTTTCCGTTGGTTCTGCACCACAGATTGTGGAGCAGGTTTTCTTTTCCTTCAGTGGCTCTTTGTTTCAAAGTCATGCCTACTGGAATAAAAGTTATGTGTCACGTATATAAGGACAAGCTCAGGGTTAGCATTCCCATTACCATTTACCATCTGAGACCACGCACATTTAAACGTTGCTTTTTTCCTTTGGGCATTTTAGGATTAATTGCTTCCCTTGTACAGCAGCATTCTTGCTCAGCTGTCTTCAATTGAGAAATTCTGAGCTTTATTTAATACCTCTGCTTCCTGGAGAGGTTGCTGGTTATTCTATTCAGTTAGGAGCTAGTGTCACGGATGTGTCTGGACTTTCAGGTGCTGCTACTGGGACCAGGTGCAGAAGGGCCCGGCGATCGTCCAGACGTTAATGGACGCTGTCCCTTTAAGGGCTTGATTTAGGTTTTTTTCTGTTTCCTTGCCAGGTTGGAGGAGTCTTTCCTCAAGCTGGTAATTAAGGGCCTTTATAATGTGAGGCCTCTCACTCCCCCAGTGCAGGTTATACTCTTCACTTGGAGAAGTTGCTTGCTCTTGTATGCATGTTGCTTCACACTACTGTTGCTGTATGTTCTGAAGATTCCCTCTCAAGATAAGATGTTGTTTTTCCTTTTTGTGGCTTCAGACTACTGTTGCTGTACATTCTGAAGATTCCCTCTCAAGATAAGTTGTTTTTTTCTTTTTTCCCCTTTTGCTGTTTATTTTTGTGTTTGTTTCTCTCTCCGTGGATTCGTGGGTGATGGGATTTAGTCCTAGGGTCTGGCTAGGAGACAGGGGCACGTTGGCGGGCCACACCTCCTAACCCTTATAGGTACCACCTGTGGTTTGAGGGCAAGCGCAGGTCCCCCCAGTGTCAGGGTTAGCGCAGGAGTCCCTGGTTACCCCCCCTTTTTGTTTTCCAGAGAGCAGAATGGATGTGATCTTACTGCTGCTGCTATCTGCTGTGATTGTTGTAAGTGGTTTCTACTACCTCCTTTTCTTTGTACCCTTACCCATACACCTTTGGTTATCCCCTGGTGCAGGTTTTAGGTGTGTATGAGTTTTTGTTTACCCCTGTTAGTCACTAGTTGTGTTTTTGGGATCTCTGTTCCAGTCTGTTCCATGGGTCGTGGGGACGTAGTCATCAGGGCCAGGACAGGAGACAGGGCCATGTTGGAGGCTCGACCCTAACTACCTTTAAGTCTACCATCGGGATAAGGTACAGCAAAGGGACCCCAGTCCTAGGGTTAGCGGAGCAGCCCCTGTACCATCTTTATCTCCCCATTACAAGATGCAACTTTAGCCTTCCACCAAGAGGACATATACCACAGAACTTCTCTGTGAAAGTTTGCTTTTTATCCCAGGACTGAGAAATTACAATACATAGAATTTCTCAGTTATACGCCCAGTTCTTTGAAGAGAAATTTTTTATCTTTATTCCCAAGGACATAATTGTGGAACGGAGGAGCACAGGAGAAAAAGAGAAACTGTTCCAGAATCGGTGGAGTAGTGGCAAATGGAGGAGGCAATTTAAAAAACATCCAAACTTTAAATTGGATTAGACCACCATGCACAATATGAAATATTCTATCACTTTTCCCCAATGTTCATCTAAAAGCAATGTAATATGTCTATAGCAAAAATGAAAGAAAACAGCGATGACATCTAATGGGTGCACCGCAGAAAAATCTTCTTTGAGAAATGTAATCATATTTGTCGTGATACATGAGGCATGTTAATCCCTGTGTATTTTTATCTCCAAGAGAAGACTCAAGTCTGACAAATAACAATAGCTTCAGGAAAATGTAATCAAGTTCATAGATCAACTCAACCTGTCACCAAGAGAACATTCAATGCTCTCAAAAGACAGTCTCGCCTTCATCTTAAAGTGAAGAGGCAAATGCTTGGGAGGAAGCAAAAATAATAAGAGTCCATTATTTCAAGTCTGAAATATGGACATATCTATCTTTGACTAAAAATAGTGTTTATAATATTACTTAAAGGGAACCTATGAGCAGAAAGGAAAACGGTATTGAACTGCAAACATGGTGGTAATCTAATGCTATTTGAAAAAAGTTCAGTAGTTTAAATTGTAAGGACGTTCTATAGGAAGAAAATAGATTATATTCTCTTTGCAGCCACTTGCTGACAATAATGGGGGCGGTGCTATAGACTGTCAGCAGCACTGTAATCGCCACCCCTGCTTCTTGACTGGTATCCTACTCTGCACACGCTGTCAAGAAGCAGGGGCGAGTGATTACTGTGTAGTGAGCGGTGACTGTTTACTGCTTACCTCCTATTAGGGTGGGGTCACACAACTGTTTTTATCTCATCTGAGAAAATTAGACTGATTATTATGCTACTCAAACTCTGATCAGAGTGGGATCTGAATTTTTTCGGATCTGGAGAAGTTAAAACAAATAATGTACTCATCTTGTCCCATTCTGTTAGTTCATGAAAATTGAACCACACTCTGATGTTGTAAGAAGAGATCCAGAGCAGAAAGGAAGGCACTAGTGATGAGCGAGTACTAAAAAGCTCGGGTGCTCGAAGCTCGGGCCGAGCCTCCCAAGATACTCGTGTACTCGGCCCGAGCACCGAGCCCAATGTTATCCTATGGGAGACCCGAGTATTTTTGTGAAATGACCACCGGCAGCATGTAGAAACCCTAAAAAATGGCACAAAAGTCTCAGAAGAGTGCTCAAATGACATGGCAACAGCATGGGGAAGACCCCTTGAAGCATTTATCACTCAAAAGTCACAGCTGTGAACAATTTTGTCCGCGTTTTACGCCATTTTTACGGACTCACCAGAAAACCTTCCAAAATGACACCAAAATGATTTTTCATGGCGGAAATGTTAAGGGCACATACCCAATAGTGAGATAGAGCTAATGTATGTTACTTTTTGAGATCAATAGTACATGAAAGATTTTACGTAAAACATTGTGTGGCACTCCGATGTCCCTGAGAAGAGACGTACATAAAGGCCTCTGAGTCTAATGTGCCCATTTTGAGGAACTGAGTCTTTGTAGTATTTTCCTTTGCCAGGGCAGTCCAAAATTGTGAGGTTCACCAATGCCCCTGCATACAGACGTGCATGATGGCCTGTAAACCTGAAGTGCCCATTGTAAGGAAGTGGGTCTATTGTAGTATAGCCCTTAGGCAGGGCAGCCAAAAATTGGGAGGCTCCACGTTGTCCCTGGATAGAGACGTGCATGAGGGCCTCAAAACATTAAGTGTCCATTGTCAGGAAGTGGGTCTTTTGTAGTATAGCCCTTTGGCAGGGCAGCCAAAAATTGGGAGGCTCCACGTTGTCCCTGGATAGAGACGTGCATGAGGGCCTCAAAACATTAAGTGTCCATTGTCAGGAAGTGGGTCTTTTGTAGTATAGCCCTTTGGCAGGGCAGCCAAAAATTGGGAGGCTCCACGTTGTCCCTGGATAGAGACGTGCATGAGGGCCTCAAAACATTAAGTGTCCATTGTCAGGAAGTGGGTCTTTTGTAGTATAGCCCTTTGGCAGGGCAGCCAAAAATTGGGAGGCTCCACGTTGTCCCTGGATAGAGACGTGCATGAGGGCCTCAAAACATTAAGTGTCCATTGTCAGGAAGTGGGTCTTTTGTAGTATAGCCCTTTGGCAGGGCAGCCAAAAATTGGGAGGCTCCACGTTGTCCCTGGATAGAGACGTGCATGAGGGCCTCAAAACATTAAGTGTCCATTGTCAGGAAGTGGGTGTATTATAGTATAGCCCTTTGGCAGGGCAGCCAAAAATTGGGAGGCTCCACGTTGTCCCTGCATAGAGACGTGCATGAGGGCCTCAAAACATTGTTCCCATTGCAAAGGAGCGGGTCTCCTGTCGTTGTAATGTCCATTCTGCAAAGAATGGGCGAAAAAATTTACCACTGGGGGTATACCTGAAACAAAGGCCTAACTCTTGTAACGGTCATCATGGTGGCGCATGAGGAGAAGGAGGAGCAGTCCAGCGATTATCCAAAGTCCAGAAGTGTGTACCCATGGGTGACTGGAGGTACATGGCAAATTCCCGTTACAAACTTTAAATTCCGCTCTCATTTGCTGGTGGTGTGGTGAAGTCTGGCCCAATCCAACCCTTGTTCATCTTGATCAGAGTCAGCCTGTCAGCATTTTCAGTTGACAGGCGGGTGCGTTTATCTGTAATGATTCCACCTGCGGCACTAAAAACACGCTCTGACAAAACGCTAGCGGCAGGGCAGGCCAGGACTTCCAAGGCGTAGAGAGCCAATTCATGCCACGTGTCCACCTTGGATACCCAATAATTGTAAGGCACAGAGGAATGTCGGAGTACAGTTGTTCGATCTGCAAGGTACTCCTTGAGCATCTGGGCAAACTTAGGATTTCTTGTGGCACTACCCCGCACCTCAGGGGCTGTGGTACGTGAGGGGCTGAGAAAACTGTCCCACATCTTAAAGACTGTTCCCCTACCTCTGGCGGATTGGACTTGTGCCTCTCTCGGCTGTACGCCTTGGTTGTCCACTGATTCCTGACCTATGCCGCTAGCGTTTTGTGAGGGGAATGCTTTGCCTACTTCCGTGACTATGGCCTTCCGGAACTGCTGCATTTTGGTTGACCTCTCCGCCTCGGGAATAAGAGACATAAAGTTCTCCTTGTAGCGTGGGTCTAACAGTGTTACCAACCAGTAATGATTGTCGGCCAAGATGTTCTTAACGCGAGGGTCACGAGACAGGCAGCTTACCATAAAGTCAGCCATGTGCGCCAGACTCTTAACAGCCAGGACTTCAGTAGCCTGACCAACACGTTGACTGAACATGCTGTCCTCCTCCTCCTCCTCCTCCTCATCTACCCTGTCCTCTGGCCAGCCACGCTGAACCCAGGATATGACTGGTGTGCATGTCATATCCTCAATTTGGCCGGAGATTTGCTCCATGTCTTCATCCTCCTCCTCGTCATAGTCCTCCACTGCACGTTGTGATGAGACGAGGCTGGGCTGTGTGTTATCACCCACACCCACTACTGTTTCTTGCTGCAACTCATCGCGCTCCGCCTGCAATGCATCATGTTTGGTTTTGAGCAGAGACCGTTTTAGAAGGCAGAGTAGCGGTATGGTGACGCTAATAATGGCGTCATCACCACTCACCATCTTGGTGGAGTCCTCAAAGTTTTGGAGGATGGTACATAGGTCGGACATCCATCTCCACTCCTCAGGTGTTATGTGTGGAGTTTGACCCATTTCCCGACGGCTTAGGTGATGCAGGTACTCAACAACTGCCCTCTTCTGCTCACATATCCTGACCAACATGTGCAGAGTTGAATTCCAACGCGTGGGGACATCACACACCAGTCTGTGAGCCGGAAGATGCAAACTGCGCTGAAAGCCGGCAAGGCCGGCTGAAGCAGTAGGTGACTTTTGAAAATGTGCAGACAGGCGGCGAACTTTTACCAGCAGATCAGACAGCTCTGGGTATGACTTTAGAAACCGCTGAACCACGAGGTTGAGCACATGGGCCACGCATGGAACATGTGTCAGCTGGCCTCGCCTCAAAGCCGCCACCAGGTTCCGGCCATTGTCACACATGACCTTTCCTGGCTTTAGGTTCAGAGTTGTGAGCCAGTGATCTGCCTGCTGTTTCAGAGCTGTCCACAGCTCTTCTGCATTGTGGGGTTTGTCACCTATGCAGATTAGCTTCAGCACAGCCTGTTGCCGCTTCGCCGAGGCAGTGCTGCAGTGCTTCCAGCTTGGGACTGGTGTGGAGGGTACAGTGGATGAGGATGTGCAGGAGGAGGAGGAGGCTGAAGAGCATGACATTCCGGAGCTGTAGAGTGTGGGTGAAACACTGACTGAGGTAGGGCCTGCAAACCTTGGTGTGGGAAGGACGTGTTCCGTCCCTCGCTCAGACTGGGTCCCAGCTTCCACAATATTAACCCAGTGTGCCGTCAACGAGATGTAGCGGCCTTGCCCACAAGCACTTGTCCACGTGTCTGTGGTTAGGTGGACTTTGGGTGAAACAGCGTTGTTCAGGGCACGTGTGATGTTTTGTGACACGTGGTTATGCAACGCGGGGACGGCACACCGGGAGAAATAGTGGCGGCTGGGGACCGAGTAACGTGGGACAGCTGCCGCCATCAGGTCGCGGAATCCTTCTGTCTCCACCAGCCTAAAAGGCAACATTTCCAGCGCAAGCAGTCGCGAAATGTTAGCATTTAGAACTGTGGCATGTGGGGTGTTGGCAGTGTATTTGCGCCTGCGTTCAAAGGTTTGCTGAATGGATAACTGAACGCTGCGCTGGGACAAGGACGTGCTTGATGATGGTGTTATTTCTGCGTAGGCAACTGCAGGTGCAGGACCGGAGGAGGCTAGTTCGCAGGCAGCATGGACAGGGGATTGGCTCGCATGCACAACCAGCGAAGACGTAGCAGTGACATTAGCAAGCACTGCTCCTCGACTCTGTTGTACTTCCCACAAAGTCGGGTGCTTGGCTGACATGTGCCTGATCATGCTGGTGGTGGTCAGGCTGCTAGTTTTGGTACCCCTGCTGATGCTGGCACGGCAGGTGTTGCAAATGGCCTTTTTAGAATCATCTGGATCCAACTTAAAAAACTGCCAGACTCGGGAAGACCTAACATTTGTACAGGCACCTTGTGTCGTGTTGTTGTTCCGGGGAACGGTTGCCTGACTTCTGCCTGGAGCCACCACCCTGCTTCTTACTGCCTGTTGGGATGCTACGCCTCCCTCCCCCTGTGCACTGCTGTCCTCGCTCTGCATATCCTCCTGCCAGGTTGGGTCAGTTACTGGATCATCCACCACGTCGTCTTCCTCTTCCGCACCCTGCTCCTCCTCCTGACTTCCTGACAATTGTGTCTCATCATCGTCCACCCCTTGTTGAGACACGTTGCCAACTTCGTGAGAACGTGGCTGCTCAAATATTTGGCCATCTGTACATACGATCTCCTCATGACCCACTTCAACATGAGCTGGCGAGAGGCCAGAATGTGCGAATGGAAACGTGAACAGCTCTTCCGAGTGTCCAAGTGTGGGATCATTAATGTCCGAGGACGTGTACTCAGCCTTGTGGTAGGAAGGAGGATCAGGTTCTGAAATGTGCGGTGCAGTATCACGGCTACTGACACTTGACCGTGTGGAAGACAGAGTGTTTGTGGTGGTGCCAATCTGACTGGAAGCATTATCCGCTATCCAACTAACAACCTGTTGACACTGGTCTTGGTTCAAGAGCGGTGTACTGCTGCGGTCCCCAAGAATTTGGGACAGGACGTGCGAGCGACTAGATGTGGCCCTTTGTTGTGGCAAAATTAGAGCTTGCCCACGACCTCGGCCTCTGCCTGCACCACCATCACGTCCACTTCCTTGTTCCTTGCCAACGCCCTTGCGCATTTTGCAATGCTGTGCTGACGTGTATTCACTAGACTTGGGTGTTATATCAAAGTTTGTGCAAATCGTGCACCTGTACGCTGCCACCGACAGGCACACACGTGCGGTTTTTAAATGCAAGCACGGACGCACTAAGAACCTAACACAGGTTTTAGGAGCAAAAATTAATGACGAGAACTCTGACACTATCAGCCACTGCTGACTGACGTGTATTATACACTACACTTGTGCGTTATATAATAGTTTGGTAAAAACGCACACAAGTGCACCTGTACGCTGCCACCGACAGGCACACACGTGCGGTTTTTAAATGCAAGCACGGACGCACTAAGAACCTAACAGGTTTTAGGAGCAAAAATTAATGACGAGAACTCTGACACTATCAGCCACTGCTGACTGATGTGTATTATACACTACACTTGTGCGTTATATAATAGTTTGGTAAAAACGCACACAAGTGCAGCTGTACGCTGCCACCGACAGGCACACACGTGCGGTTTTTAAATGCAAGCACGGACGCACTAAGAACCTAACAGGTTTTAGGAGCAAAAATTAATGACGAGGACTCTGACACTATCAGCCACTGCTGACTGACGTGTATTATACACTACACTTGTGCGTTATATAATAGTTTGGTAAAAACGCACACAAGTGCACCTGTACGCTGCCACCGACAGGCACACACGTGCGGTTTTTAAATGCAAGCACAGACGCACTAAGAACCTAACAGGTTTTTAGGAGCGACAATTGCTGAGAAGTCTGATTCTATCAGGACTGTTTTAGACTGTGTACACCAGCCCCAGATATGATGAAGGCTGGTATACGGTCACCACTAGGAATGGCTATATACCCTGCCTGCCTGCCTGCCTGCCTGTATACTGCTACAATAGTCCTGACAAGGACTCTTTTGGTCACTAGCCTGTATTCCAACCTGGCTATACCCTGCCTGTATACAGCAACAATAGTCCTGAGAAGGACTCTGCTACTGTACTCCGACCTGGCTATACCCTGCCTGCCTGTATACAACTAGAATAGTCCTGAGAAGGACTTTTGGTCACACTGTTTGCAGCCCTGCTATGGAAATAGCTATAAAGGGCCGCAAACCTTTCCCTGAAGCAGCGACCCTCTCCCTGCACTGACTGTCTGGATAGCTGTGAGCAGAGCACAGCGCGCCCGCCGGTATAAAGGCTCGGTCACGCTGTGCAGGCCGGCCAATCACTGCAATTCCACAACTAACAGGGCTGTGGCATTGCAGTGGTCTGCCAGCCAATCCCTGCATGAGGGCTGGCTCTCAAAAGAGCGCCAACATGCAGAAATGAAGACCACGAGTACAGCACGAGTATCGCGAGATTACTCGGTCCCCGCCGAGTAGACCGAGTACAGTGATACTCGTGCGAGTACCGAATAGTAACAAGCATGCTCGCTCATCACTAGAAGGCACTCTTCAATATAAATTTCCATATGGTTTATTCCATGTGCACTCATGTGAAAGGTAGGTACAGACAGCCCCTAGGCAGGGGAAAAAATGACTAGCGACGCATTTTGACCGTATTACACGGTCTTAGTCACATGACTAAGACCGTGTAATACAGTTGAAATGCGTCGCTAGTCATTTTTTCCCCTGCCTAGAGGCTGTCTGTACCTACCTTTCACATGAGTGCACATGGAATAAACCATATAGAAATTTATATTGAAGAGTGCCTTCCTTTCTGCGCTGGATCTCTTCTTACATGCTTGCAGCTGCCTGGCCGATTGTCCGTGCTGCAGAGAGAGGGCCTGGAGACTTGGAGTGGGTGAGCTGAATTTCTTTGTCATTCATTACACTCAGATGTTATCCAAGTGTGGTCCGATATCTTTTCATGGACCCAATGGCTTGACTGGCCGAGTGTAATTCGATTTACATATTCAAATAATGCATGATGCTATTATTCCCTCGTCCAGACTTGGTGAGAGGAATAAATTAGACATGTGCACGACCCCATAAACTAATTGGTCCGAGTGCGCTCCACTGTTTTGTCGGATTGGACTTGGGCTGAAAATATGGTTGAGTCACTATATCCTAAATGGAAGTGAGCAACTGCAGGAAGGACTGTACATCATGTTTCTGTGAGGCCTGAACACACGTCCGCAGAAAACACGTGCATGTCTCGCGGTCCGTTTTTCGGGTCCGTGTTCCTTGTTGGATTTCAGTTTCTCCGGTACGTGTTACATCAGTGTGATGGCGTATGCTTGCCGTGCGTGCGTGTTGAATGTCCGTGTATGCATGAGATACGTACGTTTCATGTCCGTGTACAGTCAGTGTGCAGTCCATGTGTCTTGCGCCGTTTCACCATTAAAAAAATAAAAAAACGCACACTGACCATACGGAAAGCACACGTACATGGTCCGTGTTACGTTCGTGCAGACACGGACCCATTGACTTTAACGGGTCTGTGTCTGCGTGATGCGGGCGAAGCGCGGACATGTCATCCGTGTAAAAAACCGCACACACGTACAAACCACACAGACACACGTTCCGTGTGGCTTTTTACGTGTGTGTGCCTGTTACCATAGTTACATTGTTGCACGTGTGTTCGTGCCGCCGTTACGTGTCAAAAAGTCCCAAACACGTACCGGCAGCACGGATGTGTGTTGCAGGCCAAAAGGATTAAGGGTAATATTATTTTTACAAGAAAGCTATTATGTATTATTAATTATTTTTTATCCATATAGAGACCCATGTGATCCAATGACATGCTTGGGTTACTTAATTAGATTATTAGGAAAAGATAATCAAATCTCTAAAAAAGTATGCAGCTCCAGCATCGCTGCACTACTTGGCCTTTCTCCAGCAAGGACGCCTACTCACTCAGCGCCACGGCTAGTCTGCATCTTCCCCCGCACTCCCCCATGTGCTTCTCTTTGCAAGTGGGAGCTTCGCATTTGGAGAGGATATCTTTCCTGGTGCTTCCGAACTTGTCTTCTACACTTGTCCTGGGTCTGTCTTGGCTCTGTGCCCATGAGGAATGGAAATCTAGAGAGGTCCTCCATTGGGGGCAGAATTGCCTTAAGACATGTCTGGTTCCTGATGTCTCTGTGAAGACTACCATGGAAGCCGGTGCAGTCTGCCTTTCAGGGTCTGGGAAGAGGCCTCTTAAGCAACTGCTATCCTCCCTACCCATTCTGCCGGCCATTAATTCAGCTTCCAAAGGCATTGCTGTAGAAGAAACTACCTGGGAGCGTAGGGAGGGGTACTTAAGCGTCAGCATCCCTGCACCACCTGGCTTCTACCCAGCAGGGACACCGACTCACCACCGAGGCCGGAGTGCATCCTCCCCACACTCCCATGGAAGTCCATGTGCTTCTCTGCCTCCTTGAAGCATTGCTCCTTATGAAGCATCGCTCTGATTAGGAGAAGTGATTAGAGTGTGCCGGCATAAAGTCCCCTAGTAAAATCATTAAAAGATGTGAAAAAGAAAAAAGTTTTAAAAAATATGAAAAAACCCCCAAAAAACTAAAAGTTCAAATCACCCCCTTTTGCTCCATTGAAAGTAAAACAATAATAATAAAAAATTACACATATTTGGTATCGCTGCATTCAGAAATACCCAATTTATCAAAAAAATAAAATCAATTAATCTAATTGGTAAATGGCATAGTGAGAAAAAACTTAAAAAAGCTAGAATTATGTTTTTTTGGTCGTTGCAATAACATACAATCAAAACGTTGCATTTATCTAAAAATGATGCAATTAAAAATATCAGCAGAAGACCCAAAAAATAAGCAATCACTGAGCCCAAGATCCTAAAAACTTAGAACTCTACAGGTCTCAGAAAATGGCGCCTAAAGCGCTATTCTTTTTTTTTTTTTTAACAAACTTCTAAAAAAAAAAAAAAATTCACCTCTTTTGCAATTTCACTGCAATTGGAATTGTTTTCCTGTTTTCCAGTACAATATGCAGCAGTACAACTCGTCCCGGAAAAAAACCCCTCATATGGCTATATTGACGGAAAAATTAAAAAAGTTATGGCAGAAAATAACGATAATGAAAAATGGAAAATCACCCAGGGTGAAGGGGTTAAATACATTTCGGGTTTATTAACCTTTAGAGTTAACATTTTGCCTTAAAATAGAAATCACAATAGAACAAATCCATTGCCGTTTACTTCTTCCTGACTAGCGATGAGCAAATATACTTGACACTATTCGTTACTTGCATGAATAGTACAGCATTCGCAATATCCGTTACTCGTCGAGCATATTCATCTTCACCTCATGAGTTTCGAGTCTTCTCCCCATATGTTTGGCACCTGATTTTCAGATTTTTCACCACTAAACTTGTAAGGAGTGCCTGCCAATCACAGAAATGCCGTAGCCATCTTTGCTACTCGCAATACTGAGATTGGAAGGCGCAGTGAAAAAAAAATGACGTGCAGTCATTAAAGCAGGAGCATTATACTTACAGTTCCCTGCAGCTGTCACACTGGTTACTGGTCCGATAATTAAACTTCATGAATATGCACTGCTTCTCCCTCCCACTCTTAACAGTGTCTCTGATTGGTTGCAGTCCTGCTTCCTCCACCCACCCTCTATTCCGGTGTCTGTCATTGGTTGCCCTCAAAGTAGCTGTCTGGGTCCCCATACAGGAGAGTAAAAATAAATAAATATTTGGAAAAAATGGCACAGGGTCTCCCCTATTTTTATGCCTAGTGCAGATAAAGCATACAGCTACAGCATACAGCCCCCAGCTGCACATCAAAATACGAGGGACCCTATGCATTTTTATAATTATTTAAATAAATAACATTGTGAGTTCCCCCCCCAATTTTGATACCCAGCTAAGATAAAGTGGATAGCTGGGGAGGCCCATGGTTATTGGACTCTCCCCAACCTAAAAATAGCAGCCTACAGCTACCCCAGAATTGTTGCATCCATTAGATGCACCAATTCTGGCATTTTACCTGGCTCATTCCCGATTGCCCTGGTGCGATGGAATTTGGGGTAATAAAAGGGGCTAATAACAGCTGTGACTTGTCAAAAAAACACAGCTGACATCAAGCTCAAGGTTAATAATGGACATGGGTCTATGATAATTGTGTAAGTCAAACGAAATAAACAAAAAAAACAGAAAAATCCTTTGTTATTATTATTATTATTTTTTTTTTTTTAAATACCATCTTTTTCCAATTTATTAACCCCCAAAACACCCATGCAGGTTCGATGTAATCTATAGGTCCACAGCCCTCCCCATTTGAACCACCATTGCGGGAACGTTTTCTGTATTCTCTTCCATCCTGGAATAGAACTTATTTCTCCATTGCAATATTTTTCTCCTTGCTAGAAACCTGCTTTTTGCACTTTATCCACATTAGCTTAGTGGTTCACCCTTACCCACCTCAAGGTGATTGTATCAGAACAAGACGCACTGGGCCAAATCGGAATACATTGATCACCTATTACAACCAGAATGTACTTATATCTATCTTCCCCTATGTCAAATGGTGTCTTGTTGGACTAGATCCTATATATTTGAATCCCTCATTGTCATTACCTGCGTTGTAAAAAATCGTAACACGGGAAGTCACCCCATATACCCAGTGAAATGTTTTATTCACATACTACATAGTAGTCTGGCAAAAGACATGTAATAAATTCCACATAAACAAGTACACATGATTATGTGCTTTCCCATTGCTCACATAAATCCAATTTCCTTGATAAAGGCTCATGATAGAGTCGAAATGTTGGATGAAATACATGTCTTTGCACAAATAAAAAGCAAAATCAATGAAAAACTCCTTTTTTTTGCATTTTTTCATTCTATTCTTTGAGTGCCAGAGTATACACATGTTCTACTTGGACTTCATTTTAACTCTAGAGCACTATCATTGTTTGGACAGTTGAGCCAGGTTCTACTCTATATGTTGCTACATCTGAGCTCGCATTGCTTGAAACATCGGAACATTGTCGCACATTGGAAAACATGACTGAGCCCTGCAGCATAAGGGATACACTGACACGCTGCAGCTGTTAGAGCGGGGATGTCAATAAGTTCACCTGACATCACAGCTGGGGTTCTCATGGTACCCCAGCTGTGACCTCAGGGTGACCTAGGAGGGTATCCAGCAGTTTGGAATAACAGATTTGGATATGCTGCACAAAAAAAACAAAAATAGAGCAGAATGTGCCAGATGTGGAAGAACGCAGCATAGCACTGGGGTGTGGTACCACTGTAACGGAGAGTGGTAGTGGTGGTACGTTTAGGGAATACCAGACTGCAGCGTAGCCGCTCAGTAACCCCTCGCCTTCCGGTCGCCGCGTTATTACGAGTATCTCTTCCATACAGTCCATTCTCACACTGAGGCAATAAACCGCACACAGTAGTAGTCTTTTCAAGCAACAAAACTTTACTAGGTTTCTTCTCCAACACATACAGGGCTCATCTTCTGCACTTCACTGCTGGTCTGCTCAGTATTTACAATTATCTTCTTAGCTCTCCTCATCTGTTCAAAAGCTGCAACATCTAACTTCTTCACTATCTGGCCACCGTTCCTGATCCCATTAGGGTTCCTTCTAAACTCCACTGGATAATTCAATGTTATGGCCGACCGCCTTCCTGGCAACAGGGCTCTTGACGACTCTACTAGGCCCTCACTCCCCTGGCTGACATGGCACTGAGTGTCCGACACCATTAGACCTAGGGTCCTTCCCTTTCTAGACAGGGGGCCACTGACCTGTAGTCCTGCCGTGAACATCATAGGGTATTCGTATCCAGGAATTGGATGCCTTGCCTGCCGTCCGGACTATACCCCACTTGTGAGGCGACGATTATACAGTCCTAAACATGCAAGTTTCCGTGGGTCTATATATATTTTTTCGGTTGGTAGATTAGCTGATCAATATGGGCAAAAGAGAGGTTTGGGATTCCTCCCTGTAGCTAATGCTGAGGACTCTCTTCCTCCTTTTCCCTGATATTGTCCTTTTATAAGCTCTCTTCTACTCTGCTTTAACCCCTGAGCTGCCTACACATGTGCCACACTGCCACCTGGTGGCTAACTAAAATAAAATAAAATGATGTTACAAAGCAAGCTTTCGAGACTTCTCAGGTCCTCAGGTCTCTTCATCAGGTATGGTATGACAACATATCTGAAGAAACACAAATATATACACAAAACAGGGCAGAGGGATGCATAGTAAAAGAACATTTAAATAAACAAACACTGAGCTTAGAGAGTGAATCCCTAATTAGCTTTGATTAGTGGTGTGACAGTTTTATTGTCCCAATATTCATGTAGGATCAGAGGTCTGGTGAGTCTCTGGAGTAGACCCCTCAGATTTTGTACTGTGTCATAAATTCTCCTGACAGGTTGAGTCCTGTGTGTACAGAGTTAAACATTGTATTTGATATAGGTAAAATATATCTTTGTCCCGTGTTAGCCGTGTTAACATTTCCCTGCAACCAGAAAAAATGTAAGACCTGTCTGTCCATTTATATTGACAACGGACAAGATAAAAATTCCCAGATCACATCAGGACTACAAGATCCCAGGTACCTTCAGCTGCACCACAACCAATGTGATGTACTTAATTATATGTACCAAATATCCAACTGGGGGTCTGTATGTAGGGGAGACAGGACAACAGCTCAGGACAAGGATGAATTCTCACCGCCACACAATTAGAGAAAAAAGGATGGATCTACCTGTGGCCAAACGTTTTTGTAATCCAGACCACAGCATCATGGACATGAAATTGCTGGTATTGAAAGGAAATTTCAAGTCCCAAAGAGACAGGAGAGTCTGGGAGTACAAACTTATGATGACCTTTGACACGTTTGTCTCCTTTACTGGAGAGGCAATTTGAATATTTCCTAGAGGGGCATGGCAGCTATAAGTCCCCTTACTGGCAGCCAGACTGGCTTGCAAAGTCTCCATAAGGAGAATAGTGTTCCCCCGTTGTCCCCACAAAGCTTCTCATGAGCCTGATCAGACACCCCATACTTTGCACTGACGAGGGGCAAGCACCCCGAAACACCGTGTCTGCACATTGGGATGCTGATCTGGCATATATTCTAAGTCATATGCAAAGGATTGTTAAAAATCCACATTTGACTCTTAGAATCGCTACTTCCATTAGGTGGCGCTGCGCTAGATAGAGTTTGCCTCCTTTACTGGAGAGACAATTTGTCTTTTTACATCAATTAAGAGATGTGCTCCTCAGATCATCTGGGGCATCACAGCTATGGACCAGATCCTAATCAGAGGACAATAAAACTTTCACACTGAACTGCAGCAATATTTATGGCCACAACAGTTTGCCCCCTGCCATAGTGATAGTTCTGCCTCAGATAACTTGGTTTGTTTGTTTTTTTTGTTTTATTTTTTTTTTTACTGCACTATTCTATGTCCTGTTGTGTATAAATATGTGACTCTTCAGATTTTGTGTTATACCATGCCTGATGAAGAGACCTGAGTAGTCTCGAAAGCTTGCAATTATTACCATCTTTTCAGTTATTAAAATGTATCAACCACTGAGGACTTCAGTTCTTTTAAACAAACTTTTTTTTACATTGTATTTGGACATATTTATTTTGTGATCTGTTTTTATTCTTGGGTCTGTATTTAATTAGAGTCTCTTTTTTGTGGTCTGTTCAGTAAAGTGTGCTTATTCTGAGGTCTGTATGTATTCAGAAGATCTGAGCTGTCTGTATTCTGCAAAGTGTATATATTCCATGGGTCTGGATTGTACGTTGCAGTTGAGAATCTATTTATTTTGGATTTTTTGGTGTATGGAACACCTCCACTCCTTACACTGTCCAATACCTGCTCCTAGGTACTGCAGATATGAAAAATTAGAAGAAAAAAAGAATAAAAATATTGATTTGGTCTGATTTGGTGTACTCCCGATGAGTTTTTGTTGAGTTTTTTTATGATGTTTATTTTTGCTGCATCAAAAACGCAATGTCTTACAGTTCCAGGGATTTATAGAAATCTCATGCCCGCGGGGCTTCTTCTTAACTCAGTGTAATCTGACCTATCGTGCGTGTTTTCAATTCACAACGTGAATTTCTCTTGCCGATATGATGAGTTTTATCTTCAGATTTGCATTAGATGCAGAAAATTTGCAGGTGAAAAACGCCCAAGCATTTTTACTATATTTCCACAGTGGAAATGTATTAAAAAAGCATGTAATCCACATATGACTATATGAGTAAAGTTTTATCAAAGCCAAATACCAGGAAGTATAAAAAAAATAAGAAGCTTAATATAAAATTCGCAGATGATGGTAAGATAGGAGGACTAGCCAACACTAGAGATTGTATTCAAAAGGCTCTAGACACTCGAACAATGGGCCGAGGCAAACAGAATGGGGACACATGCAAAATCCAACATCTGGGAAAAGATATATAGTATGGGAAGAAAAGAACTAAGCTATAGCAAAGAGGAAAAGGACTTGGACATAATAGTAGATTCCAGATTCAACAGTGTGGTGCTGCAGCTAAAAAGGCCAACAAAATTCTGGGATGTATCAAGACAAGCATTAAATCTAGATCCAGAGATGTAATTATTCCCCTATACTCTGCCCTGGTAAGATCGTACCTGGAAACCTGTGTACAGTCCTGGGAGCCCCAATTCAAGAAAGACATTGATATATTGGAGCAAGTCCAGAGAAGAGCAACTAAGATGGTGGAAGGTCTGCAGACCATGTCAGATGAAGAATGGCTAAAAAAAACTAGGAATGTTTAGTTTGAAAAAGAGAAGGCTGAGAGGAGACTTAATAGCGGTCTACACATATCTGAGAGGTAGTCACAGTGCAGAGGAAACTACCCTATTCTCATTAGCACAAGGAAATACAAGAAGCAATGGAATGAAACTAAAAGGAAGGATTTTCAGATTAGACATTAGGAAAAACTTTCTGACAGTGAGGGCAGTCAGGGAGTGGAACAGGCGACCACGGGAGATAGTGATCTCTCAATCAATGGAAATCTTCAAGCGGAAACTAGATAAACATATAGCTGGGATGATTTAGGAAAATCTGCACTCAAAGGGGGTTAGACCTGATGGCCCTTGAGACCCCTTCCAACTCAACCATTCTATGAAAACATGGCACACTATCAAGCCTATAAAAAATGCAGCATTAAAAAAAAATGAAAAACTTAATAGATGCACAAAGACTGCAGAAATTCTGCAACATCAAAAACTCATGGTGGGAGTGTGGCCTAAAAAGTTTCTGCAGGGTAAATTTGGATGATGCCACTTTGAATGCAGGCAGCATTGTAGTCAGGACATGAACAAGCTGAATGAGATGTCGAATAAATAAGAGATGAAGCATGTCCTGTTTAGGAAACATTGTGTTCTGTTTTGGTGAAAACATAATTTTCTGTTTTACCATTTGACAAAAATGTTGCAATAGTAGTCCTGGAAGCAGACTGCAAACTTTCAAATGGGAAAAGATCATATTTGGAGATGAATCCAATTCTGTTGTCAGTATGATGCAAATTTGCATGTATTTGCATAACAGATGTACTGTAAGATTCCGTTCATAGACAATCCTTGCATATTAATGATATAAACCAGAATATATTACGTATGTGCGCCCTTCTTCTGAATTTCGTGACGGCAATGCCATTTTACAAAACACAAAGAGACCTCAATAGGAGCAGATGCAGCGGAATAAATCAGTGAATCTTCATGGTGAAATTGATTGATAGCAGACCGTATTCCATATCTCAGCCTGATATTGGAAATATATCCGTGATGTTATAGTATTCACACTCCTTTCTTCTGTCACTTCTTGTTAGCCTTCATTTCTTTCTACAACATATAAAAATTGGGAAAGGTTTAGTTATGTGCAGGGGCATTTGTAAAAATGTTATTGAAGTGCCAGATAAATAAATGAAATAAATTTTTATTATTATATAGCGCTAACATATTACTAGAGATGAGCCACCCACCTAGAGTTCGAGTTTGGTTTGGTTCGGTTTGGTGCCCCACGTTCGACGAGCCGTTCGACGAACCTCTCGAGCTCCATTGAAAACAATGGGAGGCAGTCACAAACACCTAAAAACACCTGGAAAACATCCTCAAAGGTGTCCAAAAGGTGACAAACAACTCCCAAGACAACACAAACACATGGGAAAGTGACAAGGACATATACTCTTGCGAAAACAAAACAGCTGGACGAGGAAAAAGAGAAGACACAGATATATGAGTATATGCAAGGGAACATCGATGCCATTACTGTGCAACTTGAGCCCTGCTCATTTTAGGCTTCCAATCTGGATAAATTGCCTGAGCTCGCCACATACGCCTTGGGGATCTTGTCATGTCCCGCAGCCAGCGTTCTCTCGGAACCTGTCTTCAGTGCTGCTGGGGGTCTGCTGGCAGATAAGCACACGCGTCTGTCAACTGACAATGTGGACATACTAACGTTCACCAAGATGAGGAAGTCATGGATCACAGCGGACTTTTCTTCCCCTGTGTCAGCCAGGGGAGGCGAAAGGCTGGTGTATTTTTGAGAGTGCTTCATGCAAAGCATCTTTGTAAGCTTGAAAATGGGGGTCAACTGATGCCAGTCAAGTGGGGTGTGTGTGGCCCAATTAGTGGAAACGAGGGAGACTGTGGTTGGAGTCCCCTCACTGTGTTTAAAAGAACCAAGATGAACAAGTCATGCCTCACAGAGGACTTTTCTTCCCCTGGGTCATCCAGGGGAGGCGAAAGGCACGTGTATTTTTGAGAGTGCTTCATGCAAAGCATCTTATTCATTTTGAAAATGGGGGTCATCTGATGCCAGTCAAGTGGGAAGTGTGTGGCCCAATTTGTGGAAACGAGGGAGACTGTGGTTGGAGTCCCCTCGCTGTGTTTTACATGATTTTCGAAGGGCATGACATGCCTAAGAGGTTGAGTTTCAGCATCTGCAACTTGTTGGCTACAGAAAGGCTGCCTTTACACCCTTTTGAGACCGAGGATTTTCAAGACCTAATGTCCATCGCAGTGCCCCAAGAGCCGATGCCCAGTTGCCACTCCTTCTCCAAGAAAGGCGTGCCCGCGCTACCACAGCAGGTCGCACACAACATCACCGCTTCCTTGAGAAACTCTGTGTGTGACAGTTTGCATTTCACCACAGATACTTGGACCAGTAAGCATGGACAGGGGAGTTACATGTCGCTGACTGGGCACTGGGTAACTATGATGAGAGATGGAGAAGGGTCTGCTGTACAAGTCTTGCCGTCCCCAAGTCGGGGACGGCAAGACTTGTACAGCAGACGCTTCTCCATGTGTGTCAATCCTTCCTCTGTATGTAGAAGTTCCTCCACTTCTTCTGCCTACTCAACCTCGTGTGGGTCCTCCACCTCGGCCCAAACCCTGTGTGGTCAGGCCACCCGCGTTGTAACTGCGCACAAGGAATCCCACACACCTCCTTACTATGTTGGCAGCAGAGCTCAACAACATGAGGCGGTCGACTCTTTTCTTTGAAATGTCTGTGAATTGTGAGTCACACCGCTGAGGAGTTGTGGACGGTAAGCTCTGGAGAGTGAGACCGAGTTTCATCAATGGTTGTCTCCACTCAACCAGCAGCCAGGGAAGGCTGGGTGCGACAATGATGCAAACCAGGCTGCGGCCCTTCGCTGTGACGATGTGACACACGTGCCTTGTGTGGCTCACGTGTTGAACCTGGTTGTCCAGCTATTTTTAAAGCACTATCCTGGCCTACATGGCCTTCTGCAGAGAGCATGGTGTAACGCCTTCCTTGATCCACACACTCAGACGGGCTGTAAAGGATAGTCTAGAGGGAAGCCACTCACCAAGCAGGATCCCCAGAACCCTGAAACCCTTTAACCTCTATATAGGGATTTGGAATTACACAGGGCCAAAGTGATCAATACCTTTGGAAGGCTGCAGTTCCAGAGAATAGTAGTCAGGCAGGGTCAAAACATTAATTGAGGAAGAGGAACAGAATGGGACGGCCAGGACTTAATCAGAAAGCAAGCAGAGGTGAAATGCGGATCGGCCAACGAGGTACATAAACAGCAGGCAGGAAATGTAGTCAGGGAACAAGCACACAAAATCACAAAACAGAACTGGGGGTAACAGTAACCAGAGGTTCATAGCTATGTTTGGCAGTGGTCAGCAGACAGGATGGGCCTAAAAAAGGGTGTGATGTCTTCCCATTGGTTGTAGCTGAATGATGGTACTTCATCTGTGAGATACCCACCACCTACATTCAGCCAGTGGTTCTGCATCTGTCAAGCTAACGCAGCCCAGTGGGTGAGCATAACCTGCGTCCACCTGCGCCATTGGCATCGACTCCTCTCCCATCATCAGCACTATGTGTCGCGGGCGGAGGGGACGCGCTTGCCACACTCTGGTCCGGGGCTTCTGCTGCTGCTGCTTGGTGGCTCGAGCGGTGGACCAAACCCGGGGACTCGAGCAGCGCTCCTCACCCGTGAGTGAAATGGGGATGGTATGGTTAGGGAGATTGTTCGTGACGCCACCCACGGGACGTGGTGATGATGGCACCACCGCTGCTGGTAACGGGGATCCCGGGAGAGATGGTAGGGTGCAGCTGAGATGTTGTCCCCTCCATGGGCAGGGGTTGGTGATCCCGGGGCCCGATGGTGTAACGGGGAGGACGGATGGCTGGGGGTGCAGGGACTGCGCGGCGCGGTGCCGGACGGCACTGGTGTACTCACTCAGACAATCACTGACAGAGTCGTAGGTAAACCAAAACGGCCGGATGGACGGGTCCCGCAGCCGGCTGCAGTGTTGTTGTTGTGCTCTCCCCGGACGGCTGATGGTAGCTGTTTTTCCCTGCACCTTGTAGAATATTCTTGACTCCTGTGGTTGCCCACCGGTAGTCCGCTCCCCGGCGTATAGGTGCCGTAGGAGCCCGTTTTGCCCACAGGCGCTGGCCCTTGGATCTCTAGCCTGTGGCGGTGGCTGTATATCCTCTCTGGGTGGACGGTTGCCTTCAATTGGGACTTTAGTAGTTGAGAAACCCCTGGGGTTCCTGTCACATTCGGATTTGACTATTGACGGCGGCTCCAAGACTGGTCGGGGTCCGATGGCCCTGCCTGTGTGCTTAGCTTCCCTTCGTTCCCCGGTCCGGTACCGGCGGGCCGACGCCCGACCCCGGTCCTTACGGCTCAGCGGAGTTCCACCAACTCCTGCAGACGGCAACCACCGTCTGCCAACCTTGCTGTCAGTGTCTGGTCTCCAACCCACACACCTCAAGTGTTCACTCCTCTCACTTTTACCTCCAAGACTGAACTGACACCTTTCCCGCCTCCAGGCCTGTGAGCTCCTCAGTGGGTAGGGCCAACCGCCTGGCTCCGCCCCACCTGGTGTGGACATCAGACTCTGGAGGGCGGCAACAAGGGTTTTTGGTTTGGCTGGTGTGACTGCCTAGGGTGGGGGTGTGTATGTTGGTATGTCTGTGACTACCTGGCTAGTCCAGGGCATCACATTTGCACAAAAGGAACAAGTTGTCACCTGACGACCGGAGTACAAATTGATGGAGCGGACTCCGGTGGTGACGGCAATGATGCAAACATGGCTGCGGGCCTTCATCAGGGCAATGTGACACATGTGCCTTGTATGGCTCACGTGTTGAACCTTGTTCTCTAGCAATTTTTAAACCACTATCCCAGCCTACATGGCCTTCTGCAGCGGGCCTGCTCGCTATGTGCTCACTTCCATCGTTCACACCCAGAAGCTCAACAACTTTCATCGCTACAGAAGTCTTTTGGTCTGGCGGTTCAATGCCTCAAAATGCGATGTGCCGACACGCATGAATTTGAATCTGCACATGTTGCAGCATCTGTGGCAGCACCGCTGAGCCCTGCTGAAATACGTTATGACGTATACCCTGGGCTAACTTGATCCAGAGGTGGTGCAGATCACGCTGCTGGAGTGGTGTCAGATCAAGGACCTATGCACCCTTCTACACAGTTTACAAATGTCGACGAAGATGTTTAGCACTGGCGATGCCATTCTCAGCGTAGCAATTCTGGTCATCTACATGATGGAGCACACTGTAAGCATTATTCGGAGTCAGGTGTTGGGACAAAAGGAAGGGGAGGTAGTACAGGAGGAGTCATATGCGGAAGGGATAACAAGATCTACAAGGTCCAGACGGTCAGCGGCACCTAGGCGGCAGTCATATGACGGTGGGGGAGAGGGATTAACAAGGGCGCATAGTATCAGCAAAACTGTTGAGGAAGGTGCAGGAGCCCAGGAAGAAATGGATGACGAACTGGCGATGGGCATGGAAGACTCAGCAGATGAGTGAGAGCTTGCTCATATTTCGGTTGTGCGAGGTTGGGGGGAGAGGGCAGAGGAAGGAGGCACGATTTTCACCTCTCCACCACCAACACACCAAGGACTTGGTCCTCCTGGATGCACAAGACACATCAGCGCCTTCTTGCTGGACTACCTACAACATGACCCTCGGATTGTACGAATTCGAAGTAATGCTGACTACTGGGTTGCCACACTGTTAGATCCCCGGTACAACACAAAATTTTGCGAAATAATTCCTGCCATAGAAAGGGATGCACGTATGCAGGAGTATCAGCAGAAGGTCGTACGCAATCTTAGATCTGCTTTTCCAGTAAACACCAGTGCTGCACAGAGTGAATCTCAACGCTTTGTCATGGATAGGAGGAAATGGTCTTTTACTTGTCCACATCTGAGGGACCGAGGGCTGGCTGCTGTGCTGAGACGGCGTTGAGTACGGTGTCCCCGCAGAGTTGCACTTTTGGTCATATACAAAATGAGTTGAAAAAGGACAGATGCTGGTGGAAAGGGGAACAAGTGTGTTGGAAAGGGGAAAAAATTTGTGTCCATGGGTTGGTGGTTAAGCAACAGTAAGGGGCACTTTGCACACTACGATATCGCAGGTGCGATGTCGGAGGGGTCATGTCGAAAGTGACGCACTTCTGGCGTAGCACTCGACATCGTAGTGTGTAAATCCTAGATGAAACGATTAACGAGCGCAAAATCATCGTAATCGTATCATCGGTGTAGTGTCTGGGAATTCCATAATTACGCGACTGCGACAGGTACGATGTTGTTCCTCGTTCCTGCGGCAGCACACATCGCCGTGTGTGAAGCCGCAGGAGCGAGAAACATCTCCTACCTGCGTCCTGCAGCTCACGCCGGCTATGCGGAAGGACAGAGGTGGGCGGGATGTTTACGTCCCGCTCATCTCCGCCCCTCTGCTTCTATTGGCCGCCTGCTGTGTGACTTCACTATGACGCCGCACGACCCGCCCCCTTAATAAGGAGGCGGGTCGCCGGCCAAATCGACGTCGCAAGGCAGGTGAGTTCAAGTGAAGCTGCCGTAGCGATAATGTTCGCTACAGCTGCTATCACAAGATATCGCTGCTGCGACGGGGGCGAGGACTAACGTGCTCGGCATCGCAAGCATCAGCTTGCGATGTCGATGTGTGCAAAGTGCCCCTAACATTTGCTGAAGAAACAGCATCTGTTATGGTGGGAATGGCAGATTTGGATAAGATGGTATATACTATGTTACCGCTATATAAAAAAATTAAGAAGAAAAAAAGAGAAAGGTATATATCCCCATCGCCAGTCGGTGTCCACCGTGCTCCCAGATGGAAAAGGAGAGGCTGGCAACTGGAAGGTTAGGTGGAAGATACAGAGCTGGGTGGCTTTGAAACAAATAGTAGCCTGAACCGAGTTAGACTATGTGAGCAAGGATGGTTGACCTTAGGGAGATCAACATCCACCACTGTGGAGACACCATCACGTGTTTCTCAACGCAGTGATTCTAGAGCAATGCCCCCTGGGAAATATTCAAAGCAAGAAGGCCTGCGGAGACACCATCACATGTTTCTCAACGCTGGCAGGAAACTAGCCAGGTCTTTCACCGGGAAGGAACAACCACGGGAAGGGCAGTCTCCAGTCAAGGAGACTACCTATGCCAAACTTGGTATCCATCCACAGACAGCCGTTTCGGGGTATTTGCCCCTCATCAGTGTGGAGTAGGAATCTGGCTAGTGGGACATTGCCTAGTAAAAGACTATGTGAGCAAGGATGGTTGACCTTAGGGAGATCAACATCCACCACTGTGGAGACACCATCACGTGTTTCTCAACGCAGTGATTCTAGAGCAATGCCCCCTGGGAAATATTCAAAGCAAGAAGGCCTGCGGAGACACCATCACATGTTTCTCAACGCTGTCAGGAAACTAGCCAGGTCTTTCGCCGGGAAGGAACAACCACGGGAAGGGCAGTCTCCAGTCAAGGAGACTACCTATGCCAAACATGGTATCCATCCACAGACAGCCGTTTCGGGGTATTTGCCCCTCATCAGTGTGGAGTAGGAATCTGGCTAGTGGGACATTGCCTAGTAAAAGACTGTAAATGTAAATGTCCCACTAGCCAGATTCCTACTCCACACTGATAGACAGACTGGAGACTGCCCTTCCCGTGGTTGTTCCTTCCCGGTGAAAGACCTGGCTAGTTTCCTGCCAGCGTTGAGAAACATGTGATGGTGTCTCCGCAGGCCTTCTTGCTTTGAATATTTCCCAGGGGGCATTGCTCTAGAATCACTGCGTTGAGAAACACGTGATGGTGTCTCCACAGTGGTGGATGTTGATCTCCCTAAGGTCAACCATCCTTGCTCACATAGTCTTTTACTAGGCAATGTCCCACTAGCCAGATTCCTACTCCACACTGATGAGGGGCAAATACCCCGAAACGGCTGTCTGTGGATGGATACCATGTTTGGCATAGGTAGTCTCCTTGACTGGAGACTGCCCTTCCCGTGGTTGTTCCTTCCCGGTGAAAGACCTGGCTAGTTTCCTGCCAGCGTTGAGAAACATGTGATGGTGTCTCCGCAGGCCTTCTTGCTTTGAATATTTCCCAGGGGGCATTGCTCTAGAATCACTGCGTTGAGAAACACGTGATGGTGTCTCCACAGTGGTGAATGTTGATCTCCCTAAGATCAACCATCCTTGCTCACATAGTCTTTTACTAGGCAATGTCCCACTAGCCAGATTCCTACTCCACACTGATGAGGGGCAAATACCCCGAAACGGCTGTCTGTGGATGGATACCATGTTTGGCATAGGTAGTCTCCTTGACTGGAGACTGCCCTTCCCGTGGTTGTTCCTTCCCGGTGAAAGACCTGGCTAGTTTCCTGCCAGCGTTGAGAAACATGTGATGGTGTCTCCGCAGGCCTTCTTGCATTGAATATTTCCCAGGGGGCATTGCTCTAGAATCACTGCGTTGAGAAACACGTGATGGTGTCTCCACAGTGGTGGATGTTGATCTCCCTAAGGTCAATCATCCTTGCTCACATAGGCTTTTACTAGGCAATGCCCCACTAGCCAGATTCCTACTCCACACTGATGAGGGGCAAATACCCCGAAACGGCTGTCTGTGGATGGATACCATGTTTGGCATAGGTAGTCTCCTTGACTGGAGACTGCCCTTCCCGTGGTTTTTCCTTCCCGGTGAAAGACCTGGCTAGTTTCCTGCCAGCGTTGAGAAACATGTGATGGTGTCTCCGCAGGCCTTCTTGCTTTGAATATTTCCCAGGGGGCATTGCTCTAGAATCACTGCGTTGAGAAACACGTGATGGTGTCTCCACAGTGGTGGATGTTGATCTCCCTAAGGTCAACCATCCTTGCTCACATAGTCTTTTACTAGGCAATGTCCCACTAGCCAGATTCCTACTCCACACTGATGAGGGGCAAATACACTGAAACGGCTGTCTGTGGATGGATACCATGTTTGGCATAGGTAGTCTCCTTGACTGGAGACTGCCCTTCCCGTGGTTGTTCCTTCCCGGTGAAATACCTGGCTAGTTTCCTGCCAGCGTTGAGAAACATGTGATGGTGTCTCCGCAGGCCTTCTTGCTTTGAACCGAGTTAGACGACACTCCGATCTGGAGACTGGGAGCCCTGTTAGCGTCACAGGGTCCACACGCCCTCCCAGCCCAGGAACTCCCTGTTAACAACACAGGGGCCATTGGGTACGCTGTCCGTGTGTGTAGGAGCCACACCTGTGGACAGCAGGTGCATCAGCAGCAGCAGGCCTGTAAATGCCACTGGGCTGCATTAGCAGGACTGGTAGGACAGGAGCTGGTCTTAACCGTTCTGCGTTACCAACTGTGGTGGCAGCCTGCATCAACGCCCTTTCCCTACCTACCTCTGGCCTAAAGCCACAATGGCTTCAACACATGGAGGTGTGCTCTTTCGGAGCATAATAGAAGACTACGCACCTCCTTGTTGGCTCCAGCCCCTTTTATAACCTGAGTCCGCCCCAAACCAGGGTGGACCACAATGCACCTCCTGGAGACAAAAGCAGAGTGACACGTCATGAGTGGCATAACTAGCGTCCTATTTTGAACCGCCACTTGAATGATGACCTCATGGCTGCCACAACCAAAACACCTCACCAGTCATCGTCTGACCAACAATAATGAGGTGACAAGTCATAGGGGCGGGCCTCTGCAAGCCAGTTGGGAGTGGCCTGGCCACTCCTGATGCCCTGTGGTCTATATGGGCCCCCCACATCAGGGGCAAGTCCAAAGAGTTCATAAGCGGACCTAGCCTCTGATGCAGTAAGTGCCTGAGCATGCTCAGTAGCATGAAATACAGTCTCCAAAAAAAGACTATCCGCTTCAGCATGCTGTCTATGCGCAACACAGGACTTAGACCCAGCACAGAGTGCAAGTACCTGTGCAAAGAGGCTTTTCGCACTAAGTGTGAAGTTCCAGAGGTGTTGTGTTGGTGCATTACCTTCAGGGACTCCACGTGGAGTAACAGTCTGGTCACAGGTAGGTTGCTTCTTTATATGTAGTTTCGTGATGCCACTCTCGGTATTGCGGTCAGTGGGGACCGCCACTGCAGTGTAAGGAGACACCTATGGCTGATGTTGGGTGCAGTTAGTTGTAGTGGCCTCCCGAGAGTGAGGCAAGCCCCAAGGCCCTGTGTAAGTGTGTGGAAGCACAGGTCGCAGAATGACTCAGGCACAGTCCAAACGAGCATGCGCTGTAGCCCGAAATGAAGACTTAGCCTCAGGAATGGCACAGTCAGACTGAGCATACTCAGTAGGCGAAACACTGGAGTTAGGCTGCGGCTGGGGTAAATCGGCACACGCATGCGCACTAGCCGCCTCTCCACACATAGACGTGGAGGAGAAAGCAGCCAGCTGGACAACCCGAGGCACAGTCCTAAATGGCAGGTGACGCCTGGGCGCAACTGGAACCGCAGCAGGTTGCTTGCGTTTACGGTGGCACCAATTCGTAACAACAAATAACAGCCAAAATACCAGGTGTACTTCTTCCCGTGGATAATCTGATATGATCCTTTTTTCACGGACACGACCATCGCTAACAAATGTAGATGAGGCACCAAAACAGCAGCTGCTTCAATAAATCTCAAGTGCGCCATAAAGTGGCCTCTCCTACACCTCAAGTTCAATATCACAAATTCTCCATTCCACTGTGGTGTCAACCCAATCGCACTTGCTTCATAACAGCTCTCAAGTTTCCACCAGCCCTGCTGAGTATGGGGTAAGGCCTAAGCCACACGGCGAGAAAATCGGTGCGAGTGGAGTGCGATAAAATATCGCATTCCCCTCGGACCAATTCTAGCCTGTGTGTCAGCACACATGAGCAATTATTTTCTCAGCCCTAATCGGACCGAGAAAACAATCGCAGCATGCTGCGATTGTAAGCTGAGACTCTTTCTCTCGCACCCATTCAAGTGAATGGGGCGAGAGAAAAATCGCACTGAACTCGCAGTACACTGGTGTACTGCCAGTGCAGTGCGAGAATGGCAATAGCCGACTACGGAGGAGAGAGGGAGAGAAATCCCTCCCTCCCCTCCTCTGTTTCAGCCTGCCCCCTGCGGCTGAGGTCTGCTCACATGATCGGAGCTCAGATGCAGGCACACTCGTATGACACTCGACTCCTGCTGTGCTGCCAGCGCGAGCCGAGTCTCATGCGAGCATCGCAGTAGTGCCCCGTGTGGCCCCAGCCTAACAGAGATGGTTGAGTCTGCAGAGCTGTTTAGTCACACTGTAGCCTGTGAATCAGAGGTCTGCTCAAAAGCTGCAGTGAGTACAGACAAAGAAGTTATTATTATTATTATTTATTTATTTATAGGGCACCATTGATTCCATGGTGCTGTACATGAGAAGGGGATTACATACACAATACATATACAAGTAACAATAGACAGACTGTTACAGAGGGAAGAGGGCCCAGACCTTGCGGGATTACATTGTAAAGTATTTTGGGGAGGAGACAGTAGGTGTGGTGTAGGTTGGGCGGCAGCTACGCACGGTGGTGGTGTCACTGAAGGTTATAGTCATTTCTGAACAGATGATTTTTCAGGTTCCGTTTCAAGCTTGCGGGTGTAGCAGATAATCTGACGTGTTGAGGCAGCGAGTTCCAGGAGACAGGGGAAATGATCTGCACAGATGGCCAGAAGCTTTGTGAGTCGGATGCAGGCCCCGATGAAGAAGGTGCTGAGCATAATGTACACCCTCATTTCCAAACCGTACATCATCCTGGTGGAGACAGTGGGGAACATTTGGGTGGCACGGTGGCTCAGTGGTTAGCACTGCAGTCTTGCAGCGCTGGGGTCCTGGGTTCGAATCCCACCAAGGACAACATCTGCAAGGAGTTTGTATGTTCTCCCCGTGTTTGTGTGGGTTTCCTCCGGGTACTCCGGTTTCCTCCCACACTCCAGAAGACATACAAATAGGGAATTTAGATTGTGAGCCCCAATGGGGACAGTGTTCCTGATGTATGTGAAGCGCTGCGGAATATGTTAGCGCTATATAAAAATAAAGATTTATTTATTTATTTAACATGATGAGGAGACTCAGATACCTGATTGTAACGACAACTTTGCTATTCGGTCAGGGCAGGAAGAGGTTGTCACGGAGGACTCAGGACAAGGGGAATGAAAACACACAGGGTGATGATGAGGTTGGAGACCCCACTTACTGTCAAACCAAAGTCAGCCAGTCGATGACGTCAGCAGAGGAGGTGGAGGAGGATGCTACTGATGACGAGTTTACGTTGTGTCTTCCTGGCCAGAGACAAAGTACTGAAAGCACGTCAACAACTGAATCCTCGGCCACAGCTCTGCCTCTGAGCATAAGTCATGTTGGATATGCAGGTCGCATGGGCTGTAAGCCTTTCCTAGCCTGGGACTTTTTGGACATCGCAAAGGATCACCCAAGTCATGTAATCTGTAAGATTTGTCAACAATCTCTAAGTAGAAGGCAAAAACTCACAACTTTGAGTACTTCCACCATGAAGTGTCACATGGATATGAATTGATAGCGTGAGGGTGTATTGCTCAGCTTTATCCACTGTCACTGCAACATGCTTATTTGCCGTTTATTGCATGCATTGTTGCAGACTACACACGAGGGGCTGCTGTTTTTTTGGATCTGCCTTTGTCTGTTTGGTCACTATAGCAATAGCAAATTGGTCTTCGGGTGTGGACTTGGAGATGCTGTCTATGAAGAGAAGGAAAAGCTAAAGGCGTGTGTTACAGCAAGGAGCCACCGCGGAAACACTTCGTTCAATTGTGAGGGGAGTCGTGTTGGAGTTTGGTGAGGAGTACCATAACGCCAGTGAGCATTTTCCTGTGCCACAGACCAACATTCTTCCGATGCTGTCTATACTGTTTACCATGAGAGGAGCGTAAAGTCTGTATTTATGGCAACTGGACATCACAGTACCCGGGTACGGTAGGCTGTGTCCAGACAGTAATGCGTGCATGCAGCACTTTGTTTTATTAGCAAAACACATATCTGTTCTGGGTAGGCCGACTATATGGACAATAAGACTTTCTGCCTCTGCACTGTCAAATTGTCATGTACAGTTTAAATCATAGAGGGACAGTGACACATGTTTGCATTGACTGTTGCTTTTCAAGATTTCCATGACTGTGTTGCAGAGCTGTGTGGTTTGCATTCACACTGTTATCATCTGCCTTATCTGTGAGGCTTCAGCTAACAAGGGTATTCAGGGGGGTAATGTGTTTTGTCTATGTTTAGGTAGATAACTTTGAAGCTCTTGTGATGCGCCACTGGTAAGTCGTGTTCGCACACACACACACACACACACACACACACACACACGCAGAAACACACAATCACTGCTGCTACGCAGAGGGATTAGCAGGTAGTAGGCAACTGAATAGATTGTTCTATTATTTCAATTTTATGCATGGTTCATATTGTTTGTTTTGGGAAAGTTAAACAATCATTTATCAACCCAACTGCCTAGAGTCCTTTTCCTGTTGCCTGGTTTTGCTGCATACTGGGGAGCCCACCAAGTACAAGACTTAAAATGAAGCATAAGTCGCAATGGGAATTTCATTGTGCTACAATGCGGCCTAGCGGGGCTGTGTAACCACCGCCTGCCCCATCAAGTGCATCTGCGTGCTCTTCATCTTCTGTGACTGTGGGGACAGCAGTCACACATGCTTTTTCACGCTGAACTTCCACCCCTTTACCCGTAAGCGGGAGTGTGATTGGCAGGTCGTCAGTTGTTTTGGAAGTGGAAACAGATGGTCTTGTTGAGCTGTCAGACATCGAGAGAACCACCATTGGATGAAGGATACATTATATCCACACCTGCACCTTCGTCACAGATTGGCTGGACTACCTGCAGTTAATAATTGCATTCCAGAAATGGAAAGGAGTGTAGAATGCACATGTGTTGTACCTTGCTTGGCAGCAAAGGAACACTAACTTAGAATTCCAGACAATTTTAGGATGGCAGAAAAAGTGTGAGCTCTTTGGGCAAATTAAATAGCGTGGCAAAAGTGGGCAGGTGGGTACAGTGGCCGTGTTCTGTGGGTACCAGGACAGTAAAGGAAGCCTCACTTTCTATCCCTCCTAATGATGGAATGCAGCAAGGAATTCCCTGAGTTTGCTATTAAAATAGCGTAGCAAAATGTGCATGAGGGTAGAATGCAGAGGTGGTGGGACTTGCTTGGCACAAGTGGGACACAAAATTAGTAAAGCAGACACTTTTTGGATGCCACTTATGTTCACCACTGTCGGCTATAAGAATAGCATAGCAGAATGTGCATAAGGGTTGAATGCAGAGGTGCTGGGACTTGCTTGGCACCAGTGGGACACTAAATTAGTATAGCAGACACTTTGTGGATGCCACTAATTTTCAGCACTGTTTGCTATAAAAATAGCATAGCAAAATGTGCATGAGGGTAGAATGCAGAGGTGCTGGAAATTCCTTGGCACTAGTGGGACAACAATGGAGTATAGCAGCCACTTTTTGGATGCCACTAAGTTTCAGCATTGTTTGCTATAAAAAGCAAAAGTGGGCAGGAGGGTTCTCTGGGTCAGTGGACAGGAAAGGAAACCTCACTTTCTATCCCTCCTAATGGTGAAATGCAGCAAGGAATTCCCTGAGCTTAGTACACAGATGCTGTTATCTGAAGCTGTATACAGCGTTTCCACGTACCTGCCTGTCACCTATGGCTCTGAGCCCGAGGAAATCAGCCCTGAAAAGGGCTGAAATAAACTTCTGTCCCTAATCTGTAGAGCGCTGTGTGTATATCGTACACAGCCGGAGCGGCCACAGGAGCTGCGTGAGCGGTGACTGTTACCTACACGCAGAAAGCAGATAATGGCGCCGTGAGGGAAAATGGCCGTATTTATAATGCAAGGACATGAGGCATTCACAGCCTATGACACATGCCCTTGCTTGTCTGGCAAAAAATACTACTTAGCTGTATGTGTTTCTGTGATTGGCTGACATGCTGGCCCGCCCCACTGCACGCGCGCTTAGGGGAAAAAAAAAAATGGCGATCGCCATTATCCCAGCAGCACTGATCTAAACGCGCCGCCCCCGCACACTATACGCTGAAATTTGATAATAATCACAGAGTGACTCACACTATTACAGTGAAAAGCCAGCTAGTAACTAGCTAGGCTTTTTGCTGATCGAACCGTTCTCGAACGTAACTTGAGCTGTCGAGCTTTTCGAGTTCGATCTCGAGCAGCCCCAAAATCACTCGAACATGAAATTGGCGAACCTCGAACATCGCTCAACTCTACATATTACACAGCACTTTACATACATCATCATCACTGTCCCCATTGGGGCTCACAATCTAAATTCCCTATCTGTATGTCTTCGGAGTGTGGGAGGAAACCAGAGTACCTGGAGGAAACCAACACAAACACAGGGAGAAACTCCTTGCAGATGGTGTTCTTGGAGGGATTCGAACCATGACTGCAGTGCTAACCACTGAGCCGCCGTGCCGCCCCCAATGTTTGAAAGTTCCCGGCATCTAAGCATTGTATGAATCTAACACTCATCTTTCTTCTTTTTTAACCTCTTCAGGACCATGGGACGTAACGGTACGTTCTATTTTAATGTGACTTAACAACCAAGGGACATACTGTTACTTCCTAACAATCGCAGGGGCACAGGGAGCTTTGCACCGACTATCGCAGCCAGTTACTCGGCTTACCCGACGGTCGAGCCTCTGCCCCCATATCCAGGGACAGTGCCTGCGACGTTCCTGGCTACTTAACCCCCCTAATTGCAGTGATCAACGCCGATCGCGACACTTAGGGTATTGGGAGAGGGATTGCGCTCCCTCTCCCCTATGATCGGGATCCCTGCGCTGTAATTGCATGGACCCAAATTTTGTCATGGTGACTCGAGGTCATCATGATGACTTCCGGGTCATCTGATTACTGGAAGTGACTCACCCCAGAGCTTTGGGGTACTCAGTCCCAGGCCTGGTTACTTTGGGACAGTTCACTGTGTGGCCGTTGTCCTGTTCCATGACCCTGGGGGTCGCTTTAAAAAAGGGGTTATTTACGGGGGAATTGTAATAAAAGTTTTTGTTGTGACGCCACTTGCGAGTTGCTGCTATTTTAGTGGAGCTGCCGCTGCACAGTTCTCACTACTGGGGCTGGTGTTAGTGGTGGCCTGGATGTTGGGCCCTCCACAAGTATGGCCAGGCCCCAGGGGATAGATGATGTTGTTGGGCACGGAAAGAAGGTAGGCCACACAAGGGATTGCAGTGCAACTAGTTCCTTTTACTCACAGCGTTGTTATGGCTGGCAACCCGATGAAGGCTAGTCCTCACCATTAGTCCCCTTAGTTCCAGTGCTGGTGTTATGACCTGGTGGCTTCTTTCCCCTGCACCCGTCTTTGGTTGGTGGGTCCCCGTGGCTTGGAGCGTCTGGGGGCCCCCTCCTGGTAGTCTCTGTCTTAGTCCATATGACGGGTAGCTTGAACCCTGTGGGGTTGGTTTCTCTGGTCCTGTTCCCCAGCTCTCCCGTTGCTACTGTGTCCCGAACTTTATGGTCAGTGAGATCCTTGATGGTCCCCTCACTGTGCAAATTTTATCAGGTCTGCCTCGAGCATTTGCCTGACCTAGGGCTCTGTACCCCGTCGGTGCTATGGTTCCAGGAGTACTCCACCGTACTCCACCGGCAACCACACGCCTGGGTCCTCAGGTCACCGTTACACTCTCCTGTCAGTACGGTTGCATCCGTCTCCTCTCACTTCCACTTACTGACTGTCTGACCCCTCCCCCCTGGTTGTCGTCTAGTGGACTGAATCAGTTCCACCTCTAGGTGGCCATCCATTTCGTCCAACCCTAGCCTGTCACCAGTCTTTGGGAATGGGGAAAAACAGGGGTTAAATTGAATGTGTTGCTGTTACTGTCACTGGTCTTCTGGCTCAGTGGGGTTAGGGCCTGCATCCTGGCTAGGATGCAGCTCCCTGTAGCTCCTGATGGCTTCAGGGGTGCTACGGAAGCCTACGGAGAGCCTGTGTGATCATGCCTGATGCGTGATCACACAAACACTCTCTCAGTGCAGCGCTGACAGCTGCGATGGCCTGCAGTGATCGAGCACTGCATATCATTGCAGCTGCGATCAGAGCACTGTGGGGTCCTGTAACATGTGAAAAATGTGAAAAAATAAGTTTAAAAAAAGTAAGAATATTTAAAAAAAAATCAGAAAATAAATAACACATTATTTAAAAAATATCACAATAAATAGTTATATTTGTGTAAAAAATTTATAAAAAACAACAAAAAGAGTACACATATTTGGTATTGCCATGTCCGTAACAACCCAAGCTATAAGGGTAAGTTCACACAGTGCGTTTTTCGCTGCGTTTCTGCGCGTTTTTCGGGTGCGTTTTTGCCCAGAAAACTGCATGACTTTGCTTCCCCCAGCAAAGTCTATGAGTTTTCATTTTTGCTGTCTGCACACAGCGTTTTTTTTCAGCTGCGTTTTTGTGGTGATCACAAAAACGCAGCATGTCAATTATTCCCGCGTTTTTCACCGTGTTTTTCATCCATTGAGTGCAATGGGATGTTGAAAGACGCAATGAGGAATGCAAATTGTTATTATAGCTGCGTTTTGGTGCGTTTTGTTGCGTTTCTAAGACCAAAAATGCAGCTATAAACGCAGGAGGTGGGCAGTAAAGTGACATGTACAGGAAGAGGATTCCTTCTGTCAGTAAACACAGAAGCGTGAATCCTCCCGGTACCGTCACCGCCGCTTCCACCTCCAGTCCTGTGCATGTCTGCTGCCGTGCGGCGTCATGTCTGGGCGGCAGGTGGAGGCAGCTGCGAAAACAAAAGTGAACAGTAGAAAAAAAAACAGTAGAAAAAAAAAATGTCATACTCACCTGTCTGCAGACTCCCGGTGCCATGTCCGCTCCCAGCTCCTCTTCCCGGTACCACCGCCACTCCGGCTGTGTGCAGTCTCCCCGGGTACGTATGCCTGCAGGACCTGGCGATGGATCACCTGATGCAGTCACCTGACGCGTCAGCTGATCGTAAGTCTCGGGGTTACGCAGGCGCCTGGCCGGCTTCACCTATCAGCTGATGCCGTTAGATGACTTCATCACTGATTACCGGCAGCTCCTGCAGCGATCGGACGGGATCAGACTCCACTCCAGGAGCTGCCAGTAATCAGCACATAAGTGAGTATGTTTATTTATTTTTTTTGCACTGATACATCATCTGATTGTATAAACGGCTTTTATACAATCAGCTGATGTGTGATGTGATTCACTTCCTTGATCCTGACACATCATCTGATCACTTTGCCTTCCAGAAAACCGATCAGATGATATTGGATCCGGATTGGACGGCGTGGGATCCTTGACCCAGGATTACTGTGGTGGGGGGGGGGGGCGGTATTTCAATAAAGATGGAGTCACTAATTGTGTTGTGTTTTATTTCTAATAAAAATATTTTTCTGTGTGTTGTGTTTTTTTTTTATCTTTACTAGAAATTCATGGTGGCCATGCCTAATATTGGCGTGACACCATGAATTTCGGGCTTAGGGCCAGTTGATAATATACAGCTAGCCCTAACCCCATTATTACCCAGCGAGCCACCGTCACCAGGGAAGCTGGAAGAGTTGATACAGCGCCAGAAGATGGCGCTTCTATGAAAGCGCCATTTTCTGGGGTGGCTGCGGACTGCAATTCGCAGCGGGGGTGCTCAGAAAGTATGGGCACCCTGCACTGTGGATTCCAATCCCCAGCTGCCTAGTTGTACCCGGCTGGACACAAAAATTAGACAAAGCTCACGTCATTCATGAAATAATTAAAAAAAAATAGGGCTTCCCTATATTTTTGGTTCCCAGCCGGGTACAAATAGGCAGCTGGGGGTTGGGGGCAGCCCGTACCTGCCTGCTGTACCCGACTAGCATACAAAAATATGGCAAAGCCCACGTCATTTTTTTGTTTGGGGGGGCAAAGAAATCCTGCATACAGTCCTGGAAGGAGGATGCTGAGCCTTGTAGTTCTGCAGCTGCTGTCTGCTCTCCTGCATACACTATTGGATGCAGCTTGCTGAGCCTTTTAGTTCTGCAGCTGCTGTCTGCTCTCCTGCATCCACCAGTGGATGGAGTACGCTGAGCCTTGTAGGTCTGCTCCCCCTGACTCTCCCTCCAGCATACAGTCCTGGATGGAGCATGCTGAGCCTTGTAGTTCTGCAGCTGTCTGCTCTCCTGCATACACTAGTGGAGAATGAAGAACATATGGAAGAAGGAAATGACATCAGACCTTTTTTTTTTTTTTCAATCTTTAATGGCAATGTTCACTGATAAAAAAACGCAGAAAACCGCAGTGAGAAAAAACGCAGCAAAACGCAGCCAAAAACGCATGCGTTTTTTTCATGCGTTTTTAAAGACGCTGCGGTTCTGTGCATTTTTAGTGCTAAAAAACGCACAAAAACGCAGCGTCAAAAAAACCGCAGTGTGTGCACTTAGCCTAAAACTGTCACACTAGTTAACCCCTTCAGTGAACATGGTAAAAAAAAATGTAGCAAAAACTATGACTTTTCAACATACAGCTGTCAAAAAAGTGGAATAAAACGTGATTAAAAAGTCATGTATAAATAAAAATGGTACTTCTAAAAATGTCATCTTATCTCGCAAAAAACAAGCCACCGTACAGCTCCGTCAGCCAAAAAATAAAAAAATTATAGCTCTTAGAATGTAACAATGCAAAAACTATTTTTCTTCCTATAAAATTGTTTTTATGCTGTAAAAGTGGAAAAATGAAAACAAAACAAAAAACAAACTTTTATAAATGGGGTATCAATGTAATCATACCGACCTGAAGAATAAAACTGTTCACTTTTACGGCATGGTGAACAGCATATAAAAAAAACAAAACTATTCCTGAGTTGATGTTTCTTCTTGATTCTGTCTCACAAAAAGTGAAATAGAAAGCGATTCAAATTATTATATGACCAAAATGGTACCAATAAAAACTCCAACTCTTCCTTCAAAAAAAAGCCCTCATATGACTCTGTTGGCAGAAAAATAAAAAAAAAACTATGGCCTTCAAAATCCTGTGATGGAAAAAAACCTTTATTTTGTGAAAAGCATTGTTTAGTGTGATAGTCAAACCTAAAAAAAGATGTAAACTTGGTATCGCTGTAATTGTACTGACCAGACAAACAAAGCCGCCTATACCTTAGGCCCCTTTCACACGTCAGTGATTCTGGTACGTTTGTGCTTTTTTTTAAACGTACCAGAATCATGGACATACGCAGACCCATTATAATGAATGGGTCTGCGCACACCAGTGATTTTTCACTGCACGTGTCTCCGTGCGGCGTACCCGCGTGTGTGTGATTGCTGCATGGAGACATGTCCATTTTTTTCTGGCATCACTGATGTTCCACGGACCACGCAGTGGTGTGGTCCGTGAAACACGTGCCAGAAAAAAACGTGCTTTTTAAATAAAAAACATTTTAACTCACCCGGCGTCCAGCGATGTCCTCTGCAGCCCGTTCTCCCTGCTGCTTCTAAGCCGGCTGATTACTGTCGCGCATATTCATTATGCGCGACACAGCCGACCCGGAAGCAGCTCCTGCAGGGGTCACCGCCGGCCGGATGCTGCGTCGCGGGAGCGATCAGCACCATGGACAGCGGGAGCGGGCGCAGGTGAGTGAATCTCTAAGTGCAATCATGGGCCACGGAGAACGGAGCCCGGATTGCACTTAGACAACCCACGTGTGCCGTGATTTTCGGCACACGCAGGGACATGTGCGCGTTTTACACACCAGTGAAAAACGTCTGTGTTTTTCACTGACGTGTGAAGCGGGCCTTAGGGCGAACAGCGTAAAAAATAAATAAATTACCGTATTTTTCGCTTTATAAAACGCACTTTTGTTCCCCCAAATTTTGGGGGAAAGTAGGGGGTGCGTCTTATAAGCCGAATATACGGGGGGGAGGGGGTGTGTATATATATATATATATATATAAATATATATACTGCAGGGTCCGCTCTGGAGCGCTGCTGGGGGCAGGTGAAGCTGCCGGCTGCAGCCTTTGATCTCCTGCTCCTGGTCATATAATATGCACAGCCGCTGTCCACCACCATGGTGCTGAAATCGCACCACAGTGGCGGGCTGGGGCAGCGGTGCATATTATATGAGCCTGCGTCCCACTGTGATCGCAAATGCCCCTCCTGTGTTAGATATGGCCCCCATGCTGCTGCTCATTCTAAAATAAAAAAGCTTTACTTACCCCCTACAGCGTTTCTCCCCGGTGTCCCTGCTTCCACTGTGATCAGGCAGGCACGCAGAGATGAGATTACTCTGCTGTGCCGCTCACATGACCGGCACCAATGTGACGCCCTGGACAAGCCAGGGGTCACAGGTAATGACATCACCACACCCTACACCCCGGTTAGGCACATCAAAGCTAGACCCGAAAATCCTTGTTGCCTTCCTCCAGGGGCTGATGTTCACACCAGGGGGTGGGCCAGGCGGTTGGCCCCGCCCACCGAGGAGATCACAGTCCTGGAGGCGGGAAAAGAGAACAGATTAGTTTTGGATGGGAGAGTGTGAGGAGTAAAGTGGTAGTAGAGTAACTATCTGAGAGCGTCCGGGTGTGTGCCCCGGATAGAGACAGCAAGGTTAGCAGACGGCGGTGACCGTCTGCAGGAGTGGCCTATCGGAGTTGCCGTAAGGACCGTGAACGGGCGGTGGCCCGGCGGTACCGGACCGGTACACAAGGAGAAGCCAGCACCATTGGCAGGGGCCTTTCGGATCCCGGCAAGGCTTGGAGTCACCGTGAATTTGCCAAATCCGTCAGTGAAGGGGACCTTCGGGTTTCCAAACAACTAAGTCCCGATTGAAGGCAACAGTCCAACCGTATGAGAGAGACACCGCCACTGCCAAGGCACCAGTTTCTCAGGGCCAGCGCCTGCGGGCAAAGAGGGGCTCCTCCGGCCCATATCCAAGCCGGGGAGCGGGTTACCGGTGGGAACCCATTGGAACCAACAGAAGTACTAGGTGCAGGGAAAGAGACAGACACCGTTAACTACCGGGGAAAAGCAACAGCAGCCGTCCGTGGGAACCGTCTTTCCAGCCGTGTGTTTTACCGAGAACTGTGTCATCATCTCAGGCTGAGTGAGTACCACCGTGCCGTGCGGCACAGCGCTGCCCCCGCGACCCTGCACCTCACCAGGCCCCGCACCCGGCCTGCCATCACCCATCCTCCACCCCATCACTGGGCCCCGGGACAACCAACCCCTACCCACGGAGGGGAGAACTAACAACTCAGCTGCTCCCTGTCACCGCTCCCGGGATCCCCATACAGAGCAGCGGTGGTGTTACCAAAAATCCCCACAACCGTGGGTGGCGTCACGGACAATAACCAAATTCCTTCCCCCACCACCAACTCACCCCTTTCACTCACGGGCGAGGAGCGCCGCTCGAGTCCCCGGGATCCGGCACACCGCTCGAGCCACCACCGAGCAGCAGCAGCGGCCGCAGCAGCAGCGGCAGCCGGACCCGAGCAGTGGGAGAGCGTAGCGTCCCCTCCTCCGCCCGTGACAACTTGGCGTCACGAACAGGATCTTACCACTCTGCCGTTTGGTAGAGGTGCGCCTTGTTACCGCCGGAGGTGTCCGGCCAGAAAATTTCAGAAGCCGCCATCTTTGGCGCGGAAAGTTCCCGCTCGAGCGTCTCCTCGAGTAGTGGAGGCGCGAATGCCAAAACCCCGCCCCGATAGAGGAGGAGCCGGAAAGAGGCTAAGGGAGACGGAATGGCGTCTAACCGCATGTGAGCGTGGCTATAAAAGCATGGACGCCAGGACCCTGTGGCCCTCTTGTTGCTAGTTCCTGGAAAGCACAATTGCTGAGATGTCTGCTCCAGCTAACAACAGCAAGACCCCCGCGCCCAGAACAGCGGCGTGGATGGAGGACCGAACTGCCCCGCTGAGTCATCGTCTGCAAGCCCGGATGCAGCTCCTCCTGGAGGAGTGGGAGGCCGACATGGCGGACGTGGTGGCTGCTATGCAAAGATGCGAGGTGGAGGAAGATTTGGAGGAACGGGTAAGAGACCCACGCCCCTGTACCCCTAGTGGGTCGGTCATCGCGGCTTAGGGGCCTGGCCTACACCCATTCACCCTGCTGCCTCCCCCGCTACTCGCGTTAGTCGCTACCGCCCCACCACTAGGCCCGCTACCTGTTCAACCGGTAGCGGTACCCTGCCTGTCCGCCCAAGCAGACTGACCGGCTACAGACGCCCGGGGCAGCCCTGAACTGCTTCCCCAGAGGCCACCGGAGCCAAGGCCCCATAACGAAGATGTGTTGGAGGCCCCGGCAGTGATTGCACCGGGTTCCGTGCCCAAGCCCGGGACTTTGGCATGGATGAGGGCCAGAGTAATTGAGTTCAACCAGCGTCAGCAGAATCAGATCTTCCAGATGATGGAACAGTGGACCAGCGAGGTGGAAGCGCTGGTTGCGACTGTCCCGATGCATGCGATGGGAGCCGGCGTGATGGAGCCGACGGGTGACCCACGTCTCCATGTTCCACAGGGACCGGCCACTGCGGCTGTGAGGCCCGGTCCAGCTTCGACTTCTGCATCGTCTCTGCCATTGCCTAGGAGGCACCCCAGTGTTGGTCGACCTGATATGCTGCACCGTGCCACAGCGGTAGAGCCTGATGTGCTGAGGGACCCGGAGGCTGCGGCAGCTGGCGGCAACCCGCCTGACGCAAGAATAATTGATGATGACTCCGGCCCCGGCCCCGAGCCCACTGCTGAGTTTGAGGGGGCAAGTGAGCGTCCCCGCTATGAAGGAGACCCAGTGGTTTTCTACACCCCGCGCACCGGTGGAAATGGATACCGGGCACCTCTGTCACAGCAGGCATGTCAGTGCATGTTTGATATGCTGGTGGCGGAGGATGGATCCGCCTCAGCTGAAGAATCGGAGTAAGGGCAGCGGAATGCCGTTGCACCGTCCCCGTTGGGACCACCAGTGTGTGTGTTTTAAAGTTTAAAAGTTTTAAAGAATGGAAAAATGATAAGAGAAATGAAACCGTGAAAAGTCACCTGATTGTCTACTGCTGATTACAACCGGTCGTGGCCGGCAACTGGTCCCCGTTGGGACCCCCTTTACAAATTCACATAGAAACTTCTATGAACATGCCTAAGAACTTGCAAGGCAACCACAAACTTGTGGCCTTTAAATAATGTGTTGTTGCAGCTTCCACCGTTGCCACCTCCGGAGAGGCAGATTGGAGGAAGGGCCCGCAGTGGAGCAGGCTGGGGCCCAGCCACCACAGGAACCGGTGGCAATCCTCTAGGTGTTTCAGGGGTTCCCCATGGACGTGGGTCCCCTGAAAAGGACAGAACCCGCTCGGGCAATTTGTGCAGGACTGGGGTCAAGGGGAGCGGGTTACCGGTGGGAACCCATTGGAACCAACAGAAGTACTAGGTGCAGGGAAAGGGACAGTCACCGTTAACTACCGGGGAAAAGCAACAGCAGCCGTCCGTGGGAACCTTCTTTCCAGCCGTGTGTTTTACCGAGAACTGTGTCATCGTCTCAGGCTGAGTGAGTACCACCGTGCCGTGCGGCACAGTGCTGCCCCCGCGACCCTGCACCTCACCAGTCCCCGCACCCGGCCTGCCATCACGCATCCTCCACCCCATCACTGGGCCCCGGGACAACCAACACCTACCCACGGAGGGGAGAACTAACAACTCAGCTGCTCCCTGTCACCGCTCCCGGGATCCCCATACAGAGCAGCGGTGGTGTTACCAAAAATCCCCACAACCGTGGGTGGCGTCACGAACAATAACCAAATTCCTTCCCCCACCACCAACTCACCCCTTTCACTCACGGGCGAGGAGCGCCGCTCGAGTCCCCGGGATCCGGCACACCGCTCGAGCCACCACCGAGCAGCAGCAGCGGCCGCAGCAGCAGCCGGACCCGAGCAGTGGGAGAGCGTAGCGTCCCCTCCTCCACCCGCGACACCAAGAACCAGGAAGTGGAGGAAGCACGAAGGGAGACAGGAGGGAGATCAGCGCTGGAGGAAGTAAGGAAAGAGTGTTTTATTTTACTATGGGCAGCAGCATGGGGGCGATATCTAACACATGGGAACGTGTGCAATCCATAGGGAGCCATAGGCAGCACAGGAGAACGTATGCAATCCATAGGGGACCATAGGCAGCACAGGGGAACATATGTAATCCATAGGGGACCATAGGCAGCACATGGGAATGTATGCAATCCATAGGGGACCATAGGCAGCACAGGGGAACGTATGCAATCCATAGGGGACCATAGGCAGCACAGGGGAACATATGCAATCCATAGGGGGCCATAGGCAGCACAGGGGAATGTGTGCCAGCACAAGGGGGCTATATTCAATATAAGGGGGCCATATTCAGATTAAGGGGGCTAATTTTAGGATGGAGGGCTATGAGGGACATATACCCTATATGATTTGTTAGACGGACACTGGCATTATAAGATGGACCCCATTTAACATTAAAAAAAAAATTCTCTTCTCCTTCACCAAATTTGGGGGTGCGTCTTATAATCAGGTGCGTCTTATAAAGCGAAAAATACGGTAATTAATCTAATTTTTCAACCGCTATTGATTTGCTCATTCTGCCTCTAAAAGATTGCGGTATGTCATGGCTCATATTTATCTTGCTCTCTACGCTGAGCGCGTGCACCGGGATTACTTGTAAGGGTGCATGCACACGATTAGGAATAGCAGCATATTGGATGCAGCGTCTGTTCGCTGTGTCCAAACTGCTGCGTTGTGCGGTACAAGCACAGTGGATGGATTTATAGAAATCCCATGCTCACTGTACTTCTGTTCTTCTCAGCGTAAACTAACATGCAGCGCACCTTCCCTAGATGCAGCATGCCAATTTATGCTGCAGAAACGCGAGTGTCCTTGTGGCGCCGCTGAGGCTTCCGTCGCCACAGGACATTGCACCCCAGCCAGCGGTGTGATGCCCCCTTCTGGGTGAGGAAAGGAGTGAACACCGGTCCCCTGGTAAATCTACACAACACCCATTGTTAGGTACATACTGGGAACAGGGACAGTGGCAGTAACCCTCCCATGCTGCATGCTGGGAGGGGCTGTAAGACCCATCCCTGCTCCTATAGGGTACAGCTTAGCAACTGGGGAGGTGGGAGGAGCCAGCAGAGAGCAGTCAGAGAAAGGAAGGTCAAGTTTGAGGAGAAAGAGAGAGAGTGGGGAAGGAGGAGGAGGTCTGCAGGAGGCAGGCAAGGAGGAGAGAAGGAAAGAGAGCTCCAAGTCAGTCAGGAGCTGAGAAGAAGAAAGAGATGCTTCCTGGTGAAGATCCTGGGACTCAGAGGGTCCAGGTGACACCAAGCAGAGAACAGAAGGGATTCCAGGGCCACGGATAGCTGTAGAGCTGTGGTGGCCTGCTCCACAGGAATATCGGTGGAGGGATCCAGCTGCAACAGGGGACGGTCCCTAGAAACCGGAGGAGTGCAAAATCATCTCCAAACAGTAAAAACCGAGGCCCAGGGAAAGTTGTAAACTCCCCGGGCCACAGCCCACAGCAGAACCTCTAGAAAAGGGAGAATCATCCGACAGGTGACCCCCCAGCCTGGAGGCTGTAGTGGAGGCCGAGCAGGTTCATCCTAAAAGAGCTAGGCTTAGGAAGACAGCTGAAGACAGAGACACCTTAGAGAGAAGGGTACCGGTATTTACTCCAAGAATCATCCAGAAACGGCGGAGGTCCCTGACAGTGGGTTCCAGTCGTCTGAGGGCACCAGTGTGCGCATACCAGGACGTGTGAGTAAAGAACTTGAAACTGCACCCTTGGAGTTGCCTCTGTTATTCCGTCTGCTTAGCTTTCCACTACACCATAGACTCTCACGAGCACCAACAGTGCCCCGGGGTATCGCTCCACCTGTGGGGAGCAGTACCATCATTGCTGCCATATCATCACCCCGGAGGTCTTACACAGCAGCGGCGGCTTAATAGCCGCATACCACAGGTGGCGTCACGAACACAAACTTTATTCAAACCCCAAGTCACCAGCCATATTTAACTGACACCCACCAGGGCCACGGAGTCGGGCCCCGCCACCACTGACTACCTCCGGACTAGTCCGGCCCGGCACCGGGTGTCCCATGGCCCTGGGGTGGGCGAGTCATCCTCAGCTGGGAAAACAGAGTCTCCTGCATAATTAGTGAATAGATTCGTTATGATTATGATTCACATATTTCGGAGATGTAGATGGAAATCCCCGATGTAAGTAACCTTATTGTTGTAAAGCATACTGATTGTATTGATTCCAGAAAAATTTCTAAACTACTGAAGGTTCCAGTGATCACTATTGGGCCATAATATGGCAGTGGAAAGAACATAATTTTACCATAAACCAGTCACAACATGGTGCGCCATGAAAAAATTCAGACAAACGAGTGAAAAGAATTATCAGAAGAGTTGTCCAAGAGCCAAGCAGCCACCTGTGAACTTGTTATGCGTGGAAAACAATGCTTGGTCCAGTCCTATCTAATCCGCTATCTCTTAGATAATTATTTTCTGGACCCATTACAATCTGGTTTCCACTCTTTACACTCTTAGGGTCCCATTACACGTAGCAACGTTCCAGCGATCCCGACAACGATACAACCTGGTCAGGATCACTGGTACATCGCTACATGGTCATTACTGAGCTGTCAAACAGGCAGATCTAAGTAACGATGCAGCAACGATACAGTGATCCTCGGCGGTCATTGGGACCCTGTCACACAGCAGCTATTCTGACGGGTGTTGAAAAGACAAAGCAAAAACACAGCGATGCATTCTGCCCAGCGGGACACCAATGATCAAAGAATGAACCAGGATGTTCGAGATCGCTAGCGAGGTCGCTGTTGTGTCACAAAACCTGTGACGTTTCAGTGAGATTACCAACAATTATCTGAATAGTTAAACTCTCCCATGGCCCAGGAGCTTGGGTGGAGGGAAACCGTCGAAAGGAAATGTACAGAAGGAAACACCGGCCTTGACCTCCAAAGTATCCAGGATTGGCTGAGGCCCATCACAACGGGACATGGCACCCCAAGGGCAGAGTGACTTCAGTGACTAAAAAGAACTTGAACTGCACCCTCACCATCACGCCCCTGCGCCATAGGCGATTACTACTCCCAACGTCCTCCCTGAGGCCTGAGCTCTGCCTATGGAAAGCTCTTACATTTGAGCTGCGTTATCATCCACCTAAGAGAAGAATCCCCGCAGCGGCGGCTAATACTGGCTGCACACCACAGGTGGCGTCACGAAGACAAACTCCCATCATACACCATCCCCATCCCTATTGACACCGACGGGGTCACGGAACTAGGCATGGCTGCTGTAACATCTCAAACTGGCCCGGTGACGGGTATTCCTCCCCCCCAAAGACCCCATGGGCGTGTCACATATGTAGCAAAACTTATCCGCTTTGGTATTGCAGGAATGATGTATATGTAAAAAATTCATATAGAAACATGTCAATATGTTAAGAAACTAAATTAAGAAATCCTAAAACTGTATACCTTACACAGAGAACATTTATAAAAGTAGGTGATGCAACTGTAATTAGGTTTATGTATACGGAGCTGAGCTGTAGTTTTATTACTGATCATCCTAAGATGATAGAATTCTGAAGGCTCAATAGACTAAATAGATGATGTAATAGAAAAGCTACTAACAATGTAATAATGCTGATGAAATAATGAAGATGCAATTTTTCAATAAGCCTGCAGGAAAGTTGTCATAAGTAATTACAATATCCTCTGGATCTTGAAAATTAGAGCCAATCAAAAAATGTAAGCACTGCAAAATTAGTTGCATTCAACTGTTTTTGTTTCTGAACCAATTTGGCTGTAAAGTAGTGTTTACTGATAGTAGTTTTGTCACTGGATTCATGTACTTACAGAGATTTTGGTGCTGCATTCATTTACTGATGGTGATTCTGGTGCTTCATTCATGTACTGATGACAGTTGTGTCCCTGCATTCATGTACTGACAGTGATTCTGGTGCTGCATTCACTTACTGATGGTGGGTCTGCTGCTTCATTCATGTACTGATGCTGGTTCTGGATCTGCATTCATGTATTCACAGTGGTTTTGATTATGTAGCAATCCATAGCGTGCTGAAGGGCCTACTGAAAAGTCCCCCACGATCTGAACCCCTAGCTATGTCTCAAGTATGTATAGAGGTGTGAAACGTATCCACCTAACAGTGCTAACTTTTTGTTCACCAGAAAACAATAGTCTTGAGACAAGATCGATACACAAAGACAAAATACAGTATTTTCTCTAAACTATTTATGTAATGTTATATAATTTTCTAATATTACCTTTATATTATATAAAGTATTGAACCTCACTTCCTATCCACGAACTTGGTATATGTTGCACTTGATAAGATACTATAGATGTAAATACATTTCTAAACATGATTACAAAATGATGTCAGTTAAAGCATTGTGCAGCTCATCAATCATCCTGACGCCACATAGCAACATAATCAAGGGATGAAGCAGCCGAGGTCTGGTCAGAACAGCTTTAGAAGATTGCAGTTGCCAAGTAACTATCCTGCTGCTGGATGTGTTGCATGTGAATAACAGCGGCATAGATCCGATTATCCGCATGTTCGGTGACGGCATGGCAATGTAATGAAGAATAGAGCGAGACATAACATTTAAAAAACACGTCTTCTAGAAATGATACAATCTTATAATAAAATACAGCAAATTAGTTTTCTTCAACAACATAGAGAAACATTTAATATGATATATATATATATATATATATGTATATATATATATATATATATATATATATACACACACACATATATATGTACCGTAGTGTTCCAAATAATAGCATTCTGATATGACTAACCACATTATTCACTGTTTTTTGTATCAATTATATTGCCACAGGTCAAACAATTTACCAGTTGGTGCAGTAGATTCTTAGAAGACCCTCAGACTCGGCATTCATGATCTGCAGGTTTTTGAGTCTGTGTACAGTGAAACCTTGGATTAAAGCGGGCTTTACACGCTACGACATCGCTCAAGTGATCTCGTTGGGGTCACGGAATTTGTGACGCACATCTGGTCGCTTTAGCGATGCCGTTGCATGTGACACCTATGAGCGATTTTGTATCGTCGCAAAAACGTGCAAAATCGCTCATCGGTGACATGGGGGTCCATTCTCAAATATCGTTACTGCAGCAGTAACAAAGTTGTTCCTCGTTCCTGCGGCAGTACACATTGCTCCGTGTGACACCGCGGGAACGAGGAAGCTCTCCTTACCTGCCTCCCGGCCACAATGCGGAGGGAAAGAGGTGGGCGGGATGTTCGTCCCGCTCATCTCCGCCCCTCCGCTTCTATTGGGCGGCGGTTCAGTGACACAGCTGTGACGCTGAACGAACCGCCCCCTTAGAAAGGAGGCAGTTCGCCGGTCACAGCGACGTCGCAGGGAAGGTAAGTAGTGTGACGGGTCCGGGCGATGTTGTGCGACACGGGCAGAGATTTGCCCGTGTCGCACAACTGATGGGGGCGGGTATGCACGATGGCGATATCGGTACCGATATCGCAGTGTGTAAAGCGGCCTTTAGAGTAACTTGGTTTGAGAGCATTTTCCAAGACAAGCAAAGCTTTTTAAAAAATTGTAACTTGGATTAAGAGCAATGATTTGCATGGAGAGCAAATACTCACCGTGCACACTTCCAGTTCTGTCCTTTCACCACCCTCTGATCTACTCTGGAGGTAACTTTCTGTACATATGTACTGTATACAGTATACCGTTGTACAGTACAGTATATACTATATAGCATGTCTATCAATTTGCATTTGTGGATATGTGTCGCCCTGGGCAAGCCAGGGGACACAGGTCACAACACCACCACACCCCACACTCCAGGTAGGCACATCTGCTAACCAGAAATCCTTGTTGCCTTCCTCCAAGAGTCTGTTGATGCACACCAGGGGGTGGGCCAGGCGGTTGGCTCCACCCACCAAGGAGCTCACAACTCTGGAGGCAGGAAGTTACCAGGCAGAAGGCCCAGGCAGGGCAAGTGTGAGGAGCTAAAGTGAGAGTTAACAGAGAAGGAAAGAAAAGTGGAAAAGGAGGAAAGCAAGAAGTGGTGACAGAGCCGAGAGTGTGCAAAGCCTGAGAGCCCAGCTGAGTGTAGGGCTAGAACAGCAAGGTCAGCGACGGCGGTGACTGTCCGGAGGGGGGACCGTTTGGAAGTTCCTGGAAGGACCCCGTTGGCTGTGTGCCCGGTGGTCTGGAGCAGTGTTCCGAAGGACAGTCAGCACCAGGGCAGGGGCCTCTCGGACCCCGGCAAGGCTAGGAGTCGCCAAATTTGCCGAATCCGTCAGTGAAGGGGACGTAGATCCCCCAGCAACCAAGTCCCGATTGACGGCAACAGCCCGACCATTACAGGGGAGACACCGCCACCGCCAGGGCACCAGTTTCCCCAGGGCCAGCGCCTGCGGGCAAAGTGTAGAGCTCCTCCGGCCCAGATTGCAGTCGGGGAGCGGGTAACCGGAGGGAATCCACCGCTACCATCAGTCAACACAGGTGCAAGGAAGAGAGACATCACCGTCACCTACCGGGAGTGCAGGTGCAGCCGTCTGTGGGACCGTCCTACCAGCCGTTTGGTTTACCGTACAAACTGTGTCCATGTCTCAGGCTGAGTGAGTACCACAGTGCCGCAAGGCACAGCGCTGCCCCCGCGTCCCTGCGCCCTCCAGGCCCTACACTTTACATCTCTTCACTGGGCCCCGGGATCACCAACCCCTACCCACGGAGGGGCAACACAACACCTGGCTGCTCCGCATCACCATCCCCGGGATCCCCCACACTGAGCAGCGGTGGTGCAATCACCACAACCGTGGGTGGCGTCACGAACTATAACAATCCCCACACCCAACAAACACCCCCCTTTCACTCACGGGCGAGGAGTGTCGCTCGAGAAACCCCGGGATCCGGCCTACGGCTCGAGCCACCAGGAGCAGCTGCCGGACCCGAGCAGAAGGGGTGAGCGCGGTGTGCTGACACCCTCCTCCCCGCCCGCGACAACTTGGCATCACGAACAGGATCTTACCGCTCTGCCGTCTGGTAGAGGTGCGCCTTGTTACCGCCGGAGGTATCCGGCAGAAAAATTTCAGAAGCCGCCATCTTTGGCGCGAAAAGTTCCCGCTCGAGCGTCTTCTCGAGCAGTAGAGGCACGAAGGCCAAAACCCCGCCCCGAGAGAGGAGGGGCCGGAAAGAGCTAAGGGGGACGCGATGGCGGCCGGCCGCATGTAGCTGCGGCTATAAAAGCAGGGACGCCAGGACTCTGCAAACATCCCGTTCCTGGAAGCAAACGAACCAGCCGTCATGTGGATGCCGTCCCGCGACACCGTGTCCCCCGCGCCTGGAACCGCGGCGTGGGTAGAGATCCGGACCGCGCAGCTCTACCAACGGCTGCAGGTGAACATGCAGCTCCTCATGGAGGAGTGGGAGGCCGACATGGCGGACGTTGTAGCCACCGTGCGGAGACGCGAGGAGGAAGCGGAGAAAGGGAGGGTGAGTGACCCACGTCCCGACGCCCTTGAGGGGCCGGTCATCGCGGCTGTGGGGCCCGGTCCAAGCCCTCTCCCTTCGCTGCCTCCCTCGCCACCCGTCCCGGAGGCCGTGACCCCGCCACTAGGCCTGCTACCACCGCAATCGGTAGCAGTACCCAGCGTCACCGCCCAAGCGGGCCAACCTGTAGCCGGAGCTTGCAGCAAGTCAGCGGTGTTGCCGTGGAAGACTCCGAAGACCGAACCGGAGGCATCCCCTGAGAAACTCCCCGAGCCGGAGCCGATGACCCGCTCCGGGCCGAAGGCCCAGCAGCGGAAAGCCCCTAGGCCCATCCCCCACACCTCGGCTGAGGTAGCGCCGGGTTGTTGCTGCAGGGCAGCGCCCAAGGCCATGACACCGCGGGATACGCCGCCCACCTTCCTGACGGTGGGTAACGTTCTGGATGTCCCGCGGGGCCCGACCCGTGCGCCGGCGCTGGCAGCAGCGCCGTACTGGGATAGGGAGCCGGTACCGCTGGGCCTGGAGATCGCCGAGAGAGAGAGGAAGAAGGCCGAGCTGGTGGCCAGAGCGATCCGGGAGAAAGAAAATCTCCGGCAAGCGACCTTCCGTGACCGGGGACCGCTGTACGAGGGACAGGTGAGGCGGTTTGATGTCCGCCGGGGCTACGGGTTCATCTATGAGCCGGGCCTGGAGGCCGAGGTGTTTGTAGCCCGGCGGGACGTGCATGCTCACCTGCCCGAAGAACATCCCGGCCGTAACCTGATGCCGGGAGATATTGTGCGGTATACCCGGCACTTTGGGGAGCGAGGCTGGTTTGCGCTGGACGTTAACCTCAGGAGGGGCCCGGAGGCCCGAGCGAGCGCAGACCTCTACCCCTTGCCAGCAGCCCCAGCGCTTGAAAGACCGGAGTAGGGCAATGGAGGCCCGCAGCACCGTCCCCGTTGGGACCACCTGTTTGTTTGAAAAAGTTTGAAAGTTCTGCAATGATAATGAAAATGATCCGAAGAAGTCACCTGATTTGTTGTTGATTTGCAATCGGCAGGAGCCGGCACCGTTGTCCCCGTGGGGACCGTTTAAAGTTTAAAAATGCATGGGAACTAGCCATGGACAAGCCCGTGAACTTTGCAGGGCAACCACAAATGTTAGTGGCTTGTAAATATGTTGGGTACCGTTACCGTTTCCGCAGTGCCGCCTCCGGAGAGGCAGGTTGGAGGGAGGGCCCTGAGCAGAGCAGGCCAGGGCCCAGCCGCCAAAGGAACCGGTGGCTACCCTCTGGAGGGAAGGATAGATCCCGCTCGGGTACCGTGTGCTGGACTGTGGGTCAAGGGGTGCTGCCTGGGTTTTAGGGGCAGCATCAGGGCCAGGTTACTTGGGTGGGAGAGAGCGGAAACCGTGACCGTATACCGTTGAAACGTTAAAGTAAATGTGCCTCCCGTCTTGGGAAGAGTTTATTAAAAATGTATTGATGTTATGTTTAACCCTGTTATCCCCTTTTTACAGAAAAATAAAACCGGTGTAGGACGGCAGCCCGCGGACGGTCTGCATTTTGCTAAGGGGGAATGTGTCGCCCTGGGCAAGCCAGGGGACACAGGTCACAACACCACCACACCCCACACTCCAGGTAGGCACATCTGCTAACCAGAAATCCTTGTTGCCTTCCTCCAAGAGTCTATTGATGCACACCAGGGGGTGGGCCAGGCGGTTGGCTCCACCCACCAAGGAGCTCACAACTCTGGAGGCAGGAAGTTACCAGGCAGAAGGCCCAGGCAGGGCAAGTGTGAGGAGCTAAAGTGAGAGTTAACAGAGAAGGAAAGAAAAGTGGAAAAGGAGGAAAGCAAGAAGTGGTGACAGAGCCGAGAGTGTGCAAAGCCTGAGAGCCCAGCTGAGTGTAGGGCTAGAACAGCAAGGTCAGCGACGGCGGTGACTGTCCGGAGGGGGGACCGTTTGGAAGTTCCTGGAAGGACCCCGTTGGCTGTGTGCCCGGTGGTCTGGAGCAGTGTTCCGAAGGACAGTCAGCACCAGGGCAGGGGCCTCTCGGACCCCGGCAAGGCTAGGAGTCGCCAAATTTGCCGAATCCGTCAGTGAAGGGGACGTAGATCCCCCAGCAACCAAGTCCCGATTGACGGCAACAGCCCGACCATTACAGGGGAGACACCGCCACCGCCAGGGCACCAGTTTCCCCAGGGCCAGCGCCTGCGGGCAAAGTGTAGAGCTCCTCCGGCCCAGATTGCAGTCGGGGAGCGGGTAACCGGAGGGAATCCACCGCTACCATCAGTCAACACAGGTGCAAGGAAGAGAGACATCACCGTCACCTACCGGGAGTGCAGGTGCAGCCGTCTGTGGGACCGTCCTACCAGCCGTTTGGTTTACCGTACAAACTGTGTCCAAGTCTCAGGCTGAGTGAGTACCACAGTGCCGCAAGGCACAGCGCTGCCCCCGCGTCCCTGCGCCCTCCAGGCCCTACACTTTACATCTCTTCACTGGGCCCCGGGATCACCAACCCCTACCCATGGAGGGGCAACACAACACCTGGCTGCTCCGCATCACCATCCCCGGGATCCCCCACACTGAGCAGCGGTGGTGCAATCACCACAACCGTGGGTGGCGTCACGAACTATAACAATCACCACACCCAACAAACACCCCCCTTTCACTCACGGGCAAGGAGTGTCGCTCGAGAAACCCCGGGATCCGGCCTACGGCTCGAGCCACCAGGAGCAGCTGCCGGACCCGAGCAGAAGGGGTGAGCGCGGTGTGCTGACACCCTCCTCCCCGCCCGCGACAGATACAGTCTTGTACTTTCTTTCTGCTAACCAGTATAGCACATTGCTTGTACTGTAATCTGCCTGGGCAGTATTCCTACTCCACATTTGGCTTAGTTCTGCCCGTATTTTGTGGAGAATAGATTTGGGGTGTGTGGGCTTTTTTTTGTATATTGTACCAGAATAAAGGTTGTCATACTGTATTTATACATCTTTTTTTTGTCTTTATACTGTCTCCTGCACACCAACAATTCTATTGTAAGCGATCGTGCAGTTGTTTTTTACTGTACAGTATTTTGTATTAGTGTACTGTAATAATTTTATATCAATACTGTACATTATTTTATATTATTGTAATAAGTTTATATAAATCCAGTAAATAATTTTGGGTTGTCAAACGAATTGTTTGAGTTTCAATTATATCATGGGAAAAATTAACCTTGATATAACAGTAACTTGGTTTAAGAGCAACCTCCCAGAATTGATTTAATTATGCTCGTAATCCAAGGTTCCACCAATAATTAATTGAAAGGGGGGGTGTTCAAAATAATATCAGTGTGGAGGTAAATAAGTGTGGTCAGTCATTCTGTGAAGAAACCGGTGTGAAACAGGTGGCCCTTATCTAAGGGTGAAGCTGGCACACGTTGTACATGTAGATGTTATCTGGATGGAGCATATGTTGTTGTAATACCTCTATTTAATGCTCACCGTTGATTGTGCCTTTCATGATGTGTAAGCTGCCCATGTCACAGGCATTACAGCTATATAACATCAAAGAAGAATTCACCTTTATTGGTAATTTCTTTAAAATCATCCAAGAAAATATTGCATGATTCATGAGTAATATAGCAGGTGACATTCACCAAGTCTAAGGGGTACTTTGCACGTTGCGACATCGCTACTTCGATATCGTCGGGGTCAAATCGAAAGTGACGCACATCCGGCACCGGTAACGACGTCGCAACGTGTAAAGCCTAGGAGAGAAGATGAACGAGCGTGAAACAGTCAAAAATTGCTGATCTGTGTCACGTCGTTCATTTTCATGATGTCGGTGCGTTCGCAGGTACGATATTGTTTGTCGTTCCTGCAGCTCCACACATCGCTGTGGGTAAACCCGCAGGAGCGACAAACATCTCCTTACCTGCGTCCACCGGCAATACAGAAGGGAGAAGGTGGGCGGGATGTTATGTCCCTCTCATCTCCGCCCCTCCGCTTCTATTGGCCGGCTGATTATTGACGTGGTAGTGACGTCGCTGTGACGCCGAGTCCACCGCCTCCTTGATGGAGGAATTGTTCAGCAGTCATAGCGACCTCGTCGACCAGGTATGTGCATGTGACTCTGCCGTAGCGATAATGTTCACTACAGCAGCTCGCACTACATATCGCATGTGCGACGGGGGCGGGGACTATCGCGCTCAGCATCGCTAGCATTTACTAGCGATGTCGCAACATGCAAAGTACCCCTAAGAGCGTTATGCTCGAAATGCATCTGAGGTGAGCCTTACGACTCATATGAACCTGCTATATTACTATTTTCTTGGATGATTTTAAAGAAATTACCAATAAAGGTGAATTATATTATAAAGAAAAAAAATTCTGGAAGCTGGATCATTTCTTCTTGTTTCACTTGTACCTGACGCTAAAGCAGCAGTGGGATCCTGTGCTTTCTATTACCGACAGAACTGAGCAGTCTCCGGGGTGAGATGGATTATTTTTTCCAAACTATATGTTCACAGATAATGACTTCTGGAAATATTTCTGAGCCAAGCATTCATCTGAATGACCAAATCATGGCTATTTTTAATACAGTACCATCTGAGGACATGTAGATTACAAACATCCAATACTGAATGTCCGCCTTGTTCCTTGTACACATTGACTACTCCAGAATCTCTGAATCTTTTGATGATATTATGCTCTGTAAATGTTGGATATTCAAAGTGTTCACAATTTTTCATTGACATATATTTTTCTTAAATTGTTCCATAATTTTTAGACACAGATTGATGAGCTCTGACCATCATCGCTTCTAAGAGACTCTGCCTCTCTTAAGCCTGCTTTACACGTTGCAATTTCGCATACGATATCGTATGCGATTTGCAACGCCCCCATCGTATGTGTGGCACGTTCAATTTGTTGAACGTGCCACACAAACAATTAACCCCCGTCACACATACTTACCCTTCCATACGACCTCGATGTGGGCGGCGAACGTCCACTTCCTGGAGTGGGAGGGACGTTCGGCATCACATCGACGTCACGCGGCAGCCAGCCAATAGAAGCGGAGGGGCGGAGCTGAGCGGGATGTAAACATCCCGCCCACCTCCTTCCTTCCGCATTGCTGGCCGGGAGCCGCAGGACGTAGGTAAGATCTGTTCATCGTTCCTGGGGTGTCACACACTGCGATGTGTACTACCCCGGGTACGATGAACAATCTGACGTACAATTCATGAGGAATGTACGATGTGTATGCGATGAACGTTTTACCGTTCAATAGCAATCGCACGTAGCTGTTACACACTGCAATGTAACTTACAATGCCGGATGTGCGTCACTTACGACGTGACCGCGCCAACACATTGTAAGATACAATGCAGCGTGTAAAGCGGGCTTAACATGCTCTTTTTATGAACAGTCATGTGAGTTTGAAAATTGACTCTGTCAATCAAGTACAGGGGAAAAAAGGTAGCAGACCGTAAGATCATATCAAGGGTTTACTGCCTTTTTCTCCCTCAAGTGGGTGTTTATCTACCTGGGGTTTTTCTATCCTTATTGTGACCCTCTTTTTCATGTGATGTAATATTATATTTATTAGATTTAAATTGTTTTCAATAAATATACTACTTTTATTAATTCTAAAGATTTCCTTGATGACTTTTTTTCTGTTGCTCTTGCCACACGTTGTTTTGTTAGTCTTCTGCGCATCCCACTGGATGTGACTTTTGGAGGTGCCTATCTTGACTGAGACGGCCCCTGACCTCTATTGATTTTTTTTATGTCTTTTGAATCGCGTATTGATTATTTTATTGCAATGTAGCGGCGGCCCCAAACAATTAATTCTGCAGTTTAGATTTTTTTTTTTCCGTTACACTGTTTACTAATCAGATTAATTTATTTTATATTTTGATCGATTGGACAGTTCTGAATGCAGTGATACCAAATTTGTGGGGTTTTTTATCTTTATTTCTTTTTAATTTCAGTGGGGTGAAAAAGGAAGTGACGTGAACTTGTGTGTTGTTTTTTTCATATTGTTAAAAACATATTGTTAAAAACATTTTTTTTTTAAAAACTTTTTATTGTACCTAGTAGTCTCATTAGGATACCTGAAGTTGCCATGGCCTGATCACTTGTGCTATACACAGCAGTGCATCAGCAGAAATTACGATCTCTCATGAATGCCGGCTCGCAGCCAGCATTCACAGGAGGATCGTAATGACAAAGGGGTCAACAGCTGCCCACTGGCTGTCATGACAACCCATCGGTGCCCCGCGATGACACCACGGGAGCACTGATCAGTGCGAGAAATGGCACAATGCCCGCAGGCGTGCATTAAATCCCACTGTCGGAGATTGACAGCTACATTTAACATGATTAACAGCAGCTGGCGGATCTCTAATCCATCCTCACCTATTAGAGGCACAAGTTGGCTGATCGTATCAAGCGACATCTGTAGGGAAAGTTGCAGGCTTATCATGTGAGCCCGCATCAAACCAAGGGACACAACTAGTGATGAACAAGCATGCTCGGCACTGCTTGGTACTTAATCGAGTATCGAGGTGCTCAGCTCACTGGGTATTCGGTTAAGTATCTTGGAATTTGGGCACCATGCTCAAGTCCTCGCCCCACATGTTTTGTGACTGTTTTTGTCACACGACATTTTGTTCTAGACTCGCCGAGTGTCATGTCGGCATCAGACGCTGTTCAGACCACAGACTCTAACACTCCTCACTATACTTTCTCTGGTGCTTCTGAGTTGTGGAGGCAGGCTCAGGCGTCAACCAGCTGTGTGCGCATTAGTGATTGGACTAGCAGAAGTTTATTTCTGCTACCTTACTTTTTACCTTTTTGATCACATGCTGTTTTTAAGATGGAGGAATTTGTCTTCCTGTGCCGGCTATAGCTTTCTGCTCCACCGGTCTGTGTGCTGGTGTTTTCCAGTCCGGTGATTTACGCCATGCTGATTGGTGTGCAGTGGAATTCCTCCTATCGTCTGGTTATTTTCTCCCTGCTTTAGTTTTCCTCTTTATCACTTGTTGTCTGATTACTCTGTGTGAGCATGCTGTGTTATAGTTTGGTTCCCGTTTGTCTATTACTGTTGGTGTTTACATGCTACTGTCTCAGCTCCCCTGGTGTAGTGAGCGAGGGGGTACTAGATCAGAGCTTATGATCTACCCATAATACCCATATCCATTTCTACCATAATCAGGATAAAGGGTACAAAGGTGGCCCAGACATTGTCCCCATCAGACTTATCTTTGGGATCAGGGACAGTTAGGGACCCTCTAGACTGAGGGACAGTTTATGAGCCCAGGTCCCCTAGTATCCCATGCCAGGCCTGTGAGAGTACTGCAGTCTCTAAATATGCGAGGATTGCCTCCTCCCTGAAAATATTGTAGGTAGGCCTTCTGCTGGAGAAGGGATAATGTATTAGAGTGATTTTAGCCTTACAATCCATGCTGCTGCAATTTAAAATATCTATTATATTCTCTAATAATACCACTCTTAGTTGCATTTAGTGTAGGGCTAGTTGCCGGAGAAGGTATGGTGTATTAGAGGCATGTGGCCGGGAAATCTAGCCTTACAGATCTTGTTGCTGCTATGTAAAAAATATTTTCTATTCTCTAATACCGCTCTTAGCTGCACCTACTGTAGGGAGAGCTGGTGGAGAAGGTATAGTGTATTAGAGACATCTAGGCAGTGATTATTGCCTGCCATTCCTTGCTGCTGTTACGTTAACCCAAAAGTCCTTTTTATGGCAAGTTCAAATCTATTCTATTTCTCAATTTTACCATTCTTAGCTACAATTAGTGTAGGGAGAGCTGCTGGAGAAGTGATAGTATATTAGAGACATGTAGGCAGGGATTCTACGAGGGGCTGCTGATAAGTCTTTGGCTTTACCCAGAAAGAAACGAGATAAGATGATGAAACTTTATATTCATTCCACATACTCTCCACTGATGTCAACACACTTCTTACATGGGTATTCCAAGTTCTGTAAGCCTAGCAAAAAGAAGTATTTCGATTCTGCCTCAAATCAGGCATCTGTAGTAGCCATGTAATAAGAAATGGTGTGAAATTTGGTACCATTGAGGTGTTTCTTCAGGTTTGGAAACAGATGATGGTCGGAGGGAGCTCAATCTGGTAAATAAGGTGGGTGGTCAACCATCTGGAAGCCCAGCTCTGCCAGTTTTGCCGTGGTCGCTTGTGCAGTGTGAGCGGAGGCGTTGTATTGCAGGAACAAGATTCCTTTGGACAGCTTGCCGCACCTTTTGGCCTTCAGAGCTGCCTTCAATTGGTCCAAAAGTTCAAAGTAATACCTTGCATTGATGGTGGAACCCCTTTAAAGGTAGTCCACTAGCAGCACGCCCTCCTTATCTCAGAACACAGATGCCATCACCTTAAGGCCCCGTCACACACAGAGATACATTTTTGGCAGATCTGTGGTTGCAGTGAAATCATGGACATATTGTTCCATTTGTACACAGCCACAAACCTGGCACTGATTGTCCACAATTTCACTGCAACCACAGATCTGCCGCAGATTTATCTCTGTGTGTGACAGGGCCTTAAGTGGCTGATTTTTGCACCCTTAACGTCTTTGGACTAGGAGAGCCACTGTGCCTCCACTCTTTTGAATGCTCCTTGTTTTCAGGGTCATACAATAAATCCAAGTCTTATCCATCGTGACTAGTTGATCCAGGAAGTTCTTATCAGTCCGGAAATGCTGACAAATGGACCAGGAAGTTTTCACTCGCATGCTTCTCTGATCTGTTGTCAAACATTTGGGGACCCACTTTGCAGATCGCTTCCTCATGTCCAAATGTTCATCGATAATGACACAAACACATTCACAGTAAATCCCCATGATGTCTGCTATTGCTATAGCTGAAATTCGTCGATTCCCCAGCATGAGGTTGTGCACAACATCGACGATCTCCGGAATAACAAACACTCTCGGTCGTCCAGGACGTTTTCATCATTGGTGCTGAAGTGGCTCGATTTAAATTTGGAAAACAGTTCTTATCTGTGGAATATGAAGGGCATTGATCCCCCAATGCCTGTGACATATCAAAATGAATATCCTTTGCGGACTTTCCTTGCAGAAACAAGAATTTTATCACTGCTCTGCTCTCAGTTGCTGTGAATATCACATTAGACTCCGTCATTTTATTTTCCCGCGTGCATAGAACACTGTTGCCATAGGCAACAAACACAAAATTTTGAAAACATATATTAGACACATAAGGCTTTCATGTCATGTAACATTTGTTACCACAGAAACAAAAAAGATCACAAAGCCAAAGACTTAGCAGCCCCTCGAAGCCTTACAGCTCATGCTGCTACATAAAAAAATCTATTCTATTCTATAATAATACCTCTTGTAACTGCATAATGTAGGGCAAGCCTCTTGAGAAGGGATAGTGTATTAAAAACAACACGTAGACAGCAATTGTAGCTCTACAGATCTGGCTGCTGCTATTTTAACGCAAAAGACCTTTTCAGGACTAATTCTAATCAATTCTTTACTCAAATAATACCACTCTTAGCTGTAATTAGTGTAGGGAAAGCTGGTGTTGGAGGGATAGTGTATTAGCGACATCTATGCAGTGATTATTGCCTTACATTCCTTGCTACTGTTGTGTTAACCCAAAACTCCTTTTCATCGCTAATTCAAACCTATTCTAGTCTCTAATAATATCACTCACTGCAATTAGTGTAGTGAGTGCTGGTGGAGAAGGGAAAGCGTATTAGAGGTATCTAGGCGGGGATTATAGCCTTAAGGCTACTTTACACACTGCGATATCGGTCCCGATATCGCTAGTGTGGGTACCCGCCCCCATCTGTTGCGCGACACGGGCAAATCGCTGCCCGTGTCGCACAACAGCCGTCACACATACTTACCTGTCCAGCGACGTCGCTGTGACGGGCGAACCGCCTCCTTTCTAAGGGGGCGGTCCGTGCGGCGTCACAGCGACGTCACTGAAGCGTCACTCAACCGCCCAATAGCAGCGGAGGGGCGGAGATGAGCGGGACGTAACATCCCGCCCACCTCCTTCTTTCCGCATAGCGGCCGGGAGGCAGGTAAGGGGAGCTTCCTCGTTCCTGCGGCGTCACACGCAGCGATGTGTGCTGCCGCAGGAACGAGGAACAACTTCGTTACTGCTGCAGTAACGATTTTTAAGAATGGACCCCCATGTCGCCGATTAGCGATTTTGCACGTTTTTGCAACAATGCAAAATTGCTTATCGGTGTCACACGCAACGGCATCGCTAATGCGGCCGGATGTGCGTCACAAATTCCGTGACCCCAACGACTCCGCATTAGCGATGTCGCAGCGTGTAAAGCCCGCTTTACACCCCTTGCTGCTGCCACCTAAAACCATTAGTCCTTATCAGTCTCTTACCTGCATTTAGTGTAGGGTGAGCTGCTGAAAAAGGGATAGTTTTGCATTAGAGGCAAATAGGCAGGGCTTATTGCCTTAAAGTCCTTGCTACTGGAACCTAACACTAAAAGCCCTTTCCAGGCCTACATCTATTCTATTCCCTATTAATTCCGGTGTCAGATGCATTCAATGTGGGCATAGCTACTGGAGAAGGGAGAGCTTTGGATTAGAAAAATATGCTCAGGATTTATTGCTTTAAAGTCCTTCTATAGATATACTGTGGCTGCAGTCTAACTGCATTGCTCAGGGCACAGGTTATATTACGGGACATGTGCTGGTGTAAGGTGGGGAAGGCACACTGGGAAATATAGTGGTACCTGGTGACCGAATACCGCAGGGGAGCCACTGCCATAAGGTTGCAGGAAAACGTCCGTATCCACACGCCTAAACAACAATATTTGCAGGGTAAACAATCAGGATATGTAAGCACGTAGCACCTTGTGTCATTTGTTTCTCCATCTTCACCTGGTCCATTTGCAAAGTTTTCTCTTTAATTATGAGCAGCGAGTGTTTGAGTACACACAGAAGAGGGATGATTACACTGATCATGGCGTCATCGCAGCTCACCATATTGATTGATTCCTCAATGTTTTGTAGAACTTCACAGATGTCAGACATCCATGCCTACTCATTGGTTCCTATGTGCAGTGGCTAAACAGAATCCCGTGGGGAATGTTGTAGCTGGTATTCAACTACTGCTCTCTGCTGTGCACAAGGCCCTGCCAACATCCGTAATGTTGAGTTCCAGCTCATGGTCATGTCACACACCAGTCGGTGAGCTGGCAGATGGAAGCCCTGCCGCAGCACTGTCAGACCGGCGACATCTGTAGCTGACTTGCAGAGATGGAGGCACATGCAGTGTAACTTTACAAGTAGCTCAAAAATTGTTTAAAAGAACTGAAGTCCTCAGTGGTTGATACCTTTTAATGGCTAACTGAAAAGATGGTAATAACAGCAAGCTTTCGAGACTACGCAGGTCTCTTCTTCAGGCTCAATATAACACAAAATCTGAAGAGTCACATATTTATACATGACAGGACATAGAATGGGGCAGTAAATAAAACAAGTTATGTGAAGCAGAACTATCACTATGGCAAGAGGACAAACAGTTGTGGCCATAAATATTTCTGCAGCTCAGTGTGAAAGTTTTATTGTCCTCTGATTAGGGTCTGGTCCAGGGCTGTGATGCCCCTGGATGGTCAGAGGAGCACATCTCTTAATTGATGTAAAAAGACATGAATCCATGAGATTTTTTTTTTTTTTTTTATTGCACTATTCTAAGTTTTTTTTTTTTTTTTACTGCACTATTCTAATTTTTTTTTTTTTTTTTTTTTTTTTTTTACTGCACTATTCTAAGTTTTTTGTTTTTTTTTACTGCACTATTCTAAGTTTTTTTTTTTTTTTACTGCACTATTCTAATTTTTTTTTTTTTTTTTTTTTTTTTTACTGCACTATTCTAAGTTTTTTGTTTTTTTTTACTGCACTATTCTAAGTTTTTTTTTTTTTTTACTGCACTATTCTAAGTTTTTTTTTTTTTTTTTTTTTTTACTGCACTATTCTAAGACCTGTTGTGTATAAATATGTGACTCTTCAGATTTTGTGTTATACCATGCCTGATGAAGAGACCTGAGTAGTCTCGAAAGCTTGCAATTATTACCATCTTTTCAGTTAGCCATTAAAAGGTATCAACCACTGAGGACTTGAGTTCTTTTAAACAATTTTTTTTATGAATCCATGAGACACATTCATTCCTGCTCTGAATGTGTCAAATGTCATCATAAGTTTGTACTCCTATAGTCCCAGAGAGATAGGAGACTATGGGAGTACAAACTTATGATGACATTTGACACATTCAGAGCAGGAATGAATATGTCTCATGGATTCATGTCTTTTTACATCAATTAAGAGATGTGCTCCTCAGACCATCCGAGGTCATCACAGCCCTGGACCAGACCCTGATCAGAGGACAATAAAACTTTCACACTGAACTGCAGCAATATTTATGGCCACAACAGTTTGTCCTCTTGCCATAGTGATAGTTCTGCTTCACATAACTTGTTTTATTTACTGCCCCATTCTATGTCCTGTCGTGTATAAATATGTGACTCTTCAGATTTTGTGTTATATTGAGCCTGAAAAAGAGACCTGAGTAGTCTCGAAAGCTTGCAGTTATTACCATCTTTTCAGTTAGCCATTAAAAGGTATCAACCACTGAGGACTACAGTTCTTTTAAACAATTTTTTATCTCTACTGGCTAACACGGTACAAAGATATATTTTACCTGTATCAAGTAGCTCAAGCAATTCCGGGCAGGTTTTCAGAAACCGCTTCACTACTTGAGCATGTGGGCCAGGCCTGGTATGTATGCAAGCTTGTCAAGCTTCAGAGCGGCCACCAGATTATGGCTATTATCACACACCACCATGCCTAGTTGTAGATTAAGGCTAGTTTCACACTTGCATTGAACGGCATCTGTTGCATTGCGTTGCATGATGGATGCAACAAATGCGTTGCATATAATGGAACAACAGATGCAATGGATCATACAAAACAACGAACAACGTAAAGCTTTTTCTTTTTTCTTCTTCTTCTTTACAGTTTTACCGGCAGCAGACTATTGTGAACGATCAGCTGATCACCCGGCGGCCGGGCGCTCAGCTGAGCGCTCTCACATGCTGGTTGCTGGGCGCTCAGCTGAGCGCTCTTACATGCCGGCGGCCGGGCCCTCAGCTGAGAGCTCTCACATGCCGGCGGCCAGGCGCTCAGCTGAACGTTCGGCCACCGAGAGACAAAATAAAGTTTTTGTGATAAAAAAATAAAAAAGATGAGCATGCGCAGTGAAAAATAGAGGATTCCGCCGCTCAAAAAACGTTACATGCTGCGTTCCTGCCACCCGGCGGACGCAACGCAGCGTCGGCCAGCGGAAGCAACGCAGGTACTTTTGGCACAATCCGTCATCCATACAAGTCTATGGGAAACAGCGGAATCTGTTAACTGATTCTGCTGTTTTCCAAAAGGGCGGATTGTGATGGAAGGAAAAAACGCAAGTGTGAAAGTACCCTAAGCGGTGTGAGTCACAGTTCTATCTGGTCTGTTATAACTTTCAACAACTCTGAGGAAGTGTGCTGTTTATCTGATTCCAGCGTGCCGCCCCCGCGACAGCCGACGGGCTGCTGGGATCCGGATCTGCAGTGGTTCGAGGGGTCTCCGGACCCCGAGGCGGGGTCTCGCGGCCTCTCGAAATAAAAAGGGGGGGGAATGTTTTGGGATAATGTTCTTGACGCCACCCACGATGTGGTAACGTGAGGGACCACTGCTGCCGGTTTGGGGAACCCGGGGATGGTGATGTGCGGCAGCTGAAGTTGTTAACCCCTCTGTGGGCAGGGGGGGTGGTGTCCCGGGGCCCGGTGATGGATAGCATGGGAACCCGTCGGGTGCTAGTGGGGGTAACGCGTACTCACACAGTCCAAAGTCACTGACGCTGACACCAGGTAAACCAAACTCTTGAGCACTCTGATGTCCTTGGACGCTGGATCCGTGTCCTCTTGGTGTTGCCTGTTGACCTGAATCCTTGTCCCTTGGCACTGTGTGTCCTACGTGTGGATACCTTACACTTGAAGCATTTCGGGTCCCGCTCACCTACATGGCTAGCAGGGGGGGCTTGCTCTCAGGGTTCACGCTTGGGATTTTCTGGACGGTTGTGGGAAGTCCTATCCCCCTCGTTGCGCTAGTACCCCGATTCTGGAGCGGGTGGGGAACGGTTCCTGAAGATTTCTTTCCCATCGGGTGAATTACTGGGCTGCGTGAAGCTACTTCCCAGCCTAGGGTCCGTGTACCCCGTTGTGCCCTGGTCCCTGCCCGGTTGTAGCACAAGGCAGCTGGCCTGCTCTCTCTTTAGCAGCACCGTGCTCCCTGCCACTACCCCCTGCGATCGGAGTTCCAGCTCCTTCTGGCCAGGCCAACGTCTGGCACCTGGGATGGGTACAGGAGCCCAGCTCCACAGCGTGACCTGGACTGTCACCTCTGTCTCTCCTTCCACCTCCACTCTCCAACTCTACAACTCACTAACTGCACTGACACTTCTGCCCTCCTTCTACCAGCCCTCCATCTGGTTGGCCCTATTCCCCTCGGGCTGCCCAATGGGTGTTTGGTGAGTGTGGTGCAGAGTGCTCCTCAGGATTTGTGTATACCTTTTGGTAGCAACACCAAAGTGACAGGACCCATAACCAAGGAGGAGCGGCTACTATGCAGAAGGGCAGATTGCACGGCACCCTTGTGACGACCTGATAGGCCAGGGCGTAAGACCAGCAATGTGTCACTTACTAGGCTGTGTCTTCTCAGCAGGAGATTATCACTAGAGGACTAGGTGTTTTTTTGTCTCTTAGTCCTCCTGCTCTGTAAGTTCACCTCCACTACTGATTGGCAGCTTTCTGTCAATGCACAGTATACACAGAAAACTGCCATTCAATGATATGAGCGGGGCTATACACAGCTCAGCCTTCTGAGCTCTGCTAGATCTGCAGCAGAGAGCACAGTGATTGTATCAAAACAGCAGAATGCAGACCAGTAAGAGACACATTGCTGGAATCAGGGTCTCAGCCCCTACATCATGCTACTGATAGATTACTTAGCAATAACTTGCTGACAGATTCATTTTAATTAAAATGAATAGCTTGTATGCAATACTGTATTTTCCCTGCCTCTGCTGTGCATGCGTAACTACTGATAATTGAAATGAGAATATTAGGACCGAATAACTATCATGGCGACTCCAGACTCTGTTCACATTGCAGAGTCTGGCAGGCAACCTGATGCTTCTTAGTTGCTCAGACAGAGCCAGGCGGTGACTGTTTATTGCTCTCTGGTCCTGGGTTTAGCAAGAGTTAATTCCTGCTGGCTGGTGAATTTCTACTGGGGTCACATGTTGCAGATATCCTGTCATAGCCTCTTCTGCCATATAGAATATGGTGGAACCTAGCCTCACATGACGAAGATAGCTCTATCTTTGCTCCAGTGACATCGGTCTCAGTGCATGGTGATCCAGTTGTTGGTGAACTGTTCTATGCTAATTTGTGTGCTATGGAAATATCCTTATTGTTTCTTTATTTCCTGCCTGTTCTTTATTTCTCCCTTAGCTCATATTGTCTTTTCCCCTGTGTGTGCATGCAGTGAATTTGATCCTTTGTTTTCCTCTTTCTGTCGGTATTTGTGGGATTCTTTACTCCATTCCCAGGCCTCCGTGGGGGTGGGAAGAGGGGGTGTTAGACCAGGGCTGCTCAGGAGTTAGGGCTATGGCGGAGGTCCAGACCTGGCTACCATTAAGACTACCTCTAACAGTTTAGGGTTGCCAGTCTAAGGGCCAGTCTAGGTGACCTTCCTCCTGGTTACCGTGTCATACCCGTGACAATAACAATGATATTTTTTCCTGTTGGATAATAGATATACTGTATTTTATTTGTAATACTTGACACAAGCATATGATTTTTGTAACACGACAAAAGGTGAATTGTGTAGACCCCTCATTCCCGTAGTTGGTCTTTCCAATGAATGCTAATTATACAATTGGCCATCCTTTAGCTGACTTCAGCATTGCACTATACAATTTGTAGGTTTTGCAGAACATTAAGCTTAGCATACTGTGTGATGAATGGCAGTCCACTGTGATAAGTCTTATTCCGTGCATTATGCATCCACAAGCTCCGAAGCCATATAAACCCTGCTTGACATTTAATATTATTTTTAAGGTAAAAACTGTATAATCCATAATTACAAAGGCAGAATATGTACATAATCCCCCCCTATGTAGTTATGTATGAATTATGTATTATGAGACATAAGAACTTTAATAGCATCTGCAGTATCATATATATATATGCAGGGGTCAATGCATTTATTCTTTGGCTCCTTTAAATTTTTTTCCCTCTTGGATGCCTAAATAATAAAACTGTTTCATGCTTATATGATATAAAAGTAGATGATATCTATTGATTTTCTTTTTTACAACATTTTTTTTTATATGCTCAGATGTTGAGTTTACAAACATGTTAAGAATTAAATGGGTTGGCGGAGTAAATGTCAAATCATTCGAGAAAAATAAGAAAAGCTTGTATTCACCTCCTGCACCGGTGCCCTTGCAGCATTGCTAGCGCTAGGTCTCTCGGTGCTCCTATAATATTGTTATCCACTGATTGGCTGCTGGACTCACATGACACAACAATGTCTTGATGGCGCCAAGCAAACCCGGTGTTAGTGCCACGCCCCAGGGCCTGCAGGAGAGCTGATCGGACCCAGGCGTCCGGTTCTCAGAGTCTATGTCAGTGGTGGCCAGTGCCCGGTTCCGTGACCCCAGGGGCCGCTTGTAAAAGTGGTTATATTTACAGGGGATAGATAGTTTTCAATGTCCGTGACACTACTTGCGGTATGCGGCAATGTGTAGAAGCCGGCGCTGCATAGTCTCTCACTGCTGGGGCTGGTGTTAGTACGCAGATTAGGTGACAATGCCCTCCGCAAGTAGGGCTGAGCCCCAGTGTGGATGTTGACTGTGGTAGGGGTGCAGAAAGAAATCAGACGTAAACAGGGACTGTGGTGCAACTTGTTCTTTACTTAGTGCTCTGGTACAGCAACCCGGTTCGTGCTGGTTCTGTGGGTCCTGGGTTCCCTTAGTTCCAGTGCTGGTATGGCGACCCAATGAGCTCTTCCTCCTTTACACTTTATTAAATTTGGGGTCCCTGTGGCCTGGAGTGTCTTAGGGTCCCTCCCTGGTCTTTACGTCTGTCTCTTCCTCAAGTACGTCTGGCAGGCAGCTTGAACCAATATAAGGGTTGGATTCCTGTCCCTGTTCCTTGTTTCCCACTTTGCTACTGTGGCCTTTACTCTTTGGTGGTGATGGGCTGTGAAAGTCCCCGATCACCTGCAGGATTATCGGATGGGCCTTGAGCTTCCTTCTGAACTAGGGTCCTGTACCCCGCCGTGCTCGGTCCCTTAGGGTACTGGCTCTCTTCCCCTTCAGGCGACCGGTCTCCTCTTTAATTCACTGGGCTCTCCTTCTGACCCTACACACACACACACCGACCATCTTCGTCAATCGACTCTTCCTTCACCTCCTACCATCCTCTCAGACTACTCTCAACTGTCAAAACTAACCACACCTCTCTCCTGAGCTTCCGGCTACCGAATTGGGCAGGTCCCCAGCCAATAGGCAGCTACCCCTCTAAACCTGTTGCTAGCCTGTTGCTCAGCCTGGGAAGAGGGCAGTTTATGTGTCTGTAGTGCAGTTACCCGCATTGGTATTCGAGGAACCCGGGATAATGCAGTCCTCTGCGGCACCTGTTACCCCAGGGTGCTGCATTATTAATGCTGGAACTACGCCAGTGCAAAATGTTTACTTGAAGGACCTGGGCATTTGTGACGCCCTGGGCAAGCCAGGGGTCACAGGTCATGACACCACCACACCCTACATCCCGGATAGGTACACCAAAGCTACACCAGAAATCCTTGTTGCCTTCCTTCAGGGACTGATGTCCACACCAGGGGGTGGGCCAGGTGGTTGGCTCCGCCCACCGAGGAGTTCACAGCCCTGGAGGCGGAAAACCAGGCAGATCAGATTAGAGTTGAAGTGAGAGTGAAGTGGGAGAGGAGCAAGAGAGAGGAGTTGAAGTGAAGGAGAAAGTGACAGTTTGAAAAGCCTGAAGTTAGTCCGGGTGTGTGCCCCGGACTGAGACAGTAAGGTTAGCAGACGGTGGTGACCGTCTGCAGGAGAGGCTGATTGGAGGTTGCCGAAAGGACCGTGGACGGGTGGTGGCCCGGCGGTACCGGACCGGTATACAAGGAGAAGCCAGCACCATTGGCAGGGGCCTTTCGGATCCCGGCAAGGCTAGGAGTCGCCGTGAATTTGCCAAATCCGTCAGTGAAGGAGACCTCCGGGTCTCCCAACAACTAAGTCCCGATTGAAGGCAACAGTCCAACCGTAGGAGAGAGACACTGGATCACAGGTAACCACCATACCATACACATTGTACCAACGGTATTGGGGGACAGACGAGCTGGCTCCCCCAGATACTAGTATAACACTGATTGCTGCTGATGGACTCCCACTGACCCAAGTGGGGTATAAACAAGTGGCCATGACTGTGGGGCGAGCTGAACTGCAACACCAGGGTATGATTGTGATCATGAATAAACCCAGTGATCATAACCCAAAGATAGTACTGGGAACCAATGTGATGGAGCACTGTATGGGTGATGTGTTGGCCCTACTGCAGCAGCTGGCCGCCACGGCGGCGGGAAGCCGACAGAGAGCTGTGCAGCGTGAGATCCGAGCCTTGATGTACCGTCAGCATGTGAACTCAACAGGAGGAGAGATTGGTGGAGTGAGAGTGATGGATGCTGCTCCGTTGATTGTGGCCCCTAGGAGTGAGATGATGATTTGGTGTAGGGCAGCAGTAGGGCCTCAGGGGCGTGACTACCCTGCCATGATAGAGCCCATGCCCTCCGAGCACTGGCCCACAGTAATGGCCGCCCGAGGGGTGGTAGATGTAAAAAAGGGGAGAGTGCCCATGAAGGTGCTGAACTGTGGGGAGGAAGAAGTCAGGCTTCCCCGGTATGCTACCCTTGCCAAGTTGCTCACCCTGGACCCCCACACCATCCACGGGGCAGCTCCTCCAGTTTCCCCACCTGCTACCAGCCCCCACCCGCCCCAAGGGGAGTTAGACGGGTGGCACCAACAGTTACACGTGGGCACTAGAGATGAGCGAACCGGTCCCGGTTCGGCTCGAGGTCGGTTCGCCGAACGGAGATCCCGTTCGAGTTCGGCTCGTCGAACGTTCGACGAACCGAACTCGAACTGCATAGGAAACAATGGCAGGCAATCACAAACACAGAAAAACACCTAGAAAACACCCTCAAAGGTGTCCAAAAGGTGACAAACAACTCACAACACAACACAAACACATGGGAAAGTGACAAGGACATATACTCATGCGAAAACAAAACAGCTGGACAAGGAAAAAGAGGAGAACACACAGATATATGAGTATATGCAAGGAAACATCGATTCCATTATTGTGCAACTTGAGCCCTGCTCATTTTAGGCTTCCAATCTGGATAAATTGCCTGAGCTCGCCACGTACGCCTTGGGGATCTTGTCATGTCCTGCAGCCAGCGTTCTCTCGGAACCTGTCTTCAGTGCTGCTGGGGGTCTGCTGGCAGATAAGCACATGCGTCTGTCCACTGACAATGTGGACATGGCTCTCAGAGGACTTTTCTTCCCCTGGGTCAGCCAGGGGAGGCGAAAGGCACGCGTATTTTTGAGAGTGCTTCATGCAAAGCATCTTTTTCATCTTGAAAATGGGGGTCAACTGATGCCAGTCAAGTGGGGTGTGTGTGGCCCAATTAGTGGAAACGAGGGAGACTGTGGTTGGAGTCCCCTCGCTGTGTTTCTAAAAGAACCAAGATGAACAAGTCATGGCTCTCAGAGGACTTTTCTTCCCCTGGGTCAGCCAGGGGACGGGAAAGGCACGCGAATTTTTGAGAGTGCTTCATGCAAAGCATCTTTTTCATCTTGAAAATGGGGGTCAACTGATGCCAGTCAAGTGGGGTGTGTGTGGCCCAATTAGTGGAAACGAGGGAGACTGTGGTTGGAGTCCCCTCGCTGTGTTTCTAAAAGAACCAAGATGAACAAGTCATGGCTCTCAGAGGACTTTTCTTCCCCTGGGTCAGCCAGGGGACGGGAAAGGCACGCGTATTTTTGAGAGTGCTTCATGCAAAGCATCTTTTTCATCTTGAAAATGGGGGTCAACTGATGCCAGTCAAGTGGGGTGTGTGTGGCCCAATTAGTGGAAACGAGGGAGACTGTGGTTGGAGTCCCCTCGCTGTGTTTCTAAAAGAACCAAGATGAACAAGTCATGGCTCTCAGAGGACTTTTCTTCCCCTGGGTCAGCCAGGGGACGGGAAAGGCACGCGTATTTTTGAGAGTGCTTCATGCAAAGCATCTTTTGCATCTTGAAAATGGGGGTCAACTGATGCCAGTCAAGTGGGGTGTGTGTGGCCCAGTTAGTGGAAACGAGGGAGACTGTGGTTGGAGTCCCCTCGCTGTGTTTCTAAAAGAACCAAGATGAACAAGTCATGGCTCTCAGAGGACTTTTCTTCCCCTGGGTCAGCCAGGGGACGGGAAAGGCACGCGTATTTTTGAGAGTGCTTCATGCAAAGCATCTTTTTCATCTTGAAAATGGGGGTCAACTGATGCCAGTCAAGTGGGGTGTGTGTGGCCCAGTTAGTGGAAACGAGGGAGACTGTGGTTGGAGTCCCCTCGCTGTGTTTTACATGCTTTTAGAAGGGCATGACATGGCTTGGAGGTTGACTTTCAGCATCTGCAAACTGTTGGCTACCAAAATGCTGCCTTTCCAACACCTGTGGTTATAGACAATGAGGAACATACTGATGAAGATGAGACGCAGATACCCGATTGGGATGACAACTTAAATATTCGGTCAGGGCAAGAAGAGGCTCGGTCTGAGGGGGAGGGGAGTGCAAACACAACAATTGATGATGAAGTTCTAGATCCCACCTACTGTCAACCCAAAGTCAGACACTCGAGGAGGTCAACAGAGGCGGTGGAGGAGGATGCAACCGACGACGAAGTTACCTTGCGCCTTCCTGGACAGAGTCGGAGCACTGGTAGCACGTCTACAACTGCATCCTCAGCCACCACTCTGCCTCTGAGCATTATTCGGGGTGGATCAACAGGTCGCATGGCCTCTAAGCCTTGCCTAGCCTGGTCCTTTTTTGACATAGAAAAAGATCGCCCAAATTATGTCATCTGTAAAATTTGTCATGGTTCTCTTAGTAGAGGTCAAAACCTCAGCAGTTTGACAACTTCTTCCATGAATCGTCACATGAATAAATATCATATGGCCCGGTGGGAAGCTCACCGTGCTGCAATGTGGCCTAGCGGAGCGAACCATCCACCGCCTGCCCCTTCCAGTGCATCTGCGCGCTCGTCATCTTCTAGGACTGTGGGGACAGCTGTCACACCTGTTTTTCCACCCACAACTTCCACCACTGTAACCGCAACAGGCAGTTTGCTTGGTAGGTCGTCAGTTGGTTTGGAAGGGGAAACAAGTGAGTGTGTACAGCTCTCTCAGACATCGATAGCACCAACGTTGGATGAAGGCAACATCATGTCTCGGCCTGCACTTTCCTCACAAACCTGCATTTTTCCAGGGACACCCTACTCAACACCGTCTACACACAGCAGCCAGATCTCTGTCCCTCAGATGTGGTCAAATAAAAGGCCACTTCCTGCGACCCATGACAAAGCTAAGAGGTTGACTCTATCCCTCTGTAAGCTGTTGGCTACCGAAATGCTGCCTTTCCGCCTAGTGGACACACAGGGTTTTAGAGACCTTATGTCTGTCGCTGTGATCCAGTACAAGATGCCCAATCACCACTGCTTCTCCAAGAAAAGCATGCCCGCGCTACACCAGCATGTCGCACACAACATCACCACTTCCTTGAGAAACTCTGTGTGCGACAGGGTGCATTTCAACACAGATACTTGGACCAGTAAGCATAGACAGGGTCATTACATGTCACTGACTGGGCACTGGCAAACTATGGTGAGAGATGGAGAAGGGTCTGCTGTACAAGTCTTGCCGTCCCCACGAGTTGTTTCAATCCTTCTTCTGTATGTAGAAGTTAATACACTGCTTCTGCCTCTTCAACCTCGTGTGGGTCCTCCACCTTGGCGCAAACCCTGTGTGGTCAGGCCACCCTTCCTTGTAACTGCGCACAAGGACTACCACACACCTCCTTACTATGCTGGCAGCAGAGCTCAATGCCATCAGGCGGTCAAAGTTTTACTTTGAAATGTATGGGAAATGTGAGTCACACCGCTGAGAAGTTGTGGACGGTTAGCTCTGGATACCGAGTTTCATCAATGGTTGTCTCCACTCAACCAGCAGCCAGGGAAGGCCGGGTGCGACAATGATGCAAACATGTGTGCGGCCCTTCGCTGTGACAATGTGACACACATAGCTTGTGTGGTTCACGTGTTGAACCTGGTTGTCCAGCAATTTTTAAAGCACTATCCTGGCCCACATGGCCTTCTGCAGAGAGCACGGTGTAACGCCTTCCTTAATCCACACACTCAGATGGGCTGTTAATGATAGGCTAGAGGGAAGCCACTCACCAAGCAGGACCCCTAGAACCCTGAAACCCTTTAACCCCTATACAGGGATTAGGAATTGCACAGGGCCCAAGGTGATTAATACCTGTGGAAGGCTGCAGTTCCAGAGAATAGTAGTCAGGCAGGGTCAAAACATTAATTGAGGAACAGGAACAGAATGGGACGGCCAGGACTTAATCAGAAAACAAGCAGAGGTGAAATGCGGATCGGCCAACAAGGTACGTAAACAGCAAGCAGGAAAAGTAGTCAGGTAACAAGCACACAAAATCATAAAACTGAACTGGGGGTAAAAGTAACCAGAGGTCATAGCTATGTCTGGCAGTGGTCTGCAAACAGGATGGGCATAAAAAAGGGTGTGGTGTCTTCCCATTGGTTGTAGCTGAATGATGGTACTTCATCTGTGAGATACCCACCAGCTACATTCAGCCAGAGATTCTGCATCTGTCAAGGTAATGCAGCCCAGTGGGTGAGCATAACCTGCGTCCATCTGCGCCGCTGGCATCGACTCCTCTCCCATCATCAGCACTATTCATGAAAGGAACACGTTGTCACCTGGCGACCGGAGTACAAATTGACGGAGCGGACTCCGTTGGTGACTTAACAGCCGTGTGCGGCAATGATGCAAACCTGGCTGCGGGCCATCGTCAGGGCAATGTGACACACGTGCCTTGTATGGCTCACGTGTTGAACCTAATTCTCAAGCAATTTTTAAAACACCATCACGGCCTACATGGCCTTGTGCAGCGTGCACGCTCGCTATGTGCTCACTTCCATCGTGCGCACACAGCAGCTCAACAACTTTCGTCGCTACAGAAGTCTTTAGGTCTGGTGGTTAAACGCCTGAAATGCGATGTGCCCACACGCAGGATTTTGAATCTGCACATGTTGCAGCGTTTGTGGCAGCACCGCCGAACCCTGCTGCAATACGTTATGACATATAGCCTGGGATAACTTGATCCAGAGGTGGTGCAGATCACGCTGCTGGAGTGGTGTCAGATCAAGGACCTATGCACCCTGCTACACAGTTTACAAATGTCGACGAAGATGTTTAGCACTGGCAATGTCATTCTCAGCGTGACAATTCTGGTCATCTACATGATGGAGCGCACTGTAATTATTATTCGGAGTCAGGTGTTGGGACAAGAGGAAGGGGAGGAAGTACAGGAGGAGTCATATGCGGAAGGGATAACAAGATCTACGAGGTCCAGATGGTCAGCAGCACCTATGCGGCAGTCATGGTGAGGGAGAGGGATTAACAAGGGCGCATAGTATCAGCAAAAAGTGTTGAGGAAGGTGCAGGAGCCCATGAAGAAATGGAGGACGAACTGGCGATGGGCATGGAAGACTCAGCAGATGAGTGAGAGCTTGCTCACATTTCGGTTGTGCGAGGTTGTGGGGAGAGGGCAGAGGAAGGAGGCACGATTCTCACCTCTCTGCCACCAACACACCAAGGACTTGGTCCTCCTGGATGCACAAGACACATGAGCGGCTTCTTGCTGCACTACCTACAACATGACCCTCGGATTGTACGAATTCAAAGTAATCCAGAATACTGGGTTGCCACACTGTTAGATCCCCGGTACAAGACAAAATTTGGCAAAATAATTCCTGCCATAGAAATGGACGCACGTATACAGGAGTATCTGCAGAATGTGGTACGCAATCTTAGATCTACTTTTCCACTAAACACCAGTGCTGCACAGAGTGAATCTCAACGCTTTGTCATGGATAGGAGGAAATGGTCTTTTACTTGTCCACATCGGAGGGACCGAGGGATGGCTGCTGTGCTGAGATGGCGTTGAGTACGGTGTCCCTGCAGAGTTGCACTTTTGGTCATATACCAAAATGAGTTGAAAAAGGACAGATGCTGGTGGAAAGGGGAACAGTTGTGTTGGAAAGGGGAAAAAAGTTTTGGTCCGTGGATTTGGTGGTTAAGCAACAGTAACATTTGCTGAAGAAACACCATCTGTTACAGTGGGACTGGTAGATTTGGATAAAGTGGTATATACTATGTTACCGCTATATAACGAAAATTAATAAGAAAAGAAAGAGAAAGGTATATATCCCATTCAGCAGTCAGTGTCCACCGTGCTCCCAGTTGGAAAAGGAGAGGTTGGCAACTGGAAGGTTTGGTGGAGGATACAGAGCTGTGTGGCTATGAAACTAATAGTAGCCTGAACCGAGTTAGACGCCATTCGGATCTGGAGACTGTGAGCCCTGTTAGCGTCACAGGGTCCACATGCCCACCCAGCCCAGGAACTCCCTGTTAACAACACAGGGGCCATTGAGTACGCTGACCGTGTGCGTAGGGGCACACCTGTAGACAGCAGGCGCATCAGCAGCAGCAGGCCTGTTAATGCCACTGGGCTGCACAAGCAGGACTGGTAGGAGAGGAGCTGGTCTTAACCGTTCTGCGTTACCAACTGTGGTGGTGGCCTGCATCGACACTCTATCCCTGCCTACCTCTGGCCTAAAGCCGCAATGGGTTCAACACATGGAGGTGTGCTCTTTTGGAGCATAATAGAAGACTGCGCACCTCCTTGTTGGCTCCAGCCCCTTTTATAACCTGGGTCTGCCCCAAACCAGGGTGAACCACAATGCACCTCCTGGAGACAAAAGTAGAGTGACACGTCATGAGTGGCATAACTAGCGTCCTATTTGGAACCGCAACTTCAATGATGACCTCATGGCTGCCATGACCCAAACACCTCACCAGTCATCGTCTGACCATCAATAATGCGGTGAAAAGTCATAGGGGTGGGCCTCTGCAAGCCATTTGGGAGGACACCTGATGCCCTGTGGTCTATATGTGCCCCCCCACATCAGGGGCAGGGCCAAAGAGTTCATTACCGGACCTAGTCTCTGATGCAGTAAGTGCCTGAGCATGCTCAGTAGCATGAAATACAGTCTCTGAAAAAAGACTATCAGCTTTAGCATGGTGTCTAGGCACAAAAGAGGACTTAGACCCGGCACGGAATGCAAGCACCTGTGCAAAGAGGCTTTTCACACTTAGTGTGGGAGCATGCGCTGTATCCCGAAATGAAGACTTAGCGTCAGGAATAACACAGTCAGGCTGAGCATACTCACTAGGCGAAACACTGTAATTAGGCTGCAGCTGGGGTAAATCGGCACACGCATGCGCACTAGCTGCCTCTCCACACTTAGACGTGGAGGGGAAATTGCTCTTGGAGATGCTGTCTATGAACAGAAGGAAAAGCTAAAGGAAGCCTGACTTTCTATCCCTACGAATTATGAAATGCAGCAATGAATTCCATGAGTTTGCTATAACATTAGCGTAGCAAAATGTGCATGAGGGTGTCATGTAGAGGTGCTATAAATAGCTTGTCACCAGTGGGGCACTAATGGAATACAACAGCCAGTTCTATGATGCCACTAAATGGCAGTATTTTTTGCTATCATTATAGCTTATTAAAAACAGAGCAGGAGGGTGTCATGCAGAGGTGCTGCACATAGATTTGCACTAGTGTGACTAGACAAAAGTCCAATAGCCACGTTTAGGATGCCACTAGGTACACTGACTGTTTGCTAGCATAATGGCTTAGTTAAAAAGAGTTGGAGTGTGCAATGCAGGCAGACGTGCTGCAAATATCTTTACAATAGTGTGAATAGACAAAAGTCCAATAGCCACGTTTAGGATGCCACTAGGTACACTGAGTGTTTGCTAGTATAATGGCTTAGTTAAAAAGAGTTTGAGTGTGCAATGCAGGCAGACGTGCTGCAAATATCTTTACAATAGTGTGAATAGACAAAAGTACAATAGCCACGTTTAGGATGCCACTAGGTACACTGACTGTTTGCTAGTATAATGGCTTAGTTAAAAAAAGTTGGAGTGTGCAATGCAGGCAGACGTGCTGCAAATATCTTTACAATAGTGTGAAGAGACAAAAGTACAATAGCCACGTTTAGGATGCCACTAGGTACACTGACTGTTTGCTAGTATAATGGCTTAGTTAAAAAAAGTTGGAGTGTGCAATGCAGGCAGACGTGCTGCAAATATCTTTACAATAGTGTGAATAGACAAAAGTACAATAGCCACGTTTAGGATGCCACTAGGTACACTGACTGTTTGCTAGTATAATGGCTTAGTTAAAAAGAGTTTGAGTGTGCAATGCAGGCAGACGTGCTGCAAATATCTTTACAATAGTGTGAATAGACAAAAGTACAATAGCCACTTCTTGTATGCCACTAGGTACACTGACTGTTTGCTAGTATAATGGCTTAGTTAAAAAGAGTTTGAGTGTGCAATGCAGGCAGACGTGCTGCAAATATCTTTACAATAGTGTGAATAGACAAAAGTACAATAGCCACGTTTAGGATGCCACTAGGTACACTGACTGTTTGCTAGCATAATGGCTTAGTTAAAAAAAAGTTGGAGTGTGCAATGCAGGCAGACGTGCTGCAAATATCTTTACAATAGTGTGAAAAGACAAAAGTACAATAGCCACGTTTAGGATGCCACTAGGTACACTGACTGTTTGCTAGTATAATGGCTTAGTTAAAAAAAGTTGGAGTGTGCAATGCAGGCAGACGTGCTGCAAATATCTTTACAATAGTGTGAATAGACAAAAGTCCAATAGCCACGTTTAGGATGCCACTAGGTACACTGAGTGTTTGCTAGTATAATGGCTTAGTTATAATGAGTTGGAGTGTGCAGAGGACAGGAGGGTACAGTGCCAGGATTGTGGGGCTCTGGGTAGAGGAATGGAAGCCTGCCTTTCTATTCCCTCCTAATGGTGAAATGCAGCGACGAAATCCCTGACCTTGGCTACACAGACGCTGTCTCTGTTTTCAGGACCTGTCACCTATGGCTCTCTGACCCTGCCGGTTTGAGCCCTTAAAAGGACTGCTAGAAAGTGCTCTCCCTAAGCTGTCCAGCGCTGTGTATGAAGCGCATACAGCTGTATCGGCGATAGGACTCAGGAGGACGGAGCTGCGACAGTGATGTCTGACACCAAAGACGCAGAAGAGATAATGGCGTCCTGAAGGAAAATGTCCGGTTTTATAATGCAGGGACATGTGACATGGACATCCTATCACACATGCCGTTGCTTCTCTGGCTAAAAGTCCACTTAGCTGTGTGTGTGTCTGGGATTGGCTGACATGCTGGCCCGCCCCACTACACGCGCGCGCTTTGGGAAGGAAGACAAGGAAAAAAAAAAAAAAAATGGCGATCGCCATTATAGAAACAGCAGTGATCTGAAGGCGCTGTTCACGCACACTATACACTGAAATGTCATAATAGTGTGATTCACAGAGTGACTTACACTATTACAGCGGAAACCAAGCTAGGAATTAGCTGTTTTTTTGCTGCTAGAACCGTTCTCGAACGTTTCTAGAACTATCGAGCTTTTGCAAAAAGCTCGAGTTCTAGTTCGATCTAGAACAGGCCCCAAAATCACTCGAGCCTAGAACTGGAGAACCTCGAACCACGAACCGCGCTCAACTCTAGTGGGCACTGACGATACCCCTTCACATCACAAAGAAGGGGTATACAGGGTGGTCCGGGAGTATGAGCAAGTTTTTAGCAAACATCCACTAGACTTTGGGCAGATCAAAGGGGTCCAACACCACATCCCCACCGGTGAGCACCCCCCTATCAAAGAGAGGTACAGGCCTATTCCCCCTGCACACTACCAATGTGCCAAGGATATGTTGAGGAACATGAAAGAGGCAGGGGTTATTAGGGACAGCTGTAGTCCCTGGGCCGCCCCGTTGGTACTGGTCAAGAAGAAGGATGGCACCATGCGGATGTGTGTGGATTACCAGAAGATTAACCAGATAACGCATAAAGATGCTTACCCACTGCCCCGTATTGAAGAGTATTTGGCCGCACTGAGAACTGCGAATTACTTTTCTACCCTTGACCTCACCAGCGGGTACTGGCAAGTAGCGGTGGCACCGGAGGATCGGGAGAAAACTGCCTTCACCACCCCAATGGGGCTCTGTGAATTCAATAGTATGCCGTTCGGGCTGTGCAATGCCCCTGGAACCTTCCAACGGCTGATGGAGTGCTGTCTGGGGCATCTAAACTTCGAGACCGTCCTGTTATACCTGGATGATGTGATTGTGTACTCTCAGACGTATGAATATGAAGCCCATCTGGAGCACCTGGCCGAGGTGTTCGCGTCCCTTGCCAAATACGGGATGAAGTTGAAGCCCTCTAAGTGTCACCTGCTGAAACCCAGAGTGCAGTACCTGGGGCATGTAGTGAGTGCAGAAGGTGTCGCCCCCGACCCTGAGAAGATCACTGCCATCCAAGACTGGCCAAGACCAACCACAGTGAGGGAAGTAAGGCAGTTTCTGGGTCTGGTGGGGTACTACCGACGCTTCATCAAGGGGTACACGAAGATGGCTGCCCCCATGCAAGACCTCCTCGTGGGACAGACCAAAGGTGGTAGACCCATCGGAGCCCCACTGGTGTGGGAAGAAAGGCATGAGGAATCCTTCCACCAGCTGAAAGCGGCCTTGACCGGAGAGGAGGTCCTAGCGTACCCTGATTACAGCCACCCATTCATCCTCTACACTGATGCCAGCAGTGTGGGTTTGGGGGCAGTCCTATCCCAGGTCCAGGACGGGAAGGAAAAAGTGATTGCTTATGCTACCCGAAAGCTCCGGCCGACTGAAAGCAACCCTGAGAACTACAGCTACTTCAAGCTTGAACTCCTGGCGTTGGTATGGGCTATCACTGAGCGGTTCTGCCATTACTTGGCCGCAGCAAAATTCACCGCTTTCACGGATAACAATCCGCTGACTCACCTGGACACAGCCAAGTTGGGTGCGTTGGAGCAGTGGTGGGTGGCCAGGCTAGCCAACTATGACTTCACCATCAAATACAGGGCCGGTCGTGTCAACATTAATGCTGATGCACTCTCTCGGATGCCCCATTTGTCAGAAGAAGGGTATGAAGATGACGACCTTGAAGAGATCGAGTTGCCTGCATTTCACCAGCCGCCAACTGAGAAGGTACATGTCCACCAACAACGGGTGAACCTGGACCCACGGCCCAGTCAAGAGTGGCAGGAAGCTCAAAACCAGGCGCCCGCTGTCTGCCTAGTCAAGACCCTGGTGGAGCGAGGCGCTGCTGGGATAGACCCTGCCGCCCCAGCTGAAGCCCAACACTTGTGGAAGGAACGGACCCGGCTGTACCTACACCAAGGGAAGTTGTACCGTGAGCTGATCAACCCGAAGACTCATGAGAAAATCCGCCAGTTGGTGATTCCCCAAGCTAATGTACCCACCGTTCTGCAAGCATACCATGATGGTGCCGGACACTTCGGATGGAAGAAGCTGGAGATGCTGTTGAGAGAGCGGTTCTATTGGAGTGGGATGCGGGAATCTGTAGAGGCCTGGTGTCGAGAGTGCGGTCCTTGCACGCTGAGGAGGAAGGACGAGGCTAGCCAAAAGGCGCCCCTACACCCGATCATTACACATCAGCCGCTGGAGCTGGTTGCCTTGGACCATGTAAAGCTCACCCCCAGCCGAAGTGGGTACACCTACGCTCTGACCATAGTGGATCACTACTCAAGGTTCATGGTAGTTGTCCCGGTCAAAGACTTAACCGGCCGTACCGCCGCTAGAGCGTTCCAAGCTTACTTCTGCCGACCACATGGATACCCTGAGAAGGTGCTTACTGAGCAAGGCCCAGCCTTTGAAGCGGAGGTGTTCCATGAGTTCTGTCAGCTGTACGGCTGCAAGAAGATCCGGACCACACCTTACCATGCCCAAACCAACGGTATGTGTGAGAAGATGAACCATTTGGTCCTTGGCCTCCTCAAGACGTTGCCGCTAGAAGAGCGGAACCTGTGGCCGGAGAAGCTGCCTGACTTGGTCGATATGTACAACAATATCCTGTCCTGCTCAACGAAGTGCACCCCAGCATATCTGATGAGGGCTCGCCCCGGCCGACTGCCGGTGGACCTGGAAATGGGACTGGAAGCCCCAGAAGCACTCCCCTCGACGGCTGAATGGGACACCCGGAGGAGGGTTCAGTACCGACAGATTCAGGAATATGTGGAGAAGAATTTAAGTCGGAGTCGGGAACAACAGGAGCGGCGCTTCAACCAGAAGGCATCTGCTGGCCCTTTCCAGCCTGGAGATGTGGTGCTGAAACGGAAAAGGAGAACCCACAAGCTGGATGATCAATGGGAACAAACCCCATACGTCATACAGCCCACAGGATGGGAAGATGGGAAGGCCAACCAGATCAGTCGTGACCAAGGGGGCACTTTGGCCACGGTTTCCCGGGACCATCTGAAAAGGTGCCCACCAGCATTGAGGGTAATGGCTGAAGTTCCGGTTCCTCCACCAGCGGAGAAGGCAAAAGAGGTAATCCACACCATGATGGGTGACTTCCCAGTGGACTGGCCTACACAGAACGGCGCGGTGATTCTTTCAGTGATACTATTCCCACAACCCAAGGATGAAGAAATGATGGAGGTGGTCAACCGTGAGCCATAGCCGGTTCCAGTGCCCAGGGATGAACCAGTGCCCAGGTCCCCTATGCCTCCGCCTGCCCCACATGATAACAGGGAAGGGGGACTGATTGTTCCCTCTCCCCCGCTGCCTGTCACGACTGACACTGGACCCCGCAGGTCCACTCACCCCAACCTAGGTAGACCCCCACTTAGGTACAGGGAAACTACTATTTAGAGGGGGGGGTGAATATGTGTGTTGAAAGCACTGTTTTCAAAATTTAAAAAGTTTTGAAAGTTTGAAAAGTGATGAAAATGATTACCGAAGCCTCATCTGATTAACCTGCTACTGTGATTTGAAACCGGCCGTTGCCGGCACCGTTGTCCCCGTGGGGACCGCTTAAAGTTGCGTAAGGGACTCCTTACGGACAAGCCCGTGAACTTGCAAGGCAACCACAAACGTTAGTGGCATGTAAATAAATATGTTTTGTTGCAGCTTACCGTTACCGCCTCCGGAGAGGCAGGTTGGAGGGAGGGCCCGCAGTGGAGCAGGCTAGGGCCCAGCCACCACAGGAACCGGTGGCTACCCTCTGGAGGGGAAGGACAGATCCCGCTCGGGTGACTTGGTTCAGGACTGGGGTCAAGGGGTGCTGCCTGTTTCTTATGGGCAGCATCAGGGCCAGGTTACTTAGGTGGGAGAGAGCGGCAGCCGCAACCGTTACCGCAACGTTTAAGAAAAGTGCCTCCCGTTGAGGGATGATGTTACTATAATTGTATGTGTTACCATTTTTTATCTTTTTCAGAAAAATAAAACCGGTGTTGGACGGGCAGCCCGCGGACGGTCTGCATTTTGCTAAGGGGGAATGTGACGCCCTGGGCAAGCCAGGGGTCACAGGTCATGACACCACCACACCCTACACCCTGGATAGGTACACCAATGCTACACCAGAAATCCTTGTTGCCTTCCTTCAGGGGCTGATGTCCACACCAGGGGGGGGGGCAGGCAGTTAGCTCCGCCCACCGAGGAGTTCACAGCCCTGGAGGCGGGAAAAGCAGGCAGATCAGATTAGAGTTGAAGTGAGAGTGAAGTGGTAGAGGAGCAAGAGAGAGGAGTTGAAGTGAAGGAGAAAGTGACAGTTTGAAAAGCCTGAAGTTGGTCCGGGTGTGTGCCCCGGACTGAGACAGCAAGGTTAGCAGACGGTGGTGACCGTCTGCAGGAGAGGCTGATCGGAGGTTGCCGAAAGGACCATGGATGGGTGGTGGCCCGGCGGTACCGGACCGGTATACAAGGAGAAGCCAGCACCATTGGCAGGGGCCTTTCGGATCCCGGCAAGGCTAGGAGTCACCGTGAATTTGCCAAATCCGTTAGTGAAGGGGACCTCCGGGTCTCCCAACAACTAAGGCTGGTTTCACACTACGTTTATTTAACATCCGTCCATAACGTTTTTTTAGCGGAAAAACGGATCCAGTGCAAATGCGTTTTCATTTCAATGCATTTGCAATGGACTCGCGTTAACATGCGTTCACCTGCGTTTGCGTGCGTTATAGTGAGGATCCAGCGACTTGCAGTTTTTTAACATCTTTCAAAAACGCTACTTGTAGCGTTTTTGAGCTGCGTCCAAATACTGCATGTCACCGGATCCTGACTAAACAGCACGCAAACGCAGGTGAACGCTGGCGTGCTGATAGACAGGATCCTGCTTGCTCTACTGAGCATGCCCAGAACCAGTCTCGCGTGATCTGTCTCTCTCTCCTCCTCCCTCCCTCACCCTCTCTCTCTATCTCTGTCTCTCCCCCTCCCTCTCCTGTCTCTCTCTCCCACCTGAGAGCTGCGGACACTCGTAACCAAGGTAAATATCGGGTAACCACTTCTCTTAGTTACCCGATGTTTACGTTGGTTACGTGTGCAGGCAGCCCTGCTCCTAGCAGCTGCAGACACTCGTAACCAAGATAAATATCGGGTATCCAAGCCCGATGTTTACCTTGGTTACCAGCGTCTGCAGCTGTCAGAAGCCGGCTCCCAGTCTAGTTCCCCTCACTCCCGATCACATGACTCCAATGCCCGCCCCTAAACATCCAGTGACAGGATCCTGCAAAATAACAGATGCGTTTGCATGCGTTTTTTGCTGTAAAAGCAGGATCCGCTTTTGCAGCAAAAAAACGTTCCTGACGCATGTTAAATAAACGTAGTGTGAAACCAGCCTAAGTCCCGATTGAAGGCAACAGTCCAACTGTAGGAGAGAGACACCGCCACCGCCAAGGCACCAGTTTCTCAGGGCCAGCGCCTGCGGGCAAAGAGGGGCTCCTCCGGCCCATATCCAAGTCGGGGAGCGGGTTACCGGTGGGAACCCATCGCTACCAACATTACACTAGGTGCAGGGACAGAGACCGTCACCGCCAACTACCGGGGAAAAGCAACAGCAGCCGTCCGTGGGAACCGTCTTTCCAGCCGTGTGTTTTACCGAGAACTGTGTCAACATCTCAGGCTGAGTGAGTACCACCGTGCCGTATGGCACAGCGCTGCCCCCGCGACCCTGCACCTCACCAGGCCCCGCACCCGGCCTGTCATCCACCCCTACCCCATCACCGGGCCCCGGGACAACCAATCCCCTACCCACGGAGGGGAGAAATAACAACAAAGCTGCTCCCTGTCACTGCTCCCGGGATCCCAATACAGAGCAGCGGTGGTGTCCACACAATCACCACAACCGTGGGTGGCGTCACGGACAATAAATCCCCAAAACCAAACCCCTTTTCACTCACGGGCGAGGAGCGCCGCTCGAGTCCCCGGGATCCGGCCCATCGCTCGAGCCACCAAGCAGCGGAGGCCGCATCAGCAGCGGCAGCCGGACCCGAGCAGTGGGAGAGCGCAGCGTCCCCTCCTCCGCCCGCGACACATTTAAGAAGGAATTGTCCAAATAGTGGACAACCCTTTTAACCAAGAATAAATAGCTGATATGTAAAAAATAAACATATTTGATTTAGGCTGCATACATAATTGCCTGAACAAATAAAATGCTGACACATTTATCTAGTACTCTGAATGCCAAAATTGTAAAACAAATTGAAATACTACAATTGTCAGTTTTCAGCTGATGCAATTTATGCAAAAATGTAATAAAAAGTTAGTCAATATATCCAAATGATAATTAAAAAGGTCAACTCGACACACAAAAACATGCTCACACATTTCCATCAAATTCATTATTTACATATTTCTACCTTAGTGTCCTAACAATACTGTAATACAGTGCCCAAGTTATTACATTATTATATTTAAATACTGCCATACAGTCTATCAAAGCTGCCATGTAGATAATACAGATAAGCAGTGCCTAGAATATGAGGTCACACACAGTGAATACCAGTTCTGTCTTCACTTACAGAGTGGTTGTAATTTTTATTCTCAGTCTGGCCCAGACCATCATGACTACATCATGGATCTGCAGTTTTTCCCCACAAATACTAATATTCACTGTGCCTTTGACAAAAGTATTCTTCACACTGTACACTCAGAAAAAAGTTCGCACTGTGCCCCTGACAATAGGTCCCAATTCATATGGTGCCAATTTGAAAATAAGTGTGCCCTTAACACAAGTAAAATATAGTCACCTGTCCGAGTTCCTGTGATATCATCTAAGATATAGGTGGTGCAGTGACATCATTATTGAAGTCTTTAACACTACTTAGAATCCAAGAAAAGCAGATAGTGACTTACATCCTAAGGCCTCTTTCACACGTACGTGCCTCCAGTACGTGTATGGTCCGTTTCCTCACGTACCAGACACACGCACACACGCACACCTATGTCTTCCTATGGTGTCGGACACACGTATGTATTTTTGCACGGAATGTGTGTCCGTTCCGTACATACGTGTGTCCGTATGCTTCTCACGCCGACATGTCCGTTTTATCTCCGGCATCACGGGTGTCACACGGAACGCAATCGGGTCACACGTAACACACACGGATGTGTTCCATGTGACACGCACCGGAGAAAAGACATGTGTCTGCAAGAAAAAAACCAAAACATTACTCACCTTCTCCAGCCCTTTTGTCTCTGCCGCTGCTGTCACTTGCTGCCGACCCCTCATTATGCTCATTGAATATTCACTTCACTGCGGCCGGAAGCAGCAGCAGCGGGGAGTCGGCAGGACCGGAAACCGAAGTTCAGCACCACGGACAGCGACGCCAGGGACAGGTGAGTTGAAAGTTCCCGTTCTCCGTGTGTTATCACGGATAACACACGGAGAACACACGTAGGCCATGCACACAGCACACCGAGGACAATACGCACCTTTGACACGTCCGTGAAACACGTGCGTGATTTTCACGGACGTGTAAAAGAGGCCTAAGGATGTGGATACATTTGACTGTAAGGATGGCGGATTTGGGAACCCTGCTCCACCTGGTTCCTCCAAAATCAGATGTTATTTTAACAATAACCAGTATAGATACCATATTTGTAAAAAAAAAAAAACTGTTGGAAAAGTAAACCAAAACATTAAAAGGGGGTCATTTAAACTTTTCCATGTATTTTTACTAAATACCTAATTAGTTTTTTTACTATAGTCCCTTTCGGTGACTAGAACCTGAGATTGCTGGATTGTCAATGCAATACAAAGCAGTACAATAGTATTGCAGGGTATCAGGAAACAGTTATGAAGCCCAGCTGCAGTTTGGATTTTATAGGAGAACTCACATGCCAGACATGAGGGCCTTCAAAATGCTCATAGCTGTCATGACCTAGTCTCCCGGTACATATCTGCACGGAACCTCAGATCCTCACAAGATCTCCTTCTCTACTCCCCTCTTATCTCCTCTTCCCACAATCACATGCAAGATTTCTCCCGTACCTCTCCTATACTCTGGAACTCTCTACCCCAACATATCAGACTCTCGCCTATTGTGAAAACCTTCAAAAGGAACCTGAAGACCCACCTCTTCCAACAATCCTACAACCTGCAATAATCCTCAGACCAGTATGCTGCTGCGCAACCAGCTCTGTCCTCACCTATTGTACCATCACCCATTCCCTGTAGACTGTGAGCCCTCACAGGCAGGGTCCTCTCTCCTCCTGTACCAGTCTGCTTTTGTAATGTTCATGATTGTTGTACTTGTTTTTTATGTATACCCTTTTCACTTCTAAAGCACCATGGAATAAATGGCGCTATAATAATAAATAATAATAATGACAACTGATCAGCAGACCGCCAAAATTCGTGTGGAGGAGATGTTTGCCATTAGAAGTGACGGCCGTCATTCTGAAGCATATTAACTGACGCTATCACTCTATACCTATCACCAAACTCATAAGGTACTTAGCTGTTGGAAGCCACTGTCACATGAAGTTTTGCACAAACTTCACTGACTGCCATGGCTGCATCAGGCTCTATTGGCATTGCAGATTCTGACACGCCACCTGATGGTTTCTCTGTTATCTGGGATCAACGTTGACCTACTGTGTGCTGATTCATAGGCAGGCTAGCAAGAGTTAATCTCAGCTAGTCTACTTGCGCCTTATATCACATGTTGTGGGGACACCTATCACATCTGCCTTGCTATTTATGCTGGTTGAAACAGTCAACCCATGCCAGCTATAGTTGATCTATGAGCTTTGGTGTCCAGACTTTCTGGTGAAAATGTTGCTTTTTGCTTGGAGCAGTTGTGAAGTTTACCTCTGTTGTTTTGTAGCTTCCTTCCTGCTCTTGTTTTCCTCTTAATCGTTTATTGTCTTATACTACTGTGTGTGTGTGTGTGTGTCTGTGTGTGCTGAGTGACAGAGTTTTGGTTTCCCCTGTCTGTCTATTTTTGTGGCTTTCAACACACTCCTGTCCCGTCTCTCCCGAGGGTTAGAGGGAAAAAGATCAAGACTGGTCAGGAGCAGGGCCAGGAAGGAGACACAGACCTCTCCACCACAAGAAGTATCCCTGAGGTTAGCGGTAGCATAGGGCCCCAGTTCACAGTTCGGTATGCTAACAATGTTTGTGTGCCGCCCCCCGTCAGTAGCAGCCGGGCTGCTCGGATCCGGATCCGCAGTGTGGCTCGAGGGATTCTCTGGACCCGGGGGTCACGCGGACACTTCAAATGAAAGGGACGTATTTGTACGGGATTTGCCGTAGTCAGTCTGTGACGCCACCCACGGTGTGTGGTGAAGCGTGGCACCACCGCTGTTGTTGTGGGGGCACCCGGGGGTGATGGGATGGCAGTTGGTTGTTAACCCCTCTGTGGGTAGGGATGGTTGCCCCGGGGCCCGGTGACTCGGTGAAGGGGACGGTGATGGCAGGGGCCGGCACACCTGGTCAGTCCAGGGAGTCTCAGTTTACTCACGATTAAATAAATCAGACAAGTTCAATGGTTAACCAAGGTGCTGGTGGCCGGCCGGGTGTATTCTGGTCCCTCACCTGGGGTGATGGTCTGTGTCGCTTTCCTCTGCAGTGTGTTTTGGTATGGTGGACTTCCCGGTGTGGAAGACGGGAGTCCGCTCCCGGTCATTCTGTTGGGAGCCTTGCCCGCTGACTCTGACCCGTGGGATCTACCGGGCCCTGGCAGATGCCCTATCCCCCGCGGTCGGCTGTTGTCTCCTTTTGGGACTTTGGTTGGGACAGGACATATAATCCTGCCCTCAATTGGTTAATTAGCTAGGCCGTTGGTTCTGGTCCTGGCTTCAGGGTCCAAGTACCCACTCTGTGCACGGTATTAACCAGAAGAGAGAGAGCTGGGAATCATAGTCTGCACATATAGTAAGAAGGCATCAAAACTAAAATCTTGCATTAAAAAGTTTTTTTATTTTACCAAGAAATATTATTAGCAAGATTGTAAGTACATTACATTTAATAATAGTTAAATCACATACAGGTTAATACAAGAGGGGATCCTGACATAATGCACTATGGTCCGACACCAAACATGGCAAAATTCCAATATCCTATAATGTTCATAAAAGAAGGCCTCACATATGATACAATCATCAAAGACATATAGTCCAATATCAAAAACATAAATGTATTGTGGGCATTCAGAGAATCAATAAGGATTAATATGCATGCTGCCGTAGGAGAAGGGGAACTTCAAACGGTCATTATAGTGACAAAGTCACAAGGTAAAACTAGTTATTCCCCGACAAAACATGCAGCAATACAAGGTTAAACATAATTACCCATGTTCAGGTGGATGCCAGTGTGGAAAACGTGCCCCGACGCGCACGTTTCGTTAGCTTCCTCGGGGGGCCGTGGTGTAATGTGTGCAACTTCGGGCGGCTGGTTTAAATGCCAGCAGAGGTACACGTGGCGGCGCTTGGTTGGACGCGTGGGAGGTGTGTATTCCCGACAGAGGGATGCGTCATTGGGCATTCCCGGAAGTGACGCGGGTGCTTACTGTGTCGTCACACAGACATCCGCGTCACACCGTACGGAAGCCGGCAGACGCAGGCATGTAGGGAGCAACACTGCGCACGTGTCGCACCGCCACGGGCACCCCAATGCAGGATAAGATATTAGGACTGACAACAACACATTGTAAGAGCAATCAGGTTACATCATAATCGTATATAGTCAAGGGGAATAAATCTTAATGAATCAAGTGGACACACAGTGCAATCAAAACATATATCAAGCAACTCCATTATAGCACTGTGAATACCAAATGATACATATATCCTCATATATTAAATATGTACCTTACATATCATATGTAGTACAATAATTTCATATGACTAACTAGAAACACGATCTTATTTATTAATACAGAAAAATCTCCTGACTACAGTTGTACCTAAGTCATCATAGGCGCATGAAGCTATGTAAAAAATATATATTTCACCAGATATTGAATATACAAAGGGAAAATAATTCCCGAAACATATCAGATATAAGTGTCATACGGCAGAAACATTACATTTAAAATTGACTAAATGCAGGCCAAAAAATCCAAAGGACAACCTGCAAAAAAATTGAAGAGAAAATCCCTTCTTTGCAGAGAAAAATTCATACGATCTTAGTCCATCATAGTATATATAATTGGTGAACAAAGTGAGATGCAGCTTGATTGCTTCACAATACGCCAAGATTACTTGGAAAATCAAGAATATGGCAGTCCGAATTATCAAGGAGAAACCTATGCCCAAAAAAGGTTTTTATTTTTGGAAAAGAAAAAGACCTACAAAAAACACACAAAACACAAAAATTAAAATCCAACCCTGCCCCCGTCCACCTCGGATCTCCAGCTGCCGTCTTCCCGTCTCCTGACAGACACGGACCACCGTCTGCCACCTAGCCAACACGCCGGGGTTCCAACCCCGACGCCTCTGCTCTCTGCACTTGAGCTTCAGACTTTCTCCTCCTGCTCCACTCCAACTCCTCTCAACTCAAACTCAACTTAGAAACAACTGACTCTTTTCCCGCCCCGGGTTCTCTAGACCACTAGGTGGGCGTTCTACATCCGGCTGGTCCCACCCACTGGTGTGCCTTTCCTACCCTGGGGGGGGTGACTAGGATTTGGTTGGCAAGGTTTAACCCTGTGAGGGAAGGTGTTGTGCGGGGGCCTACACTGTGTGACCACCTGGCGGCGCAAGGGCGTCACATTTCCTCTGAACAAAAACTTATAATTGGTCCCTTCACCCAGCAAGTATATTAAGGAAATATAATTTTGGTTGTATTATATCTCCTCAGTCTCTTCCTCGCTTCCCTCATCTATCACCACTCTCTTCATGTAATTATTCCCCACCTCCGTATAGCTTTCCCATTAAAGAAATTATTTAGGTCACAGGAAGACTAATTATCATATTTCAATATGTTCTACGAGGTGATAAGCTAAAAATGACCTGAACAATACAGTAGCCTCCCTCACTAAATCTTCTCTGTATAGAAACATAGCTCACCCTACTTTCATTGGTAAAAATGCTAAAATAGATGTAATGACATTAGTGGAGAAAGTAGAGAAAGTACTAGAACATATAATAAAAGGGAGCAGCTACAATATAGAAATAGTAATCAGAAAGGCCATTTCATAGGACAAACAGCATTAAGTTTTAGAGCATGATTACATCAATGGGCTTGGCGATTTGAAGGGGTTGTCCACTCAGACAAGCCCTTTGTATTCCCCAAGTTTGCCCCCAAGTTTTCCCCTATTAAAATAAAATAATAAAATACTCGCCTCCCATGCCGACGCCATTCCAGTAAAGCCGGAACTTTCTATCCCAGGTGTGTTTTGGTGCGTTTTTGCCTACATTTTTCTTAACATTGTCAATGGCAAAATGCAGGGAAAAACACAGGGACATGCTGCTTTTGTTTCTGCAACCAAAACTGCAGACAAAAATAAAAGCAATGTACGCACATGTCGCGGGCGGCGGGGCGCTGCGCTCGCTAACGCTCGGGTCCGGCGCTGCGCTGCTGCTGACCCGAGCGGCGCTCCTCGCCCATGAGTGAAAAGGGGGGTGGTTTGTTTGGGGATTTAGTCCGTGACACCACCCACTGGTTGTGGTGAAGATGGGCACCACCGCTGCTGGTGACGGGGATCCCGGGAGCGATGGTAGGGAGCAGCTGGGATGTTGTTTTGCCCCTCCGTGGGAGGGGTTGGTGGTCCCGGGGCTAGTCCAGGGCGCCTCACACAGCCTTTCAGATTTCTCATAGACTTTGCAAGGGAAGGTCATACATGCAGTTTAGGACCACAAACTGCACCCAAAAAAGCAGGAAAAAAAGCAGCGTGCACACAAGGCCTTACAGCCTAATGACAGAACCACTTCATGAGGACATTTTGTTAAGGTCATTGAAAGACTATTGTTAAGATGTTTTGATGGAGACTGATTATTAAGACCTCCATTATAACGTGGAGGCATTAGCGTCATCTATTTTAGAAACTTATTAACCCATTTGTTCCAATAATCATAGGGGGTCCAGTGATCACTCCCCAATTGATCAATAGGTGCTGTCAGATTATAACGATAATTACCGGTATGTCATTAGAAAAAGAAGCCAGCACAATTTCTAAACTGTACTTGTTAATAAATGGAGATTTTTGGCAAAACATTGCAATCTTTTGAGCTACCCCACCCCGTCACGGCAAATCTCATGAGGCAGTCCTACTCTGAAACATTTTATTCTACATAAAGGGTGCCATGCGGCCTCACACATTCAAAAGCAGATCTGTCTATCCACTAGAAACAGCACTTACCTGGTGCTTTTCTATCTCGTACCCATGACTGGGTACGGGATACTTAAAAACACAATAAGTGAATATATACTAGAAAAAATACTCCATAAAAAATGTGACCGGACAGGACCGGTTTTGGCGGGGAGTGGTGTAAACAAGGATATAAGATATATGGTAAACCTAAAGGGCCCTACAGTTGTCCATAAGATCTGACCCTACCTTGCCACAGAGGTCGGCGCCCTAAAAAGCGCATATGGCGCCCCCCCTCACCGTAGACTCACCCTTGGAGACTCTGATGAGTCCCTGAACTAAATCCTGCTGACCATAATACTATCCACAAATGTTCACGACTGACCAAAGAGGTTAAATAACAAAGCTCACAACAAGGGGATAACAAAACGTGTATCCACTAACACATACCATGCTGAACCACAATAAATCTAACATACAAAAACCCATTCAAACCACTAAGGTTACTGGTGTGCACCACAGCAATTAGCAGGAATAAAAGTGAGAACCCCAAAAGGGCTCAAAAACAAGAGCTACAGGTCAAACTATAAAAGGAAAGAAAAGCCAAAAGAACTTCCCTTATAGATGTGGTCATCCAAAATCGGCCTCAATGCATTTCTCCTGTGTTACAGGTTCATTAGGAGGTCTGGCTGGGGTATAGGTGTCCCTAGATGGTGTGGATACAATCTAGAAAAACAATAAAAAATTTCGAGTTGACCCACTGTTGAGGCCATTGAGTTTAGGTTCCGCCATTGTTACATGTCGGTGGCTTGGTTGGATCTTGGAAAAATCGGGCTTTGGGGGGAGCTTTGTGCTCCACCTGACTTCCTGTTCGGAAGCAAACACAATTGTGTTGATGACTGCACTTTTGTGACTGTCTCAAAAAGGCAGACAGCCAAAAAGAAGGTCAAACAGAGCACAATGTCACTCTGCAGGTCCATGGCCCAATTGTGGTTCCCTCCGAATCCCATTTTTCAGTTGATGGAGTAAAAGACAAAATATTACTCCAGCCTTTGAAAGTTTTGAGACAGTAAAGTTTTCGAAGGTACTGTTACTGGTTCCTAAGACTGCATTAGCATTAGCGTAAGTCTCGAAATAAAGGTACCAATGTGCCTTCTCCCACCTTGCTTGAGTTGTCAATGTTACTTTCCAGATTTGGCCTGATGATGATGATTTATAAAAATCGCTAAGCGGAAAACATTCTTAACTCTGAGTTCACAAAATCTGTATAAAAATCTTCTTGCTATAAAACAAGAAAATCCGGCACATTTTCAAAAAAAAAGGTTTATAATGCTTGTTTTTTTTCTTCGCTGATTGTTTTGTTTGCTGTATCTACAAATGTATTGACACAGCAAATCTAAAGAAACATAAGCAGCGTTAAATTACTCCGTCACCTCCAGTTTTACTTTATTATGCTGACAGCAGCACAGCAAGGACAAATCGTGAGCAGATGGAGGAACAATTTATGATTTGTGGACTGCTGATGGGATCAGATATTAATAGCAGAATACCACCGCACGGAGACAAAGTGTTTCTAAAGAATAAGAAGCAGCATCTATGCAAATTTCATGCAGTGTCTGGTATTTGTAATGAGTGTAAAAATGAAATATTATATTTAAACCTAATGAAAAAGTTTTATATTTGTTAAAAGACTTTTTTTTTTTTTTAATTTGAAAAATGAAGTGATTTTTTTAAATTTTAATTTTCATATTTGACAATGGTCTGATCACTTATTTGAATTATTTTCTTTGTTGATCCAACAATATTTGAACAGTGACACAGTTTTGGGATTTTAGCTGTGTTCCAAAACATATTCAAGATACAGTCATTTAATCAATATGGGCTTAACCCCTTCACAACCTTGGATGCACTGGTACGTCCAAGGTGGTGCCTGTCCCTTTAATGCGGGCTTGGGTGATGAGTCCGCATGTTTCCCTGCACATGCCGGCTGATCTGATCAATCAACATGTGGAGCTTTCAGAGATCCACATGCGCATGTTAACTAGTTAAATCCTCCCAGTTTCAATCTCTGACAGCGGATTCACCGCACGCCGGTGGGGAGTACATTATTCCCATCGGTGGCCCTGTGATCAACAGGTGCCGATGAGTTGAAATGATAGCCGGGGGTCAGCTGATGGCCTTTATCACGTTGTAGTTCCTGAAATAGCTCCGCATTCACGGAAAATCAGCATTTCTGCTGTTCAGAGAAGCGATCGGACTGTGTCAGCTTCAAGTCCCTTGAGGATACTAGTAAAATCACTAAAAAGTGTGAAAAAAGATTTTAAAAATATGAAGAAATAAAAAAAACACAAGTCCTAATCAACCCACTTTTGCCCCATTGAAAATAAAACAATAATAAAAAAACCTCATATTTGGTATCACCGCTTACAGAAATGCCGATCTATCAAAATATAAAATCAATTAATCTCATCTGTAAAGGGCGTAGTAAAAAAAAAAAAATGACAAAATTACAGGGGATTTTGTCTCCGCAACATTGCAATAAAATGCAACAAGAGGCAATCTACCCAAAAATGGTATAATTAAAAACATCAGCTCAAGTCAAGACGCAAAAATTAAGTCATCACTGAGCCCCAGATCCCGAAAAATGAGAACCCTAAGGCTATGTGCGCACTTTGCTTTTTACCTGCTTTTTACCTGCTTTTTCAACTGCAGCGTTTAATGCCAAAATGGATGTGTTCTGCTTTTCAAGCAAAGTCTATGGGAATTTGGTTTTCTTGTCCGCACTTTGCAGTTCAAACTGCAGCCTTTTTGTTGCAGAACTTTGGTCAAAAACTCAGCTTTGCAGTGCAAAACCCAAATGGCAAAAACAATTGTCATGTTTTTGTTTTTGCCATTTGGGTTTTGCACTGCAAAGCTGAGTTTTTGACCAAAGTTCTGCATCAAAAAGGCTGCAGTTTGAACTGCATTGTGCGGACAAGAAACCCAAATTCCCATAGACTTTGCTTGAAAAGCAGAACACATCCATTTTGGCATTAAACGCTGCAGTTGAAAAAGCAGCAAAAAAGCAGGTAACAAGCAGGTAAAAAGCAAAGTGCGTACATAGCCTAAGGCGAGAAAAGTGCAATTCTTTTTTTTTTTTTTACTAATTTCTACATTTTTTTTACCACTTAAATAAAAATAAAACTATACATCTTTGGTATTTACAAACTTGTACTGACCTGGGGAATCATAATGCCAGGTCAGTCTTTCGATATATTGAATATGGTAAATTAAAAAAAAATAATCGTGGAATTGCACTTTTCTTTCCAATTTCACCATACTTGGATTATTTTACGTTTTCCAATACAATATGGAGCAGAGTGAATGGTATAGTTTAAAAGTACAACTTATCCTGCAAAAAACAAGCCCTCATATGACTATAGTGACAAAAAATAAAAAACTTATGGCTCTTGAAAGGAGGAGGGGGGGAATGAAAAATAGTTCCCTGAGGTGAGTTCACTAAGTTCATTGAATTGGTCACAGGTGGGGTACAGTGGAAACTGACAGCTGGGACCTCAGGTGAACTAACTGATGTCACCTTTCTCACAGGTGTGGCATCATAAGTAGAGTTGAGCGCGGTTCGTGGTTCGAGGTTCTCCAGTTCGAGGTTCGAGTGATTTTGGGCCATGTTCTAGATCGAACTAGAACTCGAGCTTTTTTCAAAAGCTCGATAGTTCTAGAAACGTTCGAGAACGGTTCTAGCAGCAAAAAGCAGGGCTTTTTACAGCTACAGTGTGCAGGAGCCATCGCTGGCAGCCTGCCACAAGCTGGTAACCAAGATAAACATCGGGTATCCAAGCAAAGCGCTTTGGTTAGTAACCCGATGTTTATCCTAGTTACGTGCAGGAAGCCGACACTTCCCCGCTCAGCTCGCTCCGCCCCCTCCTGCCCGCGGCATGTACACATACATACATACACACACACACTCACACACACACACACACACACGGTCCCGCTCGGCTTACCTGCGGTCGGTCCGGAGGCAGCAGTCCTTGGCACTGGAAACTGTGGCTGCCGGCCCTTTAAGGGTGTGTTCTCCTTCATTGAGCATCATCTGTGGGCGGAGCTACCGCCCGGCGTCCTGCTCGGTCGCACAGATCAAGGAGTCACAGTGCCAGCCAGCGACCCCCAGCACATCGCTTCCCTCCGGCGCTGTGTGGGCCCCATCTGCACCGTGACCTGATCAGTATGTGGGACATCACTCCCTCCCCGCCCCTCCCTGTCCCCCCGTGCGTGTGTGGGCCCCGCAGAGCCGTGTGTGTGGCCCCCTGAGCCGCGTGTGTGGGCCCCACAGAGCCGTGTGTGTGGCCCCCGGAGCCGCGTGTGTGGGCCCCACAGAGCCGTGTGTGTGGCCCCCGGAGCCGCGTGTGTGGGCCCCGCAGAGCCGTGTGTGTGGCCCCCGGAGCCGCGTGTGTGGGCCCCGCAGAGCCGCGTGTGTGGGCCCCGCAGAGCCGTGTGTGTGGCCCCCGGAGCCGCGTGTGTGGGACGCGCAGAGCCGTGTGTGTGGCCCCCGGAGCCGCGTGTGTGGGCCCCGCAGAGCCGTGTGTGTGACCCCCGGAGCCGCGTGTGTGGGCCCCGCAGAGCCGTGTGTGTGGCCCCCGGAGCCGCGTGTGTGGGCCCCGCAGAGCCGTGTGTGTGGCCCCCGGAGCCGCGTGTGTGGGACGCGCAGAGCCGTGTGTGTGGCCCCCGGAGCCGCGTGTGTGGGCCCCGCAGAGCCGTGTGTGTGACCCCCGGAGCCGCGTGTGTGGGCCCCGCAGAGCAAGGTGTGTGTTTGTATGTATGTATATATGCAGCAGAGCAAGGTGTGTGTTTGTATGTATGTATATATGCAGCAGAGCAGTATGCGTGACTATATGTATGTATATATGCAGCAGAGCATTATGCGTGTCTATATGTATGTATATATGCAGCAGAGCAGTATGCGTGTCTATATGTATGTATATATGCAGCAGAGCAGTATGCGTGACTATATGTATGTATATATGCAGCAGAGCAGTATGCGTGTCTATATGTATGTATATATGCAGCAGAGCAATATGCGTGTCTATATGTATGTATATATGCAGCAGAGCAGTATGCGTGTCTATATGTATGTATATATGCAGCAGAGCAGTATGCGTGTCTATATGTATGTATATATGCAGCAGAGCAGTATGCGTGTCTATATGTATGTATATATGCAGCAGAGCAGTATGCGTGTCTATATGTATGTATATATGCAGCAGAGCAGTATGCGTGACTATATGTATGTATATATGCAGCAGAGCAGTATGCGTGTCTATATGTATGTATATATGCAGCAGAGCAGTATGCGTGTCTATATGTATGTATATATGCAGCAGAGCAGTATGCGTGTCTATATGTATGTATATATGCAGCAGAGCAGTATGCGTGTCTATATGTATGTATATATGCAGCAGAGCAGTATGCGTGTCTATATGTATGTATATATGCAGCAGAGCAGTATGCGTGTCTATATGTATGTATATATGCAGCAGAGCAGTATGCGTGTCTATATGTATGTATATATGCAGCAGAGCAGTATGCGTGTCTATATGTATGTATATATGCAGCAGAGCAGTATGCGTGTCTATATGTATGTATATATGCAGCAGAGCAGTATGCGTGTCTATATGTATGTATATATGCAGCAGAGCAGTATGCGTGACTATATGTATGTATATATGCAGCAGAGCAGTATGCGTGTCTATATGTATGTATATATGCAGCAGAGCAGTATGCGTGTTTATATGTATGTATATATGCAGCAGAGCAGTATGCGTGTCTGTATGTATGCATGTATATATGCAGCAGAGCAGTATGCGTGTCTGTATGTATGTATATATATATGCAGCAGAGCAATATGCGTGTCTGTCTGTATGTATGCATGTATGTATGCAGCAGAGCAGTATACGTGTCTGTATGTATGCATGTATGTATGCAGCAGAGCAGTATGCGTGTCTGTATGTATGCATGTATGTATGCAGCAGAGCAGTATGCGTGTATGTATGTATGCATGTATGTATGCAGCAGAGCAGTATGCGTGTCTGTATTTATATATATATATATATATGCAGCAGAGCAATATGCGTGTCTGTCTGTATGTATGCATGTATGTATGCAGCAGAGCAGTATACGTGTCTGTATGTATGCATGTATGTATGCAGCAGAGCAGTATGCGTGTCTGTATGTATGCATGTATGTATGCAGCAGAGCAGTATGCGTGTCTGTATGTATGTATGTATATATGTAGCAGAGTAGTATGCGTGTCTGTATGTATATATATATATGCAGCAGAGCAATATGCGTGTCTGTCTGTATGTATGCAGCAGAGCAGTATGCGTGTCTGTATGTATGTATGTATGTATGCAGCAGAGCAGTATGCGTGTCTGTATGTATGTATGTATATATGTAGCAGAGTAGTATGCGTGTCTGTATGTATGTATATATATATATATGCAGCAGAGCAATATGCGTGTCTGTCTGTATGCAGCAGAGCAGTATGCGTGTATGTATGTATGCATGTATGTATGCAGCAGAGCAGTATGCATGTCTGTATGTATGCAGCAGAGCAGTATGCGTGTATGTATGTATGCATGTATGTATGCAGCAGAGCAGTATGCGTGTCTGTCTGTATGTATGTATGCAGCAGAGCAGTGTGTGTGTGTGTCTGTCTGTATGTATGCAGCAGAGCAGTATGTGTGTGTCTGTCTATATGTATGTATGTAGCAGAGCAGTGTGTGTGTCTGTCTGTATGTATGTATGCAGCAGAGCAGTGTGTGTGTGTGTCTGTCTGTATGTATGCAGCAGAGCAGTGTGTGTGTGTGTGTGTCTGTATGTATGTATGCAGCAGAGCAGTATGTGTGTGTCTGTCTATATGTATGTATGTAGCAGAGCAGTGTGTGTGTCTGTCTGTATGTATGTATGCAGCAGAGCAGTGTGCGTGTCTGTCTGTATGTATGTATGCAGCAGAGCAGTGTGTGTGTGTGTGTCTGTATGTATGTATGCAGCAGAGCAGTATGTGTGTGTCTGTCTGTATGTATGTATGTAGCAGAGCAGTGTGTGTGTCTGTCTATATGTATGTATGCAGCAGAGCAGTATGTGTGTGTCTGTCTGTATGTATGTATGCAGCATAGCAGTGTGTGTCTCTGTATGTATGCATGTATGATGTGTATCTATGTATGTCAGTGTATATGACTGTATAGATTTGTCTGTTTATATGTATTTTTGTGAGTTTGTCTTTAAATATGTATATGTACGTGTATGTATCTGTGTATGTGTGTGTGTCTCCGTGTTTATGGGGCCCACTGGGACTCTTCCGCCCGGGGCCCACAAAAACCTGGAGCCGGCCCTGCCTGCGGTGATGAAGTCCCGCCATCCCGACCTCAGCGCTGTCACTGTCCTCCATGGCCGCCGCTTGTCACATCACCTCTCGCTTCCGACCCGAGACTGACTAGCGGTGACGTCACGGGCCTCTCGCGAGACTTGGTGTGAAGGCGGCGGTCATTGACCTCAGTGACAGGGGCTGTCAGTGTGCTGGAGATCAGCGCAGGTAATGTACCTCGCTGACAGCAGCACTTGTCATGCCCTGCAGTGACCTGGGCTGACCCATTGATGTTAGCTCAGGTCACTGCACTGCTCTCCCAGCCAATGGGGAACAACCTGCTCTTCATTGACTGGGACAGTGTGGATCGTCATGGCAACCCCTTGGATTACAGCAGACCTGGATTTGTTTTTCATTCTAATAAATTGGTTAAAGAGGGAATGTTTTGGGGAGTGTTTTTTCAAATAAAAATGTGTTTGTCGTCTATTTTTTTTTATTACTGACTGGGTTGGTGATGTCGGGTATCTGATAGACGCCTGACCTCACCAACCCCAGGGCTTGATGCCAGGTGACATTACACATCTGGTATTAACCCCATATATTACCCCGTTTGCCACCGCACCAGGGCGCGGGATGAGCTGGGGCGAAGCACCAGGATTGGCGCATCTAATGGATGCGCCACTTCTGGGGCGGCTGCGGCCTGCTATTTTTAGGCTGGGGAGAGTCCAATAACCATGGACCTCCCTAGTCTGAGAATATCAGGCCCCAGCTGTCTGCTTTACCTTGGCTGGTGATCCAATTTTGGGGGACCCCTACGTGTTTTTTTTTTTAATTATTTATTTAATTTAAAATAACAGCGTGGGGTGCCCTCAGTTTTGGATTACCAGCCAAGGTGAGGTTGCCAGCTGTGGTCTGCAGGCTGCAGCCGTCTGCTTTACCCTAGCTGACTACAAAACTAGGGGGAACCCTATGTCATTTTTTTTTTTTTTTCATTTTCTGGCTAAATACAAAGCTAAGCACCCCTTAGTGCCACATGAAAGGCACCAAAGGGTGCTCCACTTTTTCTCCACTTTTTCTCCATTTTTTCTCCACTTTTTCTCCATTTTTTCTCCACTTATTCTCCATTTTTTCTCCACTTATTCTCCATTTTTTCTCCACTTATTCTCCACTTATTCTCCACTTATTCTCCACTTTTTCTCCACTTTTACTCCACTTTTACTCCACTTTTACTCCACTTATTCTCCACTTTTTCTCCACTTTTTCTCCATTTTTTTCTCCACTTATTCTCCACTTTTTCTCCACTTTTACTCCACTTATTCTCCACTTTTTCTCCACTTTTTCTCCATTTTTTCTCCACTTTTTCTCCATTTTTTCTCCACTTATTCTCCACTTATTCTCCACTTTTTCTCCACTTTTTCTCCACTTTTTCTCCACTTTTTCTCCACTTTTTCTCCACTTTTTCTCCACTTTTTCTCCACTTTTTCTCCACTTATTCTCCACTTATTCTCCACTTATTCTCCACTTTTTCTCCACTTTTTCTCCACTTTTTCTCCACTTTTTCTCCACTTATTCTCCACTTTTTCTCCATTTTTTCTCCACTTTTTCTCCACTTTTTCTCCACTTTTTCTCCACTTTTTCTCCACTTTTTCTCCACTTTTTCTCCACTTTTTCTCCACTTTTTCTCCACTTTTTTCTCCACTTTTTTCTCCACTTTTTCTCCACTTTTTCTCCACTTTTTCTCCACTTTTTCCTCCACTTTTTCTCCACTTTTTTCTCCACTTTTTTCTCCACTTTTTCTCCACTTTTTCTCCACTTTTTCTCCACTTTTTCTCCACTTTTTCTCCAATTTTTCCTCCACTTTTTCTCCATTTTTTCTCCACTTTTTCTCCATTTTTTCTCCGTTCTTTTTCTATGGTCGGTCTACCCATTAGCTCTGCCATGCATAGTATAGCTCTACACCTACTGCACATGTTACTTTATGATTGACATCTCTTTCGTACCAGAGCTGTCTAAGCCTACTCTGACCCCATATTTGTCATTACTATATTGTCCTTGTACTGTATTATGACATTTGTATCATGTGTTTCATTTCTTGCTGTGTTGCAATTTTTTTGCTGCATCCCAATTGTACCTCTACATTGTTCGAGTTTATGTTATTGTTCTCTCACTCTTATGTGATACTGATTATTGTCATTTTTCATGATTACATGCAGATAAGTCCAATCTGACGAAGGCTCAGGCCGAAACGTCATTTGTAACTTGTTTTGGACAAAAACATATATGCTTATGAAAAGAAAAAATTTTTTTTCTTAATACGGACCAATAAAGAGTGATTTTGCATTACTATCCGTTGTGACTTACTGACTTAGTCTGGGAGATTTAGAGTGCCGAGGTTACTCACTAATTTTATCTATTATTACCTCTGAGCATCTATATACCAGTGAGCAGAGCTTCCTCTACAGTAGTTCTCCTGATTAGGCATGCCCTTACCTCATGAGCAGGGCATTGCAGCTTTGGTAGCAACTATTACGACATGGACTCTGCTGCTGTGGACCCGGGGAGAGTGAGTGCAGATTCATTGCACCCACACTCCTCACATGAAGGGTCCGCACTCCTAGAAAATGGGGGATACGTTCCCTGAGTGTCTCCCCCCCATATTCTAGACGGTCCAGAGTCGTCGTGGGACCCCTTTATTTTTTTTCTTACAATAAATTGGTGAAAGAGGAAATGTTTTGGGGACTGTTTTTTCAAATAAATTTCTTTTGTCGATTTTTTTTTTTTGTTAGTACTGACAGTTTATGATGTTGGGTATCTAATAGACGCCATGACATCACAAACTGCTGGGCTTGATCTCAGGTGACTTTACAGCTAGTATCAACCCGATTTATTACCCCGTTTGCCACTGCACCAGGGCACGGGATGAGCTGGGGTGAAGCGCCAGGATTGGCGCATCTAGTGGATGCGCCACGTCTGGGGTGCCTGCGGCCTGCTATTTTTAGGCTGTGAAGGCCCAATAACTATGGACCTTCCCACCCTGAGAATACCAGACCACAGCTGTCCGCTTTACCTTGGCTGGTGATCCAATTTGGGGGAGACCCTACTTTTATTGTGTAATTATTAATATTTATAAAATAATTATAAAAAAGAGCCTGAGGGGACCTCCACATTGGATCCCCAACCACGGTAAAGCTGCCAGCTGTGGTTTTCAGGCTACAGCCGTCTGCTTTACCCTAGCTGGCTATCAAAAATGGGGGGACCCAATGTCATTTTTTTTTAACTATTTTTTAAATAGAAAAAATTAATGGGCTTCCCTGTATTTTGATTGCCAACCAAGGTATCGGCAGGCAGACTGGGGTGGCAACCCATAGCTGTCTGCTTTATCTGCGCTGAGAATCAAAAATACCGCGGAGCGCTACGTCATTTTTTTAAAGATTTATTTTTACAGCACTGTGATGTCCAGCAATCAAAATACAGGGAAGCCCATTTTGTTTTTAGTTATTGAAATAAATAATTAAAAAAAATATATATGGGCTCCCGCTGCATTTTTTGTATTGCTAGGTAAGGGTAATCCAAGCAGCTACTGGCTGCTAACCCCCACTGCTTGATGTTACCTTCACTGGCAATGGAAAATCCAGGGAAGCATTTTTTATTTTTTTTGCCAAAAAACTACAAAAAAAAGGACGTGAGCTTCGCCATATTTTTGTATGCTAGCCAGGTATAGCAGGCAGGTGCTGGAAGAGTTGGATACAGCGCCAGAAGATGGCGCTTCTATGAAAATGCCATTTTCTGAGGCGGCTGCAGACTGCAATTCGCAGCAGTGGTGCCCAGAAATCTCAGGCCAACCTGTGCTGCGGATTCCAATCCCCAGCTGCCTAGTTGTACCTGGCTGGACACAAAAATGGGGCGAAGCCTACGTCATTTGTTTTCTAATTATTTCATGAAATTCATGAAATAATAAAAAAAGGGCTTCCCTTTATTTTTGGTTCCCAGCCGGGTACAAATAGGCAACTGGGGGTTGGGGGCAGCCGTACCTGCCTGCTGTACCTGGCTAGCATACAAAAATATGGCGAAGCCCACATAATTTTTTCAGGGGGCAAAAAACTTCTGCATACAGTCCTGGATGGAGTATGCTGAGCCTTGTAGTTCTGCAGCTGCTGTCTGTCTGTATGGAGAAGAGCAGACAGCATCTGCAGAATTACAAGGCTCAGCATACTCCATCCAGGACTGTATGCAGAATTTTTTTTCCCACCAAAAAAATGACGTGGGCTTCGCCATATTTTTGTATGCTAGCCAGGTACAGCAGGCAGCCACGGGCTGCCTCCAACCCCCAGTTGCCTATTTGTACCCGGCTGGGAACCAAAAATATAGGGAAGCCCGTTTTTTTTAATTATTTCACTTATTTCATGAAATAATTAAAAAACAAATGACGTGGGCTTCGCCCCATTTTTGTGTCCAGCCAGGTACAACTAGGCAGCTGGGGATTGGAATCCGCAGCACAGGTTAGCCCGAGGTTTCTGGGCGCCTCTGCTGCGAATTTCAGTCCGCAGCTGTCCCAGAAAATGGCGCTCTCATAGAAGCGCCATCATCTGGCGCTGTATCCAACTCTTCCAACAGCCCTGGAGCCGGGTGGCTTGTTGGGTAATCATGAGTTAATACTGGCTTTGTTTTACTAGCCAGTATTAAGCCAGAGATTCTTAATGTCAGGCACGTTTGACCCGGCCATTAAGAATCTCCAATAAAGGGTTAAAAAAAAACACCACACAGAGAAAAAATACTTTAATAGAAATAAATACACAGACACATTAGAGACTCCATCTTTATTACCCCTGTCAGCCCTCCACGATCCTGCTCTCCTGTCTTCTTTCTTTCTAGTGTAGTAGTAGTGACGATTGTAGTGAGGATGAGTTTACCCAGCTCATCACTTGGGGCTGGGGAACCTCATCCTCAGTACAATCCTCACTACAATCGGGAAGCAGCGTGCAGCGTGCAGATCAGTGCTGGCTGTCAGCGGTAACAGCGGTAAAGGCCCCGTCACACTAAGGGTACTTTCACACTTGCGTTGAACGGTATCCGTTGCATTGCGTTGTGTAACGGATGCAACGGATGTGTTGCATATAGTGACACAACGGATGCAACGGATGCTGCAAAACAACGCAATTCGTTTTGATTTTTTTTTTTTTTTCCCGGTTTTACCAGCGGCAGACTATAGTGAACGATCAGCTGATCGTTCCCTGCAGCCGGCCGCTGGGTGATCAGCTGATTGCTCCCAGTAGCCGGCCGCCGGGTGATCAGCTGATCGCTCCCGCCCGCCGGGTGATCAGCTGATCGCTCCCGGCTGCCGGGTGATCAGCTGATCGCTCCCTGCAGCCGGCTGCCGGGTGATCAGCTGATCGCTCCCGGCCGCCGGGTGATCAGCTGATCGCTCCCTGCAGCCGGCCGCCGGGTGATCAGCTGATCGCTGTCACTTGCCGGCGCCCGGGCATGCCGGCGGGCGGGCGCTCAGCTGAGCGCTGTGACTTGCCGGCGGCCGGGCATGCTGGTGGCCGGTCATTCAGCTGAGCGCTGTCGCTTGCCGACGGCCGGGCGCTCAGCTGAACGTTCGGCCACCGCGAGCCAAAATAAAGTTTGATTTAAAAAAAAAAAAAAAAAAAAAAAAAAAAAAAAAGCGCATGCGCAGTGAAATCCAGAGGATTCCGCTGCTCAAAATAACGTTACATGCTGCGTTCCTCCCGCTGGGCGGAAGCAACGGAGCGTCGCCCAGCAGAAGCAACGCAGCTCCTTTTGGTACAATCCGTCAACCATACAAGTCTATGGGAAACAGCGGAATCCGTTAACGGATTCCGCTGTTTCCCAAAAGGGCGGATTGTAACGGAAGGAAAATAACGCAAGTGTGAAAGTACCCTAAGGCTAAGTTCACATTTCCGCTAAAATGTATCAGTCACAATCCGCTGCTCTTGTAAACAGCGGAATCCGTTTAGCGGATTCCGCTGCTCCCATAGACTTGTATGAGCAGCGGATTGTGACTGATGATGCTGCGTTGCACCCTCCGCCCGACTGATCAGTCGTGGAACGACTGACCGCCGGGCGGGAGGAACGCAGCATGTAACGTTTTTTGAGCAGCGAGATCCGTCGGATTTCGCTGCGCATGCTCTCTGGCTCCCTGCACACGTCACCAGCTTTGGTTGGTTACCCGATATTTACCCTGCTTACGGTGCAAGGAGCCAGCGCTAAGCGGTGTAGGCCCGTAACCAAGGTAAATATCGGGTAACCAAGGTAAACATCGGGTGCTTTGCTGTTACCCGATATTTAGGCTGGTTACGTGTGCAGGGAGGCCGACACTTCCCCGCTCGGCCCCGCCCCCTCCCGCACTCCGCACATGTATGTACACACACACACACCTGTCCCCAGCCATGCAGACAAGCACTGCCACTGACACCCTCGTCTGGCCCCGCCCCCTGCTCGGCTCCGCCCCCTCCCGCACTTTGCATGTGCACACACATACATACATACATACACATACATACATACATGCACATACACACACTCACTCACACATACACTCACCTGTCCCCAGCCATGCAGACCGCAGCACTTCTACTGACATCCTCAGCGCCTGGCCCCGCCCCCCGCTCGGCTCCGCCCCCTCCCGCACTTTGCATGTGCACACACATACATACATACATGCACATACATACATACATGCACATACATACATACATGCACACACTCACTCACAGATACACTCACCTGTCCCCAGCCATGCAGACCGCAGCACTTCCACTGACATCCTCAGCGTCTGGCCCCGCCCCCCGCTCGGCTCCGCCCCCTCCCGCACTTTGCATGTGCACACACATACATACATACATACATACATGCACATACACACACTCACTCACTCACAGATACACTCACCTGTCACCAGCCATGCAGACCGCAGCACTTCTACTGACATCCTCAGCGTCTGGCCCCGCCCCCCGCTCGGCTCCGCCCCCTCCCGCACTTTGCATGTGCACACACATACATACATACATACATACATGCACATACACACACTCACTCACAGATACACTCACCTGTCCCCAGCCATGCAGACCGCAGCACTTCTACTGACATCCTCAGCGCCTGGCCCCGCCCCCTGCTCGGCTCCGCCCCCTCCCGCACTTTGCATGTGCACACACATACATACATACATGCACATACATACATACATGCACACACTCACTCACAGATACACTCACCTGTCCCCAGCCATGCAGACCGCAGCACTTCCACTGACATCCTCAGCGTCTGGCCCCGCCCCCCGCTCGGCTCCGCCCCCTCCCGCACTTTGCATGTGCACACACATACATACATACATACATACATGCACATACACACACTCACTCACAGATACACTCACCTGTCACCAGCCATGCAGACCGCAGCACTTCTACTGACATCCTCAGCGTCTGGCCCCGCCCCCCGCTCGGCTCCGCCCCCTCCCGCACTTTGCATGTGCACACACATACATACATACATGCACATACATACATACATGCACATACACACACTCACTCACTCACACATACACTCACCTGTCCCCAGCCATGCAGACCGCAGCACTTCTACTGACATCCTCAGCGTCTGGCCCCGCCCCCCGCTCGGCTCCGCCCCCTCCCGCACTTTGCATGTGCACACACATACATACATACATACATACATGCACATACACACACTCACTCACTCACAGATACACTCACCTGTCCCCAGCCATGCAGACCGCAGCACTTCTACTGACATCCTCAGCGTCTGGCCCCGCCCCCCGCTCGGCTCCGCCCCCTCCCGCACTTTGCATGTGCACACACATACATACATACATACATACATACATACATACATACATGCACATACACACACTCACTCACTCACAGATACACTCACCTGTCCCCAGCCATGCAGACCGCAGCACTTCCACTGACATCCTCAGCGCCTGGCCCCGCCCCCCGCTCGGCTCCGCCCCCTCCCGCACTTTGCATGTGCACACACATACATACATACATACATACATACATACATGCACATACACACACTCACTCACAGATACACTCACCTGTCCCCAGCCATGCAGACCGCAGCACTTCCACTGACATCCTCAGCGCCTGGCCCCGCCCCCCGCTCGGCTCCGCCCCCTCCCGCACTTTGCATGTGCACACACATACATACATACATACATACATACATACATGCACATACACACACTCACTCACAGATACACTCACCTGTCCCCAGCCATGCAGACCGCAGCACTTCCACTGACATCCTCAGCGCCTGGCCCCGCCCCCCGCTCGGCTCCGCCCCCTCCCGCATTCAGCATGTGTATACACACACACACTCACACACTCACACACACACACACTCACCTGTCCTGCAGTCACTGCGGCACTGACGTCCTCAGTGCCACGGCCCCGCTCGGCTCCTCCCCTCCCCCCCGAACTCCGCCCCCCGCACACAACGGAATCCGACAAAGAATTCTGTTCTTTGTCATCCGTTGTACAGCGTTGAACAGCGCATCAGTCACATGCGTCAAGCGACGCATGTGACTGATACAAATCAACGGAAATGTGAACTTAGCCTTAGCAACTTACCAGCGATCCCAGCAACGATAGGGATCGCTGGTAAGTTGCTAGGAGGTTGCTGGTGAGATGTCACACTAGCGACGCTCCAGCGATCCCACCAGCAACCTGACCTGGCAGGGATCGCTGGAGCGTGGCTACACGAGTTGCTGGTGAGCTCACCAGCAACCAGTGACCAGACCCCAGCGCCGCGTGGAAGATGCTGCGCTTGGTAACTAAGGTAAATATCGGGTAACCAACCCGATATTTACCTTGGTTACCAGCGCACGCAGCTACACGTGCAGAGAGCAGGGAGCAGCGCACACTACTTAGCGCTGGCTCCCTGCTCTCCTAGTTACAGCACACATCGGGTTAATTACCCGATATGTGCTGCAGCTACATGTGCACAGAGCAGGGAGCAGCGCACACCGCTTAGCGCTGGCTCCTTGCTCTCAGACGCTGACAGACGCGTTACCATAGCAACGGTGCTCTCGGAGCCGCGGTTAGCGGTGACGTCACCGCTAACTGCGTTGCTATGGCAACCTCCGTTAATGACCGGCTGTGTCAGCCGGTCCCTAACGGAACGGGGAGTCGACCGTCTGGTAGAGAATGTCGCCGGTACACGGCGATACACATATGTGCACCGTGTACCGGAGAGATGCACTCGCAGGTCCTACATGACTCGTCATAGTCATGTGACCAGTCTGTAGCCAATGAGATAATAGCCACGTGACTGGTCACATGGCTATTTTGACGTCACGATAGGTCCTGCATCACTGCTGCAGTGCCAGTCACCGGGAGGATTCAGCGATCATCGGATGGAATAGCGGCAGGAGACAGAGTGCAGAAGGGATCGCGGGGACCGGTAAGTGTTATGGCAATGTTTATTAACTGTTTGTGTACATTTATAATGCATTTTTATGTGTTTGTGATTGCCTCCCATTATAGCCTATTGGTTCGAGTTCGGTTCGTCGAACGTTCGACGAACCGAACTCGAACGGGACCCCCGTTCGGCGAACCGACCTCGAGCCGAACCGCGACCGGTTCGCTCATCTCTAATCATAAGTGTGTCTCTGGCATTGCAGTGCCCTGTCAAATGTGATTGCACACTGCAACTGCTGATGTAGCAGAGTCGGGATCGTCATGGGATGTTGTGTCTAGATTACGTTGGACCTGCAGGGGTGTTTTAGAGGTTAATAAATTGGAGAAAGAGTGTGGGGTTATTTATTTTTTTTTTAAATAAATGATTTTTCTCTGTGTTTTGTGTTTATTTCTTTGTACTTACACAATTAGTAATGGGGGTCTGATAGACCCCTCCCCATTACTAACCTCGGGCTTGAATACAGCTGTGACTTTTTGACAAATCACAGCTGTCATTAATCCCTGATATTACCCAAATTGCCACCACTCCAGGGCAATTGGAACAAGCCGGGTAAGCGCCAGTATTGGCGTATCTAATTGATGAGCCAATTCTGGGGCAGCTATTGGCTGCTATTTTTAGGCTTGAAAGTGCCCAATAACCATGGGCCTCATCAACCTGAGAATACCAGCCCCAGCTGTCTGTTATATCTTGGCTGGGTGTCAAAATTGGGGAGACCCCATGTAATTGTTTTTAGATGATTTATTATTTAAATAATTTAAAGAAAATGCTGCATCTGCTCTGATACACAGCCAAGATAACGCACACAGCCGGGGCTGCAGCTTCCAGCTGTCTGCTTTATCTGCTCTGGGTATCAACTTATGGGGGACCCTACACCATTTTTTCCCCTTATTTATTTTTACACTGACTCCACTCCGGGGACCCAGAAAGCTAGTGTGAGGGCAACCAATCACAGATGCCAGCACAATGGCAGGCTGACTGCAACCAATCGCAGACACTGTCACAGAAGTTGGGAGGGGGAAGCAGTGCATATTCATAAGGTTTAATTAGAGGACCTAGAAGCAGTGTGACAGCCGTGCAGAAAGTCGGTAAGTCTAACTGTCTTGCTTTAATCCCTATTTTGCTTCCTTTTTTCTTATTTTTATAAAGAATCCAAACAGTAACACAGACCTCCCTGAGAAGTCTGTGTTCAGGGTTTGTGCACAGACACTATGTGTCTGGCACTGACATCAAACCTTACAGTTCGGGTTCATCCATTACTATTAGCTGCCTTTTTTTCTAAGGACCAAAAGTAATTGGACAATTATTTGAAAAGCTCTTTAATGACCTGCATTCCCTCATTAATTCCCTCATTAATCCATCATCAGATTCAACCAATGCAGAAAGGTTGATTGAACAGCACTTCCCAATACAGAGAGACAATGACCCAAAACATACTGAAAAAGCAACCCAGGAGTTTTTTGAGGGAAAGAAGTGGAATATTCTACAATGGCCGAGTCATCACCAGATCTCAACCCCATCAAGCTGCTTTTTGCAGTAAAGGTTGGAAAAACATCATAGAGGAGGAATCCGAGCATTTAGGGACATCCATGGCCTCCAGACTTCAGGCCATCATTGTTTGCAAACGATTCTCTGTAAAGTGTTAAAAATTAACATTTTACCATACTTTTCATTTTATAAGACACACTGGATTATAAGACGCACCCCAAATTCAGAGCAAGAAAAGGTGAAAAAAATGGGTTCCGTCTTGTAATCTGGTGGTATCTTACCGGAGTGGGCAGTAGCAGTGTTGGAGGAGGCTGTGCTGGTGCAGCGGCGGAAGCTAGGGTTTTGGCGGAGGCTGGGGCAGCCAGTGGTGAGTTACGCACATGTCCGCTGACTTGAACAGCTGACATGTGCGGCTATCAGGCATAAGTGGATCACCTCTCCACTCATGTCTATTAACCCTTTGCACCACACTGTCAAAATGTGACAGCGTGGTGTACATCCAGGCCACGGTAAGCACTCATATATTAGCCAATATGAAATACAGATATGCATCATGTAAGTGTCAAAAAATTGACCAGCATGACCATATTAACAGTATATAACCAAGATTGATTCAGTCCAGGAGTCTAAATATTATAATCAATAATACAAACAAGTGTTTGAAAAAATACAAAAGTATTTATTAATCATTGTGACACATAGAGGACATACACAGAAGGATGGTGAGTTAAAATCAAGACAGCAAAACAGAGGGCGGTGTTACAAAGGGTGGGACCCTGTAAAAGGATATAAATCCCATACAATTTAGACTGTAGTAGGAAAGGAGCTCAACCTTGCAGGAAGGTAAAAATCATGTATGACAGGGATCAAAGGTATAGAGAACCATATATATAGACCCATATAGGGAATTAGGAAATCAAATGAATGGCAATGGAATAGTGGCACAATGTTAGATAAGAATCTTAATGTGGCCAGATGCAAGTATCAAAATGAGATAGAAACTAAATCAAGAATTGATTAAAACTAGTGTAGTATATGTATAGTTAATTACAGCCAGATACATTCATAAATATTGACAATGTTTGCATATGGTAGATCATAAACAATTGTAAATGGGAGCAATCACTTATATTGAAAGGCAAGAGTATATTCCATCAATCAAAAATACATGCTTACTAATGGGTGATACATGCAGAGAAGGACTGAATAGTCCACCAGCCAAAGTAACATTGCCATTACTTGTATGTCACGTTCAAATAAATGAGGATCCACTCATTACTACAGGGAGCAAAAAACTTGGGTTATACTCACCGAGGTAAGAAGGTCCCACCGGAGTACACCGCCCACACCTGACGCGCGTTTCGCAACGGCTTCGTCCGAGGTAAGCACTCACCTGGCTACATCGGAAGTCACATGACATGATCACGTGGATCCGGTCGTTGCCATGGTAGCACAGGGTCATGTGATGACTCCTGTAGCTATCATGAGTAAGTTCTTCTTACAGCCAGCAGAGGGTCGTGTGTGGGAGGAGAGCAGCTTTTGCTATGTGCGATAGCACATGGAGAGCAGGAACTTTATACTCACCTGCTGTCCCCAGTGCTGCTGTCCGTGGTGCTGATGTCTCCCACACTGCTGTCTCCGGCGCTGCTGTTACTTCCGGGTCATGGTGCCGTGAATATTTATGAGCATAATTAGCCGGCCTGGAAGCAGGAGACAGCAGCGCCGAAGACAGCTTCGCTGGAGACAGGTGAGTATGGAAAAGCATTTTTTTGTCACAGACATGTGTTTTCTCTGTTACGTGACACATGGATCACACCACTGTGTGGTCCATGTGACATCAGTGATTCCGGAGAAAAACAGACACCCGGTCCCTGAGAAATCACTGATCTGTGCGCAGACCCATTGATTTTAATTGGTCTGCGTACACTATGTCACTGATTCCGGTATGCATAAAAACGGCGACGTACGTACCGGAATCACTGACGTCTTAAAGAGGCCTAACAGAACAGAACCATATTTCTTTATGCCTGCTCAGCTATTTGTGAAACCTCCCTATATTCACATAGGAATGAGTAAAGGTTTTCATCTGTGAGGTTCAGAAGTTCTGATCCAATCAGTAGGACCTGACCCACAACTATCAGATATTTATGGCATATCTTATGTATATGTCATCTAAGATGGGAATACTCATGTAGGCATGTTAAATGTGAATTTTTTTAAATTTTATTTTTGCAAACATAACTGACCTAGGTAATTATTAAGCCTTTGGCTGCCACGATAAAGCATCAGAACACAACAATCCAACAGCTCAACTCTATTACAGAAACAACCTTCTTCCTCTGTCTCACTGTAATGGAGTGACTGTTAGGATACTATGGGACAGGGCCCTATGCTGTCCATCATGCTAGGGGACCCTAGGCCATCCCTAACCTTAGAGTTACTCCTGATGTTGAAGATGCCTAAGACCCATTCCTACCTATGCTCCTGACCAGTACTAGTCTGATAACATAGGTGGAGATGCCAGAGTCCTGTGCCTTTCTATTCTCTTGAGAACTACTATTTTAATATCCCCTTCTCACAGGGAAGTATGAATGGAAAACAGATAAAGACAGACAAGGGAAAACCAAAACTCTGACACACTGCACACACACACACACACACACACACACACACAGAAATAGACAATGAGAAGCTCAGGAGTAAAGCAAGAGCAGGAAGGTAACAACAAAAAGGCAACATGGATAAACTCCACAACTGCACACAGCAACAAGTACAACAGTCACCAGATATTCTGGATCACAACACCTCACCAGACCAGCTAAGATAAACTATAGCTGACATAGGTGGAAGGATTTAGCCAGCATATATAGGAGGGGAGCAGATGTTATTGGCTTCCCCATAACATGTGATAAAAGGAGACTAACAAGCAAACTAGCAGAAATTAACTCTTGCTAGCCTGTCTATGAAGTACCACTGTGAGGGTAGGCCTGCTGGGCTATAGGTCGTTTGTTCAGATGTAATAAGATTATCTGTGTATGTAAATATTGAAAATATCAATGTCATTGCATAATTATCTGTGTGGCTATATGACAATCGCACAGACACCATAATATAATTCTAATATGTGTGTACAGTAAGGTGTTAATGGAGATAATGAAGCCAGAATGAACAATGAACAAAGAGCTATTTAGAAGAGAATCTGTTATCAGTTAGTTCTCACCATGTGAAATGAGGGATGTGAGATGTGGGAGGTTGACTCCTCGTTCTTGCTCAGCAACCTGTTAAGAAAGAAGTATTCAGTAAGCAAGAAATAGGCTGATGACGTACTGAATGAACATTGCTGAATATCTCTAACCAATCAGGGACAATGTTGAACTGAATATCTGTGTGTATTTTATAATATACAGACCAGAAGACCATTGAGCTTCTCCCGAATAGAGACACATGTGTGGTTATTGCTTCTCATACATACATCTGCGCAGATTTGATTTGAACTTTGAAGCGATGTCGGTCAATCTTTTTTTTCTGTGTATGTCAGTCAATCTCTCTCAGTCCGTCAGTCGGTCTCTCTCTCTGTCTGTCCCTCTCTCAGTCCATCGGTCAGTCTCCTCCCTCTCTCATACTCACCGTTGCCCGATCATTGGCGCGGCGCTGCACAGCTGTTAAAAAAACTCCGGCAGCTTTTACTATTTTGAAAAAGCCGGCCGCTCATTATTCAATTCCGTATTCCCTGCTTTCCCCGCCCACCGGCGCCTATGATTGGTTGCAGTGAGACACGCCCCCACGCTGAGTGACAGCTGTCTCACTGCAACCAATCACAGCCGCTGGTGGGCGTGTCAATATCGAGCAGTAAAAAAATAAATAAATAATTAAGAAAAAATGGCGTGCGGTCCCCCCTCAATTTTGATACCAGCCAGGGTAAAGCCACACGGCTGAAGGCTGGTATTCTCTGGATGGGGAGTTCCACGTTATGGGGAGCCCCCCAGCCTAACAATATCAGCCAGCAGCTGCCCGGAATTGCCGCATCCCTTAGATGCGACAGTCCCGGGACTGTACCCGGCTCATCCCGAATTGCCCTGGTGCGGTGGCAAACGGGATAATAAGGAGTTAATGGCAGCAGCTCATAGCTGCCACTAAGTCCAAGATTAATCATTACAGGCATCTCCCCGAGATACCTTCCATGATTAACCTGTAAGTTAAAGAAAATAAACACACACAACGAAAAATCCTTTATTTGAAATAATAAAAAAAAAACCACCCTCGCTCACCACTTTATTAAGTCCCGAAAACCCATCCAGGTCCGGCGTAATCCACGGAGGTCCCTCGACGCTCTCAGCTCTGCTACATGAAGCTGACAAGAGCTGCAGTAGAACACCGCCGCTCCTGTCAGCTCCAGACAGCAACTGAAGTGAGTAGCGCGATCAGTGATGATGTCACTCAGGTTACTCGCGGCCACCGCTGGATCCTCCAACTGTGACAGCAAGTCGCCCGAGTGACAGCGATGAAGTCACAGGTGAGTTGCGGTCTCGGGTGGAGGACTACAGCTGGCCGCGGGTAACCTGAGTGACGGCAGCGCTAATCGTGCTGCTCACTTCAGTCACTCAGGGGATTAGGTTAGGATTATGAAGTCACCGGTGAGTCCTTCATAAATGACTGCTAATCAGTACGCGACACACAGACAGAGCCGCGGGATGACAATGAAGTCGGGAAAAGTTCACCCAAGTTCATTCTCATCGCGCGTCGCTGTCTGCTGTCAGCCGGCATGTAGAAACATCATTGTGCATCAAACACGGAGCATTTCTCACGGGGAACACACAGACATGTCACTTACGTATCTCACGCACACACGGACATTTCACACGCACACACGGCTAGCATATGCAATCACACGGATGTCACACGTACTGGAGAAACGGACATAAATACGGAACACGGACCGGAAAAACGGAACGTAAGACATACACGTGTTTTTCACGTGCGTGTGAAGGGGGCCTAAAGCTGGGTTTACATGCAGCAACATCGCTAACGAGATGTCATTGGGGTCACGGAATTCGTGACGCACATCCAGCATCGTTAGCGACGTCGTTGCGTGTGAAATGTACGACCGCTAACAATCAAAAGTACTCACCTTATCGTTGATCGTTGTCCGGTCGCTGTAATCCAGATTATCGTTCCTGCTTTTGCATGCAGGTTGTTCGTCGTTCCTGAGGCAGCACACATCGCTATCTCTGACACCCCAGGAACGACGAACAACAGCTTACCTGCGTCCTCCGGCAACGAGGTGGGCGTGTCTTCCTTCGGCTGCTCTCCGCCCCTCCACTTCTATTGGCCGCCTGCCGTGTGACATCGCTGTGACGCCGAACAAACCGCCCCCTTAGAAAGGAGGCAGTTCGCCGGCCACAGCGACGTCACAGGGCAGGTAAGTATGTGTAATGGGGCCTGACGATATTGTGCACCACAGGCAGCGATTTGCCCGTGACGAACAACCGATGTCGCTGCATGTAAAGCCTGCTTAAGATATGTAGTGTTTCTCTTTTTCAGCTTTTATTCTTCTTACTTATCGTATTTTTCATTTAATAAGATGCACTGGATTTTAAGATACACCCAAAATTTAAAGAAAAAAAACATAAAAAAAAATAGGGGCCCATCTTATAATGTGGTGGTGTGTTATCAGATGGGGCAGCAGCGGTGGTGGAGCAGGGTCGGAGGAAGCAGGGACGGTGTTGGAGTAGGGCAGTGCTGCCGTCAATGCAGTGGGTGTCCCAGATGCTTGGTGTGGATGGCGGCGCTGTGAGGCCAGAGGAACATCTAGGAACTGTCGGCGGTGCGGGGTTCAAAGACATGGTGCCTGGAGTTGGCGCAGATTGAGCTATCAGGTCAATCACAAACTTATTTATTATTTATTTATGCGTATGCATTTTGGTATCAGTGATTAGGCGACTTTATTCCTCAGGTCAGTACGATTACAGTGATACAAGATTTATATACTTTTTTTTAGGTTTGGCAACTATCAATTTAAAAAAATGCTTTTTTTTACAAAATAAAGGTTTTTTGCACCATTGAATTTTGAAGGCTATAGTTTTTTTTTCTGCCGACAGTGTCATGTGAGAGCTTGTTTTTGCGGCATGAGTTGTAGTTTTTATTGGTACCATTTTGGGCCACATATCTTTTGATCTCTTTCTATTCTGCTTTTTGTTAGGTAGAATCAAGAATAAACAGCAATTTTAAAATTATTTGGGTTATTTTTATGTCATTCACCATGTTGTAAAAGTGATAAGACAGTTTTATTATTCAGGTCAATACGAACACAGCGATACAGCTTTTATATATATTTTTTATGTTTTGTCGCTTTTACATCATAAAAACTATTTTATAGAATGAAAAATTATTTTGTATTGCTGTATTCTGAGAGCTATAGCTTTTTTTATTTTTTTTGACAGAGCTATATGGCAACTTTTATTCTGCGGGAGAAGATGATGTTTTCAGCTGTACAATTTTTATTTATATATGACTTTTTAATGGTATTTATTTAACTTTTTTGTTAGCTGTATGATGAAAAAAATAGTTTTTGTTACATTTTTTATTTATTTTTTACAGTGTTCACTGAAGGAGTTAACTAGTGTGACAATGTTATAAATCAGGTCATTACGGACTCAGTGATACTAAATAAGCGTATTTTTTTATTTAGTTTTTTTTTACAAAATTTATATTTATTGGATCTTTTACATTTTTTCTGATTTTTTTTAAATACGGTTACAATTTTTTTACAATTTTACTTAGGATATTACCTTTTATTACATTGATCACTGATATAATGTATTGCAATGCACCAGCATTGCAATACATTATACTGTCAGTGCAGTACTGACAGAAGCATCTGGGATCATGCTCCTGGCATGATCCCAGAGGCTTTCCGTAGCTTGGTAACTTGGAGGTCGTCATGATGACCTCTGGCAACTATGGCAATCATAGGGCCCTCATGATGACATTGCAAGAGTCACAACTAGAGGAGAAAGCGCGATTCCTCACCCAGACCCCCTAAGTGCTATGATTGATAGACTCCCCGAATGTATGGATTAAGGTGCTGTGGTCAGATGAGACCACAATTGAACTTTGTGTGGTGCCAAACCAAAGCAGATCATCACTATAGAACACCATCCACACAGTGAAACATGGTGGTGGCAGCATCATGCTGTGGGGATGTTTTTCGGCAGCAGGGACAGGGAAAATGGTCTGAGTCAAGGGGAAGATGGATGTTGCAAAATACAGGGATATTCTTGAGCAAAATCTGTTTCATTGTGTCAGTGATTTCACACTAGGACGGAAGTTCACCTTCCAACAAGACAATGACCCAAAGCTACTGCTAAGGCTAGGTTCATATTTCCGTTGTTTATTATCAGTCACAATCTGCTGCTCTGATAAAAAACGCAATCCATTTGGCAGATTTCGTTGTTTCCCATAGACTTGTATGAGCGGCGGATTGTGACTGATGCCTTTGCGTTGGATCAGCCGTCCGACTAATCAGTCATGGAACAACTGACCATCGGGCTGCAGGAATGCAGCTTGTAATGTTTTTTGAGCAGCGGAATCCTTTTGATTTCGCTGCGCATGCTCTCTCTTGGCGGCCGAATGATCAGCTGATCGCCCAGCAGCTGCTTTCTGTGAGCGATCAGCTAATCTCCCGGCCGCCGGCTTTTGAGAGCAATCAGTCACTCTCAAAAGCCGGCGGCCGAGAGATCAGCTGATCGCTCTCAAAAGCCGGCGGCCGAGAGATCAGCTGATCGCTCTCAAAAGCCGGCGGCCGGGAGATCAGCTGATCGTTCACAATAGCCGGTCGATCAGCTGATCGTTCACAGAAGCCGGCCGCTGGAAGATCAGCTGATTGCTCTCAAAAGCCAGCGGCCGGCTATTGTGAGCGATCACTCATTTCACAACGGAATCCGCTTTCTTGTGACAATGAATATCAATTCTTGTCACCCGTTGTACAACGCATCAGTCACAAGCGTCAAGCAACGCATGTGACTGATGCAAAACAACGGAAATGTGAACCTAGCCTAAAGCAAACACACAAATGGTTTAAGGGAAACCATGCAAATATATTGGAGTGGCCTAGTCAAAGCCTAGACCTTAATTCAACCGAGAAACCAGGGTTATACTTGAAGATTGCTGTTCACCAGAGGAAACTTGAAGTAGCTGGAGCACTTTTGCCTTGAGGAATGGGTAAAAATTCCAGGGCAAAATGTGAAAAGCTCATAAAGACTTGTCCACAGCACACTTGCAGCTGTAATTGCCCAAAAGTAGGCACTACAAAGTACTGACTTTAGGGGGGTGAATAGTTATGCACACTGATGTTTCCAGTTATTTTGTCCTATTTGTTTTTTGCTTCACAATAAAAAAAAACCCAAGTGTTCAGTTGTAGTTATGTTCTTTACATGAACTGATGCAAACCCTCCAAAAACAGTAAAATCACAAGTTGTAAGGTAGCAAAACACCAAGGGAATATTTTCACAAGCCACTTGTTGGCTGTAGCGCTATCGATGTGACTCCTCACAGCAGACAAGGACACACCCCGGGAGCCGCGAGCATGAGTAAAGCACAGAATGTTTGTTTTTTTATATCAAACTACAGATGGGGACAGGGGCTTCCTGAAACTGGAAAATCCCTTTTAGGACATTTATTAAACCATTTATAGCTCTTACCCAAGTTAATTTTTTGGGACTATTATGCTACATTTTTGGATAACATCACATATTGCATAGAATACATCAAATAGTATTGTGTAGCTATAACTCTCAAATAACGCTTTTTCCGCCCTCTACCAGCTACTATCTGGTTTCTGTGGACAGGTTCCTAGATAACATTAGGACAGTGATAATAGAAAACAGACAAAGATGATTGTGCTAAAGGGATAAAATATTATGACACGGCTAATCAAATCCTCCCTAACATCTGCTGCTTCGGGGCAAGTTGCCATTTTTCGGAACATTTCATATCTGCATTGTGCTGCAGATTTTCTTAAAAACAATTTTTAGCAATTTCCCATTACTGACATGAACTGTGTGATCTCATTTATCAAAACCAAAGCATAATATTCCAATATCTGATGTTTATGAACAGACAATAACATACTGTATATACATATTTGTCATGGACAGGCCGCTGGAGAGACAGTTAACTTTATCACTACCACAGTTCACTAAGGCCTCTTTCACACGTCAGTGATTCTCATACGTATGTGCTAGTTTTTATACATACCAGAATCACTGACATACGCAGACCCATTATAATCAATGGGTCTGCGGCGCACACATCAGTGATTTTTCACTAACCGTGTTTCTGTGCGGCATACACGCTTGTCTGTGGTTGACGGAGACATGTTTGTTTTTTTCTGGCATCACTGATCTCCAACAGACCACACTTTGGTGTAGTCCGTGACACACGTACCAGAAAAAAACGTACATTGAAAATAAAAAGCATTCTCAACTCACCTTTCTCCAGCGATGCTGTCTCCGGCCGCTGCTCTCTGCTGCTTCCTGGCCGGCTCATTATGTCATGCATATTCATGTATGCAGCCACAGCCGACCCAGAAGTAACTTCAGAGGTGAGAGACAGCAGGGGCCGGATGCTGCAGAGCCAGAGATTCAGCACCATGTACAGCAGGAGCGGGGACAGGTGAATTTATCGCCATGTGCAATCATGGAGTACAGATTGCACATGGACAACTCACGTGTGCCGTGAATCCCGGCATATGGAGGGACATAGGCGTTTTTTTACACATCAGTGAAAAACATCCGTGTTTTTCACTGACGTGTGAATCAGGCCTAAGAGTGTGCTTACAAGGCTGAAATATGGGGCTGAGTGCTCTTAGGAACGCTTATTTCCTGATAATCAGGAAGTGTTATTCTAGCTGCCAATCACCCTATGACAGATCAAAACGCATTCGTCCAGTGAAATGATTTTTAAGGCTATGTGCACACGTTTCTTTTTTATATACTTTATTTCTGCACATAAAAAAACATGCTTTGGCAGGAAAAAACAAGTGCATTTTTTATTGCATTTGTGCATTTTTTCCACGTGCGTTTTTTTCCTGCTTTTTATGCTTTTTTTTGGAGATCGCGGGGTTTCAGGTACTGTACCACCGCGATCGCCACCAGGCAGGTCTCTGGCTGATGATACAGTTGGGACCCGGCTCTCACTGCTTGGGCTGTCCCAACAATTTAACCCCCTAAATGCTGCAATCAGTGCAATTGCAGCATTCAGGAGGCAGGGAGAGGAATCGCTTACCTCTCCCTGGCGACTGGGTCACTGTAATGCGATCACAGGGACCCGATTGCTGCCATGGTAACCCTGGGTCATCACCATGACGACCCTGGGTTACTGAAGTACGGATCGCCTCACAGACCATGCTGTATGCATGGTGTGTGAAGCGAAGTGCTGCAATATAATCCACTGTAGTGATAAAGCTCTGTAGGGGATTATACAAAAACACAAAAGAAAATGCAGAAATAATTGACACGCTGCTTCTGTTTTCAGCAACAAAATCTGCAAAGAAAAAAAGAAGCAGCATGTGCACAGCAAGTCAGGATTCTCATAGATTTTGCTGGGATGCTTCTTCCTTGCTTTTATTGATTAAAATAAGCAAGGAAAAATGCATGAAAAAACGCAAAAACAAATCCGCCACGTGTGCACATAGCCTAAGCTTTCCTAATAATCATCATTCTTGGCAGCACAACTTCTTGTGTAAACATGTGCTGCTGAAAACAATGATAGTGTCCCCGGAGCCATTTGATAAAACAACAATGCTATATCTCATGTTACTTGTGCTACTGTGAGTAGCCTAAAGGGTACTTTACAAGCTGCGATATCGGTACTGATATCGCTAGCGAGCGTACCCGCCCCAGTCGGTTGTGCGTCATGGGCAAATCGCTGCCCGTGGCGCACAACATCGCTAACACCCGTCATACTACTTACCTGCCTAGCAACGTCGCTGTGACTTTCTAAGGGGGTGGTTCGTTCGGCGTCACAGCGATGTCACGATGCGGCCGCCCAATAGAAGCGGAGGGGGCGGAGATGAGCGGGAAGAACATCCCACCCACCTCCTTCCTTCCTCATTGCGGGCGGCCGCAGGTACGATGTGGTTCCTCGTTCCTGCGGTTTCACACATAGCGATGTGTGCTGCCGCAGGAACGACGAACAACCTGCGTCCTGCAACAGCAACGATATTTGGGAAGTGGACAGTGTGTCAACGATAAGGTGAGTATTTTTGATTGTTAGCGGTCGCTTGTACGTGTCACACGCAACAACATCACTAATGAGAACGGATGTGCGTCACGAATTCCGTGACCCCAACGACATCACGTTAGCGATGTCGTTGCATGTAAAGCGGCCTTAAGGGCTCATGCACACGTAACTGTTGATAATTCTGCAGCGATTTGACAGCACATGCGCGCTTCAAATAGCTGCAGAATGAATGCAGTATTTTTGTTAAAAAAAGCCGATTTCATGCGCTATGGCTGCTGCCCCCACCATAGCCAGAGGGGGAGCTGCATCCAGAACAAACAAATAATTGACATGCTGCTTTTATAAACGCACGGATTTGGGTCAAAATTTTAGCACCCAAATCGCTGCGTTCATAAAAGCAACGTGCGCACGTATCATGCACAATCTACTGTGCAGGGGATGCAGGACGCATGCATTTACGCTGCAGTGCAATACGCAACGTGCGCATGAGCCCTAAATGTGCTATCATGGCTTTCAGTGTGTCAGGACATCATTGATTGGCAACTGCACAGGAAGCTGCCAGCAGCAGATCTTGATGATTTGCTCAAGTGCACTCATTGTTACAGAAAATTCCTCAGACATCCATTAATAATCTCATGGATGGCAGCCAAAGTGTGTAAATGCAGTGATTATTGTGTGTTCTCTTGCACTCATACTTGATACTAAATAAATCAAGATGGTTTGAAAATTTAGTTTTCATTTTTTAATCTTTGCTTGCATATCATTTCTATTCATCCTGTGATTTCAATAACTCCATGACTTCTTCTTGGTGTTGCAGTTTTAATCTATGACTGTAGAAAAACACATGGATTGTACATACAAAAATCATACATTGATATAATGCTGCAAGGTGAAGATTTAAAAAATTGAGAATGAGGTTCTTATTTTAACATTCTGATCAGACTGCATGAAGCGCAATAATATGGTATGGTGAAGCTCTCAGTGGTTGCCTAATTTCTAAGTTAAAAGGTGTGGCAATTACCACCGAAGCGACAGAGCACCAGTAGGGGGAGCGACATGGTGCCTATCCATGCTGCAAGGCAATCCCCCATGGCTCCATACTACTCCACAGGCACACCACCACAACAGCAGTGGCTACCAATAAGCAACAACACAAGCGAAAGTAACTGTATAGCTAGGGACACACGGGCTTTATTGCGAGTCAATTGCATAACACTCGGCTCCCTCTCTGCTGGCGTGTAAGCTGAGTGTCATACCACTGTGCTGCGATCCTGCAATCACAGCACAGCTGCGGAGGGGAGGGTGGGCGCTTCGCTGGAAAGGGAAAGAGTAATTTCCTCAACTCCTCCACTGTCAACTGATGCAAATTTCGCACTGCACTTGCGTTACACTGGTGTAATGTGAGTGCAATGCGATGTTTCTGTTGCACCCATAGACTTGTAGTTTGCAAGTGAAAACAAATCGGATTCCACCCGCAGCATGCTGCAATTGTTTTCTCGGTCCGATTAGGGCTGAGAAAACAATCGCTCATGGGATCTGCCCCATAGAGTAAAATTGGTCCGAGTGGAATGTGATTTTTTTTATCGCATTCCACTTGCTCCGTTTTACTCGCCATGTGTGCTGACCCTAAAACTCACCTTCCATATGAGAACCGGAGAAGTTACTTTCATTATACAGAGGGTCGCAGATCAGAAACAAGACCAGACAATGTCGGGGAACTTGGATTTTATGATCGAATTGTATTAGAATATGTATCAAAAAATAAAACGGAGAAGTTATCAAAGAAAATATAACAAACATTCGGCCAGGAAAGACCAGGACCAATGTGCTGCCCCAGCGACACTCTCCAATGTATCCGGAGATATATTTATCTAACAGGTGCTCTGCCTAGTACAAGGGCCCAATTTCTACACTATATGCACTGAGAGGATCACTGGGTGTACAGAAGGACCTGTACCCCACACACAGTAACAGGCTACCTGCGTACTATACTTTAACAGCTACTGCAGTTTTAAGTGTGAACAAGTTCAGTCCTATCTAAACGGCTGCAGCTGATTAAAAAAGATTTCAAATACCTCTGTGGGTATAATGGTCCACTCTGACCCAGTGTTTACCAAGCAGTTCTCCTTCCGCCCTTCAAACTCAGCTTCCAGTACTGGACTGCAGGAGTATAAATCATGTTCCTCCCGCTGAGGGCCTTGTGAGGAATAGCTCGCTGCAGATCACCCTCCTATTGCAGAGGCTGATAGTTTAATGCAAGCGCCAGGTCCTCTGGGATGATATTGGTTCGGCAATAGAGAGCTATATGGCCTCGCCGGCGGCACCTTAGGCAGATAGGTCTAGCATAGTTGCAGACACTAGGCACAGCCCCTCCACACGACTCCTCTAACCGGGTTAGGATGAGGGTGGAAGGCATGGCAGGTGATCTCTGTGCTGGAAGATGGGGCACCCCTCTCTGGATCTTGGAAACTTCTACATGCAGCTCTTTTAGCTCCGCTCTCAGGACTTGAACTAGCTCCGTCAAGGCTTTGGTTTCAGTGGCGGTCTCTTGACTTCAGGTTATTTAAGCACTATTTACAGTTTTCTCAACCCGAGGCTTGCACTCCAATTCCCTCTCAATGGTGGCTTGATAGGTATTCCAGAATGTCAGTTAATGTGTGGTCCGAGCAATTTCCTGTAACTTATCACAGAGGAATTTGTTCACCAGTCCTGTGAAGAACTTGACCCTTTGCAACTGGTCCACCTCCCTGAATGCTCTCTTGACCTCGGGGTCCAACCACCACACTTCATAAAGTGTCACTTGCAGGACGTTGGAGTACTGCATCAGGGACTTGCATTCCCTTGGGGCGATTAAAGGAGAGGACATGTAGTTGCGCCACTTTGGTACGGCTTCCAAGGTTCCTTTCTAATAACACAACAACCTTTTCTAAGATGACCCTCTGATTCGCAGCATACCATCACGGTTTGCCTAGCATCCCCCTCTAAAGCATTCATTGCTACCTCAGCTCTCATCTCAGGGGCCAGACAACACATTTTAAGGGCACTACGCGCCCCCTCTGTCCAGTCTTGCAGCGTTATACAGTCAGGGCCAGAAATATTTGGACAGTGACACAAGTTTTGTTATTTTAGCTGTTTACAAAAACATGTTCAGAAATACAATTATATATATAATATGGGCTGAAAGTGCACACTCCCAGCTGCAATATGAGAGTTTTCACATCCAAATCGGAGAAAGGGTTTAGGAATCATAGCTCTGTAATACATAGCCTCCTCTTTTTCAAGGGACCAAAAGTAATTGGACAAGGGACTCTAAGGGCTGCAATTAACTCTGAAGGCGTCTCCCTCGTTAACCTATAATCAATGAAGTAGTTAAAAGGTCTGGGGTTGATTACAGGTGTGTGGTTTTGCATTTGGAAGCTGTTGCTGTGACCAGACAACATGCGGTCTAAGGAACTCTCAATTGAGGTGAAGCAGAACATCCTGAGGCTGAAAAAAAAGAAAAAATCCATCAGAGAGATAGCAGACATGCTTGGAGTAGCAAAATCAACAGTCGGGTACATTCTGAGAAAAAAGGAATTGACTGGTGAGCTTGGGACTCAAAAAGGCCTGGGCGTCCACGGATGACAACAGTGGTGGATGATCGCCGCATACTTTCTTTGGTGAAGAAGAACCCGTTCACAATATCAACTGAAGTCCAGAACACTCTCAGTGAAGTAGGTGTATCTGTCTCTAAGTCAATAGTAAAGAGAAGACTCCATGAAAGTAAATACAAAGGGTTCACATCTAGATGCAAACCATTCATCAATTCCAAAAATAGACAGGCCAGAGTTAAATTTGCTGAAAAACACCTCATGAAGCCAGCTCAGTTCTGGAAAAGTATTCTATGGACAGATGAGACAAAGATCAACCTGTACCAGAATGATGGGAAGAAAAAAGTTTGGAGAAGAAAGGGAACGGCACATGATCCAAGGCACACCACATCCTCTGTAAAACATGGTTGAGGCAACGTGATGGCATGGGCATGCATGGCTTTCAATGGCACTGGGTCACTTGTGTTTATTGATGACATAACAGCAGACAAGAGTAGCCGGATGAATTCTGAAGTGTACAGGGATATACTTTCAGCCCAGATTCAGCCAAATGCCGCAAAGTTGATCGGACGGCGCTTCATAGTACAGATGGACAATGACCCCAAGCATACAGCCAAAACTACCCAGGAGTTCATGAGTGCAAAAAAGTGGAACATTCTGCAATGGCCAAGTCAATCACCAGATCTTAACCCAATTGAGCATGCATTTCACTTGCTCAAATCCAGACTTAAGACGGAAAGACCCACAAACAAGCAACACCTGAAGGCTGCGGCTGTAAAGGCCTGGCAAAGCATTAAGAAGGAGGAAACCCAGCGTTTGGTGATGTCCATGGGTTCCAGACTTAAGGCAGTGATTGCCTCCAAAGGATTCGCAACAAAATATTGAAAATAAAAATATTTTGTTTGGGTTTGGTTTATTTGTCCAATTACTTTTGACCTCCTAAAATGTGGAGTGTTTGTAAAGAAATGTGTACAATTCCTACAATTTCTATCAGATATTTTTGTTCAAACCTTCAAATTAAACGTTACAATCTGCACTTGAATTCTGTTGTAGAGGTTTCATTTCAAATCCAATGTGGTGGCATGCAGAGCCCAACTCGCGAAAATTGTGTCACTGTCCAAATATTTCTGGACCTAACTGTATTTCTCATAAATCATAGGCTAAATATAAATCAGCAATACAAAAAAATCCCTTATGTATCTCCAGGTAAAATGGAAGAAAAATGGAGGTACAGAAAGGACCCAAACGTCTAAAGTGCTACACAGAATATGTGAGAATGGTATCTGACAGAGATCTTTTGTAAGGTGAAAGTTAAAAAAAAATGTCCAACTTCCTTGATGCAGCAGGTTGTTCTCCAATGCAAAAGATTTTTTAACAGTAATATTCTTGTACAGAAGACAGCTTCTGTTCTGGGCTTAGCAATCCAGAAAGGGGATTTTAAAGTCGATTTCATGCTTTGTCTTCAGCCTTTATATAGGGACATCATCGCTCTTTTTATTTTCAACTCTTAAGATCAAAGTTGAGTTTTATTTCATTTAATCACTTAAATTACTTTGTTTGCAGTCTCAAAAATAGTGCCACTTCAAGTCACTGAGCCCCAGCAGAGAAATGTAATACTACATGGGCAACGAGAACAAATGTGATCTGGTAATTATATAACCCTATGACTTGATGAAGAAAGAAGACACTGCCAGTGCTCTCTATACCTGGCTCCTTCTTCACGTAGGAGGATGGGATTGGGTGTCAGTTTTGATTGTGAGATGTAAATGACGGACCAGGGCAAGCATCCAAAATGCAATAAAACTCTCTGAGGTCAAGACTGTCCATTATTCATTGGGGAAGTCTGCATCACTATTGTAGGAGCTGTCAAATGTGGGGAAGACTTTTAGAATATAATAATAATTAATTATTATTATTATTATTATTATTATTTATATAGTGCCAACATATTCTGCAGCACTTTTCAATTCAGATGGTACTTGTACAAACAAAATAAGGCTTTACAGAGTAACACAATGTTGTAAAGATACCAAGTGGAGAGAGATTGTTATGCTCGCAATGCCAGCAAGGGATTACTGGACCCACTGGGCCACAGCACACAGGAAACCCAGAGGGGCTTGACTACAGAACCACATCTGTTTTTTCCCAGAGCCTCTAATGGTGTGAGTGTTGCGCTACAGGTGTGAGACCAAATGCCACTCAGGAAGACGGATGCTGCGATGGCTGGCCCAAGGGTTATGGACACAGACAGTCTCTGAATACAGGAACACAGCAAGAGCTGGAGTTGTGAATTTGGCCAGTATGGATGGATAGATGGATGGATGCATGCAGTAGCAGCAGCCGATGAGGATACTTGCTGCAGCCGGTATCGTAGTAGGCGGCCGGTGTGGATACTTGCAGCAGCGGATATTGTGGTAGCCGGCCAGCATGGATGTTTGCAGCAGCAGACTGGCAATGCACTGATAGATATGAGTCAGCACAATACAGCACAAAGACAGCAGGAGCATGATAGAACCTAAGAACTAGCAACATTAGGAACTCATTGCCCAGAAACTTCTCTTAAGGGGAAGGTGCCTTAAATAGCTTAAGCCTCACAGCTGACCTGAGAGGTACTTCCAAATAAGAGCATGCAGTCCCTTTAAAAAAAGTGGCCTGTCTGCGTGTGCACCCTTTAGGCAGTCCCAGGATGCCTGTGTGTTGTGTGTAGGCTCTGGGACATAGCAGCATGGACCGGGAAAGGGACAGCTAGGAAGGTGAGGTGGACAGCGTCCCCACTAGGGGAGTTGGGCAAGACAGCGCGGGGATGCTGGCATGGTCTTTAGAGAGGTTCCCGCTTGCAAGCTTACAATCTATGAGGAAATAGGGGAGACACAAAAAATAAAAAGTACTTATCTGGTAAGGTCCAGCCATCCGTATAGTAAATAGGGTATTCAAAAAACCAATATGTATGGGTACAAGTACAAATAGCTATCGAGTGCATGGAAGAGAGAAAAGGGGATAGTAGGATTAGTGAGGTGAGGTGATAGGCCAGTCTAAAGAAATGTGATTTTAGTGCACGCTTGAAATTAATCAGATTGTCAGGGGTAGTGCTTTTCAGAAAATTGGTGCAGCGCGAGAGAAGTCTTGAATACAGGATTGGGAGGTTTGAAATCTAGAGGATGTCAGTTTTAGATCATTAACAGAATGAAGAAGACTGGTAGACAGGTAGAGTGACAGACAAAGATGATGGAGGAGATGTACAGTAGATCTATTTAGAAAGAAACCGTGAAGGTTTCAAAATGCGTCTAGTGATTTGCTTGGCCAGCAAAGATTTCATTCTATTCACTGTGAGTATCATTCTAAACCTACAGGTGCTTGAATTTTTACTGACGCATAGTTCCATGAAGTAATTGAAACAATTGTGGGATATCAGCCAGCTCCACCAAATCTTTAGGAGACCGTGAGGGTCTTATGTGATTATAGTGACCTTGTCATTGTCTTTTTACCTACTGCGCAGAGCGACGAGTCAGCGACTGCACACTATGTCTGAAAATGGCACTAGAGGCCAGTGGAAATTACTGCGCTCCAAATTATAGTAACAGATATCTTATTTGAGACTTCATGAGTAGAGATGAGCGAACCGGTCCCGATTCAGCTCGAGGTCGGTTCGCCGAACGGGGGTCCCGTTCGAGTTCGGTTCGTCGAACGTTCGACGAACCAAACTCGAACCTATAGGCTATAATGGGAGGCAATCACAAACACATAAAAATGCATTATAAATGTACACAAACAGTTAATAAACATTGCCATAACACTTACCGGTCCTCGCGATCCCTTCTGCACTCTGTCTCCTGCCGCTATTCCATCCGATGATCGCTGAATCCTCCCAGTGACGGCACTGCCAGCAGAGATGCAGGACCTATCGTGACGTCAAAATAGCCATGTGACCAGTCACGTGGCTATTATCTCATTGGCTACAGACTGGTCACATGACTATGACGCGTCATGTAGGACCTGCGAGTGCATCTCTCCGGTACACGATGCACATATGTGTATCGCAGTGTACCGGCGACATGCTCTAGCACACGGTCGACTCCCCGTTCCGTTAGGGACCGGCTGACACAGCCGGTCATTAACGGAGATCACCGTTGCCATAGCAACGCAGTTAGCGGTGACGTCACCGCTAACCGCGGCTCCGAGAGCACCGTTGCTATGGTAACGCGTCTGTCAGCGTTACCGCTGTTACCGCTGACAGCCAGCACTGATCACTCACGGAGTGAAGGCTGCACGCTGCTTCCCGATTGTAGTGAGGATTGTAGTGAGGATGAGGTTCCCCAGCCCCAAGTGATGAGCTGGTGAACCTCATCCTCACTACAATCGTCACTACTACTACACTAGAAAGAAAGAAGACAGAAGAGCAGGATCGTGGAGGGCTGACAGGGGGTAATAAAGATGGAGTCTCTAATGTGTCTGTGTATTTATTTCTATTAAAGTATTTTTTCTCTGTGTGGTGTTTTTTTTTAACCCTTTATTGGAGATTCTTAATGGCCGGGTCAAACGTGCCTGACATTAAGAATCTCTGGCTTAATACTGGCTAGTAAAACAAAGCCAGTATTAACTCATGATTACCCAACAAGCCACCCGGCTCCAGGGCTGTTGGAAGAGTTGGATACAGCGCCAGATGATGGCGCTTCTATAAGAGCACCATTTTCTGGGACGGCTGCGGACTGAAATCCGCAGCAGAGGCGCCCAGAAACCTCGGGCTAACCTGTGCTGCGGATTCCAATCCCCAGCTGCCTAGTTGTACCCGGCTGGACACAAAAATTGGGCGAAGCCCACGTCATTTGTTTTTTAATTATTTCATGAAATAAGTGAAATAATTAAAAAAAACGGGCTTCCCTATATTTTTGGTTCCCAGCCGGGTACAAATAGGCAACTGGGGGTTGGAGGCAGCCCGTGGCTGCCTGCTGTACCTGGCTAGCATACAAAAATATGGCGAAGCCCACGTCATTTTTTTGGTGGGCAAAAAAATTCTGCATACAGTCCTGGATGGAGTATGCTGAGCCTTGTAGTTCTGCAGCTGCTGTCTGCTCTTCTCCATACAGACAGACAGCAGCTGCAGAACTACAAGGCTCAGCATACTCCATCCAGGACTGTATGCAGAAGTTTTTTGCCCCCTGAAAAAATTATGTGGGCTTCGCCATATTTTTGTATGCTAACCAGGTACAGCAGGCAGGTACGGCTGCCCCCAACCCCCAGTTGCCTATTTGTACCCGGCTGGGAACCAAAAATAAACGGAAGCCCTTTTTTTATTATTTCATGAATTTCATGAAATAATTAAAAAACAAATGACGTAGGCTTCGCCCCATTTTTGTGTCCAGCCAGGTACAACTAGGCAGCTGGGGATTGGAATCCGCAGCACAGGTTGGCCTGAGCTTTCTGGGCCCCACTGCTGCGAATTGCAGTCTGCAGCCGCCTCAGAAAATGGCATTTTCATAGAAGCGCCATCTTCTGGCGCTGTATCCAACTCTTCCAGCACCTGCCTGCTATACCTGGCTAGCATACAAAAATATGGCGAAGCTCACGTCCTTTTTTTGTAGTTTTTTGGCAAAAAAAATAAAAAATGCTTCCCTGGATTTTCCATTGCCAGTGAAGGTAACACCAAGCAGTGGGGGTTAGCAGCCAGTAGCTGCTTGGATTACCCTTAGCTAGCAATACAAAAAATGCAGCGGGAGCCCATATATATTTTTTTTAATTATTTATTTAAATAACTAAAAATAAAATGGGCTTCCCTGTATTTTGATTGCTGGACATCACAGTGCTGTAAAAATAAATCTTTAAAAAAATGACGTAGCGCTCCGCGGTATTTTTGATTCTCAGTGCAGATAAAGCAGACAGCTATGGGTTGCCACCCCCATCTGCCTGCCGTTACCTTGGTTGGCAATCAAAATACAGGGAAGCCCATTAATTTTTTCTATTTAAAAAATAATTTAAAAAAAAATGACGTTGGGTCCCCCCATTTTTGATAGCCAGCTAGGGTAAAGCAGACGGCTGTACCCTGAAAACCACAGCTGGCAGCTTTACCGTGGTTGGGGATCCAATGTGGAGGTCCCCTCAGGCTCTTTTTTATAATTATTTTATAAGTATTAATAATTACACAATAAAAGTAGGGTCCCCCCCAAATTGGATCACCAGCCAAGGTAAAGCGGACAGCTGTGGTCTGGTATTCTCAGGGTGGGAAGGTCCATAGTTATTGGGCCTTCACAGCCTAACAATAGCAGGCCGCAGGCACCTCAGACGTGGCGCATCCACTAGATGCGCCAATCCTGGCGCTTCACCCCAGCTCATCCCGTGCCCTGGTGCAGTGGCAAATGGGGTAATAAATCGGGTTGATACTAGCTGTAAAGTAACCTGAGATCAAGCCCAGCAGTTTGTGATGTCATGGCGTCTATTAGATACCCAACATCATAAACTGTCAGTACTAACAAAAAAAAAAAAAAAATCGACAAAAGAAATTTATTTGAAAAAACAGTCCCCAAAACATTTCCTCTTTCACCAATTTATTGTAAGAAAAAAAATAAAGGGGTCCCAAGACGACTCTGGACCGTCTAGAATATGGGGGGGAGACACTCAGGGAACGTATCCCCCATTTTCTAGGAGTGCGGACCCTTCATGTGAGGAGTGTGGGTGCAATGAATCTGCACTCACTCTTCTCGGGTCCACAGCAGCAGAGTCCATGTCGTAATGGTTGCTACCAAAGCTGCAATGCCCTGCTCATGAGGTAAGGGCATGCCTAATCAGGAGAACTACTGTAGAGGAAGCTCTGCTCACTGGTATATAGGTGCTCAGAGGTAATAATAGATAAAATTAGTGAGTAACCTCGGCACTCTAAATCTCCCAGAGTCAGTAAGTCACAAGTCACAACGGATAGTAATGCAAAATCACTCTTTATTGGTCCGTATTAAGAAAAAAAAAAATTTCATAAGCATATATGTTTTTGTCCAAAACAAGTTACAAATGACGTTTCGGCCTGAGCCTTCGTCAGATTGGACTTATCTGCATGTAATCATGAAAAATGACAATAATCAGTATCACATAAGAGTGAGAGAACAATAACATAAACTCGAACAATGTAGAGGTACAATTGGGATGCAGCAAAAAAATTACAACACAGCAAGAAATGAAACACATGATACAAATGTCATAATACAGTACAAGGACCAAAAAAAATGGAGAAAAAAATGGAGAAAAAGTGGAGAATAAGTGGAGAAAAATGGAGAAAAAGTGGAGAAAAATTGGAGAAAAAGTGGAGAAAAAGTGGAGAAAAAAATGGAGAAAAAATGGAGAAAAAGTGGAGAAAAAAAAGGAGAAAAAGTGGAGAAAAAGATGAAGAAAAAGTGGAGAAAAAAATGGAGAAAAAGTGGAGAAAAAGTGGAGAAAAAAGTGGAGAAAAAAGTGGAGAAAAAGTGGAGAAAAAAGTGGAGAAAAAGTGGAGAAAAAGTGGAGAAAACGTGGAGAAAAAAGTGGAGAAAAAAGTGGAGAAAAAGTGGAGAAAAAGTGGAGAAAAAAGTGGAGAAAAAAGTGGAGAAAAAAGTGGAGAAAAAAGTGGAGAAAAAAGTGGAGAAAAAAGTGGAGAAAAAGTGGAGAAAAAGTGGAGAAAAAGTGGAGAAAAAGTGGAGAAAAAGTGGAGAAAAAGTGGAGAAAAAGTGGAGAAAAAGTGGAGAAAAAGTGGAGAAAAAGTGGAGAAAAAGTGGAGAAAAAGTGGAGAAAAAGTGGAGAAAAAATTGAGAAAAAGATGGAGAAAAAGTGGAGAAAAAGTGGAGAAAAAGTGGAGAAAAAAATGGAGAAAAAGTGGAGAAAAAGTGGAGAAAAAAATGGAGAAAAAGTGGAGGAAAAAGTAGAGAAAAAAGTGGAGAAAAAGTGGAGAAAAAGTGGAAAAAAAAATGGAGAAAAAGTGGAGAAAAAGTGGAGAAAAAGTGGAGAAAAAATGGAGAAAAAGATGGAGAAAAAGATGGAGAAAAAGTGGAGAAAAAGTGGAGAAAAAGTGGAGAAAAAAATGGAGAAAAAGTGGAGAAAAAGTGGAGAAAAAAATGGAGAAAAAGTGGAGGAAAAAGTGGAGAAAAAAGTGGAGAAAAAGTGGAGAAAAAAGTGGAGAAAAAGTGGAGAAAAAAGTGGAGAAAAAGTGGAGAAAAAGTGGAGAAAAAGTGGAGAAAAAAATGGAGAAAAAGTGGAGAAAAAGTGGAGAAAAAGTGGAGAAAAAGTGGAGAAAAAGTGGAGAAAAAGTGGAGAAAAAGTGGAGAAAAAGTGAAGAAAAAGTGAAGAAAAAATGGAGAAAAAGTGGAGAAAAAATGGAGAAAAAGTGGAGCACCCTTTGGTGCCTTTCATGTGGCACTAAGGGGTGCTTAGCTTTGTATTTAGCCAAAAAAATGAAAAAAAAAATGACGTAGGGTTCCCCTAGTTTTGTAGCCAGCTAGAGTAAAGCAGATGGCTGCAGCCTGCAGACCACAGCTGGCAACCTCACCTTGGCTGGTAATCCAAAACTGAGGGCACCCCACGCTGTTATTTTAAATTAAATAAATAATTTAAAAAAAAAAACACGTAGGGGTCCCCCAAAATTGGATCACTAGCCAAGGTAAAGCAGACAGCTGGGGCCTGATATTCTCAGACTAGGGAGGTCCATGGTTATTGGACTCTCCCCAGCCTAAAAATAGCAGGCCGCAGCCGCCCCAGAAGTGGCGCATCCATTAGATGCGCCAATCCTGGTGCTTCGCCCCAGCTCATCCCGCGCCCTGGTGCGGTGGCAAACGGGGTAATATATGGGGTTATACCAGATGTGTAATGTCACCTGGCATCAAGCCCTGGGGTTGGTGAGGTCAGGCGTCTATCAGATACCCGACATCACCAACCCAGTCAGTAATAAAAAAAATAGACGACAAACACATTTTTATTTGAAAAAACACTCCCCAAAACATTCCCTCTTTAACTAATTTATTAGAATGAAAAACAAATCCAGGTCTGGTGTAATCCAAGGGGTTGCCATGACGATCCACACTATCCCAGTCAATGAAGAGCAGGATGTTCCCCATTGGCTGGGAGAGCAGTGCAGTGACCTGAGCTAACATCAATGGGTCAGCCCAGGTCACTGCAGGGCATGACAAGTGCTGCTGTCAGTGAGGTACATTACCTGCGCTGATCTCCAGCACACTGACAGCCCCTGTCACTGGGTTCAATGACCGGCGCCTTCACACCAAGTATCGCGAGAGGCCCGTGACGTCACTGCTAGTCAGTCTCGGGTCGGAAGCGAGAGAAGGTGATGTGACAAGCGGCGGCCATGGAGGACAGTGACAGCGCTGAGGTCGGGATGGCGGGACTTCATCACCGCAGGTAAGCCGAGCGGGGCCATGTGTGCAGAGTGTGTGTGTGTGTGTGTGTGTGTGTGTGTGTGTGTGTATGTATGTGTGTGTGAGTGTGTGTACAATACATGCCGCGGGCAGGAGGGGGCGGAGCGAGCTGAGCGGGGAAGTGTCGGCTTCCTGCGCGTAACTAGGATAAACATCGGGTTACTAACCAAAGCGCTTTGGTTGGATACCCGATGTTTATCTTGGTTACCAGCTTGTGGCAGGCTGCCAGGATTGCTCCCTGCACACTGTAGCTGTAAAAAGCCCTGCTTTTTGCTGCTAGAACCGTTCTCGAACGTATCTAGAACTATCGAGCTTTTGCAAAAAGCTCGAGTTCTAGTTCGATCTCGAACAGCCCCCAAAATCACTCGAGCCTAGAACTGGAGAACCTCGAACCTAGAACCACGCTCAACTCTATTCATGAGTACTGATGGGTGTACCCAGACTGTAAAAGTCCAGATCCACGCGGTTTCAAAGGTACCCGGATGCCAGTCCTGGGCCTAGGATTTCGGATGTTGATCCAGATCCACCACTTGGGAAATTAAAAAAAAAATAAAGGAAAAGTAAAGAAAATAGGAATGAAGCAAGCACTTCATACTTACCGAGGCTCCAGTCTGGCTGTAAACTGATCCCGCGGCCTCTCCTTCACTTTCAGGGCCGCTAATTATTGCTCATGCATATGCACTGCTTTCCCCGCCATCCCGGCATCTGTGATTGGTTACAGTCTGATGCTGACATACAGGCTGGGGACGCATCTGACTGCAACCAATCACAGGTGCTGTCTGTGGCTCAGTATCATGGTATAAAATAAATAAATAAAATATTTGGTGTATGGTCACCACGTATTATGATACCTAGCACAGATAAAGCATATGGCTACAGGCTGCAGCCCCCAGCCATGCGCTTATCTTGGCTATGTATAAAACTAAGAGGAACCGCATGTGGCTATTATTTAACCATAGAGCGCATACCTGGGGCCTTACAGGACTGCTAGGTTACTTGTTTTCTATGGTTGATTTCTATGGTTGCATGTTCTAGGGTTAAATAAAGAATAACCCCCCCATTTTGATAACCAGCAGTGATGAAGCCCGACAGCTGGGAGTTGGTATTCTCTGGCTGGGGAGGCCCATGCTTCTTGGGCCACCCCAAGCCTAAAAATAGCAGCCTGCAGCCGCCCAGGATTGTCGTATCCATTAGATGTGACAATCCCAGCGCTTTACCCGGTTCTTCCCGATTGCCCTGGTGCAGTGGCAATCTTGGTAATAAGGTGTTAATAGCAGCCCACAGCTGCCACTAAACCCTAGATTAGTAATGGCAGGCATCTATGAGACACATCATTGCTAATCTGTAAGTGAATGTAAATAAACACAAACACCGAAAAAATCCTTTGTTTGAAATAAAATGCAAAAAAACACCCTCTTTCACCAATTTATTTACCCCTAAAACACCCCTGCAGGTCCCACAACGATTCCAGCTCTGCTACATATCTGAAGTCACAGCACACGATCATGGTACATGACCGAATGCTGTGATGTTCAGGCAGTGAATGAAAGAGCTACAGCAATCAGTGGTGACATCACTTTGCTTATTTGCGGTCGCAGCGAGATATTCCCACAGTGGTTCACCTGTGACCACAGGTAATCTGATCTCAGGGGACTTCAAGTGACCTCAGTAAACTCAGGTTCACAGACCTGCATCTCCTGAAAGAAAACTATGTTTTTTTGCCAAGAGATGCAGATTTGGTACTGAAATGTTTACACCATATTCTTGCACCCATTCTTCACCCCCTGGCAAAAAAAAAATCGCAACACTACCGCATCATACCTCATGTGGTTTTGATGTGGTTTTTTGCCAGGAAGTGTAGATTGTAAAATTGAATACGGTCAGAAGAGGACTACTTGAAGCAATCAGGGAAATGGAGTTGGATGCTGTAGGTACGGTTTAGATACAATTTCTTGCTAGGAGATACAGATTTGGTGCTGAAATATATACACCAAATTCCTGCACCAAATCTGCATCTTCCGGCAAAACAACCCCGTAAATATCGTAGAAAACCATATTGTGTTTTGAGGTGGTTATTTTCCAGGAGATGCAGTATTGGTGCAGGGATTGATGTGAAAATTTCGCATCATACATGCATCTCTTGGCAAAAAAATGTGGTTTTCTGCCAAGAGATGCAGGTCTCATTCAACTGAATGAGTTCACCTGAGGTGAAGTCACAGAGTTCAATTAGGTCACCTGAGGTCTGTTTACCTGCGGTCACAGGTGGGGTACCGTGAGAGCCTCCAGCTGTGACCACAGATAAACTGAGTGACGTCACTGCTCACAGCTCTGGCTCAATCAGTTTCTACCTAAAGCTGCAGCATGCAGTCATGCTCTCTATTGTACTTCCATGCTGCAACTTCACTATGCAGCAGAGTCAGGATTGTTGTGGGATCTTGTGTGGATTATGTCGGACCTGGGTGTTTGGGGGTTAATAAATTGGAGAAAGAAGGGTTTTTTTGTATTTTATTTCAAATAAAGGATTCTTTTTTTGGTGCTTGTGTTTATTTCTTTTCTTTTATAGTATTAGTAATGGGATGATCTCAGATGCCTGCCATTACTAATCTAAGGCTTAGTGGCAGCTGTCATTTTCCCCTTATATTACTCTGGTTGCCACCATAACAGGGCAATCAGCAAGAGCCAAGAAAAGTGCCAGAATTGTCACATCTAATGGATGGGTGGCTGTGGGCTGTTTTTTTTAGGCTGGCGGGGCCAATAAGCATGGGTCTCCTCAGCCTAAGAATACCAGCCCCCAGCTGTCAGCTTTATCTTGGCTGGGTATTAAAATTGGGCAGGTACCTGATGCCATTTTTTTAAATTATTTATTAAATAATTTTAAAAAAGCCGCATTGGGTCCCTCTTATTTTGATACATAGCCAAGATAAGCACACAGCTGGGGGCTGCAGCCTGTAGCGGTATGCTTTATCTGCACTGGGTATCACAATATGGGGGGCCTTAAGACAATGTATTTATTTATTTATTTAAGTATTTTTACACCACTATAGGGATGTGTGATTTCAACCAATTACAGTCGCTGTCACACTGGGTGGGGGCGCGGTCTGTCTGACTGCAACAAATCACAGGTGTCGGGTGATGATGGGCAGATTACAACTTCCAAATAGCTCAGTCAGTTATTAGGTTGATTCCCAAGCGAAATGTCACTGGTTCGAATTGAGGAGCAGCCATGAAGATGATTTTCCAAGAAGAGAACAATTTTATCTTCTTTTGTCATAGAAATACGGTGCCATATGGTTCTCATCTTATGGTATTATATCCAGTGCACCAGCTTTATGACACTATTTTTCTGCTGTACTAGTCAGCTGCAGGATTTCATAATAAATGTGCCTCCACCTGCCTCTCTCATGCGCAGGCTGCTGTAGACATTTTATTTGCATTCATTAATATTGTAATTCAAAATAAATGACATACCCCATAGTTCTGCACCAGAGGGAGCTATGATGTAGCTTAGTTTTAGGCACACATCCCGCATATTGTAAAATGCATTTGAGTACAGAGGGGGAAATCCACTATTCATGATACAACATAAGGAAAGTCATCATAACTATAGGAATGTTTAATAACCTGACACGTTCATGTTAAAAGATAACATTTTAGCAGAACTTCATGTGAGTCCTTGGAGATCTCCAACAGGTCAGGCTTTCTGGCTAAGCAATTTATATGCTAATTAGATTCACAGTGTACCCATTAACATCCTCTTATGCAGGCAGGCAGGAGAACAGACGTAATACACACCATGCAGAACACTCTCAAGGACAGGAGGTGGGGATCACGCTACAAAGTGCGACATGTTGCATGGAACGTCTTTGTGATTGATATCACAATGCCATGACTATAAATGAATTCTATTTAAGTGCTTAAGGTTTATAAAAGTACATAAATTACTATAAATACAGTGCCTTGCGAAAGTATTCAGCCCCCTTGAATTTTTCAACCTTTTTCCACATTTCAGACTTCAAACATAAAAGATAAAAATGTTAATGTTATGGTGAAGAATCAACAACAAGTGGGACACAATTGTGAAGTTGAACGAAATGTATTGCTTATTTTAAACTTTTGTAAACAATAATAATAAACTGAAAATTTGGGCGTGCAATATTATTTGTCCCCTTTAAGTTAATACTTTGTAACGCCACCTTTTGCTGTGATTACAGCTGCAGTCTCTTGGGGGATGTGTCTATCAGTTTTGCACATCAAGAGACTGAAATTCTTGCCCATTTTTCCTTTGCAAACAGCTGGAGCTGAGTGAGGTTGGATGGAGAGCGTTTGTGAAGAGCAATTTTCAGCTCTTTCCACAGATTCTCGATTGGATTTAGGTCTGGACTTTGACTTGGCCATTCTAAAGGCCCCTTTACACACTGCAATATCGCTAGCAATATCACTGTAACGTCACCGGTCTTGTGACGTAATAGCGACCTCCCCAGCGACATTGCAGTGTGTGACACGCATCAGCGACCTGGCCCCCGCTGTGAGGTCGCTGATCTCTACAAATCTTTCAGGACCATTTTGTGGTCCTTTGTTTCCCGCTGCGCAGCATGGATCGGTGTGTTTGACACTGTTACAACGACATCGATAGCGACTTAGAACCCAGCCCGCAGGCGTGCTATAGTGCTCCCTGCTGTGTGACACGTCCCCAACAACCAGCGAGGTCGTTCTGCAGGTCCATATCGCTACTGCGTCATTGGCCAGATCTGCCTGTTTGACAGCTCACCAGCGACTTTCCAGCGATCACGGCCAGGTCGGGATCGCTGGTGGGATCGCTAGAAAGTCTCAGTGTGTAAAGGGGCCTTAACACCTGGATACGTTTATTTGTGAACCATTCCATTGTAGATTTTGCTTTATGTTTGGGATCATTTTCTTGTTGAAAGACAAATCTCCGTCCCAGTCTCAGGTCTTTTGCAGACTCCAACAGGTTTTCTTCAAGAATGGTCCTGTATTTGGCTCAATCCATCTTCCCATCAATTTTAACCATCTTCCCTGTCCCTGCTGAAGAAAAGCAGGCCCAAATCATGATGCTGCCGCCACTATGTTTGACAGTGGGGATGGTGTGTTCAGGGTGATGAGCTGTGTTGCTTTTACGCCAAACATATCATTTGGCATTGTGCCCAAAAAGTTCGATTTTGGTTTCATCTGACCAGAGCACCTTCTTCCACATGTTTGGTGTGTCTCCCAGTTGGCTTGTGGCAAACTTTAAAAAAAATAAAAAAATTAAATAAAAATTAAAATGACACTTTTTATGGATATCTTTGAGAAATGGCTTTCTTCTTGCCACTCTTCCATAAAGGCAGATTTGTGCAGTGTACGACTGATTGTTGTCTTATGGACAGACTCTCCCACCTCAGCTGTAGATCTCTGCAGTTCATCCAGAGTGATCATGGGCCTCTTGGCTGCATTTCTGATCAGTCTTCTCCTTATTTGAGATGAAATTCTTGAGGGATGGCCGGGTCTTGGTAGATTTTTAGTGGTATGATACTCCTTCCATTTCAATATGATCGCTTGTACAGTTCTTCTTGGGATGTTTAAAGTTGTGGAAATCTTTTTGTAACCAAATCCGGGTTTAAACTTCTCCACAACAGTATCATGGACCTGTCTATTGTGTTCCTTGGTCTTCATGATGCTTTCTGTCCTTTAAACAGAACACTGAGACTATAACAGAGCAGGGGCATTTATACAGAGATTTGATTACACACAGGTGGATTATATTTATCATCATCAGTCACTTAGGACAACATTGGATCATTCAGAGATCCTCAATGAACTTCTGGAGTGAATTTGCTGCACTGAAAGTAAAGGGGCCGAATAATATTGCACGGCCCAATTTTCAGTTTATTCTTCTTTACAAAAGTTTAAAATAAGCAATAAATTTCGTTCAACTTCACAATTGTCCCACTTGATGTTGATTCTTCACCAAAACATTCAAATTTTTAACTTTATTAACTTTATGTATGAAGCCTGAAATGTGGGAAAAGGTTGAAAAATTCAAGGGGGCCGAATACCTTTGCATGGCTTTGTATATGTATATATATATATATATATATATATATGTATATGTATATGTGTGTGTGTGTGGGGTTCCCGCGTCAGCAGCCAGGCTGCTCGGATCCGGATCTGCGGTGGCTCAAGGGGTCTCCAAACCCGGGGGTTGGGGTCGCGCGGCCACTCGGAATAAAGGGGGGAGTATTTACAGGGGATAATGTGGAAAGTTCGTGATGCCACCCATGGTGCGTGGTAAGATGGAGTACCACCGCTTCGATTGGCTATGGTGTGGGCAGCTAGGTGTTTAACCCCTCCATGGGTAGGGGGGATGCCCCGGGACTCGGTGATGGCGACGGGGAGGTGCCGATGGGACGGTAAGGGTCACTTGTGTACTCACTCAGTCCAATAACGCTGACACCGACAACTGTGGTAAAACAAAGTTCTTGACACCGCTGCGCTTGGAGGGAGCACGCCTGGATCCCATGCCCATTGGTGTTGCCTGTTAGCCTGTGGCCTTTTCCTTGGCACCTTTTCTTCTAACTGGTCCCTTTAGCATAAAACTAGTCTGGTTCTGCTCTCCAGTGTGGCTAACTGGGTGAGCTTCCTCTCAGAGTTCACACTTGGGATTTTATGGACTATGTAGTGGGAAAGTCCTATCCGCCTCGTTGCGCTAGTACCCCGATTTTTGAGCGGGTGGAGAACGGATCTGGAAGGCTCCGTCCTCGTCAGGTAAATTGGCAGGACGCCTGAAGCTCCTTCCTGACCTAGGGTCCACTTATCCCGCCGTGCCCTGGCCCCTGCCCGGTGATGGCACAAGGCCGCCGGCTGTCCTCCTCGACAGTCCATGCCCCTTGTCACGATCCCCTGCGACCGGGGTCCAGCTCCTACCAGGCCCAGACCAACTTCTGCCACCTAGTAGTCTCAAGGAGCCCAGCTCCTGACCTCTCCTCTCGAGAGTCACGTCTCCACTGTCTGTCTCCTAACACTCCTGACCTCCCCTTCAACCAACCCCCCAAGTGGGCGACCCTATTCCCGTCGGGTTAGCCACTGGTGTGTCTGGTGGGTGTGGTGTAGAGTGTTTCTAGGATGTTAATTACCGGTAGCTTGTTCTTGGCAACACCAAAGGTCAGGGACCCGTAACCAAGGAGGAGGTGGATATTGTACAGGAGGGCAGATTGCACAATACCCTATGAATACCTGATAGGCCAGGGCGTCACATATATGCAGTACACCCCCTTTGAAAATAAACAATCTCTGAAATTTTGACAAGTTGGAGTTTCATAGAACATATTTTTAACCCATGACGTAAAAGTAAAGTTAAAGGGAAACTGTCACCAGGTTTTTCTCTTAAGAGCTGTGGCCACCATCAGTAAGCTTTTATATACAACATTCCAGAATACTGTATAGAAGAGCCCAGGCCACGCTGTAGAATGTAAAAAACATCTTTATTATACTCGCCTATGGCGAAGTCTGGTCCGATGGGCATTGCTGGTCTTGGTCCGGCACCTCCTCCATCTTGTGCTATTATTGTCCTCCTTCTCAGCCCCAAGTGGATGACGTGTCCAATGTCATCCACACAGAGGCCACCATTATGTTCCTGCGCAGTTTGATCTGCCCTTCTGAGGGCAGAGCAAAGTATAATAATGTGGAAATAGACAGAAAAATTCAGCTCACCTGCCAACTGAACTGCTCGGATCTTCACGGTGCACGGGTCTGCTGGTAGGTCTAGACCAACCTGGGGTAAACGGCAACAAAAAGGAAAGGAGGATCCAGCACAAATTCCTTCAAGTTAAAATGATTCTTTCCTTTATTGATGAATTTAAAACATATTGAAACTAGAGATAAAGACATACAATTTCAACGCATAGGGGCTCTTACGCGTTTCGGACTTAAGAATTAAAAACAACAAAGTCCTTAGTCATAAGTGACCTATGCTGAACTGGAAGCTGCTCATCAGTTGACCGCCTGCGCATTTGGACTACAGTATTTTAATCTGGCCTCAGACGGGCAGATTAAAATGCGTATGTGCAGGAGCGCAATGGTGGCCTCTGTGTGGATAACGTAGAATGTGTCATCCACACTGGGCTGAGACGGAAGACGGTGATCACAAATATGGAGGAGGTGCCGGACCCAGAGCAGCGAAGCCAATCATTCTGGATCCCTGCTCAGGTGAGTATAATAAAGGTCTTTTCTAGAACGCTGTATATAAGAGCTCACTTGTGCTGGTCGCAGCTCGAAAGGGAAAAAGCTGGTGACAGGTTCCCTTTAACAATATAACTTTCTTGACAAAATCTTGAGTTTTAGGGTTCCCTCGCACTGGCATATAACATGGCTGAGTACTATCCAATTTTTTATCGCATAGCCCTCCGCCCAATATTGTACTAGGGGGCTGTGCCGGACAGCTCTTTTTTTCTCATGCTGAGTCAGCAAGAGAAGAAAAATTGCTGCATGCTACAATTGGCAGCGTATATTGAACAACGCGTACCCATTTAGGTCTCTGGGTGTGCAAAACATTGGACTGCACAAGGATGTCATCTGCTATAAAGTCTGACACAGATAATAGAGAAGATGGAGAAATTATGTTCTCCATCTTCTGCTCACATGTGCTCTGATTTTTTTGCATGCGAGAGAATTGGATCACAGTAAAAGAGATGCGGCTCGTGCTTGTAGCAGAGTTTGAGCCGCGCATTATTTGCATATGTGGAACCCAGGGGATCAGGGGGTCCAGGTCCGGTCTGGCACCTGTTACTTGTCACCGGGCCGGGGCGGAGGTCTGGGATGTCGTGGTGGCCTGCCCGGTTTCGTGCCCTGAGGTGTCCACAATAAAAAGGGGAAGACAAGAGGTTATGATGGGGGTACCTGTGGTACGCAGCCAGGGATTAGCCGCCACTGCTGTCGCTGTCCTCCGTGGCGGATGGTAATAGCAGCAAATATGGACTCGCACCCCACAGGTGGAGCGGGCCCCGGGGAGGATGATGAGGGGTTTAGTAATGGCAGGTGCCGAGGTGCAATAACAGGTTAACACAGTCTCTGCAGTTCCAGGTTGTTTTTACTCACTGTTATGCTGTGCGCCCGGGTAGTACCGGTCACCCACTGTGATGGGCCCCGTTGAACTCAGATCCCGGAGGTCAGTCCGATATAGTGGTCAGTGGGCCCTTCCTCCTAGTGCCGTGTAAGATGTATTCCCATGGCCTAAAGCTACTTGCGGACCCAAGTCCGTGTTGAGTGAAACTGCCATCCGGTTTGCAGGTGCCAAGGTTCCGCAATGGGGCCTGACGCAGATCAAGACCCCGGATCCTATATGGCACTGTGCTTCAGGCACTGTGTTGGCCAGGGAGACGTGCAATCTCCCCTGTCCTGGCAGATTCTGGAAAACCAGCTTTAAGAATGATCTTCCCTAGGGTACTGCACCCTGTGTGGTGCCTGTCCCGATGGAGCAATGAGTCTCTTCCCTCGGCAACCTGATGGAGAACTCTCTGTTGTGTTGGGTCCTAACTCCCCTGGTTGCTGCTCCTCCCCCGGGTCCCTGTCACTAGTGGGTGGCTGCCCCCCATGTTTGGAGTATGCTTTAAGACCCAACCCTAGCCCGCTCCTCAGTGGGGAGAGCAACCTAGTTGTATGTTTGAGTTGTGTAACTGGTAAAACCAGTACTGACCTCCTCTGGATTTGGGTTGAGCACTGCACCTTAAGTGAGATGCAGTATCCTGTGGCGACCGAAGCCTCAGGGGCACCACACATACAGCACCCGATTCTCTAGCATGAGAGAATCATCGCTAGTGTGAGTGTATACTTAGGCTACGCTCACACTGGCGTATAACTCGACTGAGTACTATCCGATATTTTGTCGGATAGCACTCAACCTAATGTTATTGTATTGGGTAGTACCGCCAGGCAATTATTTTCCCATGCCGATTCAGCATAAAAAAAATGTTGCTGCATGCAGAGATGGGCAGCTTAAGTCGGAATGTGTGCATCCATACAAGTCTATGGGTGTGTGCAAAACAGACTGCACTGGGATGATATTTGAGTGTAGTGTGATATATGCTGACACAGACAATGGAGAGGATGGAGAAATAAAGTTCTCTGTCTTCTACGCACTTATGCTATGGTTCTTGCATGCAAAAGAATTAGATCACAGTGAACAACACTCAGCTCATTCTTGGATCAGAGTGTGAGCCAAGTATCCAATGCATAATCAGCCCGATTCTCTTGCATGACTCTAAAGGCCGCTTTACATGCAACGACATCGCTAACGAGATGTTGTTGGGGTCACGGAAGGTGACGCACATCCGGCCTCGTTAGCGACGTCGTTGTGTGTGAAACGCAGGAACGACTGCTAAAGATCAAAATTTCTTACCTTATTGTTGACACGTCATTCTATTCCCAATTATCGTTGCTGCTGCAGGACGCAGGTTGTTCGTCGTTCCTGCGGCAGCACACATCGCTATGTGTGACACCGCAGGAACGAGGAACATCACCGTCCCTGCGGCCGCCCGCAATGAGGAAGGAAGGAGGTGGGCGGGATGTTCGTCCCGCTCATCTCCGCCCCTCCGCTTCTATTGGGCAGCTGCTTAGTGACGTCGCTATGACGCCGAACTAACTGCCCCATTAGAAAGGAGGCGGTTTGCCGGTCACAGCGACGTCGCAGGGAAGGTAAGTGCGTGTGACTCTTCCTAGCGATGTTGTGCGCCACGAGCAGCGATTTGCCCATGACGCACAACCGACGGGGGCGGGTACGCTCGCTAGTGATCTCGCTAGCGAGATCGCAGCGTGTAAAGTGGCCTTTACTGTGTAGCAGTTTTTCATGTGGCGTGTGTATATATTTTTGTATTAATTAATTTAAATAAAACTAAAAATTTTGTAATGAAACCTTACTTTCAGTTAATGGATAAAAAAAAAAATAAAAATTCAGTTTTTTCAAAATTTTGGAAACTGTTCTTGTTCAGTGAGATGATTCAAAATTTAAATCTTACTTTATAAAAGGGGGTGTACTTATTTATGCAGAGCAATATATATGTATAATTTGACTTAAATGCCTGTTGTTTCAGGATTATTTTCATGTGTGTATATGAGTATATGAAGAAAAACATTATTTCTGGCCCATAATATGACTTGTGTCTTGCATTTATCAGTTTTCTATTTCACACACTCCTTTTCAGTTTCCTCTGAGCTAGTGGGTGGAGACTAGCTATGCCATATGCTGTGCACGGTACAGAAAGACATGAGGGATTCCTGCTCTTCTTTCTCTATAGTAAAAGTTCACAGAAAAAAAATTAACAAGCGTGTCAAAATATCTCTATCTAGTCCCAGAGACAATGACACTCCTAAAATTTACAAATTTATCGGTATACATTAAAGAACATAGTCATAACAAGTCAAAACATATTATAATCCAGTGTGCAACATAAATCTTAATGTGGACACAAAGCAAAGAAAAAATAGATTTAACCAGGAGAAAGGAAAGGAATTTGTGCTAAAGGAATCCGCACCGTAGCATATACAATCACAAAATTTTGCATAAACACCTCATTTCACTTAGAGAACGTCATAGACTATGTTTTGAGGGGGAAATTTAACCTTGTGCTGTACAATTATTCGCCAAAAAACCTGCTTACATTAAAGTCAATGGAGCTGGGAGCTACAGGTCATTAATAGGAGCTGTGACTGGTTGTTATAGGCAACAAAGGACATTCTTAGTATAAGAAGCTTTTGTGTGAGGTAATATGATTTCTGTGGAGAGACGGATAGAGAGAGACAGAGACACAGAGAGAGAGAAAGACACAGAGACAGAGAGAGACAGACAGACAAAGAAAGGCAGAGACACAGAGACAGAGACAGACAGAGAGAGATAGGCAGAGACAGACAGACAGAGAGAAAGAAAGAGAGACAGACAGAGAAAGACAGAAAGACAGACAGAGGCAAACAGACAGAGAAACAAAGACAGACAGACACAGACAGACAGTCAGAGACATACAGAAAAAGAGATAGAGACAGACAGACATAGAAAGACAGGCAGAAAGACAGACAGACAGAGAAAAACAGAGAGACAGACAGAGAGACAGACAGACAAAGACAGACAGAGAAAGAGAGACAGACAGGCAGAGAGAGACAGAGACAGAGAGAGAAAAAGACAGAGAGACAGAGCCAGAGAGAGATAAAGAAACAAAGACAGAGAGAGAGAGAGAGAGACAGACAAAGACAGATATAGAGCCAGAGCCAGACAGAGAGAGACAGACAGATACACAGAGATAGACAGAGAAAGATGGAGACAGACATAGACAGACAGGGAGAGACAGACAGGGAGAGAGAGACAGCTAGAGAGAGACAGAGAAAGAGAGAGAGACAGAGACAGAGCTAGAGACAGAGCCAGACAAAGAAAGATAGACTGAGACAGAAAGAGACAGATAAAGGCAGTCAGAGAGAGAGAGAGAGACAGACAGACTAAAGGGTACTTTACATGCTGCAATGTCGGTACCGATATCGCTAGCGAGCGTACTCGCCCCCGTCAGTTGTGCGTCACGGGCAAATCGCTGCCTGTGGTGCACATCGCTAACACCCGTCACGTGGATTTAACTTCCCTGCGACGTCGCTCTGGCCGGCGATCCACCTCCTTTCTAAGGGGGCGGTTTGTGCGGCGTCACAGCGACGTCACACGGCAGCCATCCAATAGCAGAGGAGGGGCGGAGATGAGCGGCCGGAACATGCCGCCCACCTCCTTCCTTCCTCATTGCTGGTGGACGCAGGTAAGGAGATGATCGTCGCTCCTGCGGTGTCACACATAGCGATGTGTGATGCCGCAGAAACGACGAACAACATCGCTACTTACCAGACAACAATTTTTGGTAAATGAACGACTTCTCATATACCAACGATTTTTGTCTCTTTTGCGATCGTTTAAGGTTGCTCTTAGGTGTCACACGCTGCGATGTCGCTAACGACGCCAGATGTGCGTCACAAACACCGTGACCCCGACGATATATCGTTAGCGATGTTGCAGCGTGTAAATGGCCCTTAAGAGGGAGACAGACAGTGAGGGAGAAAGACAGGGATAGAATGACAGTGAGATAGAGGGAGAGTGGGAGAGAGACAGAAAGACAATTACTATCCCTGGCAATGCTGGGCACTACAGCTAGTTTAATATATAAAGCTGAGTGTATGTGTGTATGTGTGTGTGTGTGTGTGTATATGTGTCCGCTAAAGGAATCTGCACCGTCGCATTTACAATCACGACATTTTGCACAGACGCCTCATTTGACTCAGGGAATGTCATAGACAATGGTTTGAGGGGAAAACTTAACTTTGTGTTTTACAGTAATTCACCAAAAAAACCTGCTTACTGTAAAGTTAATGGAGCTGGAAGCTACAGGTCATTAATAGGAGCTCTGATTGGTTGCTATACGCAACGAAGGACATTCTTAGTATATGACAGCAATATGATTTCAGTGGAGAGACAAAGAGAGAGACAGACAGAAATAGAGAGACAGAGGAACAGAGGGAGATAGAGAGAGAGACAGACAGACAGAGAAACAGAGAGAGACAAAGATAGAGACAGACAGAGAGAGAGAGAGTCAGGTATACAGAGACAGAAGGAGAGACAGACAGAAAAATAGAGAGAGGCAGACAGAAAGAAAGACAGAGAGAGACAGAGACAGAGACCGACAGACAGAGAGGGACAGTGGGAGAGAGACAGAGAAGCAGTCACTATCTTGTGCAATGGCGCGTAGTACAGCTAATATATATATATATACACAGCTATTTCACTTAAGCAAGGTTACAGTGTCATACACTGTCTCTAAATACATCCGTCATCTGGCATTTCGAGTCCATTAATCACAGACAGTCTTGTTACGTCACCCAATAGAGAGTCAAAAAATAATAAATGACCCATACCTAAAGTGACATATGCCTGGATACAGCAGTGAAATGGTTTACCTAACCCAAAAAAAATCATAGATAGTCGTGTCGCATCACATAACATGGGTAACTCACAGATCAGCATCCACAGATCTGGAAAATGGCAGTCCTATGGCAAACCTCGTAGATAACCCATAATTTGAATATATAGAAAGCAACCCAATGCGTTACTCTCAGTGTGGAGATTAATCAGGGATATTACGGTTGCTACAGTCCAAAAATATAGAACAATATATGCATATATAGACCATAAAAGTATCAGCTTAAACACTGTACAGTATATCCGATAATAAAACCGTGTATCTGTTAAGTAAAACAGTGCTTAGTGGTGCTATAACTCCATATAAGAAGGGAGTATCAATTACACAGAGAACCCAATGGTTCTATTCCTTGTTTTTGGGCAACATCAGTAGCGTAGCTAGCAGGGGGGCAGAGGGTGCGGCCGCCCCGGACCCCATGCTCAGAGGAGGCCCACCCGGAGCTGTGATACCATTAACTATATCAGTGTGCACAGCGCGCCGATATAGTTAAATGGGCCCGCAAAATCCCTGGAAGCCGCACAGAAGCACTTCCGTGTGACCTTCGTCGGGTGCCCGTGCAGTCTGTGTCCCGCTCCCTGTCAGCCCCGCGGCTACCTGCACAGCAGTATCAGCAGCTTCTCACACTGCAGTGCAGGCAGCTGCGGGGATGACGAGCGCTGCTGTCAGGAGGTTAGATGAGGTCATTACCTGCTGTGACGATCTCCTGCTCTCCTGACATCAGCGCTGTCACTGCCTTCCATTGCCCGCCGCGTTCTCACATCAAGTCTTGCGGGCGGCCCGAGACTGTCACTAGCGGTGTCACGGGCTCTCGCGATACTGCTGAGAACGCGGCGGGCATAGAAGTCAGTGACAGCGCTGACGTCAGGAGTGCAGGAGATCGTCACAGCAGGTAATGATCCCATCTAACCTCCTGACAGCAGCGCTCGTCATCCCCTGCAGTGACCTGGGCTGACCTATTGATGTTAGCTCAGGTCACTGCACTACTCTCCCAACCAATGGGGAAGCTTCTGTTCTTCATTGACTGGGACAGTGACTATGGTATGGATCGTCGTGGGACCCCCTTATTGGATTACGCCAGACCAGGATTTAATTGTTCTTTTCAATAAAATGGTGAAAGAGGGAATGTTTTGGGGAGTGTTTCATCAAATAAAACTTTTTTTGTTGTCTATTTTTTTTTTTTATTACTGACTGGGTTGGTGATGTCAAGTATCTGATAGATGCGTAACATCACTAACCCCAGGACTTGATGCCAGGTGACATTACACATCTGGCATTAACCCCATATATTACCCCATTTGCCACTGCACCAGGGCAACGGGATGAGTTGGGGCGAAGCGCCAGGATTGGCACATCCAATGGATGCACCACTTCTGGGGCGGCTGTGGCCTGCTATTTTTAGGCTGGGGAGTGTCCAATAACAGTGGACCTCCCTAGTCTGAGAATACCAGACCACAGCTGTCCGCTTTACCTTGGGTGCCCTCTGTTTTGGATTACCAGCCAAGGTGAAGCTGCCAGCTGTGGTTTGCAGGTTGCAGCCATTTGCTTTACCCTAGCTGGCAACAAAAGATAGGGGGACCCCACGTCTTTTTTTTTTTTTTTTTTTTTTTTTAAATTATTTATTTATTTTTTGGCTAAATACAAGGCTAAGTACCCTTTAGTGCCACATGAAAGTCACTAAAGGGTGCCAGCTTAGAATATGCAGGGAGCTGGGACATTATATATGTCTTTCTCATCTACAGTTAGGTCCAGAAATATTTGGACAGTGACACAATTTTCGCGAGTTGGGCTCTGCATGCCACCACATTGGATTTGAAATGAAACCTCTACAACAGAATTAAAGTGCAGATTGTAACGTTTAATTTGAAGGTTTGAACAAAAATATCTGATAGAAATTGTAGGAATTGTACACATTTCTTTACAAACACTCCACATTTTAGGAGGTCAAAAGTAATTGGACAAATAAACCAAACCCAAAAAAAAATTTTTAGTCTCAATATTTTGTTGCGAATCCTTTGGAGGCAATCACTGCCTTAAGTCTGGAACCCATGGACATCACCAAACGCTGGGTTTCCTCCTTCTTAATGCTTTGCCAGGCCTTTACAGCCGCAGCCTTCAGGTCTTGCTTGTTTGTGGGTCTTTCCGTCTTAAGTCTGGATTTGAGCAAGTGAAATGCATGCTCAATTGGGTTAAGATCTGGTGATTGACTTGGCCATTGCAGAATGTTCCACTTTTTTGCACTCATGAACTCCTGGGTAGCTTTGGCTGTATGCTTGGGGTCATTGTCCATCTGTACTATGAAGCGCCGTCCGATCAACTTTGCGGCATTTGGCTGAATCTGGGCTGAAAGTATATCCCTGTACACTTCAGAATTCATCCGGCTACTCTTGTCTGCTGTTATGTCATCAATAAACACAAGTGACCCAGTGCCATTGAAAGCCATGCATGCCCATGCCATCACGTTGCCTCCACCATGTTTTACAGAAGATGTGGTGTGCCTTGGATCATGTGCCGTTCCCTTTCTTCTCCAAACTTTTTTCTTCCCATCATTCTGGTACAGGTTGATCTTGGTCTCATCTGTCCATAGAATACTTTTCCAGAACTGAGCTGGCTTCATGAGGTGTTTTTCAGCAAATTTAACTCTGGCCTGTCTATTTTTGGAATTGATGAATGGTTTGCATCTAGATGTGAACCCTTTGTATTTACTTTCATGGAGTCTTCTCTTTACTGTTGACTTAGATACAGATACACCTACTTCACTGAGAGTGTTCTGAACTTCAGTTGATGTTGTGAACGGGTTCTTCTTCACCAAAGAAAGTATGCGGCGATCATCCACCACTGTTGTCATCCGTGGACGCCCAGGCCTTTTTGAGTTCCCAAGCTCACCAGTCAATTCCTTTTTCCTCAGAATGTACCCGACTGTTGATTTTGCTACTCCAAGCATGTCTGCTATCTCTCTGATGGATTTTTTCTTTTTTTTCAGCCTCAGGATGTTCTGCTTCACCTCAATTGAGAGTTCCTTAGACCGCATGTTGTCTGGTCACAGCAACAGCTTCCAAATGCAAAACCACACACCTGTAATCAACCCCAGACCTTTTAACTACTTCATTGATTACAGGTTAACGAGGGAGACGCCTTCAGAGTTAATTGAAGCCCTTAGAGTCCCTTGTCCAATTACTTTTGGTCCCTTGAAAAAGAGGAGGCTATGCATTACAGAGCTATGATTCCTAAACCCTTTCTCCGATTTGGATGTGAAAACTCTCATATTGCAGCTGGGAGTGTGCACTTTCAGCCCATATTATATATATAATTGTATTTCTGATCATGTTTTTGTAAACAGCTAAAATAACAAAACTTGTGTCACTGTCCAAATATTTCTGGACCTAACTGTATCTATCTATCTCTCTATCTCTCTATCTATCTATCCATTTATCTATCCCTCTATTTATTCATTCATTCATTCATCACTCTATCTCTCTTTCTATATCTATCTATCTATCTCTATATCTACTCATCTATTTATATTTCTTGCTACTTCCGTTTTTTGCAGTTGCAAAAAAACCGGAAGGCACACGGATGACACATGGATGACACACGGACCGTATTCGGAACGGATGTCACACGGATGCCCCACGGATGCACCCGTGAAAAAAACGGACCGTTTTTTGCAGCCCACAAAAACGGAATGGTCATGTGAATGTAGCCTAAAGGAAAGAGAATCTGTCACCTCCATCATGCGATCTGACATATTAGCAGACGCATATTTGCCCTATTAGTAGCTCCCCACCCATCCCTGTGCTGTAAAATTGTGTAATATGAAAGTAATAAAAAACATTTTATTACTTTCATAATTCCTATGTAGATTACAGAGCCGCTATCCTCATGGGTGGCGCCTTGCCCTATGGACGTCTGCATACTTTCCGTAGTATCACGCCCCTGTGGGCGTGATACCATGGAGTCACATGAGCAACGTCCCCGTCGCTCATTCTATCCTGCACGCATTTATACTTACCATTGTGGCAGACTTCTCTTCCGAGTTCTCCTTGTCAGTTTCAGACGCGCACTGCACATGCGCAGTGCTTGTCTGAAGCCGGCGAGTGAACACTCGGAAAAGAAGCCTGCCACAATGGTAAGTATAAACACCCAGGATAGAATGAGCAACGGGGACGTAAAAGGTGAACAATTCCATCCAAAAGAACGTCAGCTGTAAGTCACCATCCATAACTGCACTGTGATCTCTTGTATGTGCTGCAGGACCGATATCTACCTCTATATTGTCACCATATAGTGGTAATATCCGTGTCATCTGCTGAGGTTCCACTATACCCACGATTAGTCTGTGCCACCGTAGTTATCATGGTTACCTGGTAAGGGGCCCACTCAGATGTTTTGCCCCCCCTGAGCTGAAACCCTAGCTACGCCACTGGACAACATCCTAGTCCAGCACACTTTGCCACTTGCATGAACTTTAAAAATCAAGCCACAGTAGGATAGTGGGGTCACCCCTTCAGTCGCATCTAGGGCTGAGAGAACCGGGACTGTAAAAGTCTGCATCTGTGACGCCCTGGCAAAACCAGGTAGTCACAAATAGGCCCCCGCATAACACCTTCCCTCACTAGGAAACACACAGCCAACCAGAAACCTTAGTCACCCCCCCTTAGGGAAAGACAGATACACCACTGGGCGTGACCAGGCGGTTGGGACATGCCCACCCAGGGGTCTACACAGCCCGGGGCGGGAAAACAAGCAGTCTAAGTTTGTAGTTCAGTTTGGAGAGGAGTGTGGGCTGGAGCTAAGTGTAGCTCCAGCAGGAAAGTTCAAGTGGAACGGTACCAGGGTAGGAGCCCTGGTGCCACTGGCTAGGAGGCAGACGGTGGTCTCCATCAGCAGGAGACGGGAAGACGGCTCGGCAGAACCGAGGTGGACCGGGACAGGGTTGTAGCCCGCCGGTAACGACATGGGGAACCGACCCGGAAACCGTAGCACAAGGTTGGTACTCGGACCCTGAAGCCAGAACCGGAACCAAGCGGACTGGTTTATTCACTGATTGAGTCCAGGACTAGAGCTCCTGTCCCACCCAAAGTCCCTCATAGAAGACAACAGCCCACCGATAGGGATAAGAGGTCACCACCAGGGCCCATAGATCCCACGGGCCAGCGTCTCCAGGCATGGCTCCTTAGGCCACATCCAGCTGGGAGCGTACTCCTGAGTTTCACGCTAGGAAGTCCACATTACACAAACAGTGCAGAGGAAAAGGATAGAGACCACCAGCCGGGTGGGGGACTCGAATGCAACCGGCCGCAGCACCGACCACCATCACCTTGGTTTACCAGAGACTTGTGTGGTTTATTAACTGTGAGTACACAAACACTCCCTGCGGTTGCTATACCCTGCACTGAGACACTGGGTCCCGGGGCCACCATCCCTACCCACGGAGGGGTTAACAACTAGCTGTGCAATAACTCCCCCGGGTGCCCTACAACAGCAGCGGTGGTGTCCCACTTCACCACACACCGTGGGTGGCGTCACGAACTTAATATGGCCTAGCCCGTACATCTACTTCCCCCTTTTCATTCGGCGTGTCCGCGAAACCCCTGGGACCGGAGACCCTCGAGCCACCCCCTTAGAAGGTCCGGATCCGAGTAGCGGCGGCTGCTGGCACGGGCGCAGCACACATTCACGCGGTTTCAAAGATGCCCGGGTGCTGGACCCAGGCCCGGGATTCCATTCTGGATTCGACACTGCAGAAATTAAAGGGAAAATAAAGAAAACAATAATTAAGCGAGCGTTTCATACTTACAGAGACTCGGTGTCATGGCGGCAAACTGCTTCCGGGTCACACATTCACTTCCTATACTGCGCAATAGGCTCATTGAATACACACAGCTTTCCGTGCTTTCCCCGCCCACCTGCTGTCCTGTCGTCTGTGAATGGTTGCAGTCAGATGCGCCCCCAGCCTGTGACAGTGTCTGCCTGCAGTCATTGCTCATCGCGGCTCAGTCACTGTCTGCACTCACAGCCAGTGGTCTTGTTCTATGGCCGCTCGCTGTGAGATGTAGAAGCGCTGGAAGCGGCGTGCAACCTCGTGACAATTATGCCGGACCTGGAAGAGTGTTTGGGGTTAATAAAGTGGTGAAAGAGGGTGTGTTTTTGTATTTTATTCCAAATAAAGAATTATTTCTCTGTGTTTGTACTTATTAACTTTCATTTACAGGTTATGATGCAGGTATCTTATAGATGCCTGTGCCATCACTAACCTAGGGTTTAGTAGCAGCTGTGCACTGTTATTAACCCCTGCTAATACCCAGATTGCCACTGCACCAGGGCAACGAGAAGAGCCGGTAAAGCACCAGGATTGTCACATCTAATGTATGCGGCAAAACCGGGCGGCTGCGGGCTGAGAATACCAGCCTCCAGTTAGCTTTATCTTGGCTGGGTATCAAAATTGAGGGGAGCCGCATGTAGCTTTTTTAAAATTATTTAATTAAATAAAAAAAAAGCTGCATGCGGTTTCTCTTAAGCTGGAGTCACACTTGCGAGGGACTCGCGCGAGTCTCACATTACATCACACAGCTTACCTGCGTCCTCCGGCAACGCGGAAGGAAGGAGCTGGGCGGGATGTTACGTCCCGCTCATCTCCGCCCCTCCGCTTCTATTGGCCGGCTGCTGTGTGACGTCGCTGTCACGCCAAACGTCCCTCCCCCTTCAGGAAGAGGATGTTCACCGCCCACAGCGACGCTGTTAGGGAGGTAAGTACGTGTGCAGGGGGTTAACGACATTGTGCGCCACGGGCAACTAATTGCCCGTGACGCACAAACAATGGGGACGGGTGCGATTGCTCATGCGATCGCACGATATATCGATGCGTGTGATGCCGCCTTTAGTGTATGGAAACTTTTGAGTTTGCAGAATGTAATAAAAATGCCTTAACACATTCTCTCTCATTTTTCTGGCATTTGGCAAATATAAATAATTTTGGTTCCTAATTGACCTAAAACAAGAAAAATTTATTCTGATTTCATGTGGTACATGTATTGAGTTATTTTTGTGGACAAGTAATCTCCATCACTATGGGTAAGCAGTGTACTTTATATTGATGCAACACTTTATATTGTTTTTCTATGCTGCTTATGAAACCGAGCAGGAGTCAATCAACGTATTATTTTGTTTAACCAACTAAATATGTTAATGTTTATTTATGTGCTAGGGTACTGGTTTTCCCTCATGACTTCAATTTCTCTTAATGAACTATTTGTGGTGTAAAGGAAATTATAAGTTATTTTATAAATATTTTGAAAATATAAATCTGACAATTGTGACTTGTATTTGTATTAAGCCCCTAAATAATATCCCTAAATAATATTCCGACTACTATTCTGTAGAGGACTCAGAGGTTTGTTTGATCACATTAGGGGCAAAGAGCATCAGGAAAATCAGGGAACATAGCAGGCAGGTCAGGGATAAAGTTGTGGAGAAGAGTAAAGCAGGATTATAGTATAAACCAATAGCCCAAACTCTGAACATCTCATGGAACACTTGTCAATCCAGCATCTAAAATTGGAAGGCATATGGCACAACTTTAAACCCACCAAAACATGGCTATCCACCTAAACTGACATCCCAGGTAAGCAGAGCACTAATAAGAGAAGCAGCCAAGAAGCTCATGGTCAGTCTGGTGGAGCTGCAGTGATCCACAGCTCAGGTGGGAGAATCTGTCTACAGGATAACTATTAGCATATACTCCAGAAATCTGGGATTTATCAAGGAGAAAGCCATTTTTGAAACCAAAGCATAAGAAGCCCCTTTTGCAATTTGCAAAAAGCTATGTAGGGGGCAAGCTAACATGCAGAAGAAGGTACTCTGTACAGATGAGACCAAAGTAGAACTTTTTGGGCTAAATGCAAAGTAAAATGTGAGGCAGAAAGCTAATACTGCACATTACTCTGAAAAACACCTTCCCCACCATCAAACGTGGTGGCTGTGGGGAGGCTTTTCATCAGCAGGGACAGGGAAGCTGGTAAAAATTGCTGAGAAGCTGGATGGGGCTAAATACTGGGCTATCCAGGAGGAAAACCTGTGAGAGGCTGCAAAAGACTTGAGACTGGGACATAGGCTCACCTTCCAGCAGGAAAAGGACCCTAAACATCTTGCCAGCGCTACAATGGATGGTTTAGATGAGAGCATATTCGTGTGTGAATGACCCAGTCACAGCCCAGACCAAAATTCCATTGAGAATCTGAGGCAAGAGTTAAAAATTGCTGCTCAAAGACGCCTCCATCCACTCTCACTGAGCTAGAAAAATGGACAAAAATTTAAGCCTCTAGATGTACAAAGCTGGTAGAGACAAACTACAAAAGACTTGCAGCAGTAATTACAGGGAAAGGTGGTCCTATAAAGTATTGACTCAGGGGGGCTGAATCAGAGGCGTATCTAGGGGGGGGCTGGTGGGGCATCTGCCCCGGGCGCAGCTCTCAAGGGCGGCGCTGTCAGGCTCCCTGATGCAGCGCTCCAGGAGTCTCCCGGAGGCTGTTTTACCGCCCTCCATAGTGGCAACCGGTTATTCTCTGAGTCCCACCGTAAAGCTGAAAGCCGGAGTCAGAGAAAGTGTGGCGCGCGGCTCCCTGTGATAATTTGCATGGCCGGCAGCAGCTTTGTGCGACCTGTGCAGTGACACAGGGCGCCGGTCGGCAGACAACACTGGGGCCACTTGCCTCTAGCTCCTGCACATCTCCTGTCAGATTGCAGAGTGATAGGGGAGGGGCCCGCACGGCAGTGCTGCATAGTGCCATGTGCTCAGCCTGTCACCCTCCCATCCTGTGCACTCAGGCCTGTGTGTTCAGCTCTAGCACCTCAGAGGAGACAGAAGAGGAGAATCAAGCCAGCGCTGATTGGCCACACATTAACCCCTTAGTGTCCGGCTGCTGCCTCCATCTTACAGGAGGAGGGCGCGTTAGTCAGGAAATTGTGCTGCACCTGAGCTTACAGGAGCAACTAAGCAGCAGGTATTTATATCTGAGCTAAGTGTGTTTATGTCTAATATAGATCACCATATATCTAATGTATCAGTGACTTCAATGTTCAGTGTATGTGTGCTGTATATGTCCAGTGTGTGAGTGCTGTATAGAAGGTGTGAGTGCTGTGTAGAAGGTGTGAATGCTGTGTAGAAGGTGTGAATGCTGTGTAGAAGGTGTGAATGCTGTGTAGAAGGTGTGAATGCTGTGTAGAAGGTGTGAATGCTGTATAGAAGGTGTGAGTGCTGTATAGAAGGTGTGAGTGCTGTATAAAAGGTGTGAGTGCTATATAGAAGGTGTGAGTGCAGTATACGGGGTGTCAGTGCTGAATACAGGGTGTCAGTGCTATATACAGAATGTGAGTGCTGTGTATGGCTTGTGTGAGTGCTGTATATTGTATGTGTGAATGCTCTATACAGGGTGTGAGTGCTGTGTACGGCATGTGTGCTGTATATAGTGTGTCGCGTGTGCGAGTGCTGTATAAGGCGTGTGAGTGCTGTATACAGTATGTGAGTGCTGTATACAGCATGTCGTGTGTGTGAGTGCTGTTTACGTTATGTGAGTGCTGTATATGATAAGTGAGTGCTGTATACAGCATGCGGCATGTGAGTGCTATGTACAGCGTGTAAATACTGTGTACGGCGTGTGAGTGCTGTATACAGTATGTGAGTGCTGTATACAGCATGTCGCATGTGTGAGTGCTGTATACAATATGTGAGTGCTGTATACGATATGTGAGTGCTGTATACAGCGTGTTGCATGTGAGTGCTGTGTACAGCGTGTAAGTACTGTGTATGGCGTGTGAGTGCTGTATACAGTATGTGAGTGCTGTATACAGCATGTCGCGTGTGTGAGTGCTGTATACAATATGTGAGTGCTGTATACGATATGTGAGTGCTGTATACAGCGTGTTGCATGTGAGTGCTGTGTACAGGGTGTGAGTGCTGTATACAGCGTGTCGCGTGTGTGCGTGCTGTGTAAAGAGTGTGAGTGCTGTATACAGCGTGTCACGAGTGTGAGTGCTGTGTACAGGGTGTGAGTGCTGTATACGGCATACAGTATGTCCAATGCATGTGTACTGTATATGGTCAGTGTGTGTCGCGTACAGTATACAATATGACCAGTGTGTCAAGACTGTGTGAAGTATATGCCCATTGTGTGAGTACTGAGTACAATGTGCTGTATACTGCCAGTGTGTCACAGTTGTGTGCGGTATATAGCCAGTGTGTCATGGCTGTGTACAGCATACGGCCAGTGTGTCAAGGCTGTGTGCGTTATTTGGTCAGTGTGTCGTCATGGCTGTGTGTAGTATATGGTCAGTGTGTCATGGCTGTGTGCGGTATATGATCAGCGTATCATGGCTGTGTCTAGTATACGGTCAGTGTATCATGCCTGTGTGCGGTATATGATCAGTGTGTCATGGCTGTGTGCGGTATACGGTCAGTGTGTCATGGCTGTGTGTAGTATACGTTCAGTGTGTCATGGCTGTGTGTAGTATACGGTCAGTGTGTCATGGCTGTGTGTAGTATACGGTCAGTGTGTCATGGCTGTGTGTAGAATATGGTCAGTGTGTCATGGCTGTGTGTAGTATATGGTCAGTGTGTCATGGCTGTGTGCGGTATATGGTCAGTGTGTCATGGCTGTGTGTAGTATACGGTCAGTGTGTCATGGCTGTGTGTAGTATACAGTCAGTGTGTCATGGCTGTGTGTAATATACGGTCAGTGTGTCATGGCTGTGTGTAATATACGGTCAGTGTGTCATGGCTGTGTGCGGTATATGGTCAGTGTGTCATGGCTGTGTGTAGTATACGGTCAGTGTGTCATGGCTGTGTGTAGTATACGGTCAGTGTGTCATGGCTGTGTGCGGTATATGGTCAGTGTGTCATGGCTGTGTGTAGTATACAGTCAGTGTGTCATGGCTGTGTGTAGTATACGGTCAGTGTGTCATGGCTGTGTGTAATATACGGTCAGTGTGTCATGGCTGTGTGTGGTATACGGTCAGTGTGTCATGGCTGTGTGCGGTATATGGTCAGTGTGTCATGGCTGTGTGTAGTATACGGTCAGTGTGTCATGGCTGTGTGCAGTATACGGTCAGTGTGTCATGGCTGTGTGCGGTATATGATCAGTGTATCATGGCTGTGTCTAGTATACGGTCAGTGTATCATGCCTGTGTGCGGTATATGATCAGTGTGTCATGGCTGTGTGCGGTATACGGTCAGTGTGTCATGGCTGTGTGTAGTATACGTTCAGTGTGTCATGGCTGTGTGTAGTATACGGTCAGTGTGTCATGGCTGTGTGTAGTATACGGTCAGTGTGTCATGGCTGTGTGTAGAATATGGTCAGTGTGTCATGGCTGTGTGTAGTATATGGTCAGTGTGTCATGGCTGTGTGCGGTATATGGTCAGTGTGTCATGGCTGTGTGTAGTATACGGTCAGTGTGTCATGGCTGTGTGTAGTATACAGTCAGTGTGTCATGGCTGTGTGTAGTATACGGTCAGTGTGTCATGGCTGTGTGTAATATACGGTCAGTGTGTCATGGCTGTGTGTGGTATACGGTCAGTGTGTCATGGCTGTGTGCGGTATATGGTCAGTGTGTCATGGCTGTGTGTAGTATACGGTCAGTGTGTCATGGCTGTGTGCGGTATATGGTCAGTGTGTCATGGCTGTGTGTAGTATACGGTCAGTGTGTCATGGCTGTGTGTAGTATACAGTCAGTGTGTCATGGCTGTGTGTAGTATACGGTCAGTGTGTCATGGCTGTGTGTAATATATGGTCAGTGTGTCATGGCTGTGTGTGGTATACGGTCAGTGTGTCATGGCTGTGTGCGGTATATGGTCAGTGTGTCATGGCTGTGTGTAGTATACGGTCAGTGTGTCATGGCTGTGTGCAGTATACGGTCAGTGTGTCATGGCTGTGTGCAGTATACGGTCAGTGTGTCATGGCTGTGTGCGGTATACGGTCAGTGTGTCATGGCTGTGTGTAGTATACGGTCAGTGTGTCATGGCTGTGTGTAGTATACGGTCAGTGTGTCATGGCTGTGTGTGGTATATGGCCACTGTGTCAGAGCTGTGTGCGGTATATGGCCAGTGTGTCTGATCGTCCGGGTTCCGGCACCTGGCACTCTCGCCAATTGGCTGTTTTTAAGGGAACCTGTCAGGTGTAATATGCACCCAGAACCACAAGCAGTTCTGGGTGTATATTGCTCATCCCTGCCTGTCAGTCCCTGTATATTCTAGCATAGATAAAGAGATCTATAGAAAAAGTCTTTCTAAAGATCTTATAATGTATGCTAATGAGCAAGGGGACTAGTCCCCTGGGCGTTACTTCCCTGGCTAGTCAGTTCCATCAGCATGTTAATACGCCTCTGTGGGTCCCTGTGGGCGTGCTTGTGTGCCGCCCTGGCAAAACCAGGGTGTCACAGAGGTCTGCATCCATGTTTTGGTGCAGATCTCACTCTCCCTTGGGAAGTTTCCACACAAGCACACACCAGCCAATCAGGCCCCACTCGCCCCCTCCTCAGGAAAATGGAAGGGGGGAGAGAGGAGCTTGGTGAGAGCAGAGTGTAGTTTCAGTCAGTCTGCAGGAGGAGAGAGTTCTGGAAGCAGCCCCTGTGTGGGGCTAGGAGAAGTGGCAGTGAGGGCCTCAGGAATAGGCCAGCCGCTTCCTGTGTACGGAGCAGACACAGATACAGACACCAGGTAGGAGAAAAACACCCGAATTACACACGGGTGTGGGACCCGTACTCACAGCAGCCGTGGGCACCAGTTACCAGCAATTTGGTTGACAAAAGACTCTGTGTATTTTTTCCATCTCCGTTCCTGACCCTCTACATCAATCCAGCTTCATCCAGCACCACGATAACCGAACTGTGAGTGTACTATTCCCTGCAATCCCTGCCACCACCACAACTCCCAATTGGGCCTCGGGACTACACCTCCCCTACCCGTGGAGGGGATTCCACCTTGCTGCCCCACACCAGTCCCGGACACGGTCCCCAGAGGCAGCGGCGGTGCCACCATCTCATCACCGCAACCCACGGGTGGCGTCACGGACAATTCCCCTGTACATAATCCCCTTTTTGCTGTGGAGCCTGGGATCACAGACCGGGTCACGCCATCGTACACCTACAAAAGTGACCCCTTGGCCCGGATCTGAGTACCCCTTATCCCTGGGCGACACACTTGCTATCATGCTAATTAATACTTAGTCAACAATTCACCTGACCATATATTCATGCCACTAAATTCAACTAGACCAACACAAGCAACTGTCTCCAATCAGGAAACCAATCAGTGGTTCATGTTCAAAAAATGATTTATATTACACAGATTAAATAACACACATTTAAAAAAACAGAAATACCCTGTAGGGACACTATTTTATGCCCAGAAACCATTGGTTACATCCTGACAACTAGGGCTATATGTTACAATGGCAAAATTACTATATATAAGGCAAAATACCAATGAGCAGTGCTGCTAGTAAAACCATACATGCACTGAAACACACATTACATCCATAAGGTTGCCCAATAAATAGAATGAAATAGTGCCTAATAACTAGGAATTAACAATGCCCAGATGTAAGCAGGAGGTCATCCCAGGCTAAACACCACAATAGCTACCTGATGAATAACCTGGGTCCGGGTAAAACGTCCCTGCACCCCAACGCCGTTTCGCCCTTGCTTCTTCCGGGGGCGTGTCTAATTGGGGAAAAGGCTGTCTATTTATAGTGACGCCAATGAAGTAAGTCCCTTCACCTGATCGTTCCCCTGTGATGCTCGTTGCAAAGGGTGTATTTCGGCTGCAGACGCTGATCATCGGCCACTCCCACAGGAACAACACAAGCCGCGCGCGTGGAACGCAGGCTTGAACCGCAAGCTCCGTCTCCATGTGCGCGCGACCGGAAGTTCGGAGGTCTGCTATCGGAGTCTGCGCACAACCATTTGCAAAGACATACACTGCACGTAATATGCAGATGACTGAAAGTGGGTCTGTACACAGCTCACTACAATACTAATACATATATTACATATGATATGGGAAGCTACTGTTTAATAAGATTAATACATAGCCATTCATAAATAAGTATAGCGCTGCATTATATATAATCTACTGCATAGAATGAAAAAAACATTAATCTCGGTTTGAAATTGATAAATTGATAAATAAATCGATTTTTACCCTTTCAAAAACCTCATGTAAAAATAAATATAAAAATAATACCACCAAACCCTATCAATAAATTATTGTGCATTATACGCAAAACATATATGTATAATTACATTCACATATAAAAATAAAAATAATAATAATAAAAAAATCATTATTATTAAATTATCCAATATATATAGGTCAATAGATGATATTCATTAAAATATATATAACAAATATACAATAAAATGAGACATATAAAAGTGCATTATGAATAATGTGTATATTGATATGTGAATAATAAAAATGTGTAAACATGATTATGGTGAATATAATATAATTGTATATAATGATATGCATAAAATAGTGCTCTATTATACATATAACTAACAATAAATAGTGAGAAAAATATAAGTGTCAGTAGGATTTATTATGCGCCTGTTTATACAGAACTAGCCATATAACAAAGTATATATATACTATACCTGTGACATGTGTAAACATAAAAAAACGTGTAAGTGTATTTGATGATGTATACAAATACGTGCAAACTTCTGTACATACAATATGTGTATATTTATACATAAAAGAAAAGAAAAAATATCAACATAGTTTCATTCATCTCCAAACGTCTTGAGACAATTCCGAAGTAGATGACTCCAATATCTGATCAAAAGGGAAAGTTCCAGGTGAATAAAATTTGCAGACATACAGGGCTAAAAATTAACAAAATAGAAAAATGCAATTAATATACAATAAAAACACAGTACACAAACCAGACAACCCACCCCTAAAAGAGACCATAAATAAAAATGAACATATTAAACAAATTACTTAGGAACACAGCCCAGAAATGCCTACAAAAAAGAACCAAAACTTAGGTTTTCATTTAGACCTTGAGGTGCAACAGTGCCTAGTCTAAAGATCCACCGACTCTCAGTCTGAGCCAGGACCTTCCCCAGGTCACCACCCCTAGAGCCCAAAGATACCTGATCAATACCTTTAAATATAAATATATAAATATTAAATACCTTTACCTGGTTAAAAGTCACTATGAGTCTTCAACAATTGGCAATAACCGCAACAATTCAATTCAAGGTTTTTTCCCATGCGGTATGTGCAAGGCTTGCAAAAATATGAGGAAAGCTAAAACGTTTAGTAACTTTGATGGATACAGAAATTTTGAAATTCGCATGTTGTTGAATTGCGCGTCTAAAGGTGTCATTTACCATGCCATCACGTTGCCTCCACCATGTTTTACAGAGGATGTGGTGTGCCTTGGATCATGTGCCGTTCCCTTTCTTCTCCAAACTTTTTTCTTCCCATCATTCTGGTACAGGTTGATCTTGGTCTCATTTGTCCATAGAATACTTTTCCAGAACTGAGCTGGCTTCATGAGGTGTTTTTCAGCAAATTTAACTCTGGCCTGTCTATTTTTGGAATTGATGAATGGTTTGCATCTAGATGTGAACCCTTTGTATTTACTTTCATGGAGTCTTCTCTTTACTGTTGACTTAGAGACAGATACACCTACTTCACTGAGAGTGTTCTGGACTTCAGTGGATGTTTTGAACGGGTTCTTCTTCACCAAAGAAAGTATGCGGCAATCATCCACCACTGTTGTCATCCGTGGACGCCCAGGCCTTTTTGAGTTCCAAAACTCACCAGTCAATTCCTTTTTTCTCAGAATGTACCCGACTGTTGATTTTGCTACTCCAAGCATGTCTGCTATCTCTCTGATGGATTTTTTCTTTTTTTTCAGCCTCAGGATGTTCTGCTTCACCTCAATTTGAGTTCCTTAGACCGCATGTTGTCTGGTCACAGCAACAGCTTCCAAATGCAAAACCACACACCTGTAATCAACCCCAGACCTTTTAACTACTTCATTGATTCCAGGTTAACGAGGGAGATGCCTTCAGAGTTAATTGCAGCCCTTAGAGTCCCTTGTCCAATTACTTTTGGTCCCTTGAAAAAGAGGAGGCTATGCATTACAGAGCTATGATTCCTAAACCCTTTCTCCGATTTGGATGTGAAAACTCTCATATTGCAGCTGGGAGTGTGCACTTTCAGCCCATATTATATATATAATTGTATTTCTGAACATGTTTTTGTAAACAGCTGAAATAACAAAACTTGTGTCACTGTCCAAATATTTCTGGCCCTGACTGTATGTTTTGCGTATAATGCACAATAATTTATTGATAGGGTTAGGTGGTATTATTTTTATATTTATTTTTATTTATATATGACGTTTTTGAAAGGGTAAAAATCGATTTATTTATCAATTTATCAATTTCAAACCGAGATTAATGTTTTTTTCATTCTATGCAGTAGATTATATATAAAGCAGCGCTATACTTATTTATGAATGGCTATGTATTAATCTTATTAAACAGTAGCTTCCCATATCATATGTAATATATGTATTAGTATTGTAGTGAGCTGTGTACAGACCCACTTTCAGTCATCTGCATATTACGTGCAGTGTATGTCTTTGCAAATGGTTGTGCGCAGACTCCGATAGCAGACCTCCGAACTTCCGGTCGCCTGCACATGGAGACGGAGCTTGCGGTTCAAGCCTGCGTTCCACGCGCGCGGCTTGTGTTGTTCCTGTTGGAGTGGCCAATGATCAGCGTCTGCAGCCGAAATACACCTTTTGCAACGAGCATCACAGGGGAACGATCAGGTGAAGGGACTTACTTCATTGGCGTCACTATAAATAGACAGCCTTTTCCCCAATTAGACACGCCCCCGGAAGAAGCAAGGGCGAAACGGCGTTGGGGTGCAGGGACGTTTTACCCGGACCCAGGTTATTCATCAGGTAGCTATTGTGGTGTTTAGCCTGGGATGACCTCCTGCTTACATCTGGGCATTGTTAATTCCTAGTTATTAGGCACTATTTCATTCTATTTATTGGGCAACCTTATGGATGTAATGTGTGTGTCAGTGCATGTATGGTTTTACTAGCAGCACTGCTCATTGGTATTTTGCCTTATATATAGTAATTTTTGCCATTGTAACATATAGCCCTAGTTGTCAGGATGTAACCAATGGTTTCTGGGCATAAAATAGTGTCCCTACAGGGTATTTCTGTTTTTTTAAATGTGTGTTATTTAATCTGTGTAATAAAAATCATTTTTTGAACATGAACCACTGATTGGTTTCCTGATTGGGGACAGTTGCTTGTGTTGGTCATGCTAATTAATACGCAACATTAGAGGATGATCTTACTCACCTCTCCGCTGCTGTTGCCACCTATACGCTGGATTTCGGCTCAGTGCGCATGACCCCGGAGGTTCGGTGATGCGCACTACTTCAGTTTGAAGCCAGGACGCATACACCTGGCTTCATAGTGCACATGACTAAAACTCCGGGGTCATGCGCACTGAGCCGAAATCCAGTGTCAGGTGGTGAATTGATAGCAGCATCGCATATGATAAAACATCTTTAGAAATAGTTTTTCTATAGATCTCTTTATCTATGCTACTAGATACAGGGACAGTTAGGCAGGGATTATCAATATCCACCCAGAACTACTCGTAGTTCTGTGGCACCCCTGACCTGGTCAGGCACCACAGAGTATTGCACCCATGCAGGGACAATGCTTCCAGGTAATTTCCAAAGGCCAGGATGAGGTGCACACACAAACATATAGTGACCAGGCCTCCCACATTACCAGAGGGGACCCTTGGGTAGCCAGAAGGGGTTAACTTTCAATTCCCAGCTAGGGGTGTGTTCAGGGGCTGGTTGCTAGGAAGCAGGGCAGAGAGAGAGAGGAAGAGGGGAGTCTGGAGGAAGAAGTTGAAGTGTGTGGAAGGGAGCAGAGGGGCTCTCGTGTCAGACAGGTCCTGAGGAGTGCAGTAGCTGAAAGCGGGGGAGAAAGGAGTACCGTGGGTCGGCCTGAAAATCATCCAGAGAGAAGGGTGGCTGAGTACGGAGATCCTGGTATCCGAGCACACAAGGGGAACTAGATCCCCAGTACAGGCAGCAGATCATCCAGAGCTGCTTAACCTACAGGTGGGGGGGGTACTTCATGCCCTCACCACGACTACACAGCACTTGAGCCAAGCAGCAATCACCAGGCCCATAAGGGGACAGGGCCAGAAGCCATCCCACCAAGGCCACGCTGCCGGCAGACGAGCCAGAGAGAGGGGAGCAGGGTGGTAACAGCTTCCCTGGAGGGGTCCTACCACGCTTCAAGCAAAGGATCCTCCTAAAACAGAAAGAGTGCAAGGAAGGCGAGTGGACAGCTACCCTCAGAACGGCCTCCTGGAATTCCTGGTTCAACCTGGTTATCACAGTGTCGCCCGGGCATCTCACCGTGACCTCCAAACAGTGAGTAAACACGTTGAAAGACTTCTTGGACTGTGTTTGAGTCATTCTGCGACCTGTGGTCCCACACACATACACCGGGGCCTGGGGCTTGCCTCACTCTCAGGGGGCTAATATACTGACTGCACCCACCATCAGCCCCAGGCATCCCTCAATCTGCAGTGGCGGTCCCCGCTGACCGCAATACTGAGAGTGGCGTCACGACAATCCTAAAAGAAGGTTCCCTACCTGTGACCAGACTGTTCCATCCACGTGGAGTCCCTGAAGGTACTGCACCGACACATACTAGCGGGGCTTCACAACTTCTGGCGTCACGAACAGGATAAGGACTAGACCTGTTCAGACAGGTGACCGTGTGCCTCAGAGGTCCGACCGCAAAAATTGAACCGCCGCCATATTGCCATCTTCAAAAGCGCGCGCTGCAGCCCGCGCGAGGGAGAAGAGCACCGCCCACGAAGAGGTGTGGCCGCCCCAGAACCCCCACAATTCAGAGAGCGTACTGACCCAGGAAGTGGAAAGGGAGCGTGCAGATTTTTTGAAGAAAAATGGACGCTGCAGGAGGTAATGCCCCTGGTCAGGGCGACGCAGCCCAAGCGAGGCCAGCCCCCGTCGCGCTAGACGCAGCAGCGCCTGGTGCCGGTGCCGCGGTCGCAGCTGCGCCGGCCGAAATCTCCCCCATAATGCCAGTTTCCTTGCTGTATGTCCCAGGAGCGCAATGGCTGCCCCAATACGCCGGTAAAATAGACACGCTGACCGGGTTTAAGAAGAAGATCAACACCCTGCTAGACATGCACGCGATGACTGGTAAGCAGAGGGCCGCTGTGGTGCTGGGACAATTGACTGAAGCAGCAGAATTGGAGGCTGAGTCCTGGACCAATGATGACCGGAGCTCTGTTGAGACCATCTTTGCCAAACTAGCAGCTGCTTTTGAACACCGCACCGAGGGAGAGCTGAGGACGGACTTCTATAACTGCCGTCAGAAGCCCCAAGATAGCATAAGAGCCTATGCCCTCAGGCTGCAGGCTGCACTACGGGCTCTCAAGCTGGTGGACCCTGTCAGTGATCAGGAAGGAAACCGGATGATGAAGGAACAATTCTTGCGGGGCCTGCGCTCTCCTGAGGATGGGAAGCAGATGAAGCTGTGGTCCCTGGAACACCCTGACGTGGACTTTGCCATTCTGAAAGACAGGGCAGTGAAAGCACTCCAACCTCCTGTGGACACAGACCCCGTCGCACCAGCATGGCCTGCCAGTTCCACGGCTGCAGGAGCGGAATCCTCCTCGCAGACCCTAATAACTGCAAAAGGACTCAACGCGCCAGCAGAGACCATAAGTACGCTATCCTCCCAGGTGCAACAGCTCACTAAGGACGTCGCACAAATCCTGAAAGCAATGCAGTTGCCCTCGGAGACCAAAGTCCCTCATCGGATCCTGCTAGCTGACAACCCAGAGGACGTCCCTTGGATGCGGAGGAAAAGAGGTCCCCCAACCCGAGGCAGGAGCAGTGATCGCTATGACTCATCTGGACAACCCATCTGTCGTCGTTGCCAGGAGGCGGGACACTATGCAAGGGCCTGTCCTTTAAACGAGCCAAACCTGGGGCCGGGGGCCAGTCCTCAGGATTAAGAAGATCAGGCCCAAGTCGCTGCTGTGATCAGTACGTGGGTGGACGTCCTGTCCTGTCCATTGTCCTGGACGGGATCCCTACCCCGGCATTATTGGACACCGGCTCTCAGGTCACCACGATCCCGTATGTCCTTTATCGTAGGTTTTGGTCGGACGACGATCTCCGACCACCGGACCCCTCCCTCACCATCTATGCTGCCAACGGACAACCTATAGACCAGATCGGGGTCAAAGAGGTAACCATAAAGGTGGGAAGGCAGGAAATGAAGGGACAAGGACTGATTGTTGTGGACACTGATATTAGAGAAAGGAACCCGCAAATGATTTTAGGCACTAATGTCATAGAAAATTGCCTAGGGGAAGTGTTGTTGTTGCTTCACCAGATTGTTGAAGGTGCTGAGGGCAGGTCGCAAAGAGCCTTGCAAAAGGAGATCCGAATCATTCTGAGGAAGCAACAGGTAAAACAGACTGGCGGTGAGATTGGTAGTGTACGGGTGATGGATGCTAACCCCATTGTGATACCCCCACGGAGTGAAATGATGATGTGGTGTAGAGCAGCGGTAGGTCTCAGAGGACAGGATTACCAGGCTGTACTAGAGCCCACTCATTCAGACCACTGGCCCATGATTCTGACAGCCAGGGGGGTAGTTGATGTACACAAGGGACGAGTGCCTGTACGAGTGTTGAATTGTGGGGAGGAGGAAGCCAGACTACCAAGGTACGCTACCATAGCCAAACTGTTTACATGCTCAAATGACGCTATAACACCTGTAGGTCCCCTGACACAAGCTGACTCAAAAGAGGGCGAGACCTCCCAAAAGCAGTTAGAGGATTGGTGCCAGAAACTACACGTGGGGACTGACTATACACCCGACTACCAGAAACATGGGGTTTACAGGGTCGTGCAGGAATACGAGCAGGTCTTTAGTAAGAACCCACTAGACTTTGGTAGGATCAAAGGGGTGCAACATCACATACCCACAGGCAGTCATCCTCCCATTAAGGAAAGACATAGGCCTATTCCACCAGCCCATTACCAGCGCACAAAGGACATGCTGAAGGACATGAAGGAGGCAGGAGTCATAAGGGACAGTTGCAGCCCCTGGGCAGCTCCCCTGGTCCTGGTGAGGAAGAAGGATGGCACGATGAGGATGTGTGTGGATTACAGACGGATAAATCAGATAACACACAAGGATGCCTACCCTTTGCCAAGGATAGAGGAATCCCTCGCTGCCTTGAAAGCCTCTAACTACTTTTCTACCCTAGATCTTACTAGTGGCTACTGGCAAGTATCTGTAGCAGAAGAAGATCGGGAGAAGACGGCCTTCACCACCCCAATGGGCCTCTGTGAGTTCAACAGCATGCCATTCGGACTCTGCAATGCCCCCGGGACCTTCCAGAGGCTTATGGAATGCTGCCTAGGGCACCTCAACTTTGAAACCGTCCTGCTCTACCTGGATGATATCATCGTGTACTCCAAGACCTACGAGGACCACCTGAAACACCTGGCTGAAGTCTTTGAAGCACTATCCCGATATGGAATGAAGCTGAAGCCATCCAAGTGCCATCTACTGAAGCCAAAGGTCCAGTACCTAGGTCACGTGGTCAGTGCAGAAGGAGTAGCACCGGACCCAGAGAAGGTCACAGTCATCCAGGAATGGCCCACACCTACTACCGTCCGGGAGGTACGTCAGTTCCTTGGCTTGGTAGGCTACTACAGAAGGTTCATCAAGGGCTACACGAAAATGGCAGCGCCTTTGCAAGAGCTCCTGGTAGGCCACCCAAAGAAGAAAGGAAAGATCTCCGGCCCGCCATTTCACTGGGGAGAAGCAGAAGAACACTCCTTCAGACAAATGAAAGGGGCCTTGACGGGTGAAGAGATCCTAGCCTACCCTGACTACGGTCTGCCATTCGTACTGTACACCGATGCCAGTAATGTGGGACTGGGAGCAGTGCTTTCACAGGTGCAGGGAGGCAAAGAGCGTGTGATTGCTTACGCCAGCAGGAAGCTCAGGCCTACTGAAAGAAACCCAGAAAATTATAGCTCATTTAAGCTACAGTTCCTGGCCATGGTATGGGCTATCACAGAGCGGTTCAAGCACTACCTGGCAGCCACCAAATTCACTGTCTTCACGGACAACAACCCCCTGACCCACTTGGATACTGCCAAATTGGGTGCCATGGAGCAGCGTTGGGTAGCCCGATTGGCGAATTACGACTTTACTGTCAAGTATCGAGCTGGCCGCAAGAACGGCAACGCAGATGCTCTGTCCAGGATGCCTCATCTAGCAGACGAGGGTGAAGATGAAGATGATCTTGAAGAGATTGAGCTGCCAGCGTTCCATCGCCATGGAGCAAAACAGTGCCGGCAGTTGCGTGCCAACCGCCAAGAGGTGACCCTGAACCCACTACCTCACTATAACTGGAAGGAGACCCAGGAAAATGATCCAGCGGTAGGCTTGGTAAAGAAACTGATCAACCAGCCTGGCGCCAGCCTTGACAAAGGAGCCCCACCTGAGGCACAGTACCTATGGAAGGAGAGGGGTCGATTATTCATCTATCAAGACAAACTTTACAGGAGCATCATTGACCCGAGGACGCATGAGAAGGTGTGGCAAGTGATTGTACCACAGAAGGATACGAGGATGGTGCTAGAAGCCTATCACAATGGTGCAGGCCACTTTGGTTGGAAGAAACTGGAGGCCCTACTTAAAGTAAGATTCTACTGGGTGGGCATGAGATCTGCCCTAGAGAAGTGGTGTCGAAACTGCGGGCCCTGCAATCTTAGAAGAAAAGACCAGCACAGCCAGAGAGCACCACTCCAGCCAATCCAAACTAAACGGCCCCTGGAGATCGTGGCCCTGGACCATGTAAAGTTGGCACCCAGCAGACAAGGCTACAACTACGCTCTCACTATGGTTGACCACTACTCCAGATTCCTGGTGGTAGTACCAGTCAAGGACTTGACAGGTCAAACTGCAGCCAAAGCTTTCCAGACACACTTCTGTCGACCACATGGCTATCCAGATCAAGTGCTCACTGACCAAGGACCAGCCTTTGAAGCTGAAGTGTTTAAGGAGTTTTGTAACCTATACGGCTGCCAGAAGATCCGTACTACGCCTTACCATCCTCAGACCAATGGCATGTGTGAGAAGATGAACCACATCATTCTCGACCTTCTGAAGACGCTCCCACTAGAAGAACGAAGTCAGTGGCCGGAAAAACTGCCCGATCTAGTGGACATGTATAACAACATCCCTGTGAGTTCCACGAACTGCACACCGGCATACCTGATGAGGGCCAGACCAGGGAGATTGCCAGTAGATCTGGAAATGGGAGTTGAGACCCCTGAAGACCATCTACAAGGTGCTGATTGGGATTCCAACCGCCAAGCCCAATACAAGAAAGTACAAGAGTGTGTGGAGCGAAGCCTGACTCAGCAGCGTGAGAAACAAGAAAAAGCCTACAATCGAAAAGCACCTGCTGTTCCTTTGATGCCAGGAGATATAGTTCTCAAGAGAAAGAGAAGACATCATAAACTTGACAATCACTGGGAAGAAGAACCCTATACTGTGTTACCATCGACGCTTAGCAATGAAAAGACATGCCTTATCAGCAAAGATGGAGGAAAAACAACAGCTGTCGTTTCTAGAGATCGCTTAAAGAAATGTCCTGAACAACTAAGAATCCCTGAAGAAATTCCCAACCCTTTGCCAGTTCAAGAACCAAAAGAAAAGATGATCCATACTGTACTTGGAGATTTTCCAGCAAGTTGGCCTCAATACAATGGAGCAGTAGTTATTCCGGTTATTACATTCCCTCAATCTGGAGAAGTAAGAAAACCAGAAGAACCTGTTCAGAACCTGGAAGAGCCAAATGTAGCTGAAGCAGAAGACCATGCATTGGTATCCACACCCAGTACACCCATTATTCACATTGAGACACATACATCGGGTGGGAGGACACAACCTCAGACAGATGACAGTATAGTACTGCGTAGATCAACCCGCAGCAACTTTGGTCAGCTCCCATTACGCTATAGAGAAAGTACAGTTTAGTTCAAAGTGACTATATGAAATGTAATGTTTAACCTGTTTACAGTTAAGTAACGTTTAAGTGAAATGTGCCCACAAGGACTATTGTGAGACCTCTTTAAAATGTTTTCTTTGCACTAGTTCACGTGCACTTTAAAAAAATGGACCACCGGTTATGAACTGGATTTAACCACAAACTTTTGCATTGTAAAAAGTTACCTCCTTGGTATCAACCACTGAGTCTGCCTGTTGAGGGGCATGGCTCTGCACCAACAAGGGGGCACGCCTGTTTATGGGGCCTGCCCTCCAACACTCGGAAGCGGGTACGCCTGTTTATGGGGCCTACCTTACACCACTCTCCTCAGGAGAGGAAGATTGGAGGAAAGGTCTGGGGAATGTGATGGCCCAGACCTGGTCACCAAAAGGACCGGCGACCTACCTCCTGGAGGTTTTTGGGTGGGTTTCGGACATGTGGGTGGTTGGTGGTGAAATGGTACCTGGTATGTTTAAATGTAAATAATTGCCCCTGTGTGGGAAAAGTTTGTATTTACCTTTTTCTCTTGTCTTTGCAGCCCGAGGACGTGCTGATGATAACTAAGGGGGAATGTGGCACCCCTGACCTGGTCAGGCACCACAGAGTATTGCACCCATGCAGGGACAATGCTTCCAGGTAATTTCCAAAGGCCAGGATGAGGTGCACACACAAACATATAGTGACCAGGCCTCCCACATTACCAGAGGGGACCCTTGGGTAGCCAGAAGGGGTTAACTTTCAATTCCCAGCTAGGGGTGTGTTCAGGGGCTGGTTGCTAGGAAGCAGGGCAGAGAGAGAGAGGAAGAGGGGAGTCTGGAGGAAGAAGTTGAAGTGTGTGGAAGGGAGCAGAGGGGCTCTCGTGTCAGACAGGTCCTGAGGAGTGCAGTAGCTGAAAGCGGGGGAGAAAGGAGTACCGTGGGTCGGCCTGAAAATCATCCAGAGAGAAGGGTGGCTGAGTACGGAGATCCTGGTATCCGAGCACACAAGGGGAACTAGATCCCCAGTACAGGCAGAAGATCATCCAGAGCTGCTTAACCTACAGGTGGGGGGGGTACTTCATGCCCTCACCACGACTACACAGCGCTTGAGCCAAGCAGCAATCACCAGGCCCATAAGGGGACAGGGCCAGAAGCCATCCCACCAAGGCCACGCTGCCGGCAGACGAGCCAGAGAGAGGGGAGCAGGGTGGTAACAGCTTCCCTGGAGGGGTCCTACCACGCTTCAAGCAAAGGATCCTCCTAAAACAGAAAGAGTGCAAGGAAGGTGAGTGGACAGCTACCCTCAGAACGGCCTCCTGGAATTCCTGGTTCAACCTGGTTATCACAGTGTCGCCCGGGCATCTCACCGTGACCTCCAAACAGTGAGTAAACACGTTGAAAGACTTCTTGGACTGTGTTTGAGTCATTCTGCGACCTGTGGTCCCACACACATACACCGGGGCCTGGGGCTTGCCTCACTCTCAGGGGGCTAATATACTGACTGCACCCACCATCAGCCCCAGGCATCCCTCAATCTGCAGTGGCGGTCCCCGCTGACCGCAATACTGAGAGTGGCGTCACGACAATCCTAAAAGAAGGTTCCCTACCTGTGACCAGACTGTTCCATCCACGTGGAGTCCCTGAAGGTACTGCACCGACACATACTAGCGGGGCTTCACAGTTCTCTCTGCATATTGCACCTGACAGGTTCCCTTTAATATATCGACAACAGCAGCAGACGGCTAGAAGGCTCAATTCCAGATCTGCTCTGTTTTCTGATAGTGGCCATGGCCAGGTACTGTACATCTGTTCCCATGTTAATCAATGAGGCGGATGTGCAGTACTTGGCATAATTATGCTCACATGACCCTCCACTCTTGCCACTGGCATGGGAGAATCCTAAAAGTGTGCAGAGCATGCTTTGTGAGAATTCAGAAGCCTGCAGTCACCTAGAGTGACTGCAGACTTTCATCATAAAAAATTAAAATTAAGCTTTGTAGCCCAATGTTAACAACGTATAATATACTCACTGTCAGGATTCAGCTCCGCTCAATGTTTCCAGCAGTCATCACATTGCCGCACCACTCATATGCAAGTCTCATATTTAATCATGTGACAATTAGCGTCTCTTTCTACTTCTGTTTTTCAGTGAAGATTGAGAGAGTAAGGCTATGTGCGCACGTTGCGTAAAAACATGCAGTTACGCTGCGCTTTGTAGCGCAGCGTAACTGCATGCGTCCTGCGTCCCCTGCACAGTCTATGGAGATTGTGCAGGGGCCGTGCGCACGTGGCGTCTAAGAGCGCAGCACTTCGGCTACTGCCGAAGCGCTGCGCAAAAAGAAGTGACATGTCACTTCTTTCCTGCGCTTTGCCGGCAGCTCCTGCTCTGTCTATGGCAGGAGCTGCAGGCAGAGTGCATGGAATCGGCGCTCACTACGGACATTTCTGCAGCGATCTAAAGCGCACATGTGCTCTTCAGATCGCTGCAGAAATTTCTGCAGGGCTTGTACGCAACGTGCGCACATAGCCTTAAGCTGCTTTCACATCTCCGGTTAGCAGAGCCAGCCAATCCGCAAATTATGCAACGGATGCGGCGACAAAACCACATCCTTTGCATAAGTTTTTGACATGCGGCACGTCCGGTTTTTGCCGCTTGCGGCACGCTACTGAGCATGCGCAGTGGAAAAAAACGCATGCGTCAGCCGTAAATTGTAAATTGCGCCGCATCGGCCGGATGCGGCGCGATGCGTTTTTTTTGCCGGACAAAAAACCGTGCCAGGCAACGTTCCATCCAGCCGCCGCATGGGCTAAATCTGCCGCATGCGGCAAAAACTGGACCGAACGCAAGCCCATGCGGCACAATTCGGCACTAATGAAAGTCTATGCAAAAAAAACGCAACTGGCGGCAAAAAAAAAACGGTTGCGTTTTTTCTGCAAAGTGCCGGATTGTGCCGCACAGGAAAAACCGGAGGTGTGAAAGCAGCCATAGGCTGAAGCCACATGGGGATTACTGTAAGTCCTCACATGACACTCGGCTCACGTTCGCAGCACAGCGGGAGCCGAGGGTCATGCGACTGTGGTCCGATCATGCGATCAGACCACAGCTGCAGTGTGGAGGGCCGGCGTTGCAGAGGGGAAGGCTGGAATTTTTTTGCCTCACTCCTCTATTGCCGGCTGATGCGAGATTCGCACAGCAGTCGTGTTACACTGGTGTAACGCGAGTGCAGTGCGATGTTTCTCTCGCCCCATAGACTAGTGAAACAGGCTCGCATTACACTCACAGCATGCTGCGACTGATTCTTCGGTCCGATTAGGGCTGAGAAAACAATTGCTTATGGGAGCGGACACAGAGTAATATTGGTCCAAGTTGAATGCGATTTTATCGCATCCCACTCGCTCCGTTTTTTTTTTCTCCCTGTGTATGCTAGGGAGAACATGTAAGTTTGTGGGTGTTAACGTGAGAGAATGAAGAAAAGTACATGATGTATGAATACTTTTTCAAGGATATAGAATATATATGTACTGTATATATATTTCTCTGGCAGGACCCTGTTGTTCCCCAAAATAAAAATGTAATGAGTCTGTCTAATTTAAAAATGGATTATGGTAGAAACTTAACAAATGGAAACAAGCGAATGCTTTAACTCCTTAACGACGGAGCTAGTTTTGTACCTAATGCCCGGCCATTTTTTGTAATTCTGACCAGTGTTACTTTATGAGGTTATAACTCTGGAATGCTTCAATGGATCCTGGTGATTCTCAGAATGTTTTTTCATGACATGTTGTACTTCAAGATAGTTATAAATTTAGGATGGTATTTTTTGCTTTTATTTGTGAAAAAAAGCGTAAAATTGACGAAAATGTTGAAAATTTTGCAATTTTCAAACTTTTAATTGTTATGCCCCTAAACCAGAGAGTTATGTCACATAATATAGTTAATAAATTACATTTCCCACTTGTCTACTTTACATCAGCGCAAGTTTTGAAACAAAAATTTTTGGGGTTTGGAAGTTAGAAGGGTTCAAAGTTCATCAGCAATTTCCCATTTTTTCAACAAACAAAAGTCACAAACCCTTTTTTAAGAGACCACATAACATTTGAAGTGACTTTGAGAGACCTAAGTGACAGAAAATACCCCAAAAAAAAAACATTCTAAAAACTACACCCCTCAAAGTACTCCAAACCAAATTCAAGAAGTTTATTAACCCTTCATGTGCCTCACAGGAACTAAAGCAATATGAAATGAAAAAAAATGAAAAAATATTTTACCTAAAAATGTTGCTCTAGAGCCAATTTATTAACTTTTTGAAGAAGTAACACAACAAAATGGAATGCAAAATTTGTTACCCAATTTTCTGAGCGCATTGATATCCCACAAGTGGTCAGAAACCTCGGTTTGGACAAATGGGAGGGCCCAGAACAGAAGGAGCAATCACTGAATTTTGGATAGCAAATTTGGCTAAAAAAGATTGCGGGCACCATATTGAATTTGGTACCTAAACAGCAGAAACCCCCCATAAGTGACCCCATTTTGGAAACTAGACCACTCAAGGAATTTATTTAGATGTTTAGTAAGAACTTTGCACCCCCAGGGACTTCACAGAATTTTATAAGGTTGAGCTGTGAAAATAAAAAAAAATACATTTTTACCACAAAATTATTAACCAAGTAGCTTTTTTTCAGAAGGGTACCAGGAAAAAATATACAAAGAAATGTATTTCAATTTCTCCTGCATATGCCAGTACCTCATATGTGCTGGAAATCCACTGCTTGGGTGCACGGCAGGGCTCAGAAGGGAAGGAGCACCATTTGACTGCAAAATTGTCTGGAATCATTAGCGGACGCCATGTCGCGTTTGGAGAGCTTCTGAGGTGCCTAAACAGTAGCGCTCCCCCACAAGTGACCCTATTCTGGAAACTAGACCCCTCAAGGATTTTATCCAGTGGTATAGTGAGCATTTTGAACCTACAGGTACTTCACAGTTTTTACTAACTTTAGGTAGTCATATTGAAACGTTTCATTTTTTTCACAAAAATGTTGCTGTAGCACCAAATTTCTAACTTTTTCAAGAGGAAGCACCAAAAAGTGGACCCAAGAGTTTGTTATCCAATTTCTTATAAGTGCAGGGATTCCCCACATGTGGCCAAAAACCTCTGTTTGGACAAACAAGAGGGCTTGGAATGGAAGGAGCACCATTTGAATTTTGGAAAACCTGAAATAGATTGGGAGCACCATGTTGCATTTGCAGGACCCCTAAGGAACCTATACAGCAGAAACCCCCCACATATGACCCCAATTTGGAAACTAGACCCCTCAAGGGTTTTATTCTGGGATATAGTGAGCATTTTGAATCCCCAGGGGCATCACAAAAATGTTGCAAATTTCTCACTTTTAGGCTATGTGCTCACGATACTGCAACACTGAATCTGCAGCGATGTGAGTGTTGTCCACGGGAGAACGCAGCTGTCCGTGACCACGATCCAGGTTCGGGCCGCTGCTGACCTTAGCTCTATTCTTTCCGTGGAGAACTCTTGTCTCTGCAGCATAAATTGACATGCTGCAGCACCAGATGTCAGTTTATGCTGTGGAGAAAATAGGCACAGTGGGCAGGAGAGAAAAATCCTTCCACTGCGATTGTATTGTACAACATAGCGAAAACACAGCATCCAAAACACTGCAAACCCTAATTGTGAGCATGCGTCCTAAAAAGCTAGGATGGCTGAATGGATGGATGCATAGATAGACAGATAGAAAGACAGACAAATGCCAAACACATATATAAAATCCCACTCCCCTGCATATTCTAAGCTGGCATCCTTTTGTGACTTTCATGTGGAACTAAAGCATGTTTAGACTTATATTTAGCTAAAAAATAAATAAAAAACAAAACGTGGGGTTCCCCTTATTTTTGATAGCCAGCTAGGGTAACGCAGACAGCTGCAGCCTGCAAACTACAGCTGACAGCTTTACCTTGGTTGGTGATCCAATTTGGAGGGCAGCCCAGGCTCTTTTTTTATAATTATTTATAACTAAATAATAAAAAAAGTGGGGTCCCCCCAAATTGGATCACCAGCTAAGGTAAAGCGGACAACTGTGGTATTCTAATGGTGGAAAGGTCCATTGTTAGACTTTGGCCACAACGGGGACCGGGGAGGACATTTATCGCACATCTGACATGTTTTATCATGCCAGATGGGAGATGAATAATTTTTTTACCGCCGCTGCATTAACTTTCACCTCGTCACTGTTACACGGTTTGTAACAGCGAACACGTGACCAGGGACCAGAAAAAGTGACCCTGGCTATGATCTCCAGGATTTCAGCTTCCCCCGGTAGCTGAAATCCCGGAGATTTTACGACACTGGGGGGTGCTATATACTTTTTCATGAGCGCCGAAAAAAAGCGGCGAAAAAGAATAAGTACCCTCTACTGCCGCTATTAAAAGGCATATCAGTGGTCATTAAGGGGTTAAACCATGATGAAAGTCCATTGATAATGTTAAACATTGTCAGGGAGCTACTAGAAGTTTCACACTGGTATAAAAGTTTTGTGCTATTGAATATTCTGTATTCTGCATAGAAAAACAATTGTGATGCTATGCACACCCTAATAAAAACCAGACAGACCCCATTACCAGTCAATTGCATCAGTCTGGCATTATAATGTGACAGATCTATATCTGTAGCATGAATGTAATTTTTATGTTCCTAAAACAGAACAGAAAAACATAATTCAGAATGCTGGTGTGAACCCAGTCTTATTTGCCTATTGCTTCGGTTGTATACAGATACAGATAGATAGATTTCAGCAGCTGAAACATGAGAAGCCTTGCTGCGATAGGACTAGACATTCTATACATCTGTATTGTCCAGCAGGGGGAGTGGGACACTTTGTGAAGATGGCAAGGAAAATAGATCTGGCCAGAACAAGAAGAGGAAGGAGTCTGTGTAGCCAGGGAGCGAACCTGCGATGGTGCTGATTAGAGACAGTGCCATTGATGGCGTATTGAACAACCACCGACAAGGGCACCCGGTGTGTTGAACAACCACTGACAATGGCACCCGGTGTATTGAACAACCACTGACAATGGCACCCGGTGTATTGAACAACCACTGACAATGGCACCTGGTGTCTTGAACAACCACCAACAATGGCACCCTTTGTATTGAACAACCACTGACAAGGGCACCCTGTGTGGCGAACAACCACTGACAATGGCACCATATGTAATGAACAACCACTGACAATTGGCGCCCGGTGTATGAAACAACGACTGACAATGCCACCCTGTCTATTGAACAACCAATTACAATTGCACCCTGTGTCTCGAACAACTGACAATGGCACCCGGTGAATTGAACAAAGACAAATAATGGCACCCTGTCTATTGAACAACCACTGACAATGGCACCCGGTGTATTGAACAACCACTGACAATGGCACCTGGTGTCTTGAACAACCACCAACAATGGCACCCTTTGTATTGAACAACCACTGACAAGGGCACCCTGTGTGGCGAACAACCACTGACAATGGCACCATATGTAATGAACAACCACTGACAATTGGCGCCCGGTGTATCAAACAACGACTGACAATGCCACCCTGTCTATTGAACAACCAATTACAATGGCACCCTGTGTCTCGAACAACTGACAATGGCACCCGGTGAATTGAACAAAGACAAATAATGGCACCCTGTCTATTGAACAACCACTGACAATGGCACCCGGTGTATTGAACAACCACTGACAATGGCACCTGGTGTCTTGAACAACCACCAACAATGGCACCCTTTGTATTGAACAACCACTGACAAGGGCACCCTGTGTGGCGAACAACCACTGACAATGGCACCATATGTAATGAACAACCACTGACAATTGGCGCCCGGTGTATCAAACAACGACTGACAATGCCACCCTGTCTATTGAACAACCAATTACAATGGCACCCTGTGTCTCGAACAACTGACAATGGCACCCGGTGAATTGAACAAAGACAAATAATGGCACCCTGTCTATTGAACAACAACTGACAATGGCACCCGGAGTATCAAGCAACCAGTGACAATGGCACCCAATGTATCAGACAACCACTGACAATGGCCCCTGGTGTATTGAGCAACCACTGACAAGGGCACCGGGTGTATCAAACAACCACTAACAATGGCATCCAGTGTATCGAAAAACCTCTGACAATGACACCCAGTGTATCGAAAAACCTTTGACAATGACACCTGTTGTATCGAACAACCACTGACAATGGCACCCTGTGTATCGAACAACCACTGACAATGGCACCCTGTGTATCGAATAACCACTGACAATGGCACCTAATGCATCGAAAAATCTCTGACAATGGCACCCTGTGTATCGAACAACTATTTCAAAGATTCTTGAGAAACTGTTATATATACTTTTATTCAGCTCCAAAATTCCAGTGACTGGTTGTTATAGTTCTCAGATCTATGACATGGTTTTCCTGGAAGGAGGGCGGAAGGGGAAAGTGGAGTTTGAGGTCATTATACTTTGGGAGGAGATTACTTCCCATTCTGTAGGTTAATTAGTGCAGTGACTTGCTGGGTTCCATGAATGCCTAGATTCCTAAAGTGAACCAATAAAAATCTAACTTGGGGGAAAATTAGAAATTTTGGGGAATCAATTATTAGAACAGTTAATATCCCAAAATCCATTTCCAGTACAAATTATACAATTGAAATGAATACTAACAAGGCCACATACTGTTCCCTGGAGCACTGCATCACTTTGCTCTTTTAAGCAGGCAAGATCATTACATATTCTGCTTTAATTTATACCACAAAGGAGACATTTGCTAAAAGAAGAATGTGAAATAGTTCATGGCAAATCAGCGGTAAATAATAGAACAAAAGAGCATTTATTATAAATCTTCAAAAAAAAAAATAGAAAAGGTCACTTGTTTTTTGGGAGATTTGTCTCTTTTTGTGAGGTTGAAATTATCCTCTATGGCAATGAGTCATGAATTGAGAAACATAAATGAATTTCCAGGCAAAGTTAATTGTTAGTAGTTGCTACGATACAACAATATGAAACTCTCTTGAGAAGAAATATCAGAGGGTGGTTCTACAGCTTTGCATATAAATGATGTCGAAATCAAGATGTAGCAGCTTCAGACGTGGAGAGAAAATTCTATTATCTTGTGTCCACAATTAAAAAGCGGAAGAATAAGTCCAATGTCAAACCATACTTCCTTCATATTGTTTCTTCCACTTGGCTCAACTACTTTTTGGATTTATGCTCCTGTCAAATTTGTCAGGAAACCTGGATTTATTTCCTTTAGGAGCTGATGAGGTAGAAAAGTAAATCAAATATGACAAATAGATATGAAAACAATTGAATGAAACATTCAGAATATTTATAGAGAGAGAAAACTGCTTGCCTCAACCTTATATTCAGTCACCATACAATATCTCATACACGGGAGAACAGATAATGTCCTACTCTGTCAGATGTCACCATTATAGATGAGAAGATCACTTGAAATATATATTTGCCAACTTTGCTGAGTTTCCTCCAAAAATGAGATTAACATCAAATAATCACACTACCACAAAGGCTCTAATTGTCCAGGAAAAGTTTGTATAACACTCTCAGCAGTGGCATACCTCCGATGGATACAGACCACATGACCACTATGGGGCCTGTGAGTTAGCGGGGCCCGGAGCCAGCGTCGGAACTGTCTCCCCCACTCCCTCTTTCATCATTCTCCTGCTGTGTTTGTTCTCTGATATCTAAGAACAGCGGAGTGCGATGATGAACTGCACGCTGCTGTTCTGAGATGTGCAGAGCACAGGATACTCAGACATAGACCAGAGCAGTGCCGAAACCGCGGAGAGGGGAGTATTTATGAATTTAATTAGTACATTGTGGCCAGAGGACTATGTGGTGCATTAAAATATATGAAGGACTATGGGGGCTGCATTATACTATATAGAGGAATATGGGGGCTGCATTATACTATATGGAGGAACATGGAGGCTGCATAATACTATGTGAAGGAATATGGGGCTGCATAATACTATATGGAGGAATATGGGGGCTGCATTATAATATATGGAGGAATATTGGGGCTGCATTATAATTTATGATGGACTATAGGGACTGCATAATACTATATAGAGGACTATGGGGGCTGCATTACACTATATGGAGGAATATCGGGCTGAATAATACTATATGGAGGCTTAGAGGGGCTGCATAGTAGTATATGGAGATCTATGGGTCTGCATTATACTATTTGGAGGAATATGGGGGCTGCATTATACTATATGGAGGAATATGGAGGCTGCATAATACTATATGAAGGAATATGGGGCTGCATAATACTATATGGAGGAATATGGGGGCTGCATCAGGGGCAGCATGGTGGCTCAGTGGTTAGCACTGCAGTCTTGCAGCGCTAGGGTCCTGGGTTCTAATCCCACCAAGGACACTATCTGCAAGGAGTTTGTATATTCTCCCCGTGTTTGCGTGGGTTTCCTCTGGGTACTCCGGTTTCCTCCCACATTCCAAAGACATACAGATAGGGACTCTAGATTGTGAGCCCCAATATGGGGACAGTATTGCCAAAGTATGTAAAGCGCTGTGGAATTAATAGCGCTATATAAATTAATAAAATTATTATAATTATATGGAGGAATAGGGTGGCTGCATTATACTATATTACGGACTATGGGGACTGCATAATACTATATGGAGGAATATGGGGGCTGCATTATACTATATGGATTAATATCGGGCTGAATAACACTATATGGAGGCCTAGGGGGGCTGCATAATAGTATATGGAGACCTATGGGTCTGCATTATACTATTTGGAGGAATATGGGGGCTGCATTATACTATATGAAGGAACATTTGGTGCATTATACTAAATGTAGGTATATGGGGTGCATTATACTATATGGAAGAATGGGGGCTGCATAATTCTATATGGAGGAATATGAGGGCTGCATAATATATAGAGGAATATGGGGTGCATTATACTGTATATAGGTATTAGGGGTGCATTATACTACATGGATGAATATGGGAGCTGCATAATACTATTATGGAGGAATATGGGAGCTGCATTATACTATATGGAGGAATATGGTGTCTGCGTTATACTATATGCAGGAATATGAGAGTTGCATAATGCTATACGGAGGACTATGTGGGATGTATAATTCTATATGGAGAAATATAAGGGGTGCATTATATTATATGGAGGGCTATGGGGGCTCCATAATACTATATGGACGAATATGGAGGAATATGGGTTCTGCATAATATATAGAGGAATGGAGAATTATGGAGGTGCCTAAATACTGACAAAATGCCAACAAATCAGTATGTACTCCAAGAACTATGTGTGTATATACACAAAGTATGCACCTAGTTGTTGACACAGGGGAAATTGAGACAAGAGTTTGTCTGTATATAAGTCCACAGCATAATTTCAAAAAAGCAAATACCTATAGTACAGACCAAACATTTGGACACACCTTCTTATTCAAAGTTTTCTTTATTTTCAGGACTCTGAAAATTGTAGATTCACATTGAAGACATCAAAACTATGAATTAAAACATGTGGAATGAAATACTTAAAAAAGTGTGAAACAACTGAAAATATGTCTTATATTCTAGGTTCTTCAAAGTAGCCACCTTTTGCTTTCATTACTACTATGTACACTCTTGGCATTCTCTTGATCAGCTTCAAGAGGTAGTCACCGGAAATGGTTTTCCAACAGTCTTGAAGGAGTTCCCAGAGATGCTTAGCACTTTTTGGCCCTTTTGCCTTCACTCTGTGGCCCAGCTCACCCCAAACCACCTCGATTGGGTTCAGGTCTGGTGACTGTGAAGACCAGGTCATCTGGCGTAGCACCCCGTCACTCTCCTTCTTAGTCAAATAGCCCTTACACAGCCTGGATTTGTGTTTGGGGTCATTGTCCTGTTGAAAAATAAATGATGGTCCAACTAAACGCAAACCGGATGGAATAGCACGCCGCTGACAGATGCTGTGGGAGCCATGCTGGTTCTGTATGCCTTCAATTTTGAATAAATCCCCAACAGTGTCACCAGCAAAGCACCCCCACACCATCACACCTCCTCCTCCATGCTTCACGGTTGAAACCAGCCATGTAGAGTCCATCCGTTCACCTTTTCTAGAAAGACACGGTGGTTGGATCCAAAGATCTCAAATTTGGACTCATCAGACAAAAGCACAGATTTCCACTGGTCTAATGTCCATTCCTTGTGTTCTTTAGCCCAAACAAGTCTCTTCTGCTTGTTGCCTGTCCTTAGAAGTGGTTTCCTAGCAGCTATTTTACCATGAAGGCCTGCTGCACAAAGTCTCCTCTTAACAGTTGTTCTAGAGATGAGAAGGTGTGTCCAAACTTTTACAGTACATGAGGCAGAATACCACCCCATCCGATGCACATTTCTCATTTCAAATATTTCGTCCTGGAGTAGTAGGGTCATCAGGCGGCCCCGCGCTCAAAAATTCATCAGGTGGCCCTCAATCCATTTTGGCCCTCACTCATACATTTGGGAGTGCCATAAGGTGGGCCTCATGCATACATTTTGGAGGGCTATCAGGCTGCCCACACCTACATATTTTGGAGGTCCATCAGGCAGTTTACACTCATATTATAAGACGCCATCAAGTGGCTCTCACTCACAATTTTAGAGGGTCATCAGGTGGCCATTGTTCCAATTTTTAAAAGAGTAAATAGATGGCTCTCACCCACAATTTCTTACAGAAAAATGTTCAAGTTTCCCATTGACTTCCATTATACTCGTCACTCAAGTTGAGCCTATCCGAGCATCAGACCTGCTCGATTTAATTACATATCACTTGAGTATATAGTGCACACTCATCACTATTTTTTTTATATCCGGCATGCAACAAATACTGTTTGCAACAAAAGTGATAGTGGTTTTGGTGCATATATCTCTATGCATAGTGGTTCTGTTGAAGTGTAGTGATGGTAGTTCTGGTCTCGTATTCTTGTACTGATAGTGATTATGATGACATCTGCATGAAATGATGGTTGTTTTGGTGCTGTATTCATGTACTATTGATTGCTCTGGTGATTTATTCCCATAGTGATGATGGTTCTGGTGCTGTATTCATCACTAGAACCCACATCAGTACATTAGATATACATTACATAGATAACCAAAATGATTAACATAAATACATCACCAGAGCTATCAACAGAACATAATGTTACCTAAACTATCATCAGTAAATGAATAAGTCCCTAGAAACACCATCAGTACCTGAATACATTACCAGAACCACATCAGTAGATAAATGCATCACCACAGCAACTATCAGTATATTAAGGCATCACCAGAATCTCCATCAGTATATTAATACTTTACAAGAATAACTATCAGTAAATAACTACAACACAAGTATCATCATCAGTACTGAAATAAATAACCAAAATCCCCATCAGTACATGAATATGTCACCAAGATTAGCACAGCAATCAATTGTAATGTCAAGTCAGACCTAAATCCATTGGTTTCTCAAACACCTACTCCCAGCATGTCCTTAACAATACCATGGACATACTGGGTGTTCTTGTTATCAGTCATTATCAGACTGTGGATCATAGGAACCACAGTGCTAATGAGATGTAGTCAGTATCGACAAGTAAACATTTACATCCAAGTACCTAAAGGCCCCGTCACACTAAGCAACATCGCTAGCAACATCGCTGCTAACGAACAACTTTTGTGACGTTGCTAGCGATGTTGCTGTGTGTGACATCCAGCAACAACCTGGCCCCTGCTGTGAGGTCGTTGGTTGTTGCTGAATGTCCTGGGCCATTTTTTAGTTGTTGCTGTCCCGCTGTGAAGCACAGATAGCTGTGTGTGACAGCGAGACAGCAACAACTAAATGTGCAGGCAGCAGGAGCCGGCTTCTGCGGAGGCTGGTAACCAATGTAAACATCGGGTAACCAAGAAGCCCTGTCCTTGGTTACCCGATATTTACCTTCATTACCAGCCTCCGCCGCTCTCACTGTCAGTGCCGGCTCCTGCTCTGTGCACATGTAGCTACAGCAAACATCGGGAAATTAACCCCATGTGTGCTGTAACTAGGAGAGCAGGGAGCCAGCGCTAAACAGTGTGCACTGCTCCCTGCTCTGTGCACATTTAGCTGCAGCACACATCGGGTTAATTAACCCCATGTGTGCTGTAACTAGGAGAGCAGGGAGCCAGCGCTAAGCAGTGTGCGCTGCTCCCTGCTCTGTGCACATTTAGCTACAGCAAACATCGGGAAATTAACCCCATGTGTGCTGTAACTAGGAGAGCAGGGAGCCAGCGCTAAGCAGTGTGCACTGCTCCCTGCTCTGTGCACATTTAGCTGCAGCACACATCGGGTTAATTAACCCCATGTGTGCTGTAACTAGGAGAGCAGGGAGCCAGCGCTAAGCAGTGTGCGCTGCTCCCTGCTCTGTGCACATGTAGCTACAGCACACATCGGGAAATTAACCACATGTGTGCTGTAACTAGGAGAGCAGGGAGCCAGCGCTAAGCAGTGTGCGCTGCTCCCTGCTCTGTGCACATGTAGCTGCAGCACACATCCTGTAATTAACCTGATGTGTGCTGTAACTAGGAGAGCAGGGAGCCAGCGCTCAGTGTTCGCTGCTCCCTGCTCTCTGCACTTGTAGCTCCGTGCGGTGGTAACCAAGGTAAATATCGGGTTGGTTACCCGATATTTACCTTAGTTACCAAGCGCAGCATCTTCCACGCGGCGCTGGGGTCTGGTCACTGGTTGCTGGTGAGCTCACCAGCAACTTGTGTAGCCACGCTCCAGCGATCCCTGCCAGGTCAGGTTGCTGGTGGGATCGCTGGAGCGTTGCAGTGTGACATCTCACCAGCAACCTCCTAGCAACTTACCAGCGATCCCTATCGTTGTTGGGATCGCTGGTAAGTTGCTTAGTGTGACTGGACCTTTACACAGTGGCATGCAAAAGTTTTGGCACTCATGGCTAAGATTACTGTTATTGTGATCAGTTAAGCAAGTTGAAAATAAAATGATCTATAAAAGGCATACAGCTAAAGATGACACATTTACTTTGTAACAATCACAAGCATGGTAAATTGATCAAATCAAGTGCAAAAAAATAGATTGTCCCTTGTGGCTTCGGGGCTTGTTGTGATAGTGGTATTAGTATTACCCTCCTTGTGTATAACAATATACTAATATACTGGCATCTCCAACCACTCCTTTATGTTATATGTTTAATTTTATCTTCAGAAACATATGGTGGGTTTGCTGAGGCAACTGTTTGGCAGCACATACCAATTTTTTTTGATTGACTGCTAATTATTTAAATAGGATAATTGTGTTTCAGCAAAAAAGTTTAGGGCTGTTTATTAACACACCAGGACCATTTTCCAGATTTTACGTCTATTAACATATAACATTTAATTCTCTCTGTGAGTTAATCAAGAATAATTGTATTTTGGGATCTATGTTGTTATTACGGAAATTTTTTTCTACGTGAATTCTCTGTTTGGCTCTTTTCTGCCAAATACAGTTTGTGTTTGTCTGTGTGTTGTTAATCTTTTAATAGATTGAATAAAATGTATATCTTAATTTTTCTGTGGCACACACACCCTTCCATTACCCTGTTGCTTCTCGGAAAATGATGACAGAAAGAAAAAATATGTTTTCAATATTCAACAGTTTTTTTCATCACTTAAATAAAAAAAGTTCGATACATATTTGGTATCATCATAATTGCTCTTTCCTAGACAATTATGTTTCCAGATGATTTTTAACACATTGAACAATTTAAAAAAATAACCCAAAAAACAAGGGCAAATGGCATATTTTTTATGTATTGGCACATTGGCCAATACATAGGCTAAATATCTCTTTTTTCAAATACTCCTATAGAAGTAATGCAATGCCAGAGTTCCCTTATTCATTGTTAGCATTTTAGAGTGCAGCTGTATATGTTTTGTAGTTATATTGTGCTTTGAGCGAGCACCTGTTCACACCTGTTGGATGTGCGGGTCAGTCTTTTTGATATATTTGTAGCGCAGTCCTTTCTGACTAAGCACTCCACCCTATAACCAGGCTATGTCCACATTACTTTATAGCTGCATCCTTTCTGCCCAGACATGTAGGTTTTTAACCCAGATAGAGGCATTTAAGCCAAACTAATTTCACCTAATCCCTCCACAACTTCTCAGATAAGTACCCCACGTCAAACTCCATGGCACCCAAATGCATCTCAAGGTCCTGGCCAACTGATCCACGGAGCCATTATCTGTCCCCCATTTTTTTGAGATGGCTGGATTGTCATTGTAAATAAGCACTTGTACCTTGTTCCCCCCCCATCTCACTGTAGATTGTAAGCTCTCACAAGCAGGGTTGTCTTTTTTCCCCTTTAAATGTTGTATTTTCGATAATTGTTACTTGTTTGTAAATGATCCTCCTGAATTGTACAGCGCTGCGGAATATGTTGGCGCTATAGAAATAAAGATTATTATTATTATTATTATTTAAGTTAGGGTCCCTGTATATTAAGATCATCTTGCCGTTTGTTACCGGGCTCACATGCATTGGCCAATACAATAGGCTAAAGGCTGCTTTACATGTATCAATTTATCATGCGTTCGCATTTGCGATTGCACCCGCCCCCATCGTTTGTGCGTTACGGGCAATTTCTTGCCCGTGTAGCACAAACTCGGTAACCCCCGTCACACGCACTTACCTCCCGAACGACCTCGCTGTGGGCGGCGAACATCCTCTTCCTAAAGGGGGAGGAACGTTTGGCGTCACAGCGACGTCACACAGCGGCCGGCCAATAGAAGCGGAGGGGCGGAGATGAGCGGGATGTGACATCTCGCCCACCTCCTTCCTTCCGCATTGCCGGCGGGACGCAGGAAAGCTGCAGTTTATCGTTCCTGGGGTGTCACACGGAGCGATGTGTGCTGCCTCGGGAGCAATGAACAACCAGAGCACAGAAAGACGTTCGGTTTTTTGAAAATGAGCGACGTGTCAATGAGCAACGATAAGGTGAGTATTTTTGCTCGCTCACAGTTGCTCATTGGTGTCACACGCTACGATATGTCAAACGATGCCGGATGTGCGTCACTTACGGCGTGACCCCGACGACATATCGTTTGATATATCGTAGCGTGTAAAGCAGCCTTTAGTATATCTTTTTTTCAAATCTTCCTATAGCAGTAATGCAATACCAGAGTTCCCTTATTCATTGTTAGCATTCTAGAGTACAGCTGTATCTGTTTTGTAGTATGCATATTTTTTACCATCATATTGCACTAACTACTAAAATAATGTAATAAAAAAATACCTATACAAGTTAGTATACAATCATATTACTTTAGAGAATCATGATGATGCTAGGTCATTTATACCACACAATGATAGCTGTAAAATGGAAAAAAAAAATGTGGATTTTGTTTTTCAATTTACCCCATTTGGAGTTTTTTTTCTCACTTTTCAGTACATTGAATGGTTTCATTCAAAACTACAGCATGTCCTGCCAAAAAACCCGATTCCTCATATACTTATGAGGGACAGTGGTGAGGATTACTGTAAAGACAAATTAATAACTCTTTATAAGCAAAGCATAATAAATTAATATGTTGACGGGAAAATAAAACAGTATTGGTTCTTGGAAGTATAAAAAAAAAAAGCAAAAGAGCAAAAATGAAAACTTCCTTGCCCCTTCCAGGGTAAGGCCCTGTGCGCACGCTGTGGATTTACCGTGGATTTTGCCACGGATTTGCTGCAGAAAATGTGTCTAACATTGCTGCACTCATTCCCCAGCAAATCCTATGGGTTTTAAAAAATGCTGTGCGCACACTGCATTTTTTATACCTGCGGATTTACCCGTGGATTTTCCTCTGCGGAATTAATGAGCATGTCACTTCTTTTCCGCAGGTACCTGCGGTTTTTGGCATAGATAATGGTAAAAATCCGCAGGGACCAACCTGCAGAAAATCCACAGTAAATCTATGGTAAATCCACGGCAAACCGTGGCAAAACCGCATGCAGATTTCGCTGCGGTTTTGGTGCAGTTTTTTACAGTGGGTGCGCAATTCTTTAAGAGGGTCCAGATTTTCCTTAAGAAAAAGGCACTTTCTAGTGCGCACATAGCCTTAAAGAGACTTTGTCAGCATAGAATGACTGTTCAAACCAAACACAGGGATTCGATGCATCATGGAGGGACAAAACATTTAAATGTACCTCCCGCACCTCTTCTTTGATTGACAGCTCTGGCTTCATAGAGCAAGAGAAAGGAAAAGATAGATGGAAAACAGCAAGGTAGGAAGGTGGACTTAAATGTTTGGGATGCACCTAGCGCCTGTGCTTGGTTTGAACAGTCATTCTGTACTGACAGACTCAGATAATGAAAACTGCATTTAGTACTGATACTGATGATATAAAGGAAACAAAGCCACTATTATATCCACAATGACTGTGCATCCCTAGGTAATAGGAATATATGTGGAGCAGGTAGTGTGAAATTACAATGCACAACATGGAAGATTTATATAATAGAAAATCAAAGGTGACTTAAAATAGAGCAGAGCTTATCAAATGCCATCTCTCAACAACAATAGCATTAATTGTTAGAATGCCTTCCTAATCTGATTGTGTCCCAGAGTGGTGACAGTTTATATAATGTTCATCCTTTAGAAGGTCACAATATCCTAGTCAATGTCATAGTCAATGTCAAAGCAGCCACTAAAAATAGCACATGATGCAATATTCTGCACAAAATGAACTTATCTCTTTGTTCTCAAATAAAACAGCCTCACATTCTCAGGGTTATATATGAAAGGTTGATGGGAGAATTTAGCAAATCTCCAAAAATTTTATTCTGGTAGATTTGTTCCATTTAAGCATTTAAGGAGTAAGATTAGATATAAACTTCCACAAATATAGAGTAGGTCCCCCCCCCCCATGGAGATTTGCCGTGACGTGGCAGTGGTGGCTCAAAGAATTGATGAACTTGCTAAAAATCTCATTTTGCATTGAATAATATGTGAATTTACACTTTTATTTGTTGCATGCCATTCTCAAGCAGTGCTGGCTCTCCCTCTTTTATTATAACAACACTCCGGTCAGTCTGACATGAAACAATTACTAACCTCTTGATTTACCAAACAAAGGAACAATACGTCTGATCCAATTAAGAAAAGTTAACCACCCCCCCCCCACACACACACACACACACGCACACACACACACACACACACACACACACACACACACACACACACACACACACACACACACACACACACACAACGTGACAAGATGCTGAGTTGTCAAAATGGTCAATTAATTTTTATTTCAGAAATGAATAAAACACATGAAAATAAAAACTTTGTAATATCTTATCAGAGACATTAGCTTCTTTCTCTTCCAGAATTGATCAGTCATATTCAAAATTCTCAGTTCACAGGTGAAATGTGTATTCAGTGAAGACTTTGCAATTACTGAGATAGGAGATGGCAGTTGTAACTGATGAGATTCTATGTAGATGAGTGATGGGAGGCGGGTGAAGCTCTATTCCTAGCTCCTTTTCCTCCTCCTTTCTAGATAGAACTTCATAAGCACCAACTGTCATCTCCTATATCAGTAATGTAACAATCTGTCTTCAATGAATACAGCATATTTTAAAGGTGAATTGTGAAACTGAAAGAATAGTCGAGGGGAAGAAAGAAACAAATTTCTCTGATATGATGTATTACAAATAGTGATGAGTGGACTCGCAGATAACCGGGACCGGTTGATCCTGGTTATCCAGTTTCTAAAATCTGGATCCGGTCTCCATATAAGACTATGGGTACCGGAATCTGGTGATTAAAAAAGGTGGTAGCAGGGATAGGGGGATGGGAGCAATAATTAAATAAAAATAATAAGGAAAAGAAAAAGCCGCATGCGGTCCCTCTTATTTTGATACACAGCCAAGATAAGCACATTGCTGGGGGCTGCAGCCTAGCCATATGCTTTTTCTGTGCAGAGTATCATAATATGGGGGGACTCTATGCCAAATATTTTATTTGCTTATTTTTATACCACAAAATAATCCGCAGATAGCGCCTGTGATTGGTTGCAGTGAGATGCTGTCATACAGGCTGGGGGCGCATCTGACTGCAACCAATCACAGAAACCAGGACGGCCGGTGGACGGGGAAAGCAGTGAATATGGATGAGCAGCAATTAGCGGCCCAGGAAGTGAAGGAGAGGCTGCAGGAGCAGTGTACAGCCACGACGGAGCCTCTGTAAGTACAGCGCGCTTGCTTCATTCTTAATTTTTTTTTTTTTTTTTTTTTTTTTTTAACATCCCCAGTGCCAGATCTGGATCAAGACCCGGGATCTCGGGCCTGGATCCGGTACCTTTTAAACCACGTGGATCCGGACTTTTACAGTTCGAGTCCACTGTTACGAGGGGGATCCGGGGAAGCGTGCCAAGATGGGAAATGGACAGCTTCCGCCGGTCAAGGTCCACTGTGCGGTGTAAGGGACCGCTGCTATGGTCAGGAAAGAGTGAGCGGGTTGCTGCTAGTGATCGTCTGGAACGTCACAGACGATCCATGTACACCGGTCCGCCCTAACCCGTGAGAGTTGTATGGCTCGAGGCTTCTCGTACGGTGTACCTGTTGCACGGGGACGCACAGAGGTGCCTACACACGTGTGCCAGCGGGAGTCACAGGAATATGGCACGGGGGTAGCACAGAGGTGCCCACGCACGTGTGCTTCAGAATCCAAGTGAGTCCGACAGAGACTCGAGGAGCTCACCTGGGACAGGAACACAGCCTGCTAAACGGGATACTGCCGGAGCAGCAAGGCAGGGGCAAGACCTGCAAACTAGGTGCTGCCTGAGCAGCAAGGGCAAAGCCCACAAAAGACAATAATGCCTAAGCAGTGGCGTGGCAGCACGCTGCCAGACATCCAAACATAGAAGGACGGTCGCGCACCGCCATGATGGCAGGGGGAGCTTTTAAGGAGGTGTAGCTCCACCCAAGGGCGGGCGCGAGACGGGCGTGACCCAATCAGGGTTCGTGACGTCCTGGCCCAGCCAGTCAGGATTCAGCACATCACCAGCCTCGTCATGGGGCCGTGTGATATCAGTGAGCGAATCAGAAGACGTCACGTGGAGCACATGCTCATCTTCCTGCCTCTGGGTCATAAAGGCGGGATCCCCGGTTTCACAATGTGCAGAGACATGGGAAGTCTTGCTGCTTCCCTGGGCATCTATTCTTTGCACACTGCGCAACCTCCCAGAGCCTCCGTGATATTGAGCAGGAGAGCTCGTGGCAGGCAAGGGATGGGAGACCACTCCATTCCTTACAAGGGGAGAACCACTAGGTGTCACCCTTCTGCTGTGTCTCTGAGAAGGCGACTCCTGCAGACTGCACAGTCTCCCAGACCTTTGGCGCTGCTGAGCAGGAGGGCTCGTGGCCGACAAGGAATGGGGGACCACCTCATTCCTTCCAATAAGAGAGCCACGACGTGTAACATTACCCCCCCGTCTAGGGCCCCCCCCCCCTTGCCTGCGCCTGAAGGCTGCCACCAAACCTGGGGTGTGGACATGCTCCTCCAATTCCCAGGACCTGTGCTCCGGGCCACGACCGACCCACTCCACGAGGAAGTGCCTCTTGCCCTGTACAATTTTTGTTCTTACTAGCTTCGCTACTTCAGGGTCGTCGGACGAGAAGCCAACCTGGGACAGCAGAGACCCCGAGGTTTTAGGTCGTACGGGTTTCAGGAGAGATACATGAAAAGTATTAGAAATAGCCCAGCATGGAGGGAGCTGGAGTCGATATACCGCCGGGGTTACCCGCTCTATTACTGTAAACACACCCAGGTACCTAGGAGCGAACTCGGCTGTCTGTACCGGAAGGTAGATATGTTTAGAAGACAGCCACACTAGGTCCCCAGGTGCGAAAGATGGCGCAGAGTGAAGAAGACCCGCAGGTCTCTGCCTGAACGGTTTATTATACGCATACGACGTACAGACTCGCATATTCTCCTGTACATCCTGGGCTACCTCCGGCCCCCAATAATGCCTGACCGCAGGGTCTCTGGTCCCGTCGACCCTGACGTGACCCCTGCCTTTAGAGGCACGATCCCATGACAGCACATCATTCCGTGGGTCAGGGGAAATGAGGGTCTTACCAGGTGGCACCTGGTCTACGGAAACGGAAGTGACCCTCCTCACGCTGACTGGAGGTGGAACAAGACATTGTGTTTCTTCCGATGGTTTCGAACATCGGGTGTCTACATGTCCTCTCTGCCCACAGGTAAAGCAATCGACCGACGGCCGAGAACCTGTGGTAGAGGAGACCACTGTGGAGATTTCCATTGGCTCCACAGAATCGTCAATAGAGCTGGCTGGGAGACCGGTCTGGTGGGGAAGGGGAGTCAGAGGCTCTGTAGACCAGGAAGACGTGGGTGCCGAAGAGACCTCGAGCCTCCGCTCCGCGTGGCGGATGTCTATGCGAGAGGCAAGCCGAATCAAGGACTCTAAGGTGGTCGGCACGTCACGCGTGGCCAGCGCGTTTTTGACGAACCCTGCCAGAGCCTCCCAGAACACAGGGACCAGGACTTTATCTGGCCAGTCCAGCTCTGCGGCGAGTGTCCTGAATTGTACTGCAAAGTCCCCGACTGAAGTGGACCTTTGCCGAAGGCGTAGGAGCCGCAGCGCGGAGTCGTGGGTGACTTGAGGCCCGAGGAACACCTTTCTCATGGCCTCAAGATAAACTGGAAGGTGATTCACCACCCGATCTCCGCGCTCCCACAACAGCATGGACCACTTTAGCGCTTTCCCTGTGAGCAGGGACTGGACGAAGGCTACCTTCGCCCTCTCAGTAGCGTAATCAGTCGCGGACAACTCCAAGTAGGTGGTAACTTGGTTTATGAAACCACGGCACTCAGAGCTGTCCCCGCTGAAGCGCTCTGGGAGCGCAAGGCAAGGCGACCTTCCGTACAATTCCACAGCCTGAGTAGCCGCCTGGGTGGCGACTGTTGCTAGAGCAGCCTTATCGGGGGAAGACCGCTCCACTGCTGCCAATCGTGACTCCAACTGCTGCACATAACGCAGCAACTGCTGCTGCTCTTCCGCCATAGCCAGACCTTTGGCGCGACCGTAATGTTACGAGGGGGACCCGGGGAAGCGTGCCAAGATGGGAAATGGACAGCTTCCGCCGGTCAAGGTCCACTGTGCGGTGTAAGAGACCGCTGCTATGGTCAGGAAAGAGTGAGCGGGTTGCTGCTAGTGATCGTCTGGAACATCACAGACGATCTATGTACACCGGTCCGCCCTAACCCGTGAGGGTTGTATGGCTCGGGGCTTCTCGTACGGTGTACCTGTTGCACGGGGACGCACAGAGGTGCCTACACACGTGTGCCAGCGGGAGTCACAGGAATATGGCACGGGGGTAGCACAGAGGTGCCCACGCACATGTGCTTCAGAAACCAAGTGAGTCCGACAGAGACTCGAGGAGCTCACCTGGGACAGGAACACAGCCTGCTAAACGGGATACTGCCGGAGCAGCAAGGCAGGGACAAGACCTGCAAACTAGGTGCTGCCTGAGCAGCAAGGCCAAAGCCCACAAAAGACAATAATGCCTAAGCAGTGGCGTGGCAGCACACTGCCAGACATCCAAACATAGAAGGACGGTCACGCACCGCCATGATGGCAGGGGGAGCTTTTAAGGAGGTGTAGCTCCACCCAAGGGCGGGCGCGAGACGGGCGTGACCCAATCAGGGTTCGTGACGTCCTGGCCCAGCCAGTCAGGATTCAGCACATCACCAGCCTCGTCATGGGGCCGTGTGATATCAGTGAGCGAATCAGAAGACGTCACGTGGAGCACATGCTCATCTTCCTGCCTCTGGGTCATAAAGGCGGGATCCCCGGTTTCACAATGTGCAGAGACATGGGAAGTCTTGCTGCTTCCCTGAGCATCTATTCTTTGCACACTGCGCAACCTCCCAGAGCCTCTGTGATGCTGAGCAGGAGAGCTTGTGGCAGGCAAGGGATGGGAGACCGCTCCATTCCTTGCAAGGGGAGAACCACTAGGTGTCACCCTTCTGCTGTGTCTCTGAGAAGGCAACTCCTGCAGACTGCGCAGTCTCCCAGACCTTTGGCGCTGCTGAGCAGGAGGGCTCGTGGCCGACAAGGAATGGGGGACCACCTCATTCCTTGCAATAAGAGAGCCACGACGTGTAACAGTCCACCCCTCACTAATCACAAAGTTTCTTATTTTCACCTGTACTAATGATTTATGAAAGTAGTTATTTTCTTAACCATCTGTGTTTTTAAGAAAATTATGTTTTGTATAAAAATAGTAATTTTTTTCGTCAAAAACACAAAGTAAATTGTTTGAATTTAAATTAAAAAAAAGTCATATCAGCGGCCTCAGTACCAGAAAGAAACATGTTTCTCTTTTTAGATTAATATGGGAATACTATATGGAGGGACGAGCCTGATACCATCTGCCCCAAACCCCTGCATCTGTCATTTCAGGTACAGAGATAACGCCTCTTCTCATAGAAAGTGCACTTGACAGGGTTACAAGGAATCTAGAATTGCTGTCAGCAAGAACCACTTCATATTTCAGAAAAGACCAGATGCCTGGAATTTTGTCAACTCGCTTTACAGCCAAATAAAGGGTCACACTTTTCAAAAAGTGCAACGAAAATGTTATGTGGCTGTAAATAAATGCACAGATTCCAGGGCTTTCAGAACTGTGATTTCTGCTGTCTCAATGTTCTCGGTTAGACAGGCTGCGAAAAAAAGTTTATTCAAACGCAGTGAAAAATATTTTATGCCACAAGATTCTTCTGTACACATTTATAGAACAGTCAAGTTGTTCATTTATTTTACTCTAACACCCCTGTCAGTGTTGCCTTCCAAAAAGAGTAAGATGTCTAAGAAAGTTCATAGTATGCCTTTCATATGTTTTTTCTTCACAATTTCAATTCAGGAGCAGCAGTTTGTGCTTCAGAGCTACTCTTCGGCAGCATCCTAATTGGAGATACCACAGTCCTCAGAGTTGGGGAACATTGCCTGAGCAGAAGGAAGCAACTGTTTTTCCAGGATACCCTTGTATGCGGCTTGATCCATACAGCCTTCTGAAAGATGTTTGTTGAATTTTCTTTACCTAATTTTCAGCTTTGCCCAACCCCTGGTCGTCTAATGGTTAGACGGAGACCTGGAGATCTGTACAAGCCACAGTGTTTTGCACCCACTGTGAAATTTGGTGAAGGAATGGGGATGATCTGGGGATGCTTCAGCAAGGCTGGAATTAGGCAGGTTGTTCTTTGCGAAGGATGTATGAATCAAGGCACATACAAGGTTATCCTGACAAAAAAACAGTTGCTACCTTCTGCTCTGGCAATGTTCCCCAACTCTGAGGACTCTTTTTTCCAGCAGGACAATGCATAATACCACTCAGCTAGATCAATTAATGTGTGGATGAAGGACCACCACATCAAAACTCTGTCATGGCCAGCCCAATCTCCAGACCGGAACCCCATTGAAAACCTCTGGAATGTAATCAAGAGAAAGATGGATAGTCACAAGCCATCAAACAAAGCAGAACTGCTTACATTTTTGCGCCAGGAGTGGCATAAGGTCACCCAAAAGCAGTGTGAAAGACTGGTGGAAAGCAGCCAAGACGCATGAAAGCTGTGATTAAATCATGGTTATTACAAAATATTGATTTCTGATCTCTTCCTGAGGTAAAACATTATTAGTATTGTTGTTTCTAAATGATTATAAACTTGTTTTCTATGCATTATTTGAGGTCTGAAAGGAATGCATTTTTTGTTATTTTGACCATTTCACATTTTCAGAAAATATATACAAAATTCTTTGCTTGGAAATTCGGAATTATGTTGTCAGTAATTTATAGAGTAAAAGAGCAATTTACATTTTACTCAAAAAGATACCTATAAAGAAAAAAATCAGAAAACTGAAAATTTGGAAGGGGTCTCTTAATTTTTGCCAGAGCTGTATATATAGATCTCAAGACCAACTGGTAAAATATGTATCACACACATCTCAGTCATGATGAAAAATAGAACTCTTCCTTGCTAAGCACAATGGGGTTTCCCCAGGATCTGCAGGTTCATGCTCCTCAATGTTTATTTGTTTATCAGTTGGATGCAGTCAGTCTCTATGCACTGCTATAAAGTTGTCAGACTGATAAACGAGGTGGATGAAGCAGGAGATTTCCTTGTCAAGCATAACATAGGTTACTATATTTTTTCACTCATTACAGATGGCAACTGACTGAGGTATGTGTGATGCAGCTCTTAAGACTTTAAAGACATGTCTTAGGAGCTGTATATCTTCAGTCTGCAGCCTGTACTGACATATGACTAGGATGGACTGCAGTTTGAACTATATCTTGGATGCTATTTTACCTCATTTTCGGAGAAGCCCTTTAATCATTTGTCTATGAACATATTTTAAAAAAAAACACTAAATACAGAAAATGCTCAACAAATATACCAGTAATTCCTTCCCTAACTTCCTTTTCTTTGATCATGTTTCATTAAAAAATAACAGATAAAACGGTAAAGTATGTGAAAAAATATTTGTGTGTCTCTAGAGCCTAGCCATATCTGCTCTGTGTGCAGCTGCAAGACAACTGGCTGCAGCAGGAGCCTCCCCCCACTGCAGTAAAGTAAAATATAATGCTTTATCACATGCTAAAGATGAACCAGTTTAGATTAATCCCTACACCCTACATAAAATGCTTCCGTGTAACTAAAACTAATACTAACTAGATTTCCTGTCTAATTTTAATAATTTTTTTTCTTGGCTAAAGGCCCCGTTACACGCAATGACATTGCTAACGAGATATTGCTGGGGTCACGGAATTCGTGACGCACATCCGGCGTCATTAGTGACGTCGTTGCATGTGACACCTACGAGCGACCGCTAACGATCCGAAAAATGGCAAAAATCGTTGATTGTTGACACATTGTTCCTTTACCAAATATCGTTGCTTTTGGACGCAGGTTGTTTGTCGTTCCTGAGGCAGCACACATCGCTACGTGTGACACCCCGGGAATGATGAACAGCAGCATTCCTGTATCCTCCGGCAACGGGGTAGGAGTGACGTTCATGCAGCTGCTCTCCGCCCCTCTGCTTCTATTGGTGGCCCGCTGTGTAACGTCGCTGTGACGCCGCACGAACCGCCCCCTTATAAAATAGTTTGTTTGCCGGCCACAGCGACGTCATTAGGAAGGTATGTGCGTGTGACGCGTACTAGTAATATTGTTCGCCACGGTAGCGATTTGCTGGTGACGCATGCACGACGGGGGTGGGTGCGATCGCTAGCCTTTAGTGTTCCCTTGAGAAAACCACTGACATCTCCTTTGAGATCCAGCATTCCCCAAATCTCTGCCACACCACCCTATTTCTCTAAATGGTCTTTTCATTCTGCTCCAACATACAAAAAGTCTAAAAAGTAAAAATCGCAAAAAACTTCACTTCTGCTAAAAGCTTGGAATATGCACTTATATAACTCGAACGTTAAAACATTATAATTTTGCAGCTCTAAAATCTAAAATTCCAGTGACAGCAATTCTGATTTATACAGAGGACAGATTTAATGTGCGAACATTTCCCAGTATGAGACAATGAAAAACACAATATTCTCCATTTTATTAGTGGTGATTGAGTATAAAGTTTTGCTTCTGTAAACTTTAATGACTTTTCTCTTTTTTGCGCCTCGTCAAGTTGTGGTGACAACCGCATTCATTTCCTACCTATAATTAGAAAGGCGACGTCTCTAAGATGGGCTGTCTTTCACCCAGATCTAGTACTTACATGTCCCCACAGTAATATATTAGAGCAAGTCGCGTAGATGAAACAGGAATGTAGATTACAGTGACAAGCGAAAAGATGGAGACATTCTAGGACTCGGTTACTTTTTGTCTTACGGAGCCGCATGTAATGGGATCTGAGCTGGAATGGGAATATTAGGCTGTCACATCTAACACAAGTAATTAGCACCAGACAAACATCATTATTTTATCCCTTTCCCTGATTGTCACTGGATATAGTTTATGTAAAGCTTCTGTCAGGCTATTCTACCAATTACCTCTTCAGACATGGTAGATAAATGCCACCAACAACACTAAGGGGTTGAAAGCCAAGGAATCCGGAGAAATGGAAAACTGCAATTCCATCACGCTACCGCAAACACATTCTTTAATTGAAACATCAGTTAGAGGAATCAAGAAGTGACAAAACTACTGATAGCAAATCCACATCTCAGTAGACAAAAAATGTCCTACATTAAAGGGGTTATCCACTACAACGACAAACCCTTCTGATTCCCCATGTTTCCCCCAAGTGAAATAATAAAGACTATACTCACCTCCCGTACCGGCAGGGTTCCAGTGGTGCCCTGGCTTGCGGTGGGGTTGTGACATCACATGATCCCCTAGCCCAGTCAGCGCTCGCTTCTCCCTCCCCACTTTTGGACCAAACTAATTAATCAACAGGAAGTGAGCACTGTGGCTTCACTCACTTCCTGTTCAAGCTCGTTTTGTCTGAAGGCGGGGAGAACGAAGGCAGCGCTGATTGGATAAGGGGATTGTATGACATCACAACCCCATGTGAGCCCTAGTACGCGAGCAGCAACACCTCTGCTACGGTATAGGATGAGAGTATAGTGTTTATTATTTTACTTAGGGGAAACATGGAGGATCTAAAGGGGTTATCCATTACTTGGACAAACCCTTCTCACTTGTCCTTTGGCTAGCCTTAAACTATGTAGAATAGACTTCTATTTATATAGAGAGGGCACAGGTAGATAGAAAGTTAGCAATGTCAAAAAATGCTAAACAAATTGATGAACAAAAAAAATCTAAAAACTTCTCTTTGAATTTACCCTTTACTACAAGTCAATGACATGATCCCATTTCAGAGACTCCCAGTGATTAATTTATGTAGCTGGATTCACAGCTACACTGCTTAGTACTATTGTATAGTATTATGCTGCTGCTTCTGAACATGTGCAAAATAAATAGAGAGCAGGAATTTGTCATCTTTGTGTATGGTGTATGGAAGACATCATAGCAACTAGTCTTGAGCTCAGTGACAAATTAGAGCATATAGAAAGGAAAGATGGTGAAAAATGCAGGATACAATTCACATAATGGTGTTAGGTCCTGGTGGTGGATTCTGTGGACCGTGCACCGGACTCCCCTGGAGAGGCAACCAAGAGCTAACCCCTATACAGGGACTGTCTGGTCGCCCCACCAGAGGGCCTAAATGCACGGCAGCCGAAACACTAGTAGGTACGGGAACAGCGTCCTTCAGGGGACTGGTAGTACGGAGTCTCTGGGGCCACAGGGTTCCAGGAGACAGTGCCGGAATCAGGTTCAGGTGCCGGGTTGGAACAACAGACTGGGTCCAGCTGGGCGTGAAGGTTGAGGTCGCCTATATACCTTTAGTTGTGAGATCGGATGTATAGGTTTTGAAACACAAGAAGTAAAAATTGTAAAATGAGAAGCTTTTTGAGTGACAGCAGCTACCGATCAGCTAATAGCTGGGATGGGTATTCATAGTTATTCCCACCCCGTTGCCTGTCCACGTTCCTTGTTATTTATGCTGGTTTGATTATAGTATTGTTTTACTAACTAACTAGAAGGACCTATTGGCTGAGGCCCCAGCCCTTCTGGTCACATGGGTATGACATCAGCCCAGGTCCTTCTAGTCAGTTAGTAAAACAATTCTATTAGAATTAGCATAAATAACAGGGAGGATAGGCGGACAGGGGGTGGGAGTAACTATGAATACCCACCCCAGCTATCAGCTGTTTGGCTGCTGCTGTCATTCAAAAAGCTGCTCATTTTACAAACTTTACTTGCCTGTGTTCCAAAACCTATACATCTTAGCTGACAACTAAAGGTAAAGGCTTCTTCCTGTGCTACCACTTGCATTAGTGAGTATGACCCCTTTCCCTCAAACCCCTTTCTCCAATCTTTCTTTCCAGTCATCACTACTCACCTAACTAAAATCTTCAATCTCTCTCTCTTCTGCTATCTTTTCCTTTTCCTTCAAACACTCTATCATTACATCATCAATAAAAAAAACTTCTCTTGACCCATCCTGCACAAATAACTACAGACCGGTTTCCAATCTCCCTTTCATCTCTAAATTCTTGGAGCACCTGGTCTATTCCCACCTCACCCGTTACCTCTCAACTCACTCTCTTCTAGATCCATTACAGTCTGGCTTGCACCCCCTACATTCTATAGAAGCTGATGTGACCAATGACCTTCTGACAGCAAAATGTACTGGTGACTACTTTCTGCTTATTCTTTTTGACCTCTCTGCAGCTTTGACACTGTTGACCACCATTTCCTACTCACTTTACTCCACTCAATCAGCCTAAAGGACTCCGCTCTTTCCTTCCTATCTTTCTCACCACTCTTTCAGTGTATCATTTCCTGGCTCCACATCTTCTTCTCTTCATCTCACAGTTACGAAGTCTGATGGGGAGTGGTCTATGAAATTCTCAGAATGAGGCTCCGTAGGTGCTACAGAATCAGTGGCATAGTGATACAGCTGTAGATAGCTGTGTATCTCTATGTCCCTGCATTCTAAACGGTGAAGAAAAAGTCCGATTTTTTTTTCTTCCTTTAAAACTACTATAAATTAATGAGAAATAATTACAAAAATGTGTTCATATTTCTTTGTTTCTCTGCCTGTAATTCTGTAAAAAATCTTTTTTTCCTCGACCATGGCCGGCTTTCTGTCTAAGGCCATGTGTCCACGCTGCGGAAAATGCGCGAATTTTGCCACGGACTTCTCGCGGAAAAGCCGCGGATTTTCCGAAAATCTGCAGCAGCGGCACTTCCAAGCCATTTCAATGGCATTTTGGAAATGCTTTGTCCATGCTGCGGATTTTTCCGCGGCGGATTTGCCGCGGATTTTGATCCGGAAAAATCTGCAGCATGTCAATTATTGTTGCGGATTTTGATCCGGATTTTGGCTATAGAATGGGGAAAAAAATAAAAAATCCGCATCAAAATCCGCGGCAATTGCGCGGTAAATCCGCGGTAAATCCGCGGCAAATCCGCGGCAAAAAAAAAAGGTGCGGATTTGCCGCGAAAGTCACGGATTTTCATGCAGAAAAATCCGCAGCAACATTCTACCGTGGACACTGTTAGGGCCAGGTGGACGGGCAGACCCAGGAGGTGGATCCACTGGGCCGCACTCCTTGATGAAGGCAAGGGGTCCGGTAGCCGGAACACTACGGGTAGCAGGACAGTCCGTGCACAAGAGTGGAATGGAGAAGTCCCTGGGACCACGGAGTCACTGATGGTAGTCCGGGTGACGGAGCTCAGGTTCGGAGGCCGAGATGTAGTCAGGCAGAGTCCGGAACCGATGGAGCGAGAGGACGGGTCACCACAGGGATCAGAGATGGTACGGACTGACGGGATGGCAGATAGTCAGCGTTCGGGAATCGGCAGGACCGGATGGCGAGGCAGGAGCGGCTCTAGAAGAGAGATAGGTAAGTATGGCACAGAGACACAAGGAGACCTGACTCCTAGCTTAGGAAACACGAAGAACAGGCCCCGCCCACTTGGACACTAAACCCCTTTATACCCTGTACCTGTGTGTTCAATTTCCTGTTAGTGGACGCTGGCCCTTTAAGAAAGGGTCAATGACCGCGCGCGCGCCCTAATGCGCATGCGCGAGGCCCGGGTGCCAGAAGCCAGGGCAGGGAGCGGTGAGAAGGACGCAGGAGAGCCGGGCTGGGGCTGAGTAGCCGACGGGCGCCAGGAGCGGGGACCGGGCCGCCTGGAGACCGCAGGCAATGGAGGCTGGAGACCGGGGAGAGAAGCAGGGAAGCCGGGGAGCGTGGCAGGTGAGCCGGGGAGCAGAGCAGGGGACCCGGAGAGCGTGACAGTACCCCCCCCACGCCCCCTCCCCGCAACCGGGACAGGAAGGCACGGATCAGAGGAGTACCCACATTTTCCCGGGGCTCCCAGGACCTATCCTCAGGACCATACCCTGCCCAGTCCACCAGGAAGAACTGTCGGCCCCGTACGGTTTTCATGGCCACGATATCCCTTACCGCATAGATGTCGTCCTCGGCAATAGGAGGAGGAGCCGAACTGGCAGCAGCGGAGAAGGGACCAAGGACAACCGGCTTGAGCAGGGAGACGTGGAAGGAGTTGGGTATCCTCATCGTGGCCGGGAGCTGCAGTTTGTAGGAGACCTCAGTGATCTTGCTGAGGACTTTAAACGGCCCGATGTAGCGAGGACCCAGCTTGTAGGATGGTAGCTTCAATCGGACGTACTTGGAAGCAAGCCAGACGAGATCTCCTGGAGAGAAACACGGAGGGTCCAGACGCCTCTTGTCTGCGTGTCTCTTCATCCGCAGGGAAGCATGTCCAAGGGACGCCTTGACAGAGTCCCAAATTGTTGCAAAGTCACGGGCTAAAGCATCAGCAGCAGGGACATCCGAGGAAGAGGATACAGGTAATGGGACGGAAGGCTGAAGTCCGTAAACGACATGGAAGGGAGAGCTGGAGGAGGACTCACTGACGTGGTGGTTATGGGAGAATTCAGCCCAAGGAAGAAGCGTGGACCAGTCGTCATGATGGGCGTTGACGTAGTGACGTAAGAAGGAGGTCAAGATCTGATTGACTCGTTCCACTTGGCCATTCGACTGAGGATGGTAGGCTGAAGAAAAGTCCAGAGTCACTCCCAGATGTTTGCAGAGGGCCCTCCAGAAGCGGGAGGTGAACTGAGTTCCTCTGTCGGACACAATGTGTGATGGAAAGCCATGCAAGCGGAAGATGTGTTGTATATAGGCGTCAGCGAGTTCCTGGGCAGAGGGCAGTCCAGCCATAGGGACGAAATGAGCCATTTTGGAGAACCGATCCACCACGACCCATATGGCTGTGTGTCCGGAGGACGGTGGCAAGTCCGTAATAAAGTCCATCGCAATGTGTTGCCACGGAACTGAGGGTATAGGCAGAGGCAGAAGACGGCCATATGGCAGATGTTTGGGCGTCTTGTTCCTGGCACAAGAGGAGCAGGCTGAGACAAAAGAAGCGACGTCCGTGCGAAGGGATGGCCACCAGTAATGACATACGATCGTACTCCATGTTCTCTTCTGACCAGCATGGCCGGCTGTTTTCGAGGCATGGCCCCAGTGCAACACTTTTTGCCTGTCAGTCTCAGAGACATAGGTCTTCCCGGGCGGTATCTGGGCCAGGGTGACAGGGGCCACCGGAATGATCTTACTAGGACAGATGATGGGCTGGGATGTCTCCTCCTCCTGTTCCATGGGCAGGAATGACCTGGACAAAGCATCTGCGCGTACATTCTTGTCCGCAGGTCGGAAATGGAGCTGGAAATCGAACCTGGCAAAGAATAAGGACCACCTGGCTTGCCGTGGGTTCAGTCGCTGAGCGGACCGCAGGTATTCCAGGTTCTTGTGGTCCGTGTAAATGATCACGGGGTACACTGCTCCCTCTAGAAGGTAGCGCCATTCCTCCAGAGCCAGTTTGACTGCCAATAGCTCTCGGTCACCGATGGTGTAGTTGCGTTCAGGCGCTGAGAAGCTCTTGGAGAAGAAACCGCAAGTCACCATCTTCCCGGAGGAGGACTTCTGCATGAGCACTGCTCCGGCTCCCGAGGAGGAGGCATCCACCTCCAAGGTGAACTGTCGGTTTAACTCCGGACGGTGGAGCACAGGGGAGGAGGCAAATGCCCGCTTCAGAGAGCCAAACGCGGCGTCGGCCGCAGGTGACCAGTCCTTTGGATTAGCCCCCTTCTTGGTCAAGGCGGAGAGAGGAGCAGTCAGAGCCGAGAAGTGAGGGATGAACTGGCGGTAATAGTTTGCGAATCCCAGAAAGCATTGGATTGCCTTCAGTCCAGAAGGATGGGGCCAGTTGAGAATGGAAGAGACCTTCTGCGGATCCATCTGCAGTCCGGTATCGGAGATTACGTAACCCAGGAAGGGCAGAGAAGACTGCTCGAAGACACACTTCTCGTACTTGGCGTACAGACGATTTTCCCTCAGTCGTTGTAGTACCAGCTGCACGTTCTCTCTGTGGGTTTGGAGGTCCGGAGAAAAGACCAGGATGTCATCAAGATACACAACCACACAGATGTAGAGAAGGTCCCAGAACACGTCGTTCACCAATTCTTGAAAGACTGCTGGTGCGTTACACAGGCCGAAGGGCATCACACAGTATTCATAGTGCCCATCACGGGTATTGAACGCGGTCTTCCATTCGTCCCCAGAGCGGATGCGGACCAAGTTGTATGCACCCCGAAGATCCAACTTGGTAAACACACGAGCACCTCTAAGCCGATCAAACAATTCGGGGATGAGCGGCAGGGGGTATTTATTTTTCACGGTGATTTGGTTCAATCCCCGGTAGTCAATGCATGGGCGAAGGTCGCCCTCTTTCTTCTTAACGAAGAAGAAGCCCGCTCCAGCAGGAGAGGAAGATCTCCGAATGAATCCCCTTGCCAGGTTCTCTGTGATGTAAGTAGACATGGCCCTTGTTTCGGCAGGAGACAGCGGATATATCCGTCCTCGAGGTGGTGTAGTTCCCGGGAGCAGGTCGATGGCACAATCGTAAGGACGATGTGGCGGCAGTACCTCTGACTCCTTTTTATCAAAGACGTCCGCGAAGGACCAATAGACCGAGGGCAGTCCCGGTAGGGACTCTGGAACCGGAGGTCGTCGGATGGGTTGTATAGTCTTCAGACAGTTCTGGTGGCAAGAGGAGCCCCATCGGGTGATTTCACCAGTACCCCAGCTGACTGAGGGTTCGTGTGTCCGTAACCAGGGGAGTCCCAGCAGGATTTGATGGGACATGTGTGGGAGGACATAGAGAGCGATGTTCTCGATGTGCAGGGCACCGATACGCAGTTCCACCGGCTTGGTGATCCACGAGATGGTGTCAGAGAGGGGTCTCCCATCCACAGAGGCAATCACTAGGGGTTTGTCGAGTGGAGTAACAGACACCTGGTACTTGTCCACCGTGGCCTGCTGGATGAAATTGCCTGCTGCCCCGGAATCGAGGTATGCCTCGGCCGTGAACCGCGTCTCTCCCGTTGTCACTTGAACTGTCCACGTAACCGGGTATGAGAGAGTCCCAGCACCTAGGGTGGCCTCTCCTACCAACCCTAGGCTTTGGAGTTTCCCGGCCTCTCTGGACAGGAGCGTAGAAGGTGTGTGCCCTCTCCGCAGTAGAAGCAGAGACCCTTGGCGAGCCGTTCTGCTTGGCGTTGTTCAGACTGCCGCAAACGGTCGATCTGCATGGGCTCGTGGACGGAGACACCAGATGACGTTGACTGAAGTACGGCGGGCTTCTGTGGAGGAGAGGAATGCCGTATCGGACGTCTCTCACGGGACACCTCTTTGGATCGTTCCTGAAAACGAAGATCCACTCGAGTTGCTAGCGTAATCAGGGCATCCAGGGTAGACGGCACGTCACGACCAGCCAGCTCGTCTTTAATCCGACCCGAGAGACCTTCCCAGAAGGCGGCGGTTAGAGCCTCATTGTTCCACCCGAGTTCCGAAGCCAAGGTGCGAAAACGGATGGCATATTGACCCACCGTCAGAGTCCCCTGACGTAACCGGAGGAGAGATGAGGCAGACGCGGAGGCGCGTCCGGGCTCATCAAAGGTGCCACGAAATGCCTGCAGGAACTCCTGGATGTTAGTGGTCACAGGGTCCTCCTTCTCCCACAAGGGGTTCATCCACGCCAGTGCCTCACCCTCTAGATGGGACATCATGAACGCGACCTTGGCTTGGTCGGAGGCAAACAAATGCGGCAGTTGCGTGAAATGGAGGGAGCATTGGTTTATGAATCCCCTGCAGGTCTTGGGATCTCCGGCGTACCGGGGTGGTGAGGCCAGACGAATCCTGGAAGCATCCGAGGAGGCTGCCACGGGAGCTGGGGCCGTGGATCGTCCAGTGGAAGCTCGAGATGCCGAAGATGTAACCGACGCTTGTAGCGTGTTCAGGCGGGCGTCCACGGAAGACATAAAGTTCAGCATACGGGTCTGGGTCTCACGCTGGCGTGTGAGTTCCTCCTGCAAGGCCGCTAGTGCTTCGGCGGGATCCATGGCCTGTTCTTACTGTTAGGGCCAGGTGGACGGGCAGACCCAGGAGGTGGATCCACTGGGCCGAACTCCTTGATGATGGCAAGGGGTCCGGTAGCCGGAACACTACGGGTAGCAGGACAGTCCGTGCACAAGAGTGGAATGGAGAAGTCCCTGGGACCACGGAGTCACTGATGGTAGTCCGGGTGACGGAGCTCAGGTTCGGAGGCCGAGATGTAGTCAGGCAGAGTCCGGAACCGATGGAGCGAGAGGACGGGTCACCACAGGGATCAGAGATGGTACGGACTGACGGGATGGCAGATAGTCAGCGTTCGGGAATCGGCAGGACCGGATGGCGAGGCAGGAGCGGCTCTAGAAGAGAGATAGGTAAGTATGGCACAGAGACACAAGGAGACCTGACTCCTAGCTTAGGAAACACGAAGAACAGGCCCCGCCCACTTGGACACTAAACCCCTTTATACCCTGTACCTGTGTGTTCAATTTCCTGTTAGTGGACGCTGGCCCTTTAAGAAAGGGTCAATGACCGCGCGCGCGCCCTAATGCGCATGCGCGAGGCCCGGGTGCCAGAAGCCAGGGCAGGGAGCGGTGAGAAGGACGCAGGAGAGCTGGGCTGGGGCTGAGTAGCCGACGGGCGCCGGGAGCGGGGACCGGGCCGCCTGGAGACCGCAGGCAATGGAGGCTGGAGACCGGGGAGAGAAGCAGGGAAGCCGGGGAGCGTGGCAGGTGAGCCGGGGAGCAGAGCAGGGGACCCGGAGAGCGTGACAGACACATAGCCTAATGCTTCCACGATGACCTTTTTCTCTTTGAGCAAGCAAGAAGTCACGATCTTCCTGAAGTATAAGTTTCATGGCATCAGCATGAGCAAATACAAACATATCATCAAAGTTTATTAATTAATTACATCTTCTTGGTTTCTTGTGTTTTGCTTTGCATTCTTCTTGAGACTCTTTCATTGACCAGACTCTTCGCCTTACTGATCACATGATATTGTTGCTTTATCACAGAATCAAATTACTTTGTTGGCTGCGATGGTAGCATTGGTACATGTTGGTTGTGATTCTGTACAGTGCAGGACACAAAACATGACCAAGACCTGCTGGTTCGATGGCAGCTTTCAACCGGTAATACTGCCTTCTGTCCTTCCAATTAACCACAATCCTCTGTTTAGCGGGGCCATTGGATCAAATACTTAATTAACCTTGAGATGTAGGGGGTTGTGAGAAATCACTGATGGTATTATTTCACCTTACATAGTCAGTACACATTACACAGTACACATCATGTTACATACATTAAAGATGGCTGCCATTTCTTGTTCTCTACACTCAACTTTGGTATGCAAAGAATGTCCAAATGGAAGAAGAATCACCATATAAGGGAAAAGACCCACTGACCAACCTAGAGGACCACCCCACTGATGACCTCATGGAACAACCCCATTGATGACCTCACGGACCAATCCACTGATCGGCCCATGGATCAGCCCATGGACTAGCCCATTGACCAGCTCATCAGCTATTGGGCATATCTGAACATGCCTACTACAGAGCTAACCACACCCCATACCCTAGTTTATATAAGTTGCAGCTCTGACAAATAAAGCTCTTTTGGGCTAACCTCTGATCGAGGAAAGACTCACATCCGACTGCATGTGTGTCTGATGTCATTCTTTCAAGCATGGTAATAAATAAATTCACTGCACTCATAGATTGTGATGCAAAAAGTTTTCCAAATTGAGGCGACTGTGAAGAATTCAGCCCAAGGAAGAAGCGTGGACCAGTCGTCATGATGGGCGTTGACGTAGTGACGTAAGAAGGAGGTCAAGATCTGATTGACTCGTTCCACTTGGCCATTCGACTGAGGATGGTAGGCTGAAGAAAAGTCCAGAGTCACTCCCAGATGTTTGCAGAGGGCCCTCCAGAAGCGGGAGGTGAACTGAGTTCCTCTGTCGGACACAATGTGTGATGGAAAGCCATGCAAGCGGAAGATGTGTTGTATATAGGCGTCAGCGAGTTCCTGGGCAGAGGGCAGTCCAGCCATAGGGACGAAATGAGCCATTTTGGAGAACCGATCCACCACGACCCATATGACTGTGTGTCCGGAGGACGGTGGCAAGTCCGTAATAAAGTCCATCGCAATGTGTTGCCACGGAACTGAGGGTATAGGCAGAGGCAGAAGACGGCCATATGGCAGATGTTTGGGCGTCTTGTTCCTGGCACAAGAGGAGCAGGCTGAGACAAAAGAAGCGACGTCCGTGCGAAGGGATGGCCACCAGTAATGACATACGATCGTACTCCATGTTCTCTTCTGACCAGCATGGCCGGCTGTTTTCGAGGCATGGCCCCAGTGCAACACTTTTTGCCTGTCAGTCTCAGAGACATAGGTCTTCCCGGGCGGTATCTGGGCCAGGGTGACAGGGGCCACCGGAATGATCTTACTAGGACAGATGATGGGCTGGGATGTCTCCTCCTCCTGTTCCATGGGCAGGAATGACCTGGACAAAGCATCTGCGCGTACATTCTTGTCCGCAGGTCGGAAATGGAGCTGGAAATCGAACCTGGCAAAGAATAAGGACCACCTGGCTTGCCGTGGGTTCAGTCGCTGAGCGGACCGCAGGTATTCCAGGTTCTTGTGGTCCGTGTAAATGATCACGGGGTACACTGCTCCCTCTAGAAGGTAGCGCCATTCCTCCAGAGCCAGTTTGACTGCCAATAGCTCTCGGTCACCGATGGTGTAGTTGCGTTCAGGCGCTGAGAAGCTCTTGGAGAAGAAACCGCAAGTCACCATCTTCCCGGAGGAGGACTTCTGCATGAGCACTGCTCCGGCTCCCGAGGAGGAGGCATCCACCTCCAAGGTGAACTGTCGGTTTAACTCCGGACGGTGGAGCACAGGGGAGGAGGCAAATGCCCGCTTTAGAGAGCCAAACGCGGCGTCGGCCGCAGGTGACCAGTCCTTTGGATTAGCCCCCTTCTTGGTCAAGGCGGAGAGAGGAGCAGTCAGAGCCGAGAAGTGAGGGATGAACTGGCGGTAATAGTTTGCGAATCCCAGAAAGCATTGGATTGCCTTCAGTCCAGAAGGATGGGGCCAGTTGAGAATGGAAGAGACCTTCTGCGGATCCATCTGCAGTCCGGTATCGGAGATTACGTAACCCAGGAAGGGCAGAGAAGACTGCTCGAAGACACACTTCTCGTACTTGGCGTACAGACGATTTTCCCTCAGTCGTTGTAGTACCAGCTGCACGTTCTCTCTGTGGGTTTGGAGGTCTGGAGAAAAGACCAGGATGTCATCAAGATACACAACCACACAGATGTAGAGAAGGTCCCAGAACACGTCGTTCACCAATTCTTGAAAGACTGCTGGTGCGTTACACAGGCCGAAGGGCATCACACAGTATTCATAGTGCCCATCACGGGTATTGAACGCGGTCTTCCATTCGTCCCCAGAGCGGATGCGGACCAAGTTGTATGCACCCCGAAGATCCAACTTGGTAAACACACGAGCACCTCTAAGCCGATCAAACAATTCGGGGATGAGCGGCAGGGGGTATTTATTTTTCACGGTGATTTGGTTCAAACCCCGGTAGTCAATGCATGGGCGAAGGTCGCCCTCTTTCTTCTTAACGAAGAAGAAGCCCGCTCCAGCAGGAGAGGAAGATCTCCGAATGAATCCCCTTGCCAGGTTCTCTGTGATGTAAGTAGACATGGCCCTTGTTTCGGCAGGAGACAGCGGATATATCCGTCCTCGAGGTGGTGTAGTTCCCGGGAGCAGGTCGATGGCACAATCGTAAGGACGATGTGGCGGCAGTACCTCTGACTCCTTTTTATCAAAGACGTCCGCGAAGGACCAATAGACCGAGGGCAGTCCCGGTAGGGACTCTGGAACCGGAGGTCGTCGGATGGGTTGTATAGTCTTCAGACAGTTCTGGTGGCAAGAGGAGCCCCATCGGGTGATTTCACCAGTACCCCAGCTGACTGAGGGTTCGTGTGTCCGTAACCAGGGGAGTCCCAGCAGGATTTGATGGGACATGTGTGGGAGGACATAGAGAGCGATGTTCTCGATGTGCAGGGCACCGATACGCAGTTCCACCGGCTTGGTGATCCACGAGATGGTGTCAGAGAGGGGTCTCCCATCCACAGAGGCAATCACTAGGAGTTTGTCGAGTGGAGTAACAGACACCTGGTACTTGTCCACCGTGGCCTGCTGGATGAAATTGCCTGCTGCCCCGGAATCGAGGTATGCCTCGGCCGTGAACCGCGTCTCTCCCGTTGTCACTTGAACTGTCCACGTAACCGGGTATGAGAGAGTCCCAGCACCTAGGGTGGCCTCTCCTACCAACCCTAGGCTTTGGAGTTTCCCGGCCTCTCTGGATAGGAGCGTAGAAGGTGTGTGCCCTCTCCGCAGTAGAAGCAGAGACCCTTGGCGAGCCGTTCTGCTTGGCGTTGTTCAGACTGCCGCAAACGGTCGATCTGCATGGGCTCGTGGACGGAGACACCAGATGACGTTGACTGAAGTACGGCGGGCTTCTGTGGAGGAGAGGAATGCCGTATCGGACGTCTCTCACGGGACACCTCTTTGGATCGTTCCTGAAAACGAAGATCCACTCGAGTTGCTAGCGTAATCAGGGCATCCAGGGTAGACGGCACGTCACGACCAGCCAGCTCGTCTTTAATCCGACCCGAGAGACCTTCCCAGAAGGCGGCGGTTAGAGCCTCATTGTTCCACCCGAGTTCCGAAGCCAAGGTGCGAAAACGGATGGCATATTGACCCACCGTCAGAGTCCCCTGACGTAACCGGAGGAGAGATGAGGCAGACGCGGAGGCGCGTCCGGGCTCATCAAAGGTGCCACGAAATGCCTGCAGGAACTCCTGGATGTTAGTGGTCACAGGGTCCTCCTTCTCCCACAAGGGGTTCATCCACGCCAGTGCCTCACCCTCTAGATGGGACATCATGAACGCGACCTTGGCTTGGTCGGAGGCAAACAAATGCGGCAGTTGCGTGAAATGGAGGGAGCATTGGTTTATGAATCCCCTGCAGGTCTTGGGATCTCCGGCGTACCGGGGTGGTGAGGCCAGACGAATCCTGGAAGCATCCGAGGAGGCTGCCACGGGAGCTGGGGCCGTGGATCGTCCAGTGGAAGCTCGAGATGCCGAAGATGTAACCGACGCTTGTAGCGTGTTCAGGCGGGCGTCCACGGAAGACATAAAGTTCAGCATACGGGTCTGGGTCTCACGCTGGCGTGTGAGTTCCTCCTGCAAGGCCGCTAGTGCTTCGGCGGGATCCATGGCCTGTTCTTACTGTTAGGGCCAGGTGGACGGGCAGACCCAGGAGGTGGATCCACTGGGCCGAACTCCTTGATGATGGCAAGGGGTCCGGTAGCCGGAACACTACGGGTAGCAGGACAGTCCGTGCACAAGAGTGGAATGGAGAAGTCCCTGGGACCACGGAGTCACTGATGGTAGTCCGGGTGACGGAGCTCAGGTTCGGAGGCCGAGATGTAGTCAGGCAGAGTCCGGAACCGATGGAGCGAGAGGACGGGTCACCACAGGGATCAGAGATGGTACGGACTGACGGGATGGCAGATAGTCAGCGTTCGGGAATCGGCAGGACCGGATGGCGAGGCAGGAGCGGCTCTAGAAGAGAGATAGGTAAGTATGGCACAGAGACACAAGGAGACCTGACTCCTAGCTTAGGAAACACGAAGAACAGGCCCCGCCCACTTGGACACTAAACCCCTTTATACCCTGTACCTGTGTGTTCAATTTCCTGTTAGTGGACGCTGGCCCTTTAAGAAAGGGTCAATGACCGCGCGCGCGCCCTAATGCGCATGCGCGAGGCCCGGGTGCCAGAAGCCAGGGCAGGGAGCGGTGAGAAGGACGCAGGAGAGCTGGGCTGGGGCTGAGTAGCCGACGGGCGCCGGGAGCGGGGACCGGGCCGCCTGGAGACCGCAGGCAATGGAGGCTGGAGACCGGGGAGAGAAGCAGGGAAGCCGGGGAGCGTGGCAGGTGAGCCGGGGAGCAGAGCAGGGGACCCGGAGAGCGTGACAGACACATAGCCTAATGCTTCCACGATGACCTTTTTCTCTTTGAGCAAGCAAGAAGTCACGATCTTCCTGAAGTATAAGTTTCATGGCATCAGCATGAGCAAATACAAACATATCATCAAAGTTTATTAATTAATTACATCTTCTTGGTTTCTTGTGTTTTGCTTTGCATTCTTCTTGAGACTCTTTCATTGACCAGACTCTTCGCCTTACTGATCACATGATATTGTTGCTTTATCACAGAATCAAATTACTTTGTTGGCTGCGATGGTAGCATTGGTACATGTTGGTTGTGATTCTGTACAGTGCAGGACACAAAACATGACCAAGACCTGCTGGTTCGATGGCAGCTTTCAACCGGTAATACTGCCTTCTGTCCTTCCAATTAACCACAATCCTCTGTTTAGCGGGGCCATTGGATCAAATACTTAATTAACCTTGAGATGTAGGGGGTTGTGAGAAATCACTGATGGTATTATTTCACCTTACATAGTCAGTACACATTACACAGTACACATCATGTTACATACATTAAAGATGGCTGCCATTTCTTGTTCTCTACACTCAACTTTGGTATGCAAAGAATGTCCAAATGGAAGAAGAATCACCATATAAGGGAAAAGACCCACTGACCAACCTAGAGGACCACCCCACTGATGACCTCATGGAACAACCCCATTGATGACCTCACGGACCAATCCACTGATCGGCCCATGGATCAGCCCATGGACTAGCCCATTGACCAGCTCATCAGCTATTGGGCATATCTGAACATGCCTACTACAGAGCTAACCACACCCCATACCCTAGTTTATATAAGTTGCAGCTCTGACAAATAAAGCTCTTTTGGGCTAACCTCTGATCGAGGAAAGACTCACATCCGACTGCATGTGTGTCTGATGTCATTCTTTCAAGCATGGTAATAAATAAATTCACTGCACTCATAGATTGTGATGCAAAAAGTTTTCCAAATTGAGGCGACTGTGAAGTCATTTCATATGGAAATTTGAGTGGGTTAATAGCGTTTGGTAGAGACTACCTTGAGGATAAAGGTCCTGGGTTTAGCCAGCGCAGCAGCGCTGCGGCTGGTGGTATGGTGTATACCAAAGGCTATTAACCCACTCAAATTTCCATGTCCCAGGTACCCATCTTGAAGCGATTCTTGACTTAGGTTATGTGCCCACGGGAGCTTGCATCTGCGGATTTTGCCGCGGAAAACATGTGGATTTATCTGGATTTTCCAGATAAATCTACAGGTTTTAGCATGTACTCCCCATGTTATCCTATGGGACATGGGGAGTGCTGTGTCCACGCTGCGGAAAGTGCGGATTCTGAACATGCTGCGGATGTCCACATCCGCACGTATAATTGCATGTCAATTATTCATGCGGAATTACCTGCAGATGTCCCGGCCCTCCACTATGGAGATAGAGGCCGGGATGTCCGCAGGTAATTCGCATGAATTGTTTTTGCCATTTGGGTTTTGCACTGCAAAGCTGAGTTTTTGACCAAAGTTCTGCAACAAAAAGGCTGCAGTTTGAACTGCATAGTGCGGACAAGAAACCCAAATTCCTATAGACTTTGCTTGAAAAGCAGAACACAACCATTTTGGCATTAAACGCTGCAGTTGAAAAAGCAGCAAAAAAGCAGGTAAAAAGCAGGTAAAAAGCAACGTGCGCACATACCCTAACACTGCAATTTGAAGATATTTTTTCTCACAACAGTGACTAAACCTTTGGGAGACCTAAATAGCAAATGTTTAACCAGATTTCATTAAAGTTTGATACATTGCTGCTGGGGATGAGCGAATCACTGTATATTCGGCTGTGCACCTTCTACTTCGCCATTACCAACCTATGCTAATGACTGAGGGAGGGGCTACAGCTGCAAAGTTTGTTGATTGGCTGCACTGCATCCTTTCAACAATCTTTATTGTCCAGAATGGAAATCAGGACAGTGAATGTAGCGAGAGTGTACGCTATTTACTTGTTCCTATTATGTATACCTCTTTCACATGTAAAGCGCCATGGAATTGATGGCGCTATAATAATAAATAATAATAATAAATTGTACATGCTTGCCATCTGCTCCATTCACTTCCGATGCATGCTTGTCAGGGGACGATTACATGGGCATATATAAATAAGTGAAATTCCGGCAAAAATGTAATTAGACAGTAAAAGACACATAGTGGGAGTGGTGTAGGCTGCAGCACAAATATTTAGAGATTAGACTTACCCAAAACAATGAATAATACTGAATGTTGTCTGTTATCTGGCAAGTTTACTTTCAAACATGAAATATTAACTAATAGTTAATATTAATTGTTAGAGAAAATTAAGTATTTCTCTCAGAAAATCAATGACACTATTTATACACGTTTATTTCCTTTGTGTGTATTAGAACAACTGAAAAAAAACAGAAAAAAAAAGCAAATTGGACATAATTTCACACAAAAAAAAAACAAAATGGCCTCTCGCTCTGTATAGACGTTTGTCTCCACAGAGCGATGAAGCAGAGCTGGCAATGCTCTACCTGTGGACTACGTCGGACAAAGGATTTTTATAATAAAGATGGAGTCTATAAATGTTTTTTTGTTTTTTTTCTAATAAAAATTTTTTTTGCATGTGTTGTGTTTTTCTTTTTACTGTTTACTAGAAATTCATGGTGGCCATGTCTAATTTGGCATGACACCATGAATTTTGGGCTTAGTACTAGCTGACAGGGCCAGCTCCAGGTTTTTGTGGGCCCCGGGCGGAAGAATCCCAGTGGGCCCCATCCGCACGCAGACACACACATACACAGATACGTACACATACATACTGTATACATATTTAAAGACAAACTCACAAAAATACATATAAACAGACAAATCTATACAGTCATATACACTGACATACATAGATACACCTCATACATGCATACAGACACACACAGCTCTGCTGCATGCATACATACAGACACACACAGCTCTGCTACATGCATACATACATACAGACACACACTGCTCTGCTGCATATGTCACGGGCGGAGGGGCCGCGCTTGCTACGCTCGGGTCTGCTGCTGCTGCTTGGTGGCTCGAGCGGTGGGCCAAAACCGGGGACTCGAGCAGCGCTCCTCGCCCACGAGTGAAAAGGGGGTGGTTTGTTTTGGGAGATAGTTCATGACGCCACCCACGGGTCGTGGTGATGATGAGCACCACCGCTGCTGGTGACGGGGATCCCGGGAGCGATGGTAGGGAGCAGCTAGGATGTTGTCCCCTCCGTGGGTAGGGGTTGGTGATCCCGGGGCCCGGTGGTGTAACGGGGAGGCTGGATGGCTGGGGTGCAGGGTTGCAGGGGCAGCGTGGTGCGGTGCCGTATGGCACTGTGGTACTCACTCAGACACCAATGCACAGAGTCTCTGGTAAACCAAACGGCTGGATGAACGGGTCCCGTAGCCGGCTGCAGTGTTTGTGCTCTCCCCGGACAGGGTGATGGTGGCTGTCTTTCCCTGCACCTTGTTAGAATGTTCTGACTCCTGTGGTTGCCCACCGGTAGTCCGCTCCCTGGCGTATAGGTACAGAAAGAGCCCGTTTTGCCCGCAGGCACTGGCCCTTGGATCTATAGCCTATGGCGGTGGCTGTGTATCCTCACGGTGTGGACTGTTGCCTTCTGTCGGGTCTTGGTTGTTAGGAAACCCCTGGGGTTCCGGTCACTTTTGGATTTGACCGTTGTCGGCGGCTCCAAGCCTAGTCGGGGTCCGATGGCCCTGCCTTTGTGCTTAGCTTCACTCCGTTCCCCGGTTCGGTACCGGTCCTACGATTCCACAGAGATCCACTAACTCCTGCAGATGGCCACCACCGTCTGCCAACCGTGCTGACAGTACCTGGGCTGCTACCCAGACACTAACAGTTTCTGTCCTCTCGCTTTCACCTCCAAACTTAATCTCCTCCACTCCACTTGAACTCCAAACTCTAACTAACGGCTTTTCCCGCCTCCAGGCCTGTGAACTCCTCGGTGGGTGGGGCCAACCGCCTGGCTCCGCCCCACCTGGTGTGGACATCAGACCCTGGAGGGAGGCAACAAGGGTTTTTGGTTGACTGGTGTGAACTATCCAGGGGAAGGGGTGTGTGTGGTGTTATGTCTGTGACTATCTGGCTATTCCAGGTCATCACATTCCCCCTTAGTGAAATGCAGACCATCCGCGGGCTGCCCGTCCATCACCAGTTTTATTTTTCTGCAAAATATAAACATAAACAACTGTGCGCATATTTCAAATCTTCCCTTGGTGCTTCAACGTTACAAACATCAATAAAAACATTTTTATTTCTAAAGAACGGGTTCATGTACTTCCGCTCCCCCACCCAAGCAACCTACACCTTGATGCTGCCCCTAAGAAATGGGCAGCACCCCTTTACCCCAGTCCTGGTCCAGATTACCCGAGCGGGAACGGGCACAGTGTCTCGCACCCGGCTGTCACTTCAGGGGACCCCACGTCCAGGGGGACCCCTGACCCCCGGAGGATGGCCACCGGTCCTGGTGGTGGCCGGACCCCAGCCTACTCTGCTGCGGGTCCTTCCTCCAATCTGCCTCTCCAGAGGTGGCAACGGAAAATGGCCCACAAATTATTTACAAGACCACAAGTTCGTGGTTGGCCTGCAAGTTCTCGGCCTTGTTCATGAGTAGTTTCTCATGTGGGCTGTTTCGAAGTAGTAGTACGGCAGACTAGGAATAAACATACTGATGGTCCCAACGGGGACGGGCACCTCAACAGCCAACGGGCTGCCACAAAACAAAGCAACTGTAGGGTCCCAACGGGGAGTTGCTGTAGGGTCCCAACGGTGACTGTCCTCTTGGGTCCCAGGGGCTATCCACAATACTTGACTCCGGTTTAGCTTCCTCTCGCAGCTTTCCCACAGTCCACCACTGGACAGCACGAGCCCCCAATGCCACCCTCACTCAGGGGTGACATTGTCCCACAGGACTCCATTTTCAGCCGCCGGCAGTGCGGGTATGACTGCTCCTCCAACCGGACTCTTTAATCTTGAGGGCCAACTGGAACATCAACAGGGTCCCCACGGGGACCGACAGCAAGGTAGCCGGGAACCGCTACCGATTCAACTCTCTTCAGAATAAACACGGGCATGCACATCCGCTCTCCTGCCCAGGGGCCAGGACCACCTGGGTGCCCACAGCGCCAGCCACGACCGGCCTCTCACACTGCCATGGGCCCCACCGATCAGTGGCTTGCTCCGGATCAGCCTGCGTGGGGGATGGGCCCAGCTGGAGTCCCTCCGTGCCGGCTACGACCGGCACCTTCAGTAATGAGGGACCCCGCTGTGACGTGGCCTGCTCTGCCGCTTGGCAGCTGCATCCCCGCCGTGCTTCAGCCGAGGCCGGGTGTCTGGACTTCTGGGCGAGGGTCGCCTCCGTTGCGGCGGGGAGGACTGCTGGGGCCGTCGTCATCTCCGTCGCGGCCGGGATGGAAGCCGGGACGGGTGCCAGGGCGGTGACAATGGTAAGGCCCGGGGGCCCCAGGTCTGGGCCCTCTCCCACAGACGCTGCGGGCTCCGCTACCGGTGGCAGGGGTAACGGGTCGGTCGGGGCGTTGGCCGCGGGCATGGGCAGTGAGGGAGGTAGCGTGGTGGACGGCAGCAGGCCGGACCCCTCAGCCATTTCGACCGATCCCTCAGGGACATAGGGACGTAGGTCGCTTACCCGCTCCTCTGAGACCACCTCCACTTCGGATGCCCAAACGGTTGCGGCCAGGCCCTTCATCTCCGACGTCCACTTCGCCAGCATGAAGTGGACTTGGGCCTGGAGCTCCTGGCACACCTTGCGGCTGGATCCAGGAACGTGTTTCAGCAGAGTCCTGGCGTCCCTGCGCGCTGCAGTGCTAGTTATATGCCGCCATTCTTCACCCACTCCCCCCTTGGTTCTTTCTAGCACTTCACTCTTCAGGGGGCGGGGTTTCACTTTCGCGCCTTTCCTGCTCGGGGAAGACGCTTGAGCGGGAAATCTTCGCGCCAAAGGTGGCGGAACTTCAAATTTTTCGTCCGGACGCCGCCGGCGGGGACTGCAAGGCACACTTCTACCGGTAGGTAGATTGGTTCTATCCTGTTCGTAGACGCCAAGTTGTCGCGGGCGGAGGGGCCGCGCTCGCTACGCTCAGGTCCGCTGCTGCTGCTCGGTGGCTCGAGCGGTGGGCCGGACCCGGGGACTCGAGCAGCGCTCCTCGCCCACGAGTGAAAAGGGGGTGATTTGTTTTGGGAGATAGTTTGTGACGCCACCCACGGGTCGTGGTGATGATGGGCACCACCGCTGCTGGTGACGGGGATCCCGGGAGCGAAAGTAGGGAGCAGCTAGGATGTTGTCCCCTCCGTGGGTAGGGGTTGGTGATCCCGGGGCCCGGTGGTGTAACGGGGAGGCTGGATGGCTGGGGTGCAGGGTTGCAGGGGCAGCGTGGCGCAGTGCCGGATGACACTGTGGTACTCACTTAGACACTGATGCACAGAGTCTCTGGTAAACCAAACGGCTGGATGGACGGGTCCCGCAGCCGGCTGCAGTGTTTGTGCTCTCCCCGGACAGGGTGATGGTGGCTGTCTTTCCCTGCACCTTGTTAGAATGTTCTGACTCCTGTGGTTGCCCACTGGTAGTCCGCTCCCTGGCGTATAGGTACCGAAGGAGCCCGTTTTGCCCGCAGGTGCTGGCCCTTGGATCTATAGCCTATGGCGGTGGCTGTGTATCCTCACGGTGTGGACTGTTGCCTTCTGTCGAGTCTTGGTTGTTAGGAAACCCCTGGGGTTCCGGTCACTTTCAGATTTGACCGTTGTCGGCGGCTCCAAGCCTAGTCGAGGTCCGATGGCCCTGCCTTTGTGCTTAGCTTCACTCCGTTCCCCGGTTCGGTACCGGCAGGTCACCGCCCGACCCCGGTCCTACGGTTCCACAGAGATCTACTAACTCCTGCAGATGGCCACCACGATCTGCCAACCTTGCTGACAGTGCCTGGGCTCCTACCCAGACACTAACAGTTTCTGTTCTCTCTCTTTCACCTCCAAACTTAATCTCCTCCACTCCACTTGAACTCCAAACTCTAACTAACTTCTTTTCCTGCCTCCAGGCCTGTGAACTCCTCGGTGGGTGGGGACAACCGCCTGGCTCCGCCCCACCTGGTGTGGACATCAGACCCTGGAGGGAGGCAACAAGGGTTTTTGTTTGACTGGTGTGAACTATCCAGAGGAAGGGTTGTGTGTGGTGTTATGTCTGTGACTACCTGGCTAGTGCAGGGCGTCACACATACATACAGACACACACAGCTCTGCTGTATACATACAGACAGACACACATAGCTCTGCTGCATACATACAAACACAGCTCTGCTTCATACATACAAACAAACACAGCTCTGCTGCATAAATATACAGACAAACATAGATTTTCTGTATGCATACATATAGACAAACACAACTCTTCTGCATACATACAGACAGACACACAGCTCTGCTGCATACAGAAACACACAGCTCTTCTACATACATACATACAGACACACATAGCTCTGCTGCATACATACAGACAGACACAAATAGCTCTTCTGCATACATACAGACACACATAACTCTACTGCATACAGACAGACACACATAGCTCTGCTGCATACATAGAGACAGACACACATAGCTCTGCTGCATACAGACAGACACACATAGCTCTGCTGCATACGTACAGACACACGTAACTCTGCTGCATACAGACAGACACACATAACTCTGCTGCATACAGACAGACACACATAACTCTGCTGCATACATACAGACAGACACGCAGCTCTGGGAGGCTCACACATGCTGCTCTAGGGGGCCCACACATGCAGCTCTGGGGGGCCCACACACGCGGCTCTGGGGAGCTCACATACCCTGCTCTAGGGGGCCCACACATGCGGCTCTGGGGAGCCCATACACGTGGCTCTGGGGGGCTCACACACACAGCTCTGGGGGGCCCACACACACAGCTCTGCAGGGCCCACACATACGGCTCTGCGGTGCCCAAACACACAGCTCCAGGGGCCAGTGCATACAGCACCAGGAGGGGCGAGCAGGGCATACATCTCGGGGGGGAGAAGCCCATACAGTTCACCGGGTACCATAAATCGGGGGGGCGGGGAGGGCACATACTGCTTAGGTCATGGTGGAGAGGAGGCCCACGCAGTGCCAGACAGAAGCGCTGTGCTGGGGGTCGCTGGCTGGCACTGCGTCTCCTTCATCTGTGGGACTAAGCAGGACGCCGAGCGGTAGCTCCGCCCACAGTTTAAGTTCAAACCAGGAGGTCTGCACTCCTTAAAGGGACGGCGCCGCAGATTCCTGCCGAGGACTGCGGTCCGGGGACAGCAGAACTGACTAAGGTGAGTGGGCCCCGGCCAAGGGGCAGCAGAACTGACGAGGCCGAGTGGGCCCCCCGGCTCTCCAGGGTCCCGGCATTTGCCCAGGTGTGCTGGGTGCTGACGCCGGCCCTGCTAGCTGAAAATACAGAATACAAAGCTGGTATTAACCCCTTTATTACCCAGCGTTCCACCGCCATCAGGGCTGCTGGACGAGTCAGGTAAAGTGCCTGATAATTGCGCTAAGAAACAATGAGCCATTTCCAGAGGTGGCTGCGGGCTGCCGAGAATCCCAGCCCCCAGCTGCCTGGTTTTACTTGACTAGCAATCAAAATACAGCGGGAGCCCACACATTTTTTTTTTAATTATTTTTTTAAATAATTTAAAAAAAAAAAAAATGGGCTTCCCTGTATTTTGATTAAGGTAAAGCCAGGCAGATGAGGGTGGCAGCCCATAGCCATCCGCTTTATCTGCGCTGAGAATCAAAAATACCACAAAGCGCTACATCATGTTTTTAAATTATTTATTGTTATACTACTATACGTGTGAGGAACCCAAATGGCAATTCTCAGACGCTGTCACACAGAATGGACGTTTGTGATTGGCTGTTGGAGTAACCTGGAGTCTGCGCATAAATTCTAGATGGTAGAATGTATGGGCTGGTTTCAGGTTACTCCAGCATCCAATCACAGAAGCCCACTCTGTGATAGCATCTGTGATTGCCTTTTATTTTAATAGTAAAATAAAACAACAACACAGAGAAAAAAATATTTTATTAGAAATAAAACAGAGGACATTTAGGACTCCATGTTTATTACCCCAAAAAACTCTCCGATGTAGTCCAAAGGCAGGTGAGCATCTTCAGCTTTGCTACATCTATGCAAGAAGACAAACAGGTCTGCTCACACAGACTCCGCTGAGAGTTGTCAGACACTTCACAGCTGAGGCTTGCGTATGACTCTTGCGAGTCTCACATTGGTATCACCTGGCACGGCGCACACTCTCCTGACAGGAGCGCCTCAGCTGTATGGAAATACATGCAGCCTACCCGCTCCTGTCAGCAGAGTGTGCACTGTGCTGGGTGATACCGATCCGAGACTCGCACAATGACAAAGTTCAATCAAGTCCATGGCTCATGGCTCATGGACTCAGGTGAACCCTGACGTCACCACGAACACGGCTGAAAAAAGCCGAAAATTGCTGAGTGACGAGCAGTGCAGTGAATACCATCGGAAGTTAATGATCGGACCCAGAAGTAGAAGCGGCCGGGAGACAGAGTCTGCAGGATGCGCCATGGGAGCTATTATGATCTGTTAACCGTGGATGATCACAAAAATCCCACAAGCAAAAAAACACAAAAAACACAAGAGTAGTTGGAACCTGAGCTGACCGCAATCCCCTGTCAGACCTCACTAGAGATAGCTGTGGAGCGTTCCCAAACACACCTAGACGCCTAGTCACAGCCGGAGAAACTTACTAGACCTCACAGATAGAAATGAGGAAACCTATCTTGCCTCAGAGCAGTCCCCAAAGGAATAGCAAGCCCCCAACATATAGAGCCAACGGTGATGTAAGAAAACACAATACACAGATAGGAAACATAGATTAGCAAAGGCGAGGCCCGACTTCCTAGATAGAACAGGACAGGACAGATAACTGATTGCGGTCAGTGCAAATCCTGTGGAAAAATACCAATCTCCTGATATACAAAAAACTTTGAGACCACTGGGTCTCTCCCCCACTATATCATGTACTATTGTAAATAATGGGAGAAACAAAATACCAAAAAAAACACAAGAAAAACAAAAGTGCAAATAATCAAGTAGAACAGGGAGAATCTCCCTTTTCTTGCAGTGAGGCTTGCAGAGGGGAAACCCCCAGGCTCATCAAAACAGAAAGACAATTCCTCTCCTGCAAGAAAACAGACCTTAAGCAAAATGAAAGAAACACAAACACCCTTAGGTGTGGATCAGACAATAAAGCAAAGAACTTGCAACTTATCTGGAATGGTACAGGCACAGGATAAATGGAAGGACAAACTCCAAGCCATTTCAGAGACTGAGGATATACATTTATCAGCCAGCCCCAGCGAGCAGACACTGCTCTTCTATATAGCCCAGAATGATCTGCAATTGGACTTCCCAAACTCCCAATTAACTCCCACACCTGTTGAGTCACAGTCAGCTTCACCTCCAGTCCTGACCACCAGAGGGAGCTCCAAACCAACACCCCCTCGGATGACATTCCCAACAGGGAGCAGTAAGTATAATCATAATTTTTTTTTACTAATGTGCTTTTTATTCACAGCCCCTGGACCCGAACTGTAACACGAGCTTCCCAGAAAGCTTGTGTTTGGGATCGTGTGCACGAACACTATGTGTTCGGTATGGACGCCGAACTTTACAGTTTGGGTTCACCCATCACTACTCAGGATCTGTAGGTAGTTAGAGCTATCACCAGCACACACCAGAAGGGAAATAAGGGTATATTAGGACACAAATGGAACAGAAGTGCCGATGAAAACAGATGAAAGGGTGAGGAACTCTACAGGGTCCTAAAGAGAAAGGGATGAATCCCAAGCAAAGGATAAACATAAGATACAATATACACCAAGCAGGGATAATAGATGGTCAGGGAGCAGTTTGCGGAGCCAAATGCTGCGACCTTCTATAGCACCACAGGACTGTCTGTCACCTGTGACACACCCGTGACACCTTCAGGCTCAGGGTGCATCAGTACCAGTGCAAACTATGAGTAGAAATTTGATTGAAATGAAACGTCATGGCAGTTGACCCGGGAGAACCCCACTGCTGACACAGAAATAAAAAAGCTAGACTGAAGTTTGCCAGTATGTACGTGACTAAGCCAAAATCCATCTGGGAATGCATCTTGTAGACATATGAGACCAAAATACAGCTTTTGGTGAAGCACATAATTCTACTGTTTACTGGAAACGGAATGAGGCCTACAAAGAAAATAACACATTACCTACAGTCACATATAGTGGAGTTTCAAAGATGTTTTAGGGTTGTTTTGCAGCCTCTGAAACTGGGTTCCTTGACTCTGTGAAAGACATCATGAAATCTGAAGATTTTGGGTCGCAATATAGTGCTCAGTGTCAGAAAGATTGGTTTGAGTCCTAGGTCATGAGTGTTACAACAGGGCAATGAACACAAATATATTTTAAGAATACCCCAGAATTGGCTGGAAACAAAGCGCTGGAAAGTTCTGAAGTGGCAGCAATGGGTCCGGCTCTAAATCCCACTAAATACCTGAAGAGTGATCTTAAAATTGCTGTTGGGAGAAGGCATCCTTCAAGTATGAAACCGGGAGCAGTTTGCAACTGAAGAGTGGTCCAAAATTCCAGCTGAGAGGTGTAAGAAGCTTGTTGTTGGTTATAGGAAGTGATTGATTGTAGTTATACAGTAGTGACCAAACGTTCAGCACTTTTCTTAAGTGTAATTACTTCTGTCTGGTTGTTGTGATGCCATTTTTTGGAGATGAATTGAAAGTTCAGGAAGTACAGGATGGGGACAAGGATGGATACATTACTACAGGATGAGGACAAGGATGGGTACATTACTACTGCATGAGGACCAGGATGGGCACATTACTACATGATGGAGATGAGGATGGACACATTACTACAGGATGAGGACACGGATGGATACATTATGGACACATTACTACAGGATGGGGACAAGGATGGGCACAGTACTACAGGATGGGGAGAAGAATGGGCACATTACAACAAGACAGTGGTAATGATGGGCACATTACTACATGATGGAGACAAGGCTGGGCACATTACTACTCGATAGGGATAAGGATGGGCATATTTCTACAGCATGAGGACAATGATGGGCACATTACTACAGGATGGGCACAAGGTTGAGCACATTACTACAGCATGTCCTGTCGTTTATACTGGATGTAGTTCTCAGTATATGTATTTTGTATATATACACTGCACAATACCACTTCTACTCTTCAGTTGTTAGATATGCAGCAATGGTTTTCCGAAGGGTCATTATTGTTTTTATTATTTTCTATATTCCTATGGATTAATAAAATGATATCTTGAAAAACCTGTTTAAATTGTTAATCCCAAGTATGGAAGTCATTCCTTATCTTCTGGATTGGGATCATGTGCACTAAACACAATTCACATGTGGTTCTTCAAATAATTCATTTAAGAGAATAGTGAGAGGCATGACAAAGAAACAGCAAAATGTACTGATCGGGGCTGATGGGTGTTATAGTATGTGGGCTGGTGGGGTTTGTGTGCCAGGGCTGCTTTTTGCTCCTATTTAGGCCCTGACAAAAAACTCTTTAGACTTAAGTCTAAGGGGTACTTTGCACGTTGCGACATCGCTACTGCGATATCGTCGGGGTCAAATCGAAAGTGACGCACATCCGGCGCCGGTAACGACGTCGCAACGTGTAAAGCCTAGGAGAGAAGATGAACCAGCGTGAAACAGTCAAAAATTGCTGATCTGTGTAACGTCGTTCATTTTCATAATGTCGGTGCGTCTGCAGGTACGATGTTGGTTGTCATTCCTGCAGCTCCACACATCGCTGAGTGTGAAGCCGCAGGACCGACAAACATCTCCTTACCTGCGCCCGCCGTCCACCGACAATGCGGAAGGGAGAAGGCGGGCGGGATGTTTACATCCCACTCATCTCCGCCCCTCTGCTTCTATTGGCCGGCCACTTAGTGACGTCACGGTGACGTCGCTGTGACGCCGAACGCACCGCCTTGAAGGAGGGATTCTTCGGCTGTCACAGCGATGTCGCCGACCAGGTATGTGTGTGTGAAGCTGCCGTAGCGATAATGTTCGCTACAGCAGCTCGCACTACATATCGCATATGCGACGGGGGCAGGGGCTATCGCGCTCGGCATCGCTAGCATTTGCTAGCGATGTCGCAACGTGCAAAGTACCCCTAAGGCTATGTTGCATTTTTTCTTGCATTTTTGGTCACGTTTTTAAACTGCACTGTGTCATTGACAATCTGCATGCTTTTGCTTCCCCAGCAGTCTATGAGAAATCAGAATTACCACATGAACGTTGCATTTTTTTTGTCAATGTTTTGTTTGACAAATATTTGTCAAAGTCTTTGACAAAAAAAGCAGCATGTTCATTCTTTTTGTGTTTTGGTCACTTTTTGTCATCCATAAGGAATGAGGTGTGTCCAAAACGCAACCAAAATGTTAGCTGTGTGTTTGCATCATGTTTTTGTTGTGTTTTGGATCCATTCTTGTCAACAAAAATGCAGGTCACCAACTTTTTTTCCATTCTCTCTCTCTCTGTCTCTCTCCACTTCATACTCACCGATCACCGGTGCAGCTATCACACTGTTCCCGCGGCCTCTACTGCTTCTGAAAGTGCCCGCCGCTCATTAGGCTCATTTCATATTCACTGCTTCCCGCACCCACCGGCGCCTATGATTGGTTGCAGTCAGACGTGCCCCCACACTGAGTGACAGCTGTCTGACTGCAATCATTCACAGCTGCCAGTGGGCGGGTCTATATCGTATAGTAAAATAAATAAATAATTAAAAAACAACGGTCACCCTCAATTTTGATACTCAGCCAAGATAAAGCCTCACAGCTGGGGGGCTAGTATTCTCAGGCTGGGGAAACCCATGTTATTGGGAGCCCCCCAGTCCAAAAATATCAGCCAGCAGTCGTGGGGAATTGCCACATTCATTAGATGCAACAGTCCCGGGACTTTACCTGGCTTATCCCAATTGCCCTGGTGCAGTGGCAATTGGGCTAATAAGGAGTTAATGGCAGCCCATAGCTGCTACTAAGGGTGGGTTTAAACGCTGCGACATCGCTAGCCGATGCTAGCGATGGCGAGCATGATAGCACCCGCCCCTATCGTTATGCCGATATGTGAAGATCGCTGTAGTAGCGAACATTATCGCTACGGCAGCGTCACACGTACTTACCTGCTCGGCGACGTCGCTGTGACCGGCGAACCGCCTCCTTTCTAAGGGGGCGGTTCGCTCAGCCTCACAGCGACGTAACTAAGCGGCCGCCCAATCAAAGCGGAGAGACGGAGATGAGTGGGACGAACATCCCGCCCACCTTTTTCCTTCCTCATTGCTGGCATGTGGCAGGTAAGGACAGGTTCCTCATTCCTGCTGCGTCACATGTAGCGATGTGTGCTGCCGCAGGGATGAGGATCAACTTTGCCCAAGCGACAGCAGCGATAATTGGGAGAGGATCCCCATGTCAACGAGGAGCGAATTTGGACGTTTTTGCAACGATCCAAAATCGCTCCTAAGAGTCACACACAACGAGATCGCTACAGCGGCCGGAGGTGCGTCACAAAATCCGTGACCCCAAGAGATCGCTGTAGCGATCTCGTAGCGTGTAAAGCCAACTTAAGTCCTAGCTTAGTGATGGCAGGTATCTATGGGATACCCCATCATCACTTTAATCCTTCACCTGTGACCGAAAATCAGGCTGTGACACAAAGACAGAGCCGCACTATGAGAATGAACTCGGGTAAACCTCTGATGTAACAAGTGTGGGCTCTGCACTACTGCCTGACCTCAGAAGTTCACCCGAGTTCATTCTCATCGCTTGGCTCTGTATCTCTCTGTATCTCTCTGCTGTCAGCAGGCAGTCATGCTCTATGGTGCTCACTGTGACAGGATCGGGATGAATCACCGTGGGACCTCATGTGGATTACTTTGGACCTTCAGGGGTGTTTAGGAGTTACTAAAGTGAAAGAGGGTTTTTTTTTTATTTCATTCCAAATAAAGGAATTTAGGGGTGTATGTGTTTATTTGCTTTCACTTATAGATTAGTGATGGAGGCTAGGTCTCACAGACAACTGCCATCACTAATCTAATACTTAGTGGCTGCTATGGGCTGCCATTTACACCTTATTACCCCAATTGCCATTGCACCAGGGCAATGGGAAGATCCGGGTCTTATGGATGCGCCACTTCTAGGGCAGCTGTCGGCTGCTTTTGTTAGGCTGGAAAGGGTAAAATAACAATGGGCCTTCCCACCCTAATAATATTATCCCTCAGTTGTCTGCTGCAACTTGGCTGGTTTTAGAAAAATGGGGGGGACCCAACGTTACTATTTTTTTTTTCTTCAAATAAATCAAATTATTAAAAAAAAAATTGTGAGATCCCCTCTATTTTTCATAACCAGTCAAGATACAGCAGACACCTGAGAGTTGCAGCCGCAGCTGCTGCTGTTCCTGTGCTGGATATGAAAAATGGGGGGACCCCACATAATTTTTTTACCCAATAAAATTAAAAAAAACAGCTATCTAGGCTAGTTGTCGATCTATTGAGCTATTCTGTTATTTCTGTCTATATATTCTTTCTCATTATCAATTCTATATGGTCTATCTATTCTATATGTTCTTTCTATTCTATCTATCTATTTTTTCTATTTTTTTCTATCAATTATCCTATCCTATCATATTTAATTCTCCTTTAAAAAACGTACAAACACGCTTCGAAAACGCATGGGTGTTTTTTTGTCATACGCAGCGTTTACAGTTATCAGAGTCTACCAGAGGGTGCATTTTTTTCGTCAAAACAAGAACGCAGCGTGCGCACATACCCTAAGGGGTACTTTGCACGGTGTGACTTCGCAAGCCGATGCTGCGATGTCGAGCGCGATAGTCCCCTCCCTCGTCGCAGCAGCGATATCTTGTGATTGCTGGTGTAGCGAACATTATTGCTACGCCAGCTTCACATGCACTTACCTGTCCTGTGACGTCGCTTTGGCTGGCGAACCGCCTCCTTCCTAAGGGGACGGGTCGTGCGGCGTCACAGCGACGTCACACGTCAGGCGGCCAATAGCAGCGGAGGGGCGGAGATGAGCGGGACGTAAACATCCCGCCCACCTTTTTCCTTCCGCATTGCAGCCGGGACGCAGGTAGGAGATGTTCCTCGCTCCTGCGGCTTCACACACAGCGATGTGTGCTGCCGCAGGAACGAGGAACTACATCATACCTGTCGCTGCACCGGCATTATGGAAATGTCGGACCCTACACCAATGATACAATAACGACGCTTTTGTGATCGTTAATCGTATCAAAAAAGCTTTACACACTACGATATCGACTATGACGCCGGATGTGCGTCACTTTCGATTTGACCCCACCGACATCGCACCTGCGATGTCGTAGTGTGCAAAGCCCGCATAAGACAGAAAAATGAGCCACAAGTGGCATTTTGCTAATCGGTGTTTAAAATATGTGGTACTGAATATCCCGCTGATTCTAAGTACAAAATCTAATCCACACAACATTTTATTCTATTTGAAGCACATTTTCTTATATAGTAACATTAGACATCAAGTACTCGGAACAATAAGGAAGTCATTTCTCTATTCTCAGACTGCAGGAATCAGTTAAGTCTCTGAGAAGTGACTCATTATTCTCTTTATTCCACTGCGTGTTGTCATTAAGTGCAGGGCCTGAAGCTTTATGAATGGAAGTACGGTAGTTTAGAAAAGTGCTGAAACTTTCTGTAGGTGACAGGATGAGGAGATTTAATCAAGATAAAGTGGACACAACATTAATAGATAACCATTTTCTTACTCTGTCCTTTCTGAACGGTGCATCAGGCAATCAAAAAATTGTCAAAAGGACAGAATTTATTTAGGTAGCACAGGTTTCAGTTCATTTTGTCCCGCAAAAGGGCAAGTAAGCCTCTGTAGCACATAGATATATAGATTCTTTAGCTCATAAGTCATAAATTCCCACCATTACTCCATTACTGGCATTACCAAAACTTCTCTTGTACTGCACATATAACCATTAGAAAAAACAAGTACACCATGGAATTCATTAGTTTTACATTATAGGACATTAAAAAAAAAATCTGCTCCTGAAAACGTCTTAGGTAACTAGAACCTGATGAACAATAACAAATGACAAAACAAACTGTCATTATTTATTTAACCCCTTAATAGTGGAGCCAATTTTGATTTATTTAAATCTGGACAGAAAAATGTCATTGACGTAATGTTGAAAAACAGCAGGAGCATTAGTCAGACCAAATGGTATGACCAGATTTCATAATGCCCTTCAACAGTATTAAAGGCCGTCTTCCACTTGTCCTCTTCCCTGATTATAATCAGATTATAGGCCCCCCCAAGATCCAACATGGAGAAGTATTTAGCACCAACAATCTTATTAAATAAATCAGGTGTGAGCCACAGGTTTCGGAATGGTTAAGGATTCGGAATGGTAATCCGATTTAAGTGATGAAAGTCTAAACAAGGACGCAGACTGCCATCTTTCTTCTTAACAAAGAAGTCTAATATGTCCCTTAGCAGTTCTTTCGATGATATAATATTTTATAACCTGCATTTCAGGGCCAGCAAGATTGTATGAACTGGTTTTGAGTAGTTTTTGCACCAGGGAGCAAGTTAATAGGGCAATCATAAGCACTATGGGAGGCAAAACTTAGCACCCCTTTTCTGAGGATACATCCTCAATACTGGACTAAAAAAGAGTAAAGTTTTGATGGAGATGGTAGAGAGAAGAGTATTATTCAGACAGTTATTCTTACAGGTCTCACTCCACCTATCTTTCTCCCTGGACTGTAATTGTGTGTCGCCCTGGGCAAGCCAGGGGACACAGGTCACAACACCACCACACCCCACATCCCAGGTAGGCACACCTAAGCTGAACCACAAATCCTTGTTGCCTTCCTCCAGGAGTCTGATGATGCACACCAGGGGGTGGGCCAGGCGGTTGGCTCCGCCCACCGAGGAGCTCACAACTCTGGAGGCAGGAAGTACCAGGCAGATGAGCCCAGGGTGAGTCTGTGTCAACAGCGGAGTAGCCCAGGCAGGGGCTAGAGTAAACAACAAAGAAGTGAAAGTGGAGGAAAGAAGAGTAGTAAAGGAGGAAAGCAAGAAGTGGTGACAGAGCAGAGAGTGTGCAAAGCCTGAGAGCCCAGCTTTGTGTAGGGCCAGTACAGCAAGGTCAGCGACGGCGGTGACTGTCCGGAGGGGGACCGTTTGGAAGTTCCTGGAAGGACCCCGTTGGCTGTGTGCCCGGTGGTCTGGAGCAGTGTTCCGAAGGACAGTCAGCACCAGGGCAGGGGCCTCTCGGACCCCGGCAAGGCTAGGAGTCGCCAAATTTGCTGAATCCGTCAGTGAAGGGGACGTAGATTCCCCCAACAACAAAGTCCCGATTGAAGGCAACAGTCCAACCTGTACAACAGAGACACCGCCACCGCCAGGGCACCAGTCTCTGAGGGCCAGCGCCTGCGGGCAAAGTGTAGTGCTCCTCCGGCCCAGCTTGAAGCCGGGGAGCGGGTTACCGGTGGGGACCCATCGCAACCAACCGTACATACAGGTGCAAGGAAGAGGGACATCACCGTCACCTACCGGGAAAGCAAAGCAGCCGTCTGTGGGACCGTCCTACCAGCCGTTTGGTTTACCGTACAAACTGTGTCCAAGTCTCAGGCTGAGTGAGTACCATAGTGCCGCAAGGCACAGCGCTGCCCCCGCGTCCCTGCGCCCACCAGGCCCTGCACTTCACAAGCCATCACCGGGTCCCGGGATCACCAACCCCTACCCACGGAGGGGCAACACAACACCTGGCTGCTCCCCATCACCATCCCCGGGATCCCCGCATAGAGCAGCGGTGGTGCTACACATCACCACAACCGTGGGTGGCGTCACGGACATTATCCCAACATCCCAAAAACCCCCTTTCACTCACGGGCGAGGAGTGTCGCTCGAGAAACCCCGGGATCCGGCCCACCGCTCGAGCCACCACTGAGCAGCTGCCGGACCCGAGCAGAAGGGGTGAGCGCGGTGTGCTGACACCCTCCTCCCCGCCCGCGACAATTGTCCGCTGGATTGCACCTAACCAACCAGGCAAAGTCTAGTACTATAAGGGAAGGAAGACCTTCAAGAGCATTTAAAAAAATAAGCTTATTGAGAAGGGCCCTTAAACAAAGATTTAAGTTATGCACAATTAGAGTAAAACACCCCGGACAAAGAGGTGCAAAGTTGATAGCAAATATGGGGATGGGTTTCACCAGAACAGTACAACAGAGACTATGGGTCTGGGAAAACCAAGCGTCAACCATATTGGCCCAAGCCTGACTATATAAAAGGACAGAAATCATTTCAGTTTTTGTACCTATGACATCCTTTGCAAGTAAGACAAACTGAGATGCGCATGCGATAGAGAAATATACTCCCCGGTTGTAATCCTACTTGAAGCTTGAAGTAGAGATTGCAAGCTTCTCTGAATACCATAAATGTATCCTTTCCCCAGAAAACCTGTCAATGAGGGCCAACTTGGAATCTTTTTGAGTTTCACTGGCTGCTGAGACCACCAGACCCATGGTCTGCAGTTGTTGCTGCAAAACCCGTGACCACAGATTTGTCACTTCAATAGACAAACTCTATATTTGTTTTGCAAGAGCCATGACTAAATCAATATTAGAATCCTGGAAAAAAAATGGGTCAATTATAATGTCAAGACACAGTGGAGAGATGCCTGGCATGCAGCACAAAAGAAGGGAAGAAACAAGGGAAAAACTTAACAAGGGAGCCCTGACTTTAGGTTGGAAGCCTGTCTGATTCCTTTTATGAAGCATCTGTGGCGCCCTGGACTAGCCAGGTCATCACAGGTACTACAACACAACACCCCCCACCCCGAGATAGGCACATCAGTCAGACACAAATCCTTGTTGCCTCCCTCCAGGGGCTGATGTCCACACCAGGTGAGGTGGAGCCAGGCGGTTGGCTCCACCCACTGAGGAGTTCACAGTCCTGGAGGCGGAAAAAGGAAGTCAGAGATCAGTTAGGGAAGTGGAAGAGTGAGGTGGTAGTAGAGGAGCAAACTGACTGTGTCCGGGTACGTGGCCCGGGCACCAAGAGCAAGGTTGGCAGACGGTGGTGGCCGTCTGCAGGAGAGGCAGATCAACGCGGAACCGTAGGACCGGGGACGGGCGGTGGCCCACAGGTACCGAACCGGGGAGCGAAGTGAAGTCAACACAAACCGGCAGGGCCTGTGGACCACGACCAGGCTTGGAGTCGCCATTAAACAGGTCAAATCCGTTATTTACCGGGGTTTCCAAATAGCCAAGACCTGATTGAAGGCAACCGTCCAACCAGCAGAAGGGAAATACAGCTACCGCCACAACTAGAGTTCCCAGGCCCAGAGCCTGCGGGCAAAAGGGCTCCTCCAGCGCATAACCACGCTGGGGAGCGGGTTACCGGTGGGAAGCCATCGGGACCGAAGATACACAAAAGGTGCAGGGAAAGGCAGCCACCACCAACCGTCCGGGAGAAACCACAGCAGCCGGCTGCGGGACCCGTCCATCCAGCCGTTTGTTTTACCAGAGACTTGCATCCATTTGTGGCTGAGTGAGTCCGTCAACTGCTCTGCTTAGTCCAAGCGCCCCCTGCACCTTGCCAACCCTGCCTCACCGTCACCTCACCGGGCCCCGGGACCACAAACTCCTACCCACAGAGGGGGAAACAACATCCCAGCTGCTCCCTGCCATCGCTCCCGGGATCCCCGTCAACAGCAGCGGTGGTGTCCAACCTCACCACAACCCGTGGGTGGCGTCACGGACCAAATTCCCAAACCACCCCTTTCACTCACGGGCGAGGAGCGCCGCTCGAGTCCCCAGAGCCGGCCCACCGTTCGAGCCACCGAGCAGCCGCAGCAGCGCCGGACCCAAGCGTTAGCGAGAGCACAGCAGCAATGGTGTCCTCCCCGCCCGCGACAACTTGGCATCATGAACAGAATCTTACCGTTCTATCGGCTGGTAGAAGTGCTCCTTGTGTCCCGCCGGCGGTGTCCGGCCGAAAAATTTCAGAAGCCGCCATCTTGGGCGCGAAGATTTTCCCGCTCGAGCATCTTCTCGAGCAGTGGAGGCGCGAAAGCCGAAGCTCCGCCCCTGAAGAGGAGGTGCTGAGAAAAGACCAAGGGGGGACGGATTGCATCCGGCCGCATGTAACCCACAGCTATAAAAGCAGAGACGCCAGGACTCTGCGGCCATCTTTGCTTCCTGGAAGATACCGCTGCCAGCATGTACCGTCCGTCCGGTAACCCCGCAGTCCCCGCGCCCGGCACCGCAGCGTGGGTGGAGGTCCGGACTGTCCAACTGAGCAGCCGCCTGCAGGTCCGAATGCAGCTCCTCCTGGAGGAGTGGGAGGCCGACATGGCGGATGTGGTGGCGGCCATACGGAGACGCGAGGTGGAGGCAGAATTGGAAGAGCGGGTAAGCGACCCACGTCCCTGTTTTCCTGCAGGATCGGTCATTGCGGCTGAGGGGCCCGGTCTGCGCCCGCTCGCCCTGCCGCCTCCCCCGCTACCCGTGTGGGCTGCTACTGCCCCGCCACTAGGCCCGCTACCCCCGCAACTGGTAGCGGAACCCTGCCTGTCCGCCCAAGCAGACCAGCCTGCAGCTGAAGCCCGTAGCCGCCCCGACCCGCTTCCCTGGAAGCTCCCGAAGACATCACCCGTCGGCGAAGATGTACCAGTGGCACCAGAAGTAACCGTGCCTAGTCCCGTTCCGGCTCCGGTGATCCATCCCGTGCAGGAGGAGGCGGAGGTCAAGCGGGATGTACCCATCCCCCACGCCTCGGCTGAGGCTGCGCCGGGCCGTTGCTGCAAGGCAGAGCCCCAGGCCATGTCACCGCGGGATCTTCCACCGAGGGCACCAGTAGTGGGCAGTGTAGTGGAAATCCCGCAGGGCCCGACCTGCGCGCAGGGGCAAGCAGCAGCCCCTTACTGGGACAGGGAACCGACCCCGCTGGGCCGAGAAATTGCGAAGAGCGAAAAGCCGAAGGCTGAGCTGATAGCCCGCACCATACAGGAAAAGGAGAGCCTCCGCAGAGCCACCTTCCGGGTACGGGGCCCGATCCACGAGGGGCAAGTAAGGAGGTTTGATATCCGTCGGGGATATGGATTCATTTTTGAGCCGGGCCTGGAGGCCGAGGTGTTTGTGGCCCGCCGGGACGTTAATGCTCATCTGCCAGAGGGCCACCCGGGCTGCAACCTGCTCCCAGGCGACTTAGTCACGTACACCCGGCACTGTGGAGAGAGGGGCTGGTTTGCCCTGGATGCCAAGTTGAGAGGAGGCCAGGAGGCCCAAGAACCGGCCCAGCCCCCTCATCCGGCCTGCGTTGTGGATCTAAAGTGAAGGCAGCGGTCCCGCCGTTGCACCGTTGTCCCCGTTGGGACCACCAGTACCGTTACCTGTTGAATGATGAAAGTAATCAACCGAAGATGTCACCTGATTGTCGACAGTGATTGACCCGGCCGTTGCTGGCAAGTAGTCCCCGTAGGGACCCTTTGTTACCGTGCATAAGAAACTACTTATGGACATGCCTGAGAACTAGCAGGGCTCCCACAAACTAGTGGAAATGTAAATATGTTGGCATGTTTTCGTTGCCGCCTCTGGAGAGGCAGATTGGAGGAAGGGCCCGCAGCAGAGTAGGCTGGGGCCCGGCCACCACCTGGACCGGTGGCCATCCTCCGGGGGTCAGGGGTCCCCCTGGATGTGGGGTCCCCTGAAGTGACCGTAGGGTGTGAAACACCGTACCCGTTCCCGCTCGGGCAGTCTGGATCTGGACTGGGGTCAAGGGGTGCTGCCCACTTCTTAGGGGCAGCATCAGGGCCAGGTTGTTTGGGTGGGAGAGCGGAAGCCGACCGTTATTAAGAAAAATGTCTACCGTTTGTAACGTTAAAGTACCGTGCCTCCCGTTAAGGGAAGATCCATAAAAAAGCCTTGTTGAATGTTTTCACACTTGTTTTTATATTTTTACAGTTGGAAAAAAAAAAAAATAAAACCGGTGATGGACGGGCAGCCCGCAGACGGTCTGCATTTAACCAAGGGGGAATGTGGTGCCCTGGACTAGCCAGGTCGTCACAGGTACTACAACACAACACACCCCACCCCGAGATAGGCACATCAGTCAGACACAAATCCTTATTGCCTCCCTATAGGGGCTGATGTCCACACCAGGTGGGGTGGAGCCAGGCGGTTGGCCCCACCCACTGAAGAGTTCACAGTCCTGGAGGCAGAAAAGGGAAATACAGCTACCGCCACAGCTAGAGTTCCCAGGGCCAGAGCCTGCGGGCAAAAGGGCTCCTCCGGCGCATAACCACGCTGGGGAGTGGGTTACCGGTGGGAAGCCATCGGGACCGAAGATACACAAAAGTTGCAGGGAAAGGCAGCCACCACCAACCGTCCGGGAGAAACCACAGCAGCCGGCTGCAGGACCCGTCCATCCAGCCGTTTGTTTTACCAGAGACTTGCATCCATTTGTGGCTGAGTGAGTACTACCGTGCCGTCCGGCACTGCGCTGCGCAGTCCAAGCGCCCCCTGCACCTTGCCAACCCTGCCTCCCCGTCACCTCACCGGGCCCCAGGACCACCAACCCCTACCCACGGAGGAGGAAACAACATCCCAGCTGCTCCCTGCCATCGCTCCCGGGATCCCCGTCAACAGCAGCGGTGGTGTCCAACCTCACCACAACCCGTGGGTGGCGTCACGGACGAAATCCCCAAACCAAACTACCCCTTTCACTCACGGGCGAGGAGCGCCGCTCGAGTCCCCGGAGCTGGCCCATTGCTCGAGCCACCGAGCAGCCGCAGCAGCGCCGGACCCGAGTGTTAGCGAGAGCGCAGCAGCGACGGCATCCTCCCCGCCCGCGACACATCCATAGTCTTAATATCTCATTGTCAAACTCAGATTATAAATTGCTTACCAAAATTCTAGCTAATAGATTGAACAAGGTGATAACCTCCATAATACACAGGGATACAGCTGGATTCCTCCCAGGTAGAAGTACCTTGGATAATTAGGAGGGCGCAGGTGGTCATGCATTTGGGGGACAGGGGTGAGGAGAACTGGGCCTTGGTCTCACACGATGCGGCTAAGACCTTTATTTCTATGGCCGTATCTCTATGAGGTCCTGCTGTAGTTTGGTTTTCATAATAACTTTATTCTATGGGTCGAGGTCTTGTATTAATGCCCTAGGGCCAACATCCAGCTGAATAGGGACTGCTTCTGGTTGAGTAGGGGTACTCGGCAATGTGTCCGCTGTCCTCGCTCTTGTTTGACCTGTAAAGCCCTTGGTGATCCATCTTAGGGCGGACCCCTTATACACGGGTCAGGGGAGGAGCATTTGGCACGCGTATGATTTACTGCTTTTTGCATCGCACCCAGACTCAACTGTTCTGAAAGCTATTGAGCTGATTAACTCCGAAAAGCCACCAAACTGGTCAGTGATAAATTGGACTAATGTCGGCGTCACACGGGACGATCTATTGCGCGATCGCACGGGCGATCGTACCCGCCCCCGTCGTTTGTACGTCACGGGCAAAGTCATAAACCCCCGTCACACGCACTTACCTCCCGGACGACCTCGCTGTGGGCGGCGTACATCCACTTCCTGAAGGGGGAGGGACGTTCGGCGTTACAGCGACGTCACACAGCGGCTGGCAAACAGAAGTGGAGGGGCGGAGATGAGCGGGACGTAAACATCCCACCCACCTCCTTCCTTACGCATTGCCGGCGGGACGCAGGTAAGTTGTGTTTGTCATTCCCGAGGTGTCACACGGAGCGATGTGTGATGCCCCGGGTAAGATGAACAACCGGCGCACAGCAGAAGAAACGACTTATTGAAAATGAGCGACGTGTCAACGAGCAACGATAAGGTGAGTATTTCTGCTCGTTCACCGTCGCTCGTAGCTGTCACACGCTACGATACATCAAACGATGCCGAATGTGCGTCACTTACAACGTGACCCCCGCCGACATATTGCCCGATATATCGTACCATGTGACGCCGGCATAAGTCTGATCTGTTCTTCCTCTCCCATAAAAGATCTCATTTGCTGGGTACTAACATGCATGGGATTAAGGTGGTGAATCAACTCAAATATTTGGGGATTATCCTTTCTAGATCCCCTTTGGAATTAATAGCATCTTCTAAGGTTTCCCCTTTAATCCCATTATTGAAAGAGAAATTTAGAAGATGGAGTTCCCTCCCTCTCTCTGTGGCAGACAGAATAAACTTGGTCAAAATGATAATACACCCAAAATGCCTATATATGACTCAGAATGTGTTTGTATGGATACCTCTATAAATAAATAATAATAATAATAATAATAATACCTCGATTGTTCTTTAGATCATTAGATTCTATGTTGATCTCATTCATTTGGGGTCGATCCAGACCTAAGTTACAGTTCGCCAAACTGCAGAGACCCAAAATTTTGGGAGGTATGGCGCTCTCAGACCTATACTTATACTACGTAGTGGGCCAACTTGAATTCTTGGGCTCTTGGATGCTGGCTTGGATCATAGGATCCTCGGAATCCTGCCTGGCGGAAGTTCTAAATCTGAAGCAGTTGTGGCCCGTGTTAGAGAACTCGAAGCTCGTTCCCAATAGCAGGCTGCTCCTGGTGCATAAACTTGCTGTTAAAATATGGAAACAAGCCAAACAAATTTTTAGCCATGAGGATTTCCCTCTGGAGACACCAATCTGGCATAATGTGGACTTACCTCAGTTTGCGTTACTGGGGGTTTTCGAAACTGGGAGGATAGAAAAATAGTTACTGTGGGTGTTTCATTCTTTTGCTCAGCTGCAAAAAACATTTGACTGCCACACTCCAAATTCTTTAAGTGTCTTAGATATGACAAGCATTCCGTTCCCAGTTTCCACATGAAGACACTAAGGGGTACTTTGCACGCTGCGACATCGCAAGCCGATGCTGCGATGCCGAGCGCGATAGTCCCCGCCCCCGTTGCAGCTGCGATATCCTTGTGATAGCTACGGCAGCTTCACATGGACTCACCTGTCCTGGGACGTCGCTCTGGCTGGCGACCCGCCTCCTTATTAAGGTGGCGGGTCGTGCGGCGTCACAGCGACGTCACACGGCAGGCGGCCAATAGGAGCGGAGGGGCGGAGATGAGCGGGATGTAAACATCCCACCCACCTCCTTCCTTCCGAATATCGTATGGAAGCCGCGATGATGCCGGTAGGAGATGTTCCTCGCTCCTGCGACTTCACACACAGCGATGTGTGCTGCCGCAGTAGCGAGGAACAACATCGGACCGTCACGTCATCGTAATTATGGATTACGCCGACGCTGCACCGATGATACGATTACGACGCTTTTGCACTCGTTAATCGTATCATTGAACCTTTACACACTACGATGTCGCATACGATGCCGGAAGTACGTCATTTTCAATTTGACCCCACCGACATCGCACCTGCGATGTCGTAGTGTGCAAAGCCCGCCTAAGTTTTCTTCTCTTCCGGTCATTGATATTATTTGATCTCAGGGGCCGAGGGGATTGGTTTCCACTCTGTACTCTTCTCTTATTCAAGCCAAGGCCCATAGTAACCGCTTTTCAGTTTTGGACAAGTGGAAATTAAAAATCACTACAATAGATGATATCATCAGTAGCGATATTGTTGAGCTGCACCTTCTCGTATCGCCGGGGATTAATAATAAGCTGATTGTGTTATATTTCATTAATCAGAGTTACCTCTGTCAGATTGAATAGAATGGGAAACTCTCGGAGTGACTGTGACTGGGGGATCTAGATCTATACCAAATTTTAAATTACGTCTGAGACATCTGACTAGCTCTTGAACCTCTCACTCTACATGTGTGACGCCCTGGCAAAACCAGGGTGTCACAGAGGTTTGCATCCATCTTTTTGGTGCAGATCTCACTCTCCCTTGGGGAGTTTCCAACACAGTTACACACAACACCAGTGGGAGGAGGTGAGAGGTCTGAAGTGTGTGGGAGGGAACTATATAGGGAGTTTCCAGTTTGCAGGAGCAGTCAGTCTGAAGGAGGTGTGGAGTCTGGAAGGAGCTCCTGTGTGGAGCTTGGGGAGAGGGGCAGTAAGGGCCTCAGGAATAGGCCAGCCGCTTGTTTGGAACCTGAAGTGGACCAGGACAGGGTAGTGGCCCGCCAGTGCCGACTATCGGGACCCGGTCCGGACCTGTACACGGAGAAAACACATCAGGCAGGAGAAGATCACCTGTATTACACCCCTTGGTGAGGGGCCCGTCCTCACAGCAGCCGAGGGCACCAGTTACCAGCAATTTGGTTAATTCCGGAACTCGTGTCAGTTATTGCCTTATATCGTGAGTACTCCTGCACCACCTGGTCCAAGCCGTCACTCCCAATCCAGGACACTGAGCCCATATATACATCCCCTTTTATTTGAGTGTCCGCATGACCCCCAGGTCCGGAAACCCCTCGAGCCACTGCGGATCCGGATCCGAGCAGCCCGACTGCTGACGTGGGGGCGGAACACATGACCTTGCAAAATTATTGATGTCTCACACAGGAACGTAAGGGGTACTTTACACGCTGCGATATCGGGACCGATATCACAAGCAAGTGTACCCGTCCCCACCGGTTGTGCGTCACGGGCTAATCGCTGCCCGTTGCGCACAACTTCGCTAACACCCGTCACACGTACTTACCTGCCTTACGACGTCACTGTGAACCTCCTCCTTTCTAAGGGGGAGGTTCGTGCGACGTCACACAGCAGCCGTCCAATAGCAAAGGAGGAGCGGAGATGAGCGGCTGGAACATGTCGCCCACCTCCTTTCTTCTTCATTGCCGGTGGACGGAGGTAAGGAGATGTTCGTCGTTCCTGCGGTGTCACACATAGCAATGTGTGAAGCCGCAGGAACGACGAACAACATCACTACTCACCAGACAACGATATTTAGTGTTTGGACGACCTCTCCAACACCAACGATTTTTACCACTTTTAGATCGCTGAAGGTCGCTCGTATGTATCACACACTGCAATGTCACTAACGATGCCGGATGTGCGTCACAAACACCGTGACCCCGACGATAAATTGTTAGCGATGTCGCAGCGTTTAAAGTACCCCTAACTGAGTCCAATTTATGTTATATTGTTCTATTTCTTTAAAGGTTATGGAGTATACGGAGCTATACTGTTACAAATCATAGATCTCTTAAAGGCTCATTATGATTGCATTAAGCTAATTGCTTGTTACATTATGAACTAAATAGGTGTAACCCATTGTGATTTATATCCAGTTTCTAATTCTTTCTGATTGACTGTTTTTTATACTATGTACATCCTTCAATAAACCGAGTTAAAAAAAAAGGGAGCCCTGACAATAGGGAGAGGGGTGGAGGTGACCGCTAAATACTCACATGAGACTGAACCCTACACTTATCATCTGTAGATGGGTCCTTCCCCCATTTGCGATCACGTGCCAAGCCCTGGCTGACTCTGGGCTAGCCCTGGCTAGTGAGCTGGACAGCAAGATAGTAGTATTACTCCTACAATAAGGCAACACTGGCAGATAGATAAACAAGTGGGAATAACACAACAATGGGAACTTCATAGCTTCCATAAGGACAATTTCTCCAGGGAGATCAACATAGAAGAACTATAACTGGCACATGGGAGAGTAAGCAGTGAGTTTAAATAATAAAATGGAGTGGCAGCAACTGAAATTAGAGCTACTGTATATGGTGTTATGCAAGCAGGTGCGAGGGGGAGTGGACCCACTAGGCCACAGTACTGGCTCGACTTGAAGCGACTACCCCTCTTCACTAGAGCCTCTGAAGGTGAGGATAGGGTTGTGCTGGAAGGTAGCCACCAGGTGCCACTCAGGGGGACACAGTACTGTGATGCCTGACTCCAGGGGTTGGGGATGCAGTTACGGGCACAGATGGAGGCAGAAACAGTCTCTGATGCAAACAGATGCAGTCTGTACGGCTGATGCCGGCAGGCACAGACTGGATGGCTGGTTCATGCTGGTGCAGGGGGTACAGCTGATATGGCAGGTGTAGCAAATACAGCAGGTGCAGCAGTTACAGCTAGTATGGCAGGCACCACAGTCACAGCCGCCATGGGTAGTACTGATAGGTGCAGTGAATACGGAAGGTTCAGACAGGTGCTAGAACACAGGTACTTGTTAGAAGGCATGGATAACAGACACAGGATACTGGGAACAGAGAACAGGACCTGGAAACTATCAAGCATGAAGATACTTTAACTAAATACATTGTTAAGGCACCTTCCCTAAGGGGAGGATGTCTTAAATATTTTCCTTGCTGCTGCAACCAAAAACCATAAGCCCTTATCAAGGTTACATACTGTATATTCTATTCTATTCTCTATTAATACTGTCCTTAGCTGCATTTAGTGTAGTGTGAGCTGCTGGAGAAGGTATAGTTTGACATTAGAGGCATATAGGTAGGGTTTATTGCTTTACAGTCCTTGCTGCTGCAAGTTAAAACAAAAAGTACTTGTCAGGCCTACATCTATTCTATTCCCTATTAATATGACTTTTAGCTGCATTTATTGTAAGTATTGTTGCTCGAGGAAAGATAGTTTTGAATTAGAGGCATACAGGTAGGGTTTATTGCTTTACATTCCTTCCATAGGTATGCTGCTGCTGCTGAAACCTATCTGCATTGGTCAGGGCACAGGTGATGTTATGGGACACGTGCTGGTGTATGGTGGGAACGGCACAACGGTAAGTAAGCAGATGGTGACCAAGTACCGCGGGACAGCTGCTGCAATAAAGTTGAGGAAAGCCTCAGTGTCCACATGTCTATACTGCAACATTACCAGAGCAAGCAGTCAGGATATGCAAGCACATAGCACCCTGTGTATTTTCTTTCTCCATCTCCAACTGGTTCACATGTAAAGCTTCCTCTTTAATTATCAACAGGGAGCTTTTGAGTAGACACAGAAGCGGGATGGTTATGCTGTTTTTGGCACCATCTCTGTTCACTGTCTTGGTTGATTCCTGAAAGTTTGGTAGAACCTCATAGATGTTAGACATTCCTGTCCACCCGTCGGTTCTTACGTGCAGAGGCTGAATGAAAAACCAATGGGTATGTTGTAGCTGTTTTCAACTACTGCCCTCTGCTACACACAAAGCCTTGCTGTGGCGCCCCTAGGCTTCAGGCACTACAGGGCATTACACCACTTTTCAGGGGTAATACCTATCCCGGGTCAGGAGGAGATTAACCTTCCTGGGCCTTCACAAAACACACACAAACAACAGCAGGTGCTTACTTACAGTGGGTTAGACTAGGGAAGACAGGGTAGCCAGCCATCATGAAGCATGGGACTTTCCCAGTTGATGGGGTAGAAGTAGGAGCAACCTTGTGGTCATGTTGCACACCAGTTGGTGAGGTGGCTCTTGCAAGCGCTGCTGCAGCACTTCCAGACTGGCCTTATGGCACTAGAAAATTTATGAGTGAGGGCCACGTGATGACCCTCCAAAATGTGTAAGTGAGGGCCGCTTGATGGCCCTCCAAAATGTATGAGTGAGGGCCGCTTGATGGCCCTCCAAAATGTATGAGTCAGGGCCATCTGGTGGCTCACTAAAAATTGGAAGTGAGGGCCGAATGATGACCCTGTTTATATGGTGTAGGAGGAGGACAAGATAAAGAAGAAACAATTAACTGTATACCCTTGTTTGAGTGGAAAGGGGTGCATGGGAATACACCAGAAAAATTATGCTTGTTATTTGAGATGTGTTCAATTTGAATAACGAGCATCTGAGCATTTTAGTGTTCTCTCATAATAGTTATTGCATAATGCTCTGACATCTGATCCAGTATCCTAGAACTGGCAATAACCATAAAGATGTTCCAAATGCAACACCTCCTCCCGAAATCTACAATTGCTTTTCCGCTTTTATATTGCTGAATACATTACCCAACAAAAAATGCAAAGTCATGCCTGCAGTAGTTTTGAAAGGCCGCGTTAATACAGCATATATCAACATATCATAAATTCTTCTCCCTTCAATTACTTGGTTGCCAGACAACTTACATATGAACCGGGCCACAAGCTAAAAGAAATGCAATTACAGAACATGAAGTCATCACAATGCACGCTTTGTAATACACGATCAGTAATGATAGCCGTCATTGAGAAAAGCTCGCGTTATGTTCCTGAGGTTTGTGGGGCATATAATTTGCCCTGTATGTTTGTTTTTTTTTTTTAATGTTTCTCTTATGTATTTTTGCTCGTTGCATAGAAATAAATCAATTTTACTCAGTGTCAGTTGTCTTTTTACTGTTCTGTAACAAGGTGTACTTTTTTTTTGTACGATTTTAATCTGCATACGTTCAAGACAGCAAAAGCTTTTGGAAATCATTTTTTAATGGCATTGCAATTTATAGACAGTAACTAATTTCAAACTTCATAGCACTTGGCTTTTATGATTATTTCAAATCATTTAAATGCAAATGAATTTCCATAGAGAGAAAACATCAATGCCCTTGAGTGGCAACTTGTAATAGACCTGCAAGCTAAAAATCACAGCCGGAATTCGAAACAGTCTGATAAGGTTTGACAGGAGGTCTGTAGAAAAGTGTTTGCCCAAATCCAATTTACATTTCATTTCTCCCAGCATTCTATTTGCCCATTTTGTCACTTCGACATATCTTATTTATTTAATCATACTCTGAAATCCAATCTTCAATCGCCAATATACGTATGGATTTCAGGCAGATAGAAAAATCACATGTATAATGGTTTCACAGCAACAGGAGTATTAATATCTTGGGAAGCAGAGGGACGGTAATTTATAGCAGCCGTTAATTGCCTATACATACTGGGTTTCCAATTAAAGAGCAAATGTGATATGTTTATTTTATACAGTGTTATTTATAGGCGGGTGTTACTTATGATTTGGCGCAAAGAAACAGATAAATGATAAATTCACTAAAATGAATGTCATACATTAAATCAGGGGCTGGACGGCAAATTATGCCCTGGGGGCAATCACAGAGCAGTGGCCCTCAAGTCATCTTTATCTTGAATATCTCTGGCTGCTGCATTAAACAGCAGAGGCAACAGGCTTTTACTGGGAACCTGTCACCAGATTTGTCCCCTATAAGTTGAGGCCACCACCAGTGAGCTCCTATATACAGTACAGTGGAACCTTGGTTTAAGGGTAACTTGGTTTGAGAGCGTTTTGCAAGACAAGCAAAGCTTTTTAAAAATTTGTAACTTGGTTTAAGAGCAATGCTTTGCAATAAGAGCAAATACTCACCGTGCACACTTCCGATTCTATCTTTTCTTCGCACTCTGACCTGCTATGGAGGTAATTTTCTGTCCATATGTACTGTATACAGTATACCATTGCACAGTACAGTATATACTGTATAGCATTTCTATCAATTTGCATTTTTGGATACAGTATTGTACTCTCTTTCGGCTAACCAGTTGTCATGATTGACTCCTGGCTCAGCTGGAGCTGAGCCTTTTTTTTAGTTTCACTTCTGATGCAGGTCACGTTAGGGGTTAATCCTTCCTGCCTCGTTCTGGGGGTCAGGCTGCTTTATTAGGGCACTGTTTCTCTTGGACTTCGCCAGTGATACTTCTGGCTCTGCTGTGTTCTGCTCTTGAGTGACCTGTTGTCTGCCCTGCCCCCTCCTGACCTCCGTGTTCACCTGACCTGTTAACCTCCTCTGTTGTCTGTTTCCATCAGTGTCTCTCCCACTGTCTCCCTGTTCGTTCCTTATCTGTTTACCTTTATTCTGTCTTGTCTTCCCACTCCCCCTCGCTTCTAGGCTCTGATTTCCCGGCTACTGACTATTTGCTTCCCTCTGACTACGTTTAGACTTTGCCCTTGTGTACTTACAAGACCTCATGTAGTGACACGGCTTTCTGACGATTCTACTGCCATCTGGTGGGCTTGACTAGTATTACCTCTGCTAGGGCATTCCCTGCTCATACGTTTCCTCCACTTTTACGCCCCCTAGTGGTTTACCAGCTAACTACCTTCTCAGATAGTTTCAGGAATCCTCTCAGTCCCACATTACTGCGCTGTACTGCTATTGTACATCTTAGAGTACAGCGTGACACCAGTTCAACACATTACTTATACTGTACCTCCCGCACACCAACAATTTTATTGAAAGCTAATGTGCAGTTTAATTTGTTTTATGTTTTTTACTGTACAGTATTTTGTATTAGTGTGCTCTAATAATTTTATATGAATACAGGACATTTTGTATTACTGTAATAAGTTTGTATAAATACTGTAAATATTGTTGGGTTGGGGAACGAATTGTCTGCATTTCAATTAATTCCTATGGGAAAATTCATTTTAATATAAGAGTAACTTGGCTTAAGAGTATACTCCCGGAACCAATTATGCTCGTAATCCAAGGTTCTACTGTATTCTAGAACACTGTATATAAGTCTCCATGCAGCTCTGTATAACATAAAAAGGATCTTTTAATATTTGCATCGCTGATCTCGGTCTGGCACCTCCTCTCTTCCTTCCATCACTGTCCTCCTTCCTAGCTCCGGGTGGATGGCGCATTCTACGTCATCCACACAGTGTCCTCCATTGCGCTCCTGCACATGCGCACTTCTCTCTGCCCTGCTGAGGGCAGATCAAAGTATTGTATTGCGCATGCGTGGACGGTCTTTAAACCTTTCCACGCACCGTTACAGTGCTTTGTTCTGCCCTCAGCAGGGTAGAGAGAAGTGCGCAGGCGCAGAAGCACCATCTAGAGCAGAATCTAGAGCCATTCTAGAATGCTGTAAAAGAGTTCACTGGTGGTGGCCACAGCTTATAAAGGAAAAACCTGGTGACAGGTTCCCTTTAATCCCAGCCTGAGGCTGGAGCGCCTACGACAATGTCTCAATCAAAGTGCAGGGAACGTATTACAGTTCGCTCACTTCGTAGTGAGGGCTGACTGTAACAGCTCGTAAACCGCCTCTATGACTGGAAGTGACTGGAGGCATTGTAAATAAAACATAATTATCTTTCTGTAGCCAACACTCTTCCAGTAAACCGGCTAACCTGGCTTTAAACGCTATGTACCTGCAGATTGACCTTACATCTGCCGATAAATTGTGTTTCTCAAGATGGCTAGTTACCTTTAAGGAGGTGTCTATAACATTTGCAGAATTGTAATGTACAATTAGAATTTGGCTGTTTTTACATTCTCTGTGCTCATAGGTACATAGGTTGGAAAAAGACCTAGGTCCATTTAGTTCAACCTTCTTCCACCAGTTCTACATTTTGTCACTAAATCATTTATAACTGACAATGTTGTGTGTACTGAGGAAATCATCCAGCCCTTTTTTAAAAGCTGTTATAGTATCTGCCATTACTACCTCTTGTGGTCGGCATTCCACAGTCTGACTGCTCTAACTGTAAAGAACCCTTTCCTATTTAGCTGTCGGAATCGCTTTTCTTCCACTCGCAGTGAGTGTCCCCTGGTCCTTTGTATTGTCTTTGGAAGAAATAAGTCATGTGCCAGTCCTTTATATTGACCACACATGTATTCATACAAGTAAATGAGATCTCCTCTGAGACGTCTTTTTTCTAAACTAAACAAATCCATCTTTTTCAACCAGTTATCATATGGGAGGCCTTCCATTCCTTCTAATAATCTAGTGGTTGCCTTTGAACTGACTCTAGTTTCTGAATATCCTTTTTAAAATGTGGAGCCGAAAACTGGATCCCATATTCTAGATGTGGCCTTACAAGTGATTTATAGAGGGGTAACAATATGTTGGGATCACGGGATCTAATCTCTCTTTTTATACACCTAAAATCTTGTTTGCTTTAGCAGCTGCTGCTTGACATTGAGTGCTGCTGCTCAGCTTATTTGTAATGAGAATACCCAAGTTCTCCTGTTCTGTAGTCCCAAGTTTACTTCCATTTAATGTATACGCAGTTATAGGATTACTTCGTCCTAGGTGCATTACTTTACATTTATCAACATTAAATCTCATTTGCCAAGTATCTGCCCATTCTGACATCTTATCCTTTTGTAATATTGCCCTGTCAAGGTCCGTTTTTAATATCCTACATAGTTTGGTATCATCAGCAAAGACGGATTCTTTACTCTTAACTTAATAAATAAGGTCATTAATAGAGAGATTAAAAAGAATTGGTCCTAGCACAGATCCCTGCGGCACCCCACTGCTGACTATGGCCCATTTAGAGAATGTTCCATTTATGACTACTCTTTGTTTCCTATCTTTTAGCCAATTCCTTACCCAGTTGCATATAGTTTCCCCTAGTCCTTTCTTCTGGAGCTTTAGTGTAAGGCTATTATGTGGTACAGTATCAAATGCCTTTGCAAAGTCCAAATAAATCACATCAGCGGCATTACCAATATCCAGATTTGCACTTACCCCCTCATAGAACCCCAACAGGTTGGTTAGACACGACTTATCTGTCATGAATCCATGCTGTCTGTCAGTTATTATATTATTTTCTGCAATATATTTTTTGCATGTCATCCCTTAAAATGCCCTCAAAAACCTTGCACCTCACTGATGTCAGGCTTACTGGATAGTAGCTGCCTGGATCCACATATTTCTTAAATATCGGTACCACATCAGCAATGCTCCAATCCTGAGGCACCAACCATGGTTACAAGAGAGTCTAAGAAAATGAGATACTGTGGTCTGTCCATTACTGAACTCAATTCCCTCAATATCCGTAAATGAATTCCATCTGGCCCGGGGGATTTGTCAATGTCTAATTTGCTCAAACACAAGTGTACTTCTTCTTGTGTTAAATTAGTTCAAGTGGCGAACTTTGATTTTTACCTTGTTGAATGATCTCTGGAACAGTCACATCACCGCTCCATATGCAATTGTTATAGACACAAGGACTTACAAAGCACTTTCTATTCTGTTTCTCTCATTGTTTCAATTGGGTTTATCAAGAGAGAAAGAGGTTGGCATGTGATTGTCTCTATGCAAACTGCATATAGAGCAGTTTTTTGAACAGCACAGAGTATGTAAACAGCCATAGCTGTAACACATAATCTGAAAATATTTTTTGAGGGTGAAAATAAAGTTTCCAAAAGGTATGTTTTTTTGTTTAGTTTTTTTTTTTTTTTTTAAAGGTGGTGCTCAAAAGGGCCTCATCATTTAACGTTTGTATGTCGTGAGCTGTGTTATGGTACTGTATCTATGTAGTAAGCTTGGTTATGTTCCCATATCTATATAGTAAGCTGAGTTATGGTACCATATCTAAGCAGTAAGTTTGGCTCTATTACCATACCTCTCCAGTAAGCTTGGCTCTGTTACCATATCTATATAGTAATCTGGATTCTTGTACCATTTGTATGCAGTAAGCATGGTTGTGTTCCTATATCTATGTAAGAGACTTGGTTCTGTTGCTCTATGTAGTAGACCTAATAAGCACAATTCAGTTTCAATTTTGATGTAGTAAACTTGGTTCTGTTCCAGTATTGACATAGGAAGCTTGGTTCTGTTCCTATATTGATGTACTAAGCTTTGTTCTGTTCTGGTATGTTTTTATTAAGTTTGATTCTGTTCCAGTATCTATGTAGTAAGCTCGGTTCTATATTCTTATCCATGTAGTAAGGTCCTTTCAATTCCCATATCTATGTAGTAATTTTGGTTCTGTTCTGGTGTCTATGTAGTTAGTTAGTTAGTTCAGTTTCTATTTCTATGTATCAGCTCGCTTCTGTTGCAGTATCTGTGTAGGCATCATGCTCGGTTCCGCTCCCGTATCTACAAGTGCATCTCAATAAATTAGAATATCATACACAAGTATTTTTTTTTTTCAATTTATGTCAATGACTTCCTTCTGGACATCTGTCAAGTCAGCAGTCTTCTCCATGATTGTACAGACTACTAAACAAGACTCAGTGACCATTTTAAGCGCTTAGGAAGCTTTTGCAGGTGTTTTGTGGTAATTATTCTAATTTTCTGAGATGACTACCTGCAAATGAAAGCTATAAACTTGTGTGGTAAAACAGTAGTTAATAAAAATGCAACAATAACAATATTATGAAAAATCATATTAAAAACTTAGTTTACTACTGTAATATAAATGAAATTGTAGGAACTGTGCTATGGTGACAGATGGTGTTGCGGCAGGAGCAGAGGTGGCCGTTACCATCGAGACGGAGATGTGGACCCACTGGAACACGGAACCCTAGCTACCCTGGAGGAGCATGACTAAGCAGCTACCTTGTCTTCTCTAGAGCCTCTGGTAGTGAGGTTGGGTTTGTACTGCATGTACAGTAGATACAAGGTACCACTCGAAGGCAATCCCAGGGTCCACAGTAGATGATCCAAATGGTGGCAAGCGAGACAAAGTCAGAGTCACAGGCAGAAGTCTGAACTAATATTGGGCAATACAGAGTTATAGCCACAAGCAGAATAGATTAAGGTAGAGGAGCAGACAGGACTGCTATCACAGACAGTAATGGTACCGGGTTCTGGTGTAGACAGGGTCACATGCCGGATGGGTATAGGAGCACAAACAGGACAGTATAGGTGTACAGGCAGGATGGGACCTTACAATGAGCAAGCAAATAGCAGACACACTAGACACTAAAGACTAATGTTGCTCAGGCACATACTTTAAGGATCTTAGCATAGGCTGGGGAAGACTTTTAGAGAGTGTGCTGCCCCCTTAAGAAGCAGGGAGCATGCGCATCTTGGAGGCTATAACTGAATACCTATGTGGGGTGTGCAAGCCCTAGGATACCGACAGAGCAGGGAGTGGAGCAGAAGCTGCAGAGAAGTCACGGTGGCTGAAGGAACACATAAAAAACTGCAAAAGAGTAGGTGAGTGAGCAGACTGGCCGTGGTGGTGAGTACGTTTGTGTCCCTGTCGAGGAGGGAAGACAGGACAGTGCAGGGAAGCCAGCAGTACAGTTCCCCCCTCCTTATGCCCCCTCTTCACCATACCCGAAAGAAATTTCTTCACCTCAAAGATATCCTCAGAGATAATAGGCATAGGAGCAGGTGGTGGAAGTAGTAGGCCAGAAGGCTGTTGTTTGGTTTGGGAGACTTGTTCTGAGCACATGAAAAACAGATGGAAATGTATTCCAGAGTAATCATCTCGGTGGACTCAGAGATATGCTGGGGTTCCTCCCTTTTCTTGCTGAAGATGTCAACATCGGACTGATAGACAGGAAGCGGGGCCCTTACATAATATTGAAATTAAACAAAAAAAACCATTATATACTCACTTAGCCCAAGTAAGTCCACTGGCAGCCAGTGGCAAGGTGTGGACGGACCGACGTGTGATGTCATTGCACCAAAGGCAACACACAGGACATCAGATTCTGGCATGATGACGTCATCATGTCGCGGCATCTGGAACCTGGCATTCTGTAGGCCTAAAGCAACCTGTGGTCTACAAAAGCTCAGCTTTTATTAGTTAATCCTTTTAGAACCAGGACATTTTATGTTTTTGTTATTTTCTCCCCTTGTTCAAAGAGTCATAACTTTATTTATCTTTCACATTGTTTAGATGTGGTTTTGAGTAACATTATTGATTTTACCATTCAAATTACTGAAAAATGAGAAAAAACTCCAAGTGGGGTCAAATTGTGCAAAAATGCAATTCCGCTGTTGTTCGTTTGTTTCCATAGTTTTTATTACTTTTATACTTAAAAAAAATTCCAAAGAGAAAAAAAAAATTGATTTATATCACAATTTTCTGAGATCTTTAACTGTTAAGTTTTTTATTTTGCTGCAGCTGAAGCTCTGTGAGGACTTAATATGTATATGTAAGGCCTGTTTCACACATCAGTGAAAAACAGACATTTTTCACTGACGTGTCAAAAAAGCACATGTCCCTCCATGTGCCGTGCTTCACGGTACACGTGTTCTCCATGTGCTATCAGTGATCCATTATAGCACATGGAGATAAACTCACCTGTCCTCGTTCCTGCTGTCCGTGGTGCTGAAGTCTCCCGGATGCTGTGTCCGGCCACTGTGTCTCTCACCGCTACAGCTACTTCTGGGTTGGCTGTGCAGTGCATAAATGCATATGCATGAGAATAATTAGCCATGCTGGAAGCAGGAGACAGCAGTGGCCGGAGACAGCATCACTGGAGAAGGTGAGTTTAAAATGTTTTTTATTTTCAATGTACGTGTTTTTCTGGTAAGTGTTTCATGGATGACACCATAGTGTAGTCCGTGATACATCAGTGATACCAGAAAAAAAAGGACATGTCTCTGTGCGGCAATCACGGACACGCTTGTACGCCACACAGAGACACGGGCAATGAAAAATCTCTGATGTGTGCGCCGCAGACCCATTGATTCTAATGGGTCAGCGTATGTCCGTGATTCTGGTACGTATAAAAACTGTCACATACGTGCCAGAATAACTGACGTGTGAAACAGCCCTTAGGATGTTTTTTTTATAAATACCTATTTCAGCAATTCTGGTATTTCGATTTTTTTTTTTCCCCCACACAGTTTACAACTTGAGTTAATAAATGTTATACTTTCATAATATGGACATTTATAGATGTGTTGATACTAAATATAAATACATATGTATTTGTTAATATGTTTTAGTTTTTTATTATTTTTTTTTATTATTTTTGAATTGGCAAAAAGGGAACTTTTATAGTTTTTTTTAGTTTTTTTTAATTACATTATTAATTTTCATTTTTTTTAGTCTCTTTAGGGAACTTAAACCTGCAATTGATGCAAATTGATGCAACTGTTACATACCAAGACAGAGGCTCTTCCATGAAGGCCAGCCACGATTGAAGGAAATGGCTAACAATATTTTGTACTTTTGACTTTCGGGCTCCATATCTCACCATCCACTACAGATTTGAAAATGAGACTACCTTCATTTTCTAGACTCTTAGCTATCTAATATATAAATTTGACTCGCAATTATTATATGATTAGATATGCAGATTCTTGTCATGTCACTGCATTGTTACTGTTTTGCTCCTAAAAATCTAACATTTTAATTTGTATTATTTTGTTAGTATTTTGTAAATCCACCTTTGGCTTTCGACACTGCATGTCTTTACTGAAATCTGATCCCAGATCTCTTCTACACGTTCCCAATGTTGGTGTATACTGGTCAACTCACTTGGATATGTATACAGCTTTTTCCTCAACTTTGCCCACAAGTGTTGGATTGGGTTGAGGTCTGGGGACTGCGGGGGCCAATCCAGCACCTGTACTTGTCTTTGAACCATTTCTTCGCCAATTTTGATATATGCTTCTGGTCGTTGTTCTGCTGGGCACTATGAAGTCCTTTTCATACCCATAGTACTCAAGTGTGCGAAGTAACTAATCTTGTAGGATACTCATACTTAAGGCCGCTTTACATCGCTAACGAGATATCATTGGGGTCACGGAATTCGTGACGCACATCCGGCCTCGTTAGCGACGTCGTTGCATGTGACAAATACGAGCGATCGCTAACGATCAAAAATACTCACCACATCATTGATCGTTGACACGTCGTTCATTTTCAAAATGTCATTGATCTTCTGGGACACAGGTTGTTGTTCGTTCCTGAGGCAGCACACATCGCTACGTGTGACTGTCACGGGCGGAGGGGCCGCGCTCGCTATGCTCGGGTCCGCAGCTGCTGCTGCTGCTTGGTGGCTCGAGTGGTGGGCCGGACCCGGGGACTCGAGCAGCGCTCCTCGCCCACGAGTGAAAAGTGGGTGGTTTATTTTGGGAGGTAGTTCGTGATGCCACCCATGGGTCGTGGTGTTAAAGGGCACTACCGCTGCTGGTGACGGGGATCCTGGGAGCGATGGTAGGGAACAGCTAGGATGTTGTCCCCTCCGTGGGTAGGGGTTGGTGATCCCGGGGCCCGGTTGTGGAATGGGGAGACTGGATGGCTGGGGTGCAGGGTTGCAGGGGTAGCGCGGCGCAGTGCCGGATGGCACTGCTGTACTCACTCAGGCACAAATTCAGAGTCTCTGGTAAACTAGAAACTGCCGGAGTCCACAGCCTTTGGTACGGAGGGTGTTTATGTCCCACACACGGTGCAGCAGACCTCTGTTCTTCCCCTGCAGCCAGGTGCCTCTTTCTCCACTCTTTCTCTTTCTTTCCTCCTCAGCCGGGAACGGGGAGTCCACTCCCCTGCAGTGATCCGGGATCTCTTTCGATACCAGCGGGCCACTACCCTGCCCCGGTCACCTCAAGTCCCTTCCTCACTAACAGCCTGTCCCGGCCATTTTGGAGCACGCTTCTGTAGCAGCCCGGGAGCTACAACTCCGGGCTCCTCTCATCTCCCTCTCCCCACCCACTCTGCTCCAGCCCTTCCCCTGCTGCTCTGTTTAGCTCTTACACTGGGGGGGGTCTGTCCTGCTGCACTGGTGTGGGATCAGGTTACCAAGGAGGAGAATGGCCTGCACTTTGCTGGATTTTTGCAGGCTCTGTGACACCCTGGTTTTGCCAGGGCGTCACATGACACCCCAGGAACGACGAACAACAGTGTTCCTGCGTCCTCCGGCAACGAGGTGGGAGTTACGATCCTGTGGCTCCTCTCCGCCCCTCCGCTTCAATTGGTCTTCTACTGGGTGACGTCCCTGTGACGCCGAACGAATCGCCCCCCTAAAGAAGAGGTTGTTTGGCTGCCCCAGCGACATCGTTTGTAAGGTAAGTTAGTGTGACGCGTACCAGTGATATTGTCTGCCATGGGCTAGTGATTTGCCCGTAACGCACAAATGATGGGGGCGGGTGCTTTCACTAGCGACATCGCTAATGATGTCGCTATGTGTAAAGCGGCCTTAAGTTTAGCATTGAGACCACCATCGATCCTGGTCAAGTATTCAATGCCTTTAGCTGTGAAAGAAGTCCATATTACACCCAAAGCAGCTCATGGACATCAGTAAAGGTACCGTCACACTAAGCAACTTACCAGCGATCCCAACAAAGATAGGGATCGCTGGTAAGTTGCTAGGAGGTTGCTGGTGAGCTGTCACACTGCGATGCTCCAGCGATCCCACCAGCAACCTGACCTGGCAGGGATCGCTGGAGCGTCGCTACACGAGTTGCTGGTGAGCTCACCATCAACCAGTGACCAGCCCCCAGCGCAGCGTGGAATCTGCTGCGCTTGGTAACTAAGGTAAATATCGGTAACCAACCCGATATTTACCTTGGTTACCACTGCACGGAGCTACACGTGCAGAGAGCAGGGAGCAGCGCACACTGAGCGCTGGCTCCTTGCTCTCCTAGCTACAGCACACATCGGGTTAATTACCCGATGTATGCTGCAGCTAAATGTGCACAGAGCAGGGAGCAGCGCACAATGCTTAGCGCTGGCTCCCTGCTCTCCTACTTACAGCACACATGGGGTTAATTACCTGATGTGTGCTGCAGCTACATGTGCACAGAGCAGGGAGCAGCGCACAATGCTTAGCGCTGGCTCCCTGCTCTCCTACTTACAGCACACATCAGGTTAATTAACCCGATGTGTCCTGCAGCTAGCTACATGTGCACAGAGCAGGAGCCGGCAGCACAGGCAGTGAGAGCGGGGGAGGCTGGTAAAGGTAAATATCGGGTAACCAAGGACAGGGCTTCTTGGTTACCCGATGTTTACATTGGTTACCAGGCTCCACAGAAGCCGGCTCCTGCTGCCTGCACATTTAGTTGTTGCTGTCTCGCTGTCACACACAGCGATCTGTGCTTCACAGCAGGACAGCAACAACTAAAAAATGGCCCAGGACATTCAGCAACAACCAGCGACCTCACAGCAGGGGCCAGGTTGTTGCTGGATGTCACACACAGCAACATCGCTAGCAACGTCACAAAAGTTGTTCGTTAGCAGCGATGTTGCTAGCGATGTTGCTTAGTGTGACGGGGCCTTAAGAAAGGGAATGACGAGTCAGGTGACATCTGTGGCACAGTTACAAAGCATAAGATGTTGGGACGTCAGCCAGAAGCAAAGTTGGCGATAATGAGAACAGACATATATGTAGTAAAAAAAAAAAAAGTGAGCTGGAGTATGAGTTGGTGAACATGCAACTTGTAAGCTCATGTTCACACTGGCCATAACACAGAAAAGACTAAGGCTATGTGCGCACACTGCGTTTTTGTGCGTTTTTGGCCGCTAAAAACGCACAAAAACGCACCTGCGTCGAAAAAACGTGGCAAAAAACGCACGCGTTTTGCCGCGATTTGGTGCGTTGTTTTGCTGCGTTTTTGCTCACTGCGTCCTTATGCGTTTTTTATCAGTGAACAAAAAAAAAAAGGTCTGATGTCATTTCCTTCTTCAATGTGTTCTTCATTCTCCACTAGTGTATGCAGAAGAGCAGACAGCTGCAGAACTACAATGCTCAGCATACTCCATCCAATAGTGTATGCAGGAGAGCAGACAGCAGCTGCAGAACTACAAGGCTCAGCATGCTCCATCCAGGACTGTATGCTTGAGGGAGAGTCAGGGGGAGCAGACCTACAAGGCTCAGCATCCTCCATCCAATAGTGTATGCAGGAGAGCAGACAGCAGCTGTCGAACTACAAGGCTCAGCATCCTCCTTCCAGGACTGTATGCAGGATTTCTTTGCCCCCCAAACAAAAAAAATTACGTGGGCTTCGCCATATTTTTGTATGCTAGCCGGGTACAGCAGGCTGGTACGGGTTGCCCCCAACCCCCAGCTGTCTATTTGTACCCAGCTGGGAACCAAAAATATAGGGAAGCCCTTTTTTTTAAAATTATTTCATGAATTTCATGAAATAATTTAAAAAAAAAAATGACGTGAGCTTCGCCCAATTTTTGAGTCCAGCCGGGTACAACTAGGCAGCTGGGGGTTGGAATCCACAGTGCAGGGTGCCCATGCTTTCTGGGCACCCCCGCTGTGAATTGCAGTCCCGCAGCCACCCCAGAAAATGGCGCTTTCATAGAAGCGCCATCTTCTGGCGCTGTATCCAACTCTTCCAGCTGCCCTGATGCCGGGTGGCTCGCCGGGTAATAATGGGGTTAGGGCTAGCTGTATAGCTGGCCCTAAGCCCGAAATTCATGGTGTCACACCAATATTAGACATGGCCACCATGAATTTCTAGTAAAGATAAAAAAAAACACAACACACAGAAAAATATTTTTATTAGAAATAAAACACAACACAATTAGTGACTCCATCTTTATTGAAATAAAGAACCCCCCTCCGCAGTAATCCTGGTTCAGGGTCCCGCGCCGTCCAATCCGGATCCAATATCATCTGATCGGTTTGCTGGAAGGCAAAGCGATCAGATGATGTGTCAGGTTCTAGGGGCTGAAGCACATCACACATCAGCTGATTGTATAAAAGCCGTTTATACAATCAGCAGATGCATCGGTGGAAAAAAAAATAAAAAAAATAATACTCACTTATGTGCTGATTACCGGCAGCTCCTGCAGCGATGGGGCGGGAGTCTGATCCTGTCAGATCGCTGCAGCAGCTGCCGGTAATCAGGGATGAAGTCTCCTGACGCATCCGCTGATACCGGCCGGGCGCCCGCGTCACCGCGATACTTACGATCACCTGATGCGTCAGGTGATCCATCGCCAGGTCCTGTATCCATCGGAGGTTTCCCGGCCGTCTGCACACAGCCGGAGCGGGGGTGGCGATACCGTGAGAGGAGATGGGAGCGGGCATGGCACCGGGAGTCTGCAGACAGGTGAGTATAACTTTTTTTTTTCTACTGTTAACTTTTGTTTTCGCAGCCGCTTCCACCTCCCGCCCAGACATGGCGCCGCACGGCAGCATACATGCACAGGACGGGAGGTGGAAGCGACGGTGACGGTACCGGGAGGATTCACGCTTCTGTATATACTGACAGAAGGAATCCTCTTCCTGTACATGTCACTTTACTACCCACCTCCTGCGTTTATAGCTGCGTTTTTGGTCTTAGAAACGCACCAAAACGCACCAAAACGCAGCTATTTGCGTTTCTCATTGCGTCTTTCAACATCCCATTGAACTCAATGGATGAAAAGCGCAGTGAAAAACGCGGGAATAATTGACATGCTGCGTTTTTGTGGCACCACAAAAACGCAGCTGAAAAAAAACAGATGTGTGCGGACAGCAAAAATGAAAACTCATAGACTTTGCTGGGGAAGCAAAGTCCTGCAGTTTTGAGGCCAAAAACGCACCCGAAAAACGCGCAAAAACGCCGCGAAAAACACACTGTGCGCACATAGCCTAAAGATGAAAATGATATGGACTTATACCCTGCTGTAAGTAAATAAAAGCATAATGCATATGTACCGCCCTGAGAGGGGCCCGGCCGCTTCTTCCGCTTGCTCGGGCCGAGCCGCTCGAGGTCCGGGCTCGGGTTGTCAGTGGCATGAGCGCCTCCGGACCGGGGACGACGTCGCTCTGTTAAGGGGGGAAGGTGGTAGGATGGTGGTGGTGCGGGACGAGGCGCGCAACCGGGTGTGCCGCGCTGTCGTGCTACGGGTCGTGACGCCACCCACGGGTCGTGGTGATGGGATGCACTACCGCTGCGGCTGGAGTGAAGGCGGGCTCGACCGAGATCGGTGTTGCTGCTGCAGCCTAGATGTTAGCCCTTCCGTGGGTAGGGGCGATGTGTCCCAGGGCCCGGTGGTGAGGGAGCGCTGGCAACGGTGTTGTTGTCGGGGTGCAGGGTGCCGTGCTGCGGTGCAGTGTCGTGCCCGGATGGCACTGGTGTACTCACAATTAATTCACACTCAGAGTCACTGGTAAACCAAAGTTCGGGTATGGTCAGGTCCCGCAGCCGGCTGCTAGTGTCCCCCGTGAGGTTGATGGTGGCCCCTTTCCCTTGCATCTCTTGTGTGGTTTTTCAACTCCCCTGCCTGGAAAGTGGTAGCCCGCTCCCCGGGGTTGAGCTGCCGGAGGAGCCCTCGGTTGCCCGCAGACGCTGGCTCGTCGGGTGTTTGGCCCTTGGCGGTGGCACTCACCTGGAATCGGTGGGCTGTTGCCTTCTTTCGGGACTTTGGGTGTGGATGAACCCGTGAGGTCCAGCCAGCAATCAGTAAATTTGCCTAGACTCAGTGGCTTCTAAGCTAGGACGGGGTCTGAGTACCCGGTTTCTGGTGCTTCGGTACACGGTTGACTCCCCGGTTCAGGGCCAGTGGGCTCCAACTCTGGCCCGGTCCCTACGGTTCCGCCGGTTGCTGTACCGGTACTCCTGCAGACGGCCACCACCGTCTGCCTGCCTGACGTTTCAAGGGGCCCAGGCTCCTATCCGGGTCCCTGACAGCTCTACAACTCCGCTCCTCTCACTGTCACACTCTACAACTCTTCTTAAACTGACTGTATTTCCTGCCTCAGGCCAGTAGTCTCCTCGGTGGGCGTGTCTTTCCACCTGACTCCGCCTACCTGGTGTGCCCTACTGGCCCTGAGGGAGGCATCAGGTCTCCCTTTCGGGTGACTGGTGTGTCCTCACAGGGGATGGGGCGTGTGTGTAATGTGGTAGGTGTTATTACCTGTGTCCCCTGGGGTCCAGGGCGTCACGCATATAATTAAACATAGAGTACTTAGTAAACACTATTTTTGATCAAAAAAGCGTAAAGCCATCCCATCGCGACAAGGTGAACACAATCGGGACGGTACCTTACACTCTCTAATATTAAAACCTTACCATGTGTCCACAGACATCAATTTGAATAAGGGCAGAGAGTGGCTGGGCCCTAACTGGACACACAGCCATGGGAAGCAATAGATGAAATGCCCAGCTTACTGAAAAGGGGGTGAGTGCTTATTGAGACAGGCTGATCTTGCACCCAATCCTCAGCTTTTGCTTTTTTTTTATCTTGCTGAAGACAGCCGGAGAGATAATCTTGACCATTGGCCATCATTATGCCCCTGCTTGGTGAAGGCCAACTCAGACAACCCAAAGACCAAATATCATCACCAGAAGCACCCAAATACTGAATACTGTCACCAGAGGAACCCAAAAACCGAACACCGAATACCATCACCAGAAAAGGTTCAGTCTACACAGTCAAATTTGATAGTGCTAACTGTGATTTGATTATTTTGAACTTCTGTATTGTCTTCCTCTTACCAATTGCTCTTCTATCACCCTGATACCGCCCAATAAACACCTGTTTAAGTCACCACTGAGTCTTCTTTGATGTGTTGCATTTCTACATCTTGTGTTACACATGGATGGCAGTTTGTGAGAACACGCACCCGTTGTGCCGTACATGTAAAGCGGATGTTGTGAAGGGGTTATCAAACCCGCCTAACACAAAAATTGTCCTTGTTGCCTCTAACAACCAACCAAAGTTCAACATTCATTTTATAAACTGGTCAGGAAAAATGAAAGCTGCATTGTGATTGGTTCCCAAAGGCAACAAGGCCGGATTTTCTGTTTAGCCAGTTTGTGTCCAAAAACAACTGCATTGAACAAAATATTAAAATGAAAGTGAAGCGTGGCAGCACACAGAGGTGTATATGATGGCATATGACCTCTGAAATCTGTACTCACTGGAGTGCGGCCTCATCCCAGCAGGGCTGGAATATGGATGGAAGGTAATTATATACTTCTGGGAGGTAGCAGGGTTCTGGCTGTGACTATCGTCCTCTGAGGCACTAGGTGTTGATACCATTTAGGAATAAAATGTCACGGATTTTAGCTGAAGAGGGGGAATAATACGATTTACAGTGTGGCCGCCCTGATGTATTGTGCATCACAAGGAATAGTAATTATGGCAATTAGTGATAAAGCCAACTCTGTAATTGATCCCAGCTGCGATGTTCACCAGCTAAAAATACTGTAGAGTATGGTTCCTGACATTTAATGTGACATTTATAGTACACGACAGGAAAGGTTATTTACAAACCTGCAACAATGCAGAAGCGCAGGGCATATTTTATACATGAGCATCCATTTATTTTTTTGCACATACATAGGTGCATCCCTGTATCTTCTCTAGGGTTCCAGTGCACATTGATATTTCTAGAAAGAAGACACAGGAAAACCATCATCAAGTAACTGACCTGTCCATTTTACTAAACATTTGGATTCACCATAAGAAAAATTCGAAAAAATCTTATACGAAAGCCAAATGAAAAAAATATATTTTTTTTATGTTGTTTTTAATCCTTTTTTGGTGTATTATATTTCAATTTTATATCGAATTTGGCAAGTTTTCCAAAAATGTAAATGCTTTTTTTTTTCACATGAAGAAAAAAAAGAAACAAGGGCTCAGAATGTGCCATATAATATAAGCTTTGTTTCCCATCAAAGGCTCGTTCACACGTCTATGGTTCCGATATGTGTGATGTCTGTTTTCACATGTACCGAGAATAGGGACACACGTAGACCCATTAAAATCAATGGGTCTGCACACACATCCCTGTTTTCTCATTGACGAATGTCTGTGTGGAGCACACACGTGTCTGTGGGCTCCAAACGGCGACATGTCCGTTTTTCTCGGGCAGCACAGAAGTCACAATGATGTGATCTGTGTGACATTAGTGTGACATGTATCAGAGAAATCACGTGTCTTTGAAATAAAAATACTTTCTATACTCACCTGTCTCCGGCACTGCTGTTGCTCCAGGTTCCAATTATTATGCTCATGAATATTCACAGCACCGCAGACCCAGGAACAACAGCAGTGCCAAAGACAGCAGCGCTGGGGATAGGTGAGTATACATATACATGCTGTCTGTGTGCTATCTGGATGTCATACAGAGAGCACACTAAGGCTATGTGTGCACGTTGCGTAATGTCATGCGTTTACGCTGCATATTGCACTGCAACGTAAACGCATGTGTCCTGCCTCCCCAGCACAATCTATGAAGATTGTGCATGATACGTGCGCACGTTGCGTTTGAGAGCGCAGCGATTTGCATGCTGAAATTTTGATCCAAATCGCTGCGCTCAAAAATGCAGTATGTCAATTATTCCGTGCGCTTTGGATGCTGCTCCCACTCTGTCTATGGGAGAGGCAGCATCCAGAGCGCATGAAATTGGCATCTATTCTGCAGTCACACTGCATCCATTACGCAGTTTTCTGCATCGGTTTGAAGCGCACATGCACTGCCAAATCGCTGCAGAGTTTTCAGCATGTACGTGCGCACATAGCCTAAGGGCACACGCTGAATGTACACATGCACACACATAAGCATGTTCACCATGGACCGTACAAAACGTGTGTTTTTTGCATGGACATGTCAAAGAGGCCTGAGTCTGTGTGCGCAAGATAAGCTAGTTCCAGCAAAGTGGATGGGATTTAGGCCGGTGTCACGCTCCCCGGGTCCCGACGTCGTTCCTCACTCACCGCTCCGGTCCCCGGGTCCCCTGCCACACGTTCTCCTCGGCACCGCTCCCTGCTCTGGCCTCCGGCACCCGGGCGTCGCGCATGTGCATTAGGGCGCGCGCGCGGTCACTGACCTCCTCTTAAAGGCCCTGCACTCCCTAACAGGATATTGCATCAGTCAGGGTCAGGTATATTAAGAGCTCCCTGCCTGGAGGGTGTCGCCTGTTCTACGAGTTCTGCAAGCTAGAAGTCCAGGTCCCCATGTGCTTTGCTCGTACTAAACTTTGTCTCTTCTATAGAGCCTGCTCTGCCTCCGTAACCGGTCCCTGAATCCAGTATTGCCTAGAGGTCCTCCGGTGTCCGTCAGCGTGGAATCCAACCACCGTTTCAGCAGTCTGTGCCTGTCTGGTATCTCCGACTTCACTCAGCTGCCTTCCCGTCACACCCAGCTAACCCGGATCCCGCCTGAGCTTCCTAACCGGCACCCGTACTGGACTCCCGTAATTGTCTCCGAGGACTCTGTGGCTCCAAAGACTCCATTTTACCCGTTCCCTGTGGGACGCTACCCCGGTTCCGCTAGTACTCCGGCTACCGTGTACCTAGGCCCTCTGGTGGGGTGACTTGACAGTCCCTGTATAGGGGTTAGCTCCAGGTTGCCTCACTGGGGGAGTCCGGTACACGGCCCAGAGGATACGGACCAGAGGATCCACCATCACCCGGACCTAACAGATAGAACAGGCCATGGATCCCGCCGAAGCACTAGCGCCCCAGTTGGCCGGAATGCAGCAGAAACTGGTCCGCCAACGTGAAACACAATCTCGCATGCTGGCTTTCATGACATCAATGGATAACCGCCTAAACACGCTGCAGACAACCGCCACGTCCCTGTCAACCCTGGCCACGTCCACGAACACTGTAGGAGCCCCTCCCGGGGCCTCAAAACTCCGACTGGCTTCTCCACCCCGGTACGCTGGGGATACCAAGACCTGCCGGGGGCTCGTGAACCAGTGTTCGCGTCACTTCAAGCTGCTGCTGCACCTCTTTGCTTGTGACCAGGCCAAAGTGGCCTTTGTAATGTCCCACCTGGAGGGCGAGGCACTGGCGTGGATGAATCCCTTGTGGGAGAAGGAAGATCCCGTAACCAACAACATCCGGGACTTCCTACATACCTTCCGTACCACCTTTGATGAACCCGGATCCCACCTGAGCTTCCTAACCGGCAACTTTACTGAACTCCCGTAATTGTCTCCGAGGACTCTGTGGCTCCAAAGAATCCATTTTACCCGTTCCCTGTGGGACGCTACCCTGGTTCCGCTAGTACTCCGGCTACCGTGTGCCTAGGCCCTCTGGTGGGGTGACTGGACAGTCCCTGTATAGGGGTTAGCTCCAGGTTGCCTCACTGGGGGAGTCCGGTACACGGCCCTGAGGATCCACCATCACCCGACCTAACAGCCGGCTTCTCACTTGCGATTTTCTCGCAGTAGTGCAATACTCATTTCCAGTGTTTTGAGAAACATGCGATTATTGTCAGTCGGTCTCTCCCTCTCGGTCTCTATTCTCTCTCTGTCGGTCTGTCTCTCTCTCTGTCGGTCTCTCTCTCTCTCTCTGTCCATGTCGGTCTATTACTTCCCCCCCTCTCTCATACTCACCGATCCCCGGTCACCGGCGCGGCGCTGCACGGCGTTCATACTGCTCCGGCGGCTTCTCCTCTTTTGAAAAAGCCGGCCGCTCATTATTCAATCTCTTATTCCCTGATTTCCACGCCCACCGGCGCCTATGATTGGTTGCAGTCAGACACCCCCCCACGATGAGTGACAGCTGTCTCACTGCAACCAATCACAGCTGCCGGTGGGCGGGTCTATATAATGCAGTAAAATAAATAAATAATTAAAAAAAAACGGCGTGCGGTTCCCCCAATTTTAATACCAGCCAGGATAAAGCCACACGGCTGCAGGCTGGTATTCTCAGGATGGGGAGCCCCACGTTATGGGGAGCCCCCCACCCTAACAATATCAGCCAGCAGCCGCCCGGAATAGCCGCATCCATTAGATGCGACTGTCTCGGGACTGTACCCGGCCATCCCGAATTGCCCTGGTGCGGTGGCAATTGAGGTAATAAGGAGTTAATGGCAGCAGCCCATAGCTGCCACTAAGTCCTAGATTAATCATGGCAGGCGTCTCCCCGAGATACCTTCCATGATTAACCTGTAAGATTAAGAAAATTAAGACATACACCCAAAAATCCTTTATTTGAAATAAATAACAAAAAATAACAACCTCTTTCACCACTTTATTCAAGACCCCAAATACCCTTCCATGTCCGACGTAAGCCACAGAGGTCCCTTGACGCTGTCAGCTCTGCTACATCGGAAGCTGACAGAGAGCGGTCACAGACCACGACCGCTCTCTGTGAGCTCCCCGCAGCGACTGAAGTGAGTCACGCTATCAGCGATGACGTCACTCAGGTTACCCGCGGCCACAGATCTCAGCAGGAGGACTTCTGCTGTGGCCGCGGGTAACATCAGTGACGATACCACTGATCGCGCGGCTCACTGCAGTCACTCAGGGGATTTGCGGTCACCAGTGAGACCTTCACCGGTGACCGAAAATCAGGCCATGCCACACAGACAGACCCGCAGGGTGACAATGAAGTCAGGTGACGTTCATCCGACTTCATTCTGATCGCGCGGCTTTGTCTGTGTCTGCTGTCAGCGGCCATTCAGCTCTGCTACATGGCTCTGGCTGTGTCTGCTGTCAGCGGCCATGTAGCAGAGCTGAATGGCAGATGACAGCTGCTGAGAAAAAAAGGATCAAAAACGGATCACACACGCATTACACACGCTCTGTTAGTCATTAAATAATTTAAAAAAAGCATTGCACTTGCATTGCACACTGACCTAACGTGAGCTAAAATCGGCCGAGTTTTTTTCATGCAACTCGGACCGATTTTACATGCATAGGTGTGTTTCCAGCCTTATAGAACTCTCCTGCTCACTATGACTATTTTTTACTCAATGTAAACTGACCTGCTCCACATGTTAATTTCTCTTCTGGGTGCGTGGAGTTTTCTGTACAGATTTTCCCCATAGACGTGCATCAGATGTGGAAAATCCGCAGTTAAAACGCTTATATGTTTTTAGTGCGTTTCCACTGTGGAAACACATATATTACGCATGAAATCCGCACCTAAGTATATCTATAAAGTTTTGTCAAAGTGAAATACCAGGAAATATTAAAAACATGACACAACAAAAAGAAACAGACGTGGCTTCAAAACCGCACACAAAAACACGTAAAAAAATGGAAGTAACTTAATTTACTTAATAAGTGCAGAAATTCTGCAACATCAAAAGCTCATTGTGGGAACGTAGCCTACATGTAAAGGTAAACTAACATAGGGTTAATTGGGTGTATTTTTTACATGGAATTTCAGTACAAAAATCCTTTTCTGAAAGCTCAATGTGAACAATCCCCTAACAAATCTAATCTGCATTATTTTCTTAGAATTCTTTATCAGTCCTCAATAGTTTTACTTTTCTTTCTATTTTTATGCAGGTGATTTCATGAGCTTGCTTTCCTTAAAGGGACTCTGTCACCAGGTTTTTACTCCCCCATCTGAGAGCAGCATAATGTAGAGACAGAGACCCTGATTCCAGTGATGTGTCACTTACTGAGCTGTTTGCTAAAATCAATGTTTTCTCTGCTGCAGATCTAGCAGTTATTTGAATATGGAGCTCTTTAACTCCGCCCACAACACTGTTTTTTTTAGTTTTCTACACGGCGGCATATCCACACATTTAAAATGCAAAACGTACGGAGGGGTAAGTTACACGCTATGTCAGCGGATTTAATGGATATTCTCACTATCTGGGACACTTGTCTCAATAACGTTGTGACTACTATTGCCAATTTGATGGTTGGAACTACCATATTTTCCACCTTGGTGTTCATATATCTGAGTGGTCCTTATCCATATTCACATTATCCTGCTGCTATTCTTATTTGGTGATTTTACTATGGTGTATGTGCTTTTAATTCCACTGTCTGTGAAATAACGAATTGTCAGTTTTGCACTTTATACTCCGTTTTCTCCTGATTTATTGATTCATGCTGGAGTTGCTGCCACAGATTTGGTTTCCATATATATGGACCTTTTTGTGTATACCTAGATATGGCTTGCAAGGGTATTTGTCTTATTTACAACTGACAGAGCAGCGGCTATAACAGGAACGCAGCATTTCTGCTGATTGGAGCGGTGCTGCTCTGATCAGTAGAATTAAATGAGTGATCAGACTGCTGTTCCTTATAGTCCCTTAGGGGGACTAGTAAAATAAAAAAAAAGTAAATAAAAAAGTTTTATTTATTCTTTTTAAAAATAAAGAAACCTAAAAGTTCAAATCACCCCCATTCAAAATTAAACGTTTAAAAAAATAAAAAAATATTCACACATTTAGTATCAGAAACGTCTGATCTATCACAATACAAAATCAATTAATCTCATCGGTAAACGGCGTAGTGGCAAAAAAAAAACAAATGCCAAAATTACGTCTTTTGGTCATTTCAAATTTTGCGCAAAATATAGTAACAGGCGATCAAAAAGTAGCATCTGCGCAAAAATGGTACCATTAAAAATGTGAGCTCGAGACTCAAAAAATAAGCCATCACTAAGCCCCATATTCTGAAAAATGAGAACACCACGAGTCGTGGAAAATGGAGCAAAAAGTATGCCACTTTTTTTGGACAAACTTCTGATTTTTTTTAACCCCCTAGATAAAAGTAAAAGTATACATGTTTGGTGCCTACGAACTAGTACCGACCTGAGGCATCACACCGACACATCTGTTTTACCATATAGTGAACACTGTGAATAAAATTCCCCAAAAACCATTGTGAAATTGAACTTTTTTGCAATATTTCCGCACTTGCAATATTTTTGCCTTTCTCCAGTACACTATATGGTAAAACTAATGGTTTCATTTAAAAGCACAACTCGTCCAGCAATAAACAAGCCTTGATATGGCAAGATTGACGGAAAAATAAAAAAGTTACGGCTCTTAGAAGAAGGTGCGCAAAAAACAGAAAATGGAAAATCGCCCCAAGGATGAATGGGTTAAACTAATAATAATAAAACTATTATGTCGATATTGCTGGAATTGTACGGACCTGAAGAATCATGTTGTAGGGTCATTTTTACTGCACAATGAGCACCATAACCCGAAAAATAGTAGCAGAATTTATTTATTTATTTTGTTTGTTTTTCAGTACACTACAGGGCTGCCATTCAAAACAACTTGATTTTGATGATGTCATGTTTCATCATTGATATATTTGATGTTTTCATCAATATCTGGTATTTCTGTCTCCTTTATAGATGAGACAGTTTTGCTACTACATTAATAATAAAAATGGCCACTCGATGCAAGCCATTCCAAAATTCTCATTTTACAGATGTGCTACAAGGTGATATCACATTATTAAGTAATTGCTTAATGTTCTTCAACTATAAATGTTATATCCTATTAGTAGTGAATGTGATAAAGCAACACGTCCAGAATATTTTCTCACCAGATAATGCAGGTGATACCGTATCTGTGTACAACGGGTTTTTTTTTCTTCTGTCTTTGCTGTGGGATACAATCTGCCACCTGGTGGAAGAAATCGATATGACAAGTCAAATAATTTTTTATAATATTATTTTTTATTACTTATTTTTTATTCTAGAGCAATTTATTCCATGGCGTTTTATATGTGAATTAATGATAATTTGAAAGAAAAAAAAAATAATATTTTCATGTCTTTACTATCAAATATAAAATGTTGCCCTTATTTACATTGCTGATTGTCAGAAATGGAGAATTCTTATTATTAATAATAATAATATTAATAATAATAAAAAAAAATATTTCTATAGTGCCAACATATTCCGCAGAACTTTACTCTTTAATGCCTAATTCTTAAATGCTTGTTAATTAAAAAAAAAATAGTTTTAGGCAGTTTCATAACATGTATACATACATATACCGTATTTTTCGCTTTATAAGACGCACCGGAATATAAGACGCACCCCAAACTTAGACATAAAAAAAGGTAAAAAAAAGAAAAATGGGGTCCGTCTTATACTCCGGTGTTCTCTTACCGGAGGGGGGCAGCAGTGGTGGTGAAGCGGGGTCACAGGAGGCACAGGTTGTGCTGGCAGGCGCGGCAGGTCAGTGGCAGCGGGGTCCGTGGTTGCAGGTGCCGTGGCGTCCGTGGTTGCAGGCGCGGTGGCGTCCGCGGTGGCAGGATCCGTGGGGTCCGTGGTGGCGGCAGCAGCCGTGGCGTGTGAGCCGTGCAGCAGGCCGGTGCAGTGAGTGTCCGCGGTCCCGGTTCAGTGGTGGCAGCGGCGGCGACGGCTCAGTGGTGGGAGTGGCGGCGACGGCTCAGTGGTGGGAGCGGCGGTAACTGCTCAGTGGTGGCAGCGGCAGGGACTGCTCAGTGGTGGCGTGTGTCCGCGGTCCCGGTTCAGTGGTGGCAGCGGCGGCGGCTCAGTGGTGGGAGCGGCGGCAACTGCTCAGTGGTGGCAGCGGCAGGGACTGCTCAGTGGTGGCGTGTGTCCGCGGTCCCGGTTCAGTGGTGGCAGCGGCGGCGGCGGCTCAGTGGTGGGAGCGGCGGCAACTGCTCAGTGGTGGCAGCGGCAGGGACTGCTCAGTGGTGGCGTGTGTCCGCGGTCCCGGTTCAGTGGTGGCAGCGGCGGCGGCTCAGTGGTGGGAGCGGCGGCGACGGCTCAGTGGTGGAGTGTGTCCGCGGTCCCGATTCAAGTAATGGCGCCCGGAGTGACGCATGCGCAGATGGAGCTCTCATCCAAGGGCTCCATCTGCGCACGCGCTGACTCCCGGAGCAGCGCGTGCGCAGATGGAGCTCTAAATCCAAGAGCTCCACCGGCGCCATCATTTGAAAGTGGGACCGCGGACAACTGGTAAGCTGCACAGCCGCCCGCCCCGCATGCACAGAGTGGCAGCCAGCAGGCTGCCCGCCCACTCTGCGTACAAGCCGCCGGGTACCTGTGCTTGCGTGCGGTGGCAGCCGGGTACCCATGGCTGTGTGCGGGCGGCAGATGGGTGACTGTGTGAGGGCGTCAGCCGGGTACATGCACGGGCACCCGACTGCCGCTCGCACACAGCACCCGGCTGCCGCCCGCACACAGCCATGGGTACCCGTCTGTCACCTCATGCAAGCACAGGTACCTGGCTGCCGACCCCACACAGCACCCGCTGCTGCCCGCACACAGCCACGGGTGCCCGGCTGCCGCTGCATGCAAGTACAGGTACCCGGCCGCTTGCATGCAGCCACAGGCACCCGCCCGATCGCCTCAGACAGGACCCCCCCCCGCTACCGCTTTATAAGACGCACCCCCCATTTTCCTCCCAAAATTTGGGGAGGAAAAGTGCGTCTTATAAAGCGAAAAATACGGTATATGTCTAATATATAAAGCTGAGTATGTGTGTGTGTGTGTGGGTGTGTCCGCTAAAAGAATCCGCACCATCGCATTTACAATCACGAAATTTTGCACAGACGCATGTGATCGAGGGAACGTCGTAGACTATGTTTTGACAGGAAAATTTAACCCCGCGCTTTACAGTTAGTCTCCAAAAAAATCTGCCTCCATTAAAGTGAATGGAGCCTGGAACTACAGGTTATTAATAGCAACTGTGATTGGTTGCTATAGGAACAAAGGACAGTGTTAGTATAAGAAGCTTATGTGTGAGGTAATATGATGTCAGTGGGGAGACGGATAGAGAGAGAAACACAGAGAGAGAAACAGACAGGGAAAGAGACAGAGAGATAGAGACAGACGGTGGAAAAGACAGACAGCAACAGACAGGGAAAGAGACAGACAGGGAAAGAGACAGACAGGGAAAGAGACAGACGGGGAAAGAGACAGTCGGAAAAGGAGACAGACGGGGAAAGAGACAAATGGGGAAAGAGACAAATGGGGAAAGAGACAGACCTGGAAAGAGACAGACTTGGAAAGAGACAGACGGGGAAAGAGACAGACGGGAAAGAGACAGACGGGGAAAGAGACAGACGGGAAAGAGACAGAAGGGGAAAGAAACAGACACAGAGATAGAGACAGATAGACTGATGCAAAGACAGAGAGAGATAGAAACAGACAGAGACATAGACACAGACAGAGAGACAGACAGACAGCGACACACAGACAGAGACTGGGAAAGAGACAGAGAGACAGTTACTATCCCGGGCAATGCCGGGTACTACAGCTAGTTATATATATGAATGCTATGAAACTGCCTAAAATTCTTGCTTTTTTTTTTAATTAACAAGCATTTAAGAACTTGGCATTAAAGATGAATTGTAAAGCGCTGCGGAATATTTTGGCGCTATAGAAATAAAGATTATTATTAATTTTATTATTATTATTATGATTATTATTAAGAACTCTCCATTTCTGACAATCAGCAATTTAAATAAGGTCAACATTCTACATTTGATAGTAAAGATATGAAAAAAAATAAATATATATATATATATATATATATATATATATATTTTTTTTTTTTTTTTTTTATTTACATTTTTTTTGTACTTTTAACTTTGTATTGTACTTTTTTTTGCTGTTGTTCCCTTTCGGACATAATGGTTATAAAAACACCATATTGCATTGTAAAACAACACTGCTATGTGATACATTTTCAGCATTGTCTTTAATACGCTTATTAACCGCTTTCACCCAGTTTCTGTAAGGTGGGTCAGCAATTTTTTTATTATTTTTGCTCCTATTTTGTTATTTTATTTTACTATTGCAGCCCAGTGATAAAAAAAAAAGACAAGTACACAGCAATAAAAGGATGTATCGCTTATTTTCCAAAGTTTTACAGCTCTATCATTAAAACAGTACTTTTAAAACTCATTCAGAAGATAGGTGGGGGCGCTGTTGCATTACAACCTACGGAGAGTGATTGCTTTTGAGCAGTGGTTGAAAATGGTACTGCAAGTTACAAGTACAGTTTAAACTGCAATGCAGCAAAATTGGCAGGAAGTCTACAATGAATGGAGGGAGATGATAGCCAAATCTCTAAATATTCATTGCAGAAGATATTTAATCAAATAAAATAAGACAACCCTTGTAAGGTTTGCAAAGAATCATTGTAGCTTGCACTGGAGCTTGTACAGTGTATGCCATCAGGAGCTTAGTACATGATCATTGTGGCAGATGAGCCATCTTCTTCTTCTTCTTTCCATGCTTCATTTAATGAAATCAATTGTGTTTAAATCATCTATGAGATGCAAATGTGTTTGACGCTCATGTACTTAAGCCCATTGTCTTGCTCAATGAAGGAGCCGGAAATGTCAGTGACTGATTCTTCCCACTTTGATACTCGAGGTGTTCTGTTAGTGAAGAATTGGAAACATTCTTATTTTACTCATCATTATTATAGACGTTTTAGGTGAAATCAAATGAAAATCTCGCTCCCTAAATCCACAAGTTAATTAATGCTGTGATGAAACGGAAAAAAGTAATTGAATGTGCGGTCCGGACTTAGAGAGGGACCAAAGTAATAATAAAAGCAATTACAGAATAAATATTTGCAGGACACGTATGAATGTTGATTTCAAGAATATGGTCAGAAAGGTGGAAAAGTAAAAGCACCTAATGGACATACTGCAATAAAGTATCCAGTATACAAAGGTACTATGATATTGTATACTACACCATACGTGCACATATAGAAGGATACTGTAATAGTGTATACAGCGTTGTGGCGCCCCTGACCTGGTCAGGCACCACTGAGTACTGCACCCATGCTGGGGACAGTACAATACAGGTAATCCAGAAGGCTGACCGAGGTGTGACTACACAGGCGCATAGTGATCAGGTCTCACACATGTACCTTTGAGAGGACCCCTGGGGATCCCAGGAGGGGGCAAAGCCTTCACCTCCACTGGAATAGTGGAGGGGGCCAAAAGCCTCCATCTCCACTCAAGGGGTGTGGTAAGAGAGCCTGGTTGCTAGGTGGCGTAGGCAAGAACAGGAGAGGAGGAGCAGTGAGCCGGTTCAGTGTGCAGTTCAGGGGGAGCAGACGTCAGGAGCAGACCCCTGGGGCTGTTGCAGTCTGACAGCGCCCGCGCAGTGGCTACCGACGGGGGAGAACGGTCACCTAGGAGTGCTACCCGAAATCCATCTTCAGCTAAAGAGAGAGCACGGAGTGGGAAGTAAGGAGACTGCTAGGGAGTACCAGGCCCAAACGGGCGGCAGATCCCGGAGCGGGGATAGATCCACCTTTCCTTGCTAAACCTGCCGGTGTGGGGCCCTCAAAGCCCACACCACAACACCCAAAAGCCGCAGCCACGTAGCCACAGTTAGGGCCCATAGTTCACAGGAGGCAAGCAGCTGGAGTGATCTGGTCCAGGCGACAAGCAAACGGCAACCAAACGAGGGGAGCAGTTACTTCCCTGGGTGACCCCCATAGGGACTAAAAGTCGGGGTTACCCCAAACCACCAAGGGCTAAGGAAGGCGAGTCGGTAGTCACCATCATCAGTCAGCCTGAAGGATACCTGGTTCCAGCCTGGTTCATCCCAGCTACGCCCGGGTTACTCACCCTGCCATCAACTGTGAGTAAAACCCCTGAAAGACATCCTGCTTGTGTGGAGTTATTCTGCGCCTTGTGGTTCTACACACCTACACAGGGCCCTGGGGCTCGCCTCACTCTCAGGAGGCTATTACAACCGACTGCACCCACCATCAGCCCCAGGCATCCCTTAATCTGCAGTGGCGGTCCCCACTGACCGCAATTCTGAGAGTGGCGTCACGACCAATAGAAGATTCCCTACCTGTAACAAGATACAGCCGAGTGGAGTCCCTGAAGGTAATGCACCGACACAACACCTGTGGGGCTTCACATCTGGCGCTGTGAACAGGATAAGGACTAGACCTGTCCAGACAGGTGACCATGTGCCTGGGCGGTCCGCTTGAAAAATTGGAAGCGCCGCCATATTGCCACCATGAAAAGCGCGCTGAAAAACAACAGCAGCCCGCGCTGGGAGAAGTTACCGCCCACGAAGAGGTGTGGCTACCCAGAGATCCCCTGCTGAGTTCTGACCTCGCTTGTGAAGAGAGCGGAAGCGTCCAGAGACGGCGGAACGGAAAAGAAGCCAGCAGCTTGCTATTAGAGAAAATGGCGTCTGAGTGCAGAGACCCAGAGCCAGGCTCCGCTGCCTGGTGGTGTCGGGAGCTTGCTGAGTTCTGCGATCAACTGGAAGCCAGGGTCGGAAGGCTGATTAGAGAGGGACGGACGGAGTTTCTGTGGATGACCGCGGCGGTTCGGGCCTACGAGGAGAGAGCCGCGCACCGAGTGCCAGATCGGGCGGTGACGACTCAGACCCCGATGCTGCTACCGATGGGTGAGTCCAGTGTTACCCCTGCCAGCCCGGATGCCCCGACCCCTGCTGCCACGCCCGCGGTCCCTGAAGATGCGTCCGGCGCGGCGACGCTGAAGCAGGCCGCAGCCACCCCAGGTGCAGCCCGCCAAGCTCAGGCCGCCGCAGCGATGCCCTGCTCGGTCCACCAAGACCAGGTCCCTGCAGCAACGCCCAGTCCGGTCCGCAGAGAACCGGCCGCCACCGCGACCCTAATCCGTGCCGCGGGTGTGACGCTGACCCAGGCCGCCGCCATGCTAGGCCCGGCCCGCCGAGACCCCACCGCAGCAGCAACGCTCGTCCGCGCCGCAAGTGAGGTGCTGAACCAGGCCGCAGCCACGCCAGGTGCGGCCCGCCAAGCTCCGATCGCTGCAGCGACGCCCAGCCCAGCCTGCACCGATCCCATCGCGACAGCGGCGCCGATCCAGGCCGCCGCCATACAGGGCGCGGCCCGCCAAGACCAGGCCGCCGCCATACAGGGCGCGGCCCGCCAAGACCAGGCCGCCGCCACACAGGGCGCGGCCCGCCAAGACCAGGCCGCCGCCATACAGGGCGCGGCCCGCCAAGACCAGGCCGCCGCCATGCAGGGCGCGGCCCGCCAAGACCAGGCCGCCGCCATGCCAGGCGCGGCCCGCCAAGAGATTGCATCACCATTTTCCCCGGCCTGCAAGGCCAGAGCAGACACCGCTCCCCAGTCCAAGGAGGTCCCTGCTAGGAAGCCCACGCTGGGGGAGGACCCCGCGTACTGGCAGCTGAAGGCTGACATGGAGGCCAAGTTCCCACAGGAAATGGTGGATCAGTACATGCTCCCTCCGCACACCCCCAAGAGGATTCCGACAACTCCTGCAGAAACCACGTCAAAGAGGTCCCCGTCTGGGTCTGCTGAAGAAAGCCCATCCCCAGCACTGCCACCGAAGGAGTGCTCAGAAGAACTAAGGGGGAGAGGAGGCCAGGAGGCTGAAGAGCTGACCCCGGAGATACCAGCAGTGGATCCATGCCCAGAGCCGGAGATGTTGCCATATTCCCGCTGGGATGAAGAGGACCTGACACCGTCTGCTGAGGAAGATCTGCCCCAAAGCCTCACCTGGGAGCTTGTAAGCTGCACCTCGCAGAATCCAGCCCGCAAGACACGGCGCCGCAGCAGAACCCAGTTTTCCCCTGCACCGCCATCCCCAGAGCAGAGAGAAGTCACGGCCAGAGACCTAGAAGAAAAACGGTTCCTGAGAAGAGCCAAAGCACAGGTCAGAGGACCCCTTTGCAGAGGAGTTGTGGAAGACTTTAGCCTGAAGTCAGGATACGGATTCATCGTTGCACCTGGTATAAAGGAAGGTATCTTCGTCAATAGAAGAGATGTGAGAGCTCATTTGCCCAGAGGACATCCTGGAAGAAACTTAAAGATGGGAGACTCCGTACAATTTACCATGCATCAAGGAGAGAGAGGGTGGTATGCGCTCGATGTAGTACCATGTACCAGCAAACCCCACAGCCATCCCATGCTACAAGATAAAGAAACAGACATAGGAAAAGAAAGGAAAGACAGAGATAAAGAAAGAAAAGATAAGGAACCTATCGATGAGACCACCACAGATGAAGAAAAAGGCCGAGAAAGCAGCAGGTGCCGCAGCCCTACAGGCCCAAGCCCTGGTGAGGAGGAATCCATGTAAATAACATAAGAAATACAGCAAGTTACCAGTTTTGAAGTTTTTGCAACGTTTTAAAGTTTAAGAATGTGCCCACATAAACTGATGTGAGAAATAAACCTTAAGGCTATGAACTGGCTATAGCCACAAACTCTCGCAGTGTAAATAGTTACACCAGAGGGCACCACCACCACCAGAGTCAGCCTGTTTAGGGGCTTGGCTCGTCTGCAACCAGGGAGCACGTCCGTATATAGGGCCTTGGCTCACCTGCAACCAGAGAGCATGCCTGTTTATGGGGCCTGGCTCTCCACCACAAAGAGGGTACCTGGTCAGCACCAACTGTGGAGGCCGCCTCTACATCCTGCCAGAAGAGGCTGAAGGCGCGGCTCCACCAGGCCAGGTATGCCCTGAAAACCACCAGCCCAAGTAAGCCGCCTCTACATCCTGCCAGAAGTGGCTGAAGGCGCGGCCAACGTGAAAGGGTTTTGGGTGGGTTAACGGACTTGTGGGTGGAGGGTGGTGATGTATGGTACCTGGTGCTTTTACAAGTTTTAACATGTTTTAATGTTTTATGCATTTTAAAATGTTGTCTTGCAGCCCGAGGACGTGCTGGTGATAACTAAGGGGGAATGTGGCGCCCCTGACCTGGTCAGGCACCACTGAGTACTGCACCCATGCTGGGGACAGTACAATACAGGTAATCCAGAAGGCTGACCGAGGTGTGACTACACAGGCGCATAGTGATCAGGTCTCACACATGTACCTTTGAGAGGACCCCTGGGGATCCCAGGAGGGGGCAAAGCCTTCACCTCCACTGGAATAGTGGAGGGGGCCAAAAGCCTCCATCTCCACTCAAGGGGTGTGGTAAGAGAGCCTGGTTGCTAGGTGGCGTAGGCAAGAACAGGAGAGGAGGAGCAGTGAGCCGGTTCAGTGTGCAGTTCAGGGGGAGCAGACGTCAGGAGCAGACCCCTGGGGCTGTTGCAGTCTGACAGCGCCCGCGCAGTGGCTACCGACGGGGGAGAACGGTCACCTAGGAGTGCTACCCGAAATCCATCTTCAGCTAAAGAGAGAGCACGGAGTGGGAAGTAAGGAGACTGCTAGGGAGTACCAGGCCCAAACGGGCGGCAGATCCCGGAGCGGGGATAGATCCACCTTTCCTTGCTAAACCTGCCGGTGTGGGGCCCTCAAAGCCCACACCACAACACCCAAAAGCCGCAGCCACGTAGCCACAGTTAGGGCCCATAGTTCACAGGAGGCAAGCAGCTGGAGTGATCTGGTCCAGGCGACAAGCAAACGGCAACCAAACGAGGGGAGCAGTTACTTCCCTGGGTGACCCCCATAGGGACTAAAAGTCGGGGTTACCCCAAACCACCAAGGGCTAAGGAAGGCAAGTCGGTAGTCACCATCATCAGTCAGCCTGAAGGATACCTGGTTCCAGCCTGGTTCATCCCAGCTACGCCCGGGTTACTCACCCTGCCATCAACTGTGAGTAAAACCCCTGAAAGACATCCTGCTTGTGTGGAGTTATTCTGCGCCTTGTGGTTCTACACACCTACACAGGGCCCTGGGGCTCGCCTCACTCTCAGGAGGCTATTACAACCGACTGCACCCACCATCAGCCCCAGGCATCCCTTAATCTGCAGTGGCGGTCCCCACTGACCGCAATTCTGAGAGTGGCGTCACGACCAATAGAAGATTCCCTACCTGTAACAAGATACAGCCGAGTGGAGTCCCTGAAGGTAATGCACCGACACAACACCTGTGGGGCTTCACAGCGTCATACCTGTACATAGTGGGAGATACTGCAATAATGTATACAGCAACATATGTCTACATACAAAAAGATAAAACCGTAATGTATACTGCATTATACATGCACATATAGAAAGATAGTGTAATAGTGTATACAGCGTCATATGTGCACATACAGGGAGATACTGTAATAATGTATAAAGAGTCATACATGCACATACTGGGAGATAGTGTATACAGCGTCATACCTGTACATACTGGGAGGTACTGTAATAGTGTATACAGCATCATACGTGCACATACTGGGAGATAGTGTAATAGTGCATACAGCGTCATACCTGTGCATACTGGGAGATACTGTAATAGTGTATACAGTGTCATACATACACATACAGGTAGATAGTGTATATGACACGCCCACCTAAGGGCTGGGGGTACTCGGAAGCGGGCCAGTCTAGTCTGGGGATGTCAGCGGTGGCGGGGTCTGGCTTCGTGACCCTGGTGGGGTCTTTAAATAATAAAGAGGATGATGATGGGAGTTGTATTTTTAGAGATTTTAAAGTTCGTGACGCCACATGTGGTTTTGCGGCTATGTGGCCCGCCGCTGCGCTGCGTCTTCCCCGGGGTAGGTGGTGATAGTGCAGCTGAGGTAATCTTGCTCCCCACAGGTGGAGCGGGACCCTGGGGTCCTGTGCCTCTACACACAGTGCCCTGGCCAGGAGCTGCGGACCTTCAAAGGGAATTCTGCCTGCTTGCCTCCCTGATCCTCTGTGACCCCCTTCCGCGGATTCATGTGTTGCATGTGGCTCAAAGGAGCGTACAGCCACCCTGGCCTGCGGTGTTACTAGAAAGTCCTGAAGTCTCTTCCTAGCCTAAGGACCAAGACCCAGTTTGCAACCAAATCCCTCCACAGGGAGATGTTGCTTGTGGAACAAGACTTTTGGGGAGTCTGACAGCCCTCCCCTAATTCTCTACTATTATCTCTTCAACGTCACCAGAGTTGAGGAAGACCCCCAGGCTCCATACTCTTAGTCGGTCTCCTCCCCGCTCCTGACTCACTCTGTCAACAATCAACTGTCAACTTTTCAAAACTTAGCTCCGCCCATTTTACCTCAGACACCTCACCCACCAAGCTCCACCCCCTGGATGGTTCTAGAGACAGTGCATGGGGCTTAAGTGCCATAACCAGACTACTGGTCACTAAGCATTAATGAGACCTGCCCCGGGCCTGATCTAATGTGTGAGCTAACAATTAGGTTTATGCAGGTTTTTGGTACATGAACAGGTAGATGACCTCTTTCTTACCCAGGATGGGGCACCACACCTCTGGCTGAGGTGCAGTATCTCTGTGGCAACGGTAGCCTCAGGGGCGCCACATATACAGCATCATACCTGTACATACTGGGAGATAATGTAATAGTGTGCACAGCATCATACATGCACATACTGGGAGATAGTGTATACAGCATCATACCTGTACATACTGGGAGATACTGTAATAGTGTATACAGCGTCATATGTGCACATACAGGGAGATACTGTAATAGTGTATACAGCATCATACGTGCACATGTAGGGAGATACTGTAGTAGTGTATATGTGGCACCCCTGAGTACATTAGGGTGCCACAAGGTACTGCATTCTTACCCAGGGTGCAGGGCCTACCCCCCATGGTTCCAGGTTCCTAAGAAACCGGTGTCACTACTAACAGCACCACAAATCCCAATCAACACCTCACATCATGACCTGTCAGACACACCAGTGGGTTGGTCTAACTGGAAAAGGGCCACCCACCTAGGGATCAGGCAGACTGGTGGGAGGGAAGTGAGTCAGTTCAGTTCAGTAGAGTTGAGGAGAGGAGTTGAGTGAGAGCCCTCCAAAGAGTGAGCGGCTGGGGAGAGTGAGCTCCCGGGGAGCTAGACCGAGGTTGGGTCGCAGACGGTGGTCTGGGACCAGAGGAGTCGGGGACTGGTGGCAATGACAATGGAAAGGATGCGACGGACATAGTTTAGGAGGACCGTCGGCTTTTGTCGTCAGCAAGCCCAAAAGAAACTGACCAGTACCAAGCACGACGGGGTACAGGACCCTAGGTCAAGAGCCGATTCAACGTCCTGGCAATTAACCTGCAGAGAAAGGAGACCTTCAGGGACCTTTCCACAGAGTTCAGAGATTGGGGGCATCAGAAAAACGTGGGGGACAGGGTTTTCCAGCCAAAAGCAGCCCACTAAAGTCCCAAGCGCCAGCTCCCAAGAGCACAGCTACACTTTATAAGGATAGCAGGGCCCTAACAGCTTCAAGCCGACGGGCCACAGACAGACAACTAAATTGTGCATGGAGGTGGGCTCCGGACCATCAAGTGACACCGGTGGGAGCGGACACCTGGACGGGCTTCCCCGTAGCGACTGTGGCACACAGGACTTGGTTTACTTGCAGCGTGTGTGTTTACTTTATAATACTCATCCTGCACCACAATTACCCACAGTGAGTACCCTGCTCCCCTGCACCCTGCGCTCCCGAATAATCTCTCAACATCCCTGAGCCCGGGGCCATCCCTACCTGTGGAGAGGCTAACATCAGACTGCTTAACTCCAACTGCCCCAGTACACCTTACAGCAGCGGCGGTACTCCCATTACTGCAACCCACAGGTGGCGTCACAAACTTATCCCCTGTAAATACCCCCGTCCATGGATCCAAGTGTCTGCCAACCCGGGTCCTGGCCCTCTCAAGCCACCACAATCCCGGATCCGAGCAGCCTGACCAACACTGGGGCAGTACATATACAGTGTCATACCTGTACGGTACATACTGGGTGATACTTTAATAGTGTACACAGCGTCATACGTATACATACAAAGAGATACTGTCTATACAGCATCATACATGTTCATACTGTATAAGGAGATACTGTAATAGTGTATACAGCATCATACGTGTACATACATGGAGGCACTGCAATTGTCCATATAGAAAAAAAGGAGCCAGCACGATCTGAAAATGGCATGCATCATATAAAAAGTGAAAATTCACAGATTTATTCCAACTGTACTATAATAAAAAAAATGAGATTTTTAGCAAATAATTGATCAATTCTTTGAGCCACCCCTGCCAACGTCACGGCAAATCTCAATAGGGGGGTCCTAACCTATATTACATATTTCATGTGCCATGCGGTCTCCTAGATAAAGTTAAAAGCAGAACCATAATGGAGCACACATACCTGTAACCTGTATATAGCCGCTTCCATGTTGCAAAAAAGGCAATTGTGGATAGAGGCCAGCCCAGGTCCCAGCATGTGGAGCAAACTCTACACATACCAGGACTATATCAGAACTGACCCTCCCAGTGCCAGACAGCTCCCCTGCACCCTGCGCTCCCGAATAAACTCCAACATCCCTGAGCCCGGGACCATCCCTACCTGTGGAGAGGCTAACATCAGACTGCTTAACTCCAACTGCCCCAGTACACCTTACAGCAGCGGCGGTACTCCCATTACTGCAACCCACAGGTGGCGTCACAAACTTATCCCCTGTAAATACCCCCTTCCATGGATCCAAGTGTCTGCCAAACCGGGTCCTGGCCCTCTCAAGCCACCACGATCCCGGATCCGAGCAGCCTGACCAACACTGAGGCAGTACATATACAGCGTCATACCTGTACTGTACATACTGGGTGATACTTTAATAGTGTACACAGCGTCATACGTATACATACAAAGAGATACTGTCTATTAGAGTTGAGCGCGGTTCGTGGTTCGTGGTTCTCCAGTTCGCGGCTCGAGTGATTTTGGGGCATGTTCTAGATCGAACTAGAACTCGAGCTTTTTGCAAAAGCTCGGTAGTTCTAGAAACGTTCGAGAACGGTTCTAGCAGCCAAAAAACAGCTAAATCATAGCTTGGTTTCTGCTGTAATAGTGTAAGTCACTCTGTGAATCAAACTATTATCACATTTCAGTGTATAGTGTGCGTGAACAGCGCCTTCAGATCACTGCTGTTTCTATAATGGCGATCGCCATTTTTTTTTTTTTTTTTTCTTGTCTTCCTTCCCTAAGTGCGCGCGTCTTGTGGGGCGGGCCAGCATGTCAGCCAATCCCAGACACACACACAGCTAAGTGGACTTTGAGCCAGAGAAGCAACGGCATGTGTGATAGGATCTGCATGTCACATGTCCCTGCATTATAAAACCGGACATTTTCTTCACGGACGCCATTATCTGCCTTCTGCGTCTTTGGTGTCAGACATCACTGTCGCAGCTCCGTCTTCCTGAGTCCTATAGCCGATACAGCTGTATGCGCTGCATACACAGCGTTAGACAGCTTAGGGAGAGCACTTTATAGCAGTCCTTTTAAGGGCTCCAACCGGCAGGGTCAGAGAGCCATAGGTGACAGGTCCTGCAAACAGCAACAGCGTCTGTGTAGCCCAGGTCAGGGATTTCCTACCTGCATTTCACCATTAGGAGGGAATAGAAAGGCAGGCTTCCATTCCTCTACCCAGAGCACCACAATCCTGCCACTGTACCCTCTTGTCCTCTGCACACTCCAACTGATAACTAAGCCATTATACTAGCAAACACTCAGTGTACCTAGTGGCATCCTATACGTGGCTATTGGACTTTGCTATAGTCCCACTAGTGCAAAGACATTTGCAGAGCGCGTCTGCCTGCATTGCACACTACAACTCATTCTAAACAAGCCATTATACTAGCAAACACTCAGTGTACCTAGTGGCATCCTATACGTGGCTATTGGACTTTGCTATAGTCCCACTAGTGCAAAGACATTTGCAGAGCGCGTCTGCCTGCGTTGCACACTACAACTCATTCTAACCAAGCCATTATACTAGCAAACACTCAGTGTACCTAGTGGCATCCTATACGTGGCTATTGGACTTTGCTATAGTCCCACTAGTGCAAAGACATTTGCAGAGCGCGTCTGCCTGCGTTGCACACTACAACTCATTCTAACCAAGCCATTATACTAGCAAACACTCAGTGTACCTAGTGGCATCCTATACGTGGCTATTGGACTTTGCTATAGTCCCACTAGTGCAAAGACATTTGCAGAGCGCGTCTGCCTGCGTTGCACACTACAACTCATTCTAACCAAGCCATTATACTAGCAAACACTCAGTGTACCTAGTGGCATCCTATACGTGGCTATTGGACTTTGCTATAGTCCCACTAGTGCAAAGACATTTGCAGAGCGCGTCTGCCTGCGTTGCACACTACAACTCATTCTAACCAAGCCATTATACTAGCAAACACTCAGTGTACCTAGTGGCATCCTATACGTGGCTATTGGACTTTGCTATAGTCCCACTAGTGCAAAGACATTTGCAGAGCGCGTCTGCCTGCGTTGCACACTACAACTCATTCTAACCAAGCCATTATACTAGCAAACACTCAGTGTACCTAGTGGCATCCTATACGTGGCTATTGGACTTTGCTATAGTCCCACTAGTGCAAAGACATTTGCAGAGCGCGTCTGCCTGCGTTGCACACTACAACTCATTCTAACCAAGCCATTATACTAGCAAGCACTCAGTGTACCTAGTGGCATCCTATACGTGGCTATTGGACTTTGCTATAGTCCCACTAGTGCAAAGACATTTGCAGAGCGCGTCTGCCTGCGTTGCACACTACAACTCATTCTAACCAAGCCATTATACTAGCAAACACTCAGTGTACCTAGTGGCATCCTATACGTGGCTATTGGACTTTGCTATAGTCCCACTAGTGCAAAGACATTTGCAGAGCGCGTCTGCCTGCGTTGCACACTACAACTCATTCTAACCAAGCCATTATACTAGCAAACACTCAGTGTACCTAGTGGCATCCTATACGTGGCTATTGGACTTTGCTATAGTCCCACTAGTGCAAAGACATTTGCAGAGCGCGTCTGCCTGCGTTGCACACTACAACTCATTCTAACCAAGCCATTATACTAGCAAACACTCAGTGTACCTAGTGGCATCCTATACGTGGCTATTGGACTTTGCTATAGTCCCACTAGTGCAAAGACATTTGCAGAGCGCGTCTGCCTGCGTTGCACACTACAACTCATTCTAACCAAGCCATTATACTAGCAAACACTCAGTGTACCTAGTGGCATCCTATACGTGGCTATTGGACTTTGCTATAGTCCCACTAGTGCAAAGACATTTGCAGAGCGCGTCTGCCTGCGTTGCACACTACAACTCATTCTAACCAAGCCATTATACTAGCAAACACTCAGTGTACCTAGTGGCATCCTATACGTGGCTATTGGACTTTGCTATAGTCCCACTAGTGCAAAGACATTTGCAGAGCGCGTCTGCCTGCGTTGCACACTACAACTCATTCTAACCAAGCCATTATACTAGCAAACACTCAGTGTACCTAGTGGCATCCTATACGTGGCTATTGGACTTTGCTATAGTCCCACTAGTGCAAAGACATTTGCAGAGCGCGTCTGCCTGCGTTGCACACTACAACTCATTCTAACCAAGCCATTATACTAGCAAACACTCAGTGTACCTAGTGGCATCCTATACGTGGCTATTGGACTTTGCTATAGTCCCACTAGTGCAAAGACATTTGCAGAGCGCGTCTGCCTGCGTTGCACACTACAACTCATTCTAACCAAGCCATTATACTAGCAAACACTCAGTGTACCTAGTGGCATCCTATACGTGGCTATTGGACTTTGCTATAGTCCCACTAGTGCAAGGACATTTGCAGAGCGCGTCTGCCTGCGTTGCACACTACAACTCATTCTAACCAAGCCATTATACTAGCAAACACTCAGTGTACCTAGTGGCATCCTATACGTGGCTATTGGACTTTGCTATAGTCCCACTAGTGCAAAGACATTTGCAGAGCGCGTCTGCCTGCGTTGCACACTACAACTCATTCTAACCAAGCCATTATACTAGCAAACACTCAGTGTACCTAGTGGCATCCTATACGTGGCTATTGGACTTTGCTATAGTCCCACTAGTGCAAAGACATTTGCAGAGCGCGTCTGCCTGCGTTGCACACTACAACTCATTCTAACCAAGCCATTATACTAGCAAACACTCAGTGTACCTAGTGGCATCCTATACGTGGCTATTGGACTTTGCTATAGTCCCACTAGTGCAAAGACATTTGCAGAGCGCGTCTGCCTGCGTTGCACACTACAACTCATTCTAACCAAGCCATTATACTAGCAAACACTCAGTGTACCTAGTGGCATCCTATACGTGGCTATTGGACTTTGCTATAGTCCCACTAGTGCAAAGACATTTGCAGAGCGCGTCTGCCTGCGTTGCACACTACAACTCATTCTAACCAAGCCATTATACTAGCAAACACTCAGTGTACCTAGTGGCATCCTATACGTGGCTATTGGACTTTGCTATAGTCCCACTAGTGCAAAGACATTTGCAGAGCGCGTCTGCCTGCGTTGCACACTACAACTCATTCTAACCAAGCCATTATACTAGCAAACACTCAGTGTACCTAGTGGCATCCTATACGTGGCTATTGGACTTTGCTATAGTCCCACTAGTGCAAAGACATTTGCAGAGCGCGTCTGCCTGCGTTGCACACTACAACTCATTCTAACCAAGCCATTATACTAGCAAACACTCAGTGTACCTAGTGGCATCCTATACGTGGCTATTGGACTTTGCTATAGTCCCACTAGTGCAAAGACATTTGCAGAGCGCGTCTGCCTGCGTTGCACACTACAACTCATTCTAACCAAGCCATTATACTAGCAAACACTCAGTGTACCTAGTGGCATCCTATACGTGGCTATTGGACTTTGCTATAGTCCCACTAGTGCAAAGACATTTGCAGAGCGCGTCTGCCTGCGTTGCACACTACAACTCATTCTAACCAAGCCATTATACTAGCAAACACTCAGTGTACCTAGTGGCATCCTATACGTGGCTATTGGACTTTGCTATAGTCCCACTAGTGCAAAGACATTTGCAGAGCGCGTCTGCCTGCGTTGCACACTACAACTCATTCTAACCAAGCCATTATACTAGCAAACACTCAGTGTACCTAGTGGCATCCTATACGTGGCTATTGGACTTTGCTATAGTCCCACTAGTGCAAAGACATTTGCAGAGCGCGTCTGCCTGCGTTGCACACTACAACTCATTCTAACCAAGCCATTATACTAGCAAACACTCAGTGTACCTAGTGGCATCCTATACGTGGCTATTGGACTTTGCTATAGTCCCACTAGTGCAAAGACATTTGCAGAGCGCGTCTGCCTGCGTTGCACACTACAACTCATTCTAACCAAGCCATTATACTAGCAAACACTCAGTGTACCTAGTGGCATCCTATACGTGGCTATTGGACTTTGCTATAGTCCCACTAGTGCAAAGACATTTGCAGAGCGCGTCTGCCTGCGTTGCACACTACAACTCATTCTAACCAAGCCATTATACTAGCAAACACTCAGTGTACCTAGTGGCATCCTATACGTGGCTATTGGACTTTGCTATAGTCCCACTAGTGCAAAGACATTTGCAGCACGTCTGCCTGCGTTGCACACTCCAACTAATTATAACTAAGTTGCATTGTCAGGGATATTTATTCTTTATTATTCTGCTGTTAATAAAGCTAGACCACCACTGCAATCTTCACCACCTCTCAATTTTTACTACCACATTTTCAGTCCACAATCTTGTCGCAATCAACATGAGTGGCAAAATGACAGATGCTGGTGGAAAGGGGAAGAGGCGTGGTGTAAAAGGCAAAAAAGGTTTTGTCCGTGGGGAAGGTGGCAAAGCTCCATTATCATCTGCTGAAGATAGACCATCTACCAGCAAAAGTAAGATGTCTACTACTTACCGTGGACAATCCGATGTGCTCCCTTTGTTACGGACACGAACAACAGGAACAAAGGTAGATGATGGGCAAAAAAGGAAAATGCTTGAATGGATCTCAAGTGGTCCAACAAGTGCCCTCTCTGCCACTTCAAGTACCGCATCCAAAAAACACCAGTCCTCTGAGTTGTCATCCCAATCAAACTTGCTTTCTCCCAGCTCTGAAGTCTCCATCAGCCCTGCACAGTATGGTGGAACTGAGATGGCTGAGTCTGCAGAGCTGTTCAGTCACACTATAGCCTGGGAATCAGAGGTCTGCTCCCAAGCTACAGTGAGTACAGAACAGGAAATGGTCTGCAGTGATGCCCAGAACCTTTGTGACTCAGATTCAGGCCGTGAGGACCAAGTTTCTGAGCATAATGTTGACCCTTTGTCACAAACTGTAACACCTGTGGTTATAGACAATGAGGAACATACTGATGAAGATGAGACGCAGATACCCGATTGGGATGACAACTTAAATATTCGTTCAGGGCAAGAAGAGGCTCGGTCTGAGGGGGAGGGGAGTGCAAACACAACAATTGATGATGACGTTCTAGATCCCACCTACTGTCAACCCCCAGTCAGGCACTCGAGGAGGTCAACAGAGGCGGTGGAGGAGGATGCAACCGACGACGAAGTTACCTTGCGCCTTCCTGGACAGAGTCGGAGCACTGGTAGCACGTCTACAACTGCATCCTCAGCCACCACTCTGCCTATGAGCATTATTCGTGGTGGATCAACAGGTCGCATGGCCTCTAAGCCTTGCCTAGCCTGGTCCTTTTTTCACATCGAAAAAGATCGCCCAACTCATGTGATATGTAACATTTGTCATGATTCTGTTAGTAGAGGTCAAAACCTCAGCAGTTTGACAACTTCTTCCATGAATCGTCACATGACTAAATATCATAAGTCCCGGTGGGAAGCTCACCGTGCTGCAATGCGGCCTAGTGGAGCGAACCATCCACCGCCCGCCCCTTCCACTGCATCCGCGCGCTCTTCATCTTCTAGGACTGTGGGGACAGCTGCCACACCTGTTTTTCCACGCAAAACTTCCACCACTGTAACCGCAACAGGCAGTTTGCTTGTAAGGTCGTCAGTTGGTTTGGAAGGGGAAACAAGTGAGTGTGTACAGCTCTCTCAGACATCGATAGCACCAACGTTGGATGAAGGCAACATCATGTCTCCGCCTGCACTTTCCTCACAAACCTGCATTTTTCCAGGGACACCCTACTCAACACCGTCTACACACAGCAGCCAGATCTCTGTCCCTCAGATGTGGTCAAATAAAAGGCCACTTCCTCCGACCCATGACAAAGCTAAGAGGTTGACTCTATCCCTCTGTAAGCTGTTGGCTACCGAAATGCTGCCTTTCCGCCTAGTGGACACACAGGATTTTAGAGACCTTATGTCTGTCGCTGTGCCCCAGTACCAGATGCCTAGTCGCCACTACTTCTCTAAGAAAGGTGTGCCCGCGCTACACCAGCATGTCGCACACAACATCACCGCTTCCTTGAGAAACTCTGTGTGTGAACGGGTGCATTTCACCACCGATACTTGGACCAGTAAGCATGGACAGGGACGTTACATGTCGCTGACTGGGCACTGGGTAACTATGGTGATAGATGGTGAAGGGTCTGCTGCACAAGTCTTGCCGTCCCCACGACTTGTGTGTCAATCCTCTGTCTGTCCAAGTTCCGCCACTGCTTCTGCATCCTCCACCTCATCTGGGTCCTCCACCTCCGCCCCAAGCCTGCCTGGTCAGGCCACCAGCGTTCTCACTGCGCAGAAGGAATCACGCACCCCTCATTACTATGCTGGCAGCAGAGCGCAACGGCATCAGGCGGTCTTTAGCTTGACATGTCTTGGTAATAAGAGTCACACAGCTGAGGAGTTGTGGTCAGCTTTGCGGTCCGAGTTTAATAAATGGTTGTCTCCACTCAAACTGCAGCCTGGTAAGGCCGTGTGCGACAATGCTGCAAACCTGGGTGCGGCACTTCGCCTGGGCAAGGTGACACACGTACCTTGTATGGCTCACGTGTTGAACCTTGTCGTGCAGCAATTTTTAACACACTATCCCGGCCTAGATGGCCTTCTGAACAGGGCACGAAAACTGTCAGCTCACTTCCGCCGTTCAAGCGCCGCAGCAGAGCGACTTGCATCGCTCCAGAAGTCTTTCGGCCTGCCGGTTCATCGCCTGAAATGCGATGTGGCGACACGCTGGAATTCAACTCTCCACATGTTACAGCGACTGTGGCAGCACCGCAGAGCCCTGGTGCAATACGTCATGACGTATAGCCTGGGCCAACGAGATGCAGAGGTGGGGCAGATCACCCTGATGGAGTGGTCTCAGATCAAGGACCTATGCACCCTTCTGCACAGTTTCGACATGGCGACGAATATGTTTAGCTCTGACAATGCCATTATCAGCATGACGATTCCAGTCATTTACATGCTGGAGCACACGCTAAACACTATTCGGAGTCAGGGGGTGGGACAACATGAAGGGGAGGAACTACAGGAGGATTCATATGCGCAAGGGACAACAACATCACGAAGGTCCAGACGTTCATCATCACCAACGCAGCAGGCATGGGACCATGGGGGACAGGGATCGACAAGGGCGCATAGTAGCAGGCGAAATGTTGAGCAAGGTGCAGGAGAACATGAAGAAATGGAGGACGAACTGTCCATGGACATGGAAGACTCAGCGGATGAGGGAGACCTTGGTCAAATTTCAGTTGAAAGAGGTTGGGGTCAGATGTCAGAGGAAGAAAGAACGGGTAGCACCTCTATGCCACAAACACAGCATGGACTTGGTCCGCATGGCTGCGCAAGACACATGAGTGCCTTTTTGTTGCACTACCTCCAACATGACAGTCGTATTGTCAAAATTAGAAGTGATGATGACTACTGGATTGCCACACTATTAGATCCCCGGTACAAGTCCAAATTTTGTGACATAATTCCAGCCATAGAAAGGGACGCACGTATGCAGGAGTATCAGCAGAAGCTGTTACTAGATCTTAGCTCGGCTTTTCCACCAAACAACCGTGCAGGTGCAGGGAGTGAATCTCCCAGTTGTAACTTGACAAACATGGGACGGTCTCGTCATCTTCAACAGTCTACCCGTACCAGTAGGACCTTTTCTGGTGCCGGTAACAGCAATTTTATGGAATCTTTTCATAATTTTTTTAGACCCTCTTTTGCAAGGCCACCAGAGACAACAAGTCTGACACATACTCAACGGCTGGAGAGGATGATACAGGAGTATCTCCAAATGAACATCGATGCCATGACTGTGCAACTGGAGCCTTGCTCCTTTTGGGCTTCAAACATAGAAAAATGGCCAGAGCTCTCCAGTTACGCCTTGGAGATTTTGTCGTGTCCAGCTGCCAGCGTTGTCTCTGAACGTGTATTCAGTGCTGCTGGGTGTGTGCTGACAGATAAGCGCACGCGTCTGTCCAGTGACAATGTGGACAGACTGACGTTCATCAAAATGAACAAGTCATGGATCCAGAAGGAATTTACTACCCCTGTGTCATCCTGGGGAGAGTAAATGCTTGTGGATTTGGAATGTGCTTGATGCAAATCAAAACATCCTGTTTGCAACTAGGGCCCAAGTGCTGCCACTGATGTGGTGGGTGTCTGTGTGGCCCAATTTTTGGAAAAAAGGGAGACTCCGCTTGGAGTAACCCTTGCTTGCTGTGTTTTTAAAAGAAGCCAAGATGAACAGAGCTGGGATCAGGAAAGACTTTGCTACCTACCCCGGTGTCATCCTGGGGACGGATAAGAATAGCGTATTTTTGAATGTGCTTGATGCAAATCAAAACATCCTGTTTGCAACTAGGGCCGAAGTGCTGCCACTGATGGGGTGGGTGTCTGTGTGGCCCAATTTTTGGAAAAAAGGGAGACTCCGCTTGGAGTAACCCTTGCTTGCTGTGTTTTTAAAAGAAGCCAAGATGAACAGAGCTGGGATCAGGAAAGACTTTGCTACCTACCCCGGTGTCATCCTGGGGACGGATAAGAATGGCGTATTTTTGAATGTGCTTGATGCAAATCTAGCTGTGAAGTGTACAACTGGGGCACAACTGCTGCCACTGAATGGGTGGGTGTGTGTGGGGCCCAATTTTTGGAAAAAAGGGGAGACTCCGCTTGGAGTAACCCTTGCTTACATTGTTTTTAAAAGAAGCCAAGATGAACAAGTCATGGGTCAGCAAAGACTTTGCTACCTACCCCAGTGTCATCCTGGGGACGGCTAAGAATAGCGTATTTTTGAATGTGCTTGATGCAAATCAAAACATCCTGTTTGCAACTAGGGCCCAAGTGCTGCCACTGATGGGGTGGGTGTCTGTGTGGCCCAATTTTTGGAAAAAAGGGAGACTCCGCTTGGAGTAACCCTTGCTTGCTGTGTTTTTAAAAGAAGCCAAGATGAACAGAGCTGGGATCAGGAAAGACTTTGCTACCTACCCCGGTGTCATCCTGGGGACGGATAAGAATAGCGTATTTTTGAATGTGCTTGATGCAAATCAAAACATCCTGTTTGCAACTAGGGCCCAAGTGCTGCCACTGATGTGGTGGGTGTCTGTGTGGCCCAATTTTTGGAAAAAAGGGAGACTCCGCTTGGAGTAACCCTTGCTTGCTGTGTTTTTAAAAGAAGCCAAGATGAACAGAGCTGGGATCAGGAAAGACTTTGCTACCTACCCCGGTGTCATCCTGGGGACGGCTAAGAATAGCGTATTTTTGAATGTGCTTGATGCAAATCAAAACATCCTGTTTGCAACTAGGGCCCAAGTGCTGCCACTGATGGGGTGGGTGTCTGTGTGGCCCAATTTTTGGAAAAAAGGGAGACTCCGCTTGGAGTAACCCTTGCTTGCTGTGTTTTTAAAAGAAGCCAAGATGAACAGAGCTGGGATCAGGAAAGACTTTGCTACCTACCCCGGTGTCATCCTGGGGACGGCTAAGAATAGCGTATTTTTGAATGTGCTTGATGCAAATCAAAACATCCTGTTTGCAACTAGGGCCGAAGTGCTGCCACTGATGGGGTGGGTGTCTGTGTGGCCCAATTTTTGGAAAAAAGGGAGACTCCGCTTGGAGTAACCCTTGCTTGCTGTGTTTTTAAAAGAAGCCAAGATGAACAGAGCTGGGATCAGGAAAGACTTTGCTACCTACCCCGGTGTCATCCTGGGGACGGATAAGAATGGCGTATTTTTGAATGTGCTTGATGCAAATCTAGCTGTGAAGTGTACAACTGGGGCACAACTGCTGCCACTGAATGGGTGGGTGTGTGTGGGGCCCAATTTTTGGAAAAAAGGGGAGACTCCGCTTGGAGTAACCCTTGCTTACATTGTTTTTAAAAGAAGCCAAGATGAACAAGTCATGGGTCAGCAAAGACTTTGCTACCTACCCCAGTGTCATCCTGGGGACGGCTAAGAATAGCGTATTTTTGAATGTGCTTGATGCAAATCAAAACATCCTGTTTGCAACTAGGGCCCAAGTGCTGCCACTGATGGGGTGGGTGTCTGTGTGGCCCAATTTTTGGAAAAAAGGGAGACTCCGCTTGGAGTAACCCTTGCTTGCTGTGTTTTTAAAAGAAGCCAAGATGAACAGAGCTGGGATCAGGAAAGACTTTGCTACCTACCCCGGTGTCATCCTGGGGACGGATAAGAATAGCGTATTTTTGAATGTGCTTGATGCAAATCAAAACATCCTGTTTGCAACTAGGGCCCAAGTGCTGCCACTGATGTGGTGGGTGTCTGTGTGGCCCAATTTTTGGAAAAAAGGGAGACTCCGCTTGGAGTAACCCTTGCTTGCTGTGTTTTTAAAAGAAGCCAAGATGAACAGAGCTGGGATCAGGAAAGACTTTGCTACCTACCCCGGTGTCATCCTGGGGACGGCTAAGAATAGCGTATTTTTGAATGTGCTTGATGCAAATCAAAACATCCTGTTTGCAACTAGGGCCCAAGTGCTGCCACTGATGGGGTGGGTGTCTGTGTGGCCCAATTTTTGGAAAAAAGGGAGACTCCGCTTGGAGTAACCCTTGCTTGCTGTGTTTTTAAAAGAAGCCAAGATGAACAGAGCTGGGATCAGGAAAGACTTTGCTACCTACCCCGGTGTCATCCTGGGGACGGATAAGAATAGCGTATTTTTGAATGTGCTTGATGCAAATCAAAACATCCTGTTTGCAACTAGGGCCCAAGTGCTGCCACTGATGTGGTGGGTGTCTGTGTGGCCCAATTTTTGGAAAAAAGGGAGACTCCGCTTGGAGTAACCCTTGCTTGCTGTGTTTTTAAAAGAAGCCAAGATGAACAGAGCTGGGATCAGGAAAGACTTTGCTACCTACCCCGGTGTCATCCTGGGGACGGCTAAGAATAGCGTATTTTTGAATGTGCTTGATGCAAATCAAAACATCCTGTTTGCAACTAGGGCCCAAGTGCTGCCACTGATGGGGTGGGTGTCTGTGTGGCCCAATTTTTGGAAAAAAGGGAGACTCCGCTTGGAGTAACCCTTGCTTGCTGTGTTTTTAAAAGAAGCCAAGATGAACAGAGCTGGGATCAGGAAAGACTTTGCTACCTACCCCGGTGTCATCCTGGGGACGGATAAGAATAGCGTATTTTTGAATGTGCTTGATGCAAATCAAAACATCCTGTTTGCAACTAGGGCCCAAGTGCTGCCACTGATGTGGTGGGTGTCTGTGTGGCCCAATTTTTGGAAAAAAGGGAGACTCCGCTTGGAGTAACCCTTGCTTGCTGTGTTTTTAAAAGAAGCCAAGATGAACAGAGCTGGGATCAGGAAAGACTTTGCTACCTACCCCGGTGTCATCCTGGGGACGGCTAAGAATAGCGTATTTTTGAATGTGCTTGATGCAAATCAAAACATCCTGTTTGCAACTAGGGCCCAAGTGCTGCCACTGATGGGGTGGGTGTCTGTGTGGCCCAATTTTTGGAAAAAAGGGAGACTCCGCTTGGAGTAACCCTTGCTTGCTGTGTTTTTAAAAGAAGCCAAGATGAACAGAGCTGGGATCAGGAAAGACTTTGCTACCTACCCCGGTGTCATCCTGGGGACGGCTAAGAATAGCGTATTTTTGAATGTGCTTGATGCAAATCAAAACATCCTGTTTGCAACTAGGGCCGAAGTGCTGCCACTGATGGGGTGGGTGTCTGTGTGGCCCAATTTTTGGAAAAAAGGGAGACTCCGCTTGGAGTAACCCTTGCTTGCTGTGTTTTTAAAAGAAGCCAAGATGAACAGAGCTGGGATCAGGAAAGACTTTGCTACCTACCCCGGTGTCATCCTGGGGACGGATAAGAATGGCGTATTTTTGAATGTGCTTGATGCAAATCTAGCTGTGAAGTGTACAACTGGGGCACAACTGCTGCCACTGAATGGGTGGGTGTGTGTGGGGCCCAATTTTTGGAAAAAAGGGGAGACTCCGCTTGGAGTAACCCTTGCTTACATTGTTTTTAAAAGAAGCCAAGATGAACAAGTCATGGGTCAGCAAAGACTTTGCTACCTACCTCAGTGTCATCCTGGGGACGGCTAAGAATAGCGTATTTTTGAATGTGCTTGATGCAAATCAAAACATCCTGTTTGCAACTAGGGCCCAAGTGCTGCCACTGATGGGGTGGGTGTCTGTGTGGCCCAATTTTTGGAAAAAAGGGAGACTCCGCTTGGAGTAACCCTTGCTTGCTGTGTTTTTAAAAGAAGCCAAGATGAACAGAGCTGGGATCAGGAAAGACTTTGCTACCTACCCCGGTGTCATCCTGGGGACGGATAAGAATGGCGTATTTTTGAATGTGCTTGATGCAAATCTAGCTGTGAAGTGTACAACTGGGGCACAACTGCTGCCACTGAAGGGGTGGGTGTGTGGGGCCCAATTTTTGGAAAAAAGGGAGACTCCGCTTGGAGTCACCTTGCGGTGTTTTACATGACTTTAGAAGGGCGTGCCATGCCTATATCTGTGTGTCCTCCTCTTTTTCCTTGTCCAGCTGTTTTGTTTTCGCATGAGTACATGTCCTTGTCACTTTCCCATGTGTTTGTGTTGTGTTGTGAGTTGTTTGTCACCTTTTGGACACCTTTGAGGGTGTTTTCTAGGTGTTTTACTGTGTTTGTGATTGCCTGCCATTGTTTCCTATGGGCTCGAGTTCGGTTCGTCGAACGTTCGACGAGCCGAACTCGAGCCAGACCCCCCGTTCGGCGAACCGCCTCGAGCCGAACCGGGACCGGTTCGCTCATCTCTACTGTCTATACAGCATCATAGATGTACATACTGTATAAGGAGATACTGTAATAGTGTATACAGCATCATACGTGTACATACATGGAGGCACTGCAATTGTCCATATAGTCATATACATGTACAGTACAGACCAAATGTTTGGACACACCTTCTCATTAAAAGAGTTTTGTTTATTTTCATGACTCTGAAAATTGTAGATTCATATTAAAGGCATCAAAACTATGAATTAACACATGTGGAATGAAATACTTAACAAAAAAGTGTGAAACAACTGAAAATATGTCTTATATTCTAGGTTCTTCAAAGTAGCCACCTTTTGCTTTGATTACTGCTTTGCACACTCTTGGCATTCTCTTGATGAGCATCAAGAGGTGGTCACCGGAAATGGTCTTCCAACAGTCTTGAAGGAGTTCCCAGAGATGCTTAGCACTTGTTGGCCCTTTTGCCTTCACTCTGCGATCCAGCTCACCCCAAGCCATCTCGATTGGGTTCAGGTCTGGTGACTGTGGACGCCAGATTATCTGATGTAGCACCCCATCACTCTCCTTCTTTGTCAAATAACCATTAAACAGCCTAGAGCTGTGTTTGGGGTCATTGTCTGGTTGAAAAATAAATGATGGTCCAACTAAAAGCAAACCGGATGGAATAGTATGCCGCTGCAAGATGCCGTGGTAGCCATGCTGGTTCAGTATGCCTTCAATTTTGAATAAATCTTCAACAGTGTCACCAGAAAAGCACCCTCACACCATCACACCTCCTCCTTGCTTCACGGTGGGAAAAAGGCATGTAGAGTCCATCCGTTCACCTTTTCTGCATCACACAAAGATATGGTGGTTGGATCCAAAGATCTCAAATTTGAACTCATCAGACCAAAGAACAGATATCTACTGGTCTAATGTCCATTCGTTGTGTTCTTTAGCCCAAACAAGTCTCTTCTGCTTGTTGCCTGTCCTTAGCAGTGGTTTCCTAGCAGCTATTTTACCATGAAGGCCTGCTGCACAAAGTCTCCTCTTAACAATTGTTCTAGAGATGTGTGGCATTGACCTGGTCTCTAATCTGAGCTGCTGTTAACCTGCGACTTCTGAGGCTGGTGACGTGGATAAACTTATCCTCCGCAGCAGAGGTGACTCTTGGTCTTCCTTTCCTCATGTGAGCCAGTTTCCTTGTAGCGTTTGATGGTTTTTGCCACTGCACTTGGGGACACTTTCAAAGTTTTCCCAATTTTTCAGACTGACTGACCTTCATTTCTTAAAGTAATCATGGCCACTCATTTTTCTTTACTTAGCTGCTTTTTTCTTGCCATAATACAAATTCTAACAGTCTATTCAGTAGGACTATCAACTGTGTATCCACCAGACTTCTGCACAACACAACTGATGGTCCCAACCCCATTTATAAGGCAAGAAATCCCACTAATTTAACCTGACAGGGCACACCTGTGAAGTGAGAATGTTATGTCACCGCCAGAGTCTGCTCCAGCGACTTCTGCTCTGATAGCCAGGCGACGCCGTGTTCCTGCCGTGGATGGTTCTGGTTATGGGAGAGGAGTCGGTGCCAGCGGTGGGCGTGTCGCGGGCGGGGAGGAGGGTGTCAGCACACTACGCTCACCCCCTTCTGCTCGGGTCCGGCGGCCGCTGCTCAGTGGTGGCTCGAGCTGTAGGCTGGATCCCGGGGGTTCTCGAGCGGCACATTCCCCCTTAGCAAAATGCAGACCGTCCGCGGGCTGCCCGTCCAACACCGGATTTATTTTTCTGCAAAAATATAACATGGTAAACGGTAACATATATACATTTTTAATGAATTCTTCCCACAACGGGAGGCACTTTTACTTAAACGTTGCATAACGGTTTACGGTTACGGTTTCCGCTCTCTCCCACCCAAGTAACCTGGCCCTGATGCTGCCCCTAAAGCCCAGGCAGCACCCCTTGACCCACAGTCCAGCACACGGTACCCGAGCGGGATCTGTCCTTCCCCTCCAGAGGGTAGCCACCGGTTCCTTTGGTGGCTGGGCCCCAGCCTGCTCTGCTGAGGGCCCTCCCTCCAACCTGCCTCTCCGGAGGCGGCATTGCGGAAACGGTAACGGTAAAACAACATATTTACAAGCCACTTAACGTTTGTGGGTGCCCTGCAAGTTCACGGGCTTGTCCATGGATAGTTCCCATGCAAAACTTTTGAAACGGTCCCCACAGGGACAACGGTGTCGGCTCCAGCCGGTTGCAAATCAGGTAGACAATCAGGTAACTGTTCGGTAATCATTTCTTTATCATTTTCTGTAACTTTCAAACAAACAACACTTCACACAGACTTCGGTCCCAACGGGGACTGCTGCAGCGGGCATCCGCTGCCCTACTGGGTATTTTCGTCCTCCTCACCCGGCTCGGGTGGAAGGATACGGGCACCAGCCCCTCCAGTGCGTAGCAAGCACGGCGTGGAAGGGCCGCCCGATACCCGTTGCCCCCGGTTCGGGGAACATAAGTGGCCTCCATGCCAGGCAGAGCAACGACCCCCTCCACTTCTTCCAACACAGGCTCAGTGTCAGGCCCGGAGTCGCTATCTTTTGCCCCTGCCGCAGTCACATAGGGGTGCACATCCGACGGGCCAGGTGCGGTGCAGCGCGCGAGCGAGTAGGACGGAGGTAACACAGGAGCCAGGGGCAGACCGGGTCCCTCAGCCGCAGCAACCGGTCCCTTGGGGACACAGGGGCGTGGGTCATTCTCCAGCTCCTCCATCACGGCCTCCACTCCATACACTCGCGCCACAGCAACTAGGGCCTCCACCTCCGCGGCCCACTGCTCCATCAGCCCGCCGATCTGACTCTGGTAGTGACGGCAGATCCCCGCCGCCCGGGCCCTCAACTATGCCGCTGTTCCAGACACCCGCTCGGTAGTCTCTGCAGAACGAGGTGGGGCGGACATCTCGGCAGTCGTGCTTTCCAGGAACCCAGTATGTCGGCAGAGTCCTGGCGTCCCTGCTTTTATAGCTGCAGCTACATGCAGCCAGCCGCCATCGCGTCCCCCTTAGCTCTTTCCGGCCCCTCCTCTCTCGGGGCGGGGTTCTGGCCTTCGCGCCTCTGCTACTCGAGAAGACGCTCGAGCGGGAACTTTTCGCGCCAAAGATGGCGGCTTCTGAAATTTTTCTGCCGGATATCTCCGGCGGTAACAAGGCGCACCTCTACCAAACGGCAGAGCGGTAAGATCCTGTTCGTGACGCCAAGTTGTCGCGGGCGGGGAGGAGGGTGTCAGCACACTACGCTCACCCCCTTCTGCTCGGGTCCGGCGGCCGCTGCTCAGTGGTGGCTCGAGCTGTAGGCCGGATCCCGGGGGTTCTCGAGCAGCACTCCTCGCCCATGAGTGAAAGGGGGTTTGTTGGGTGTGGGGATAGTTTATTGTCCATGACGCCACCCACGGTTGTGGTGATTTCACCACCGCTGCTCTATATGGGGATCCCGGGGATGGTGATGCGGAGCAGCCAGGTGTTGTGTTGCCCCTCCGTGGGTAGGGGTTGGTGATCCCGGGGCCCGGTGATGGCTTGGGAGGTGCAGGGCCTGGTGGGCGCAGGGACGCGGGGGCAGCGCTGTGCCTTGCGGCACTGTGGTACTCACTCAGCCTGAGACGTTGACACAGTTTTACGGTAAACCACACGGCTGGAAAGACGGTCCCACGGACGGCTGCACTTGCTCTCCCAGTAGGTGACGGTGATGTCCCTTTTCCTTGCACCTTTGTTTCTGTGTTGGTAGCGATGGGTCCCCACCAGTAACCCGCTCCCCGGCTTCAAGCTGGACCGGGGGAGTTCTACTCTTTGCCCGCAGGCGCTGGCCCTGAGAAACTGGTGCCCTGGCGGTGGCGGTGTTTCTCTTACAATGGTTGGACTGTTGCCTTCAATCGGGACTTGGTTGTTGGGGGATCTACGTCCCCTTCACTGACGGATTCGGCAAATTATGGCAACTCCTAGCCTTGCCGGGGTCCGAGAGGCCCCTGCCCTGGTGCTGACTGTCCTTTGGTACACTGCTCCAGACCGCCGGGCCACTACCCGTCCGCGGTCCTTCCAGGAACTTCCAAACAGTCCCCCTCCAGACAGTCACCGCCGCTGCTGACCTTGCTGACTCTGTCCTGCACACAGCTGGACCACTTCAGGCTTTCTTTTCTGTCACCTTTCACCTTCCTTCAGTTTCTCCTACTCCTCCTTTACCACTTCCACTTTACTTCCTTTCACTTTCTTAGCTCATCTTAGCTGTTTACTCCTTCACTCCCCTAACTGAACTGCCTGGTTTCTCCCGCCTCCAGAGCTGTGTCCTCCTCGGTGGGCGTAGCCAACCGCCTGGCCCACCCCCTGGTGTGAACATCAGCCTCTGGAGGAAGGCAACAAGGATTTTTGGTTAGCTTTGGTGTGCCTAACTGGGGTGTAGGGTGTGGTGGTGTGTGACCTGTGACCCCTGGCTTGCCCAGGGCGTCACAGGCGCAGGCTCCGATCATCCGCTGAGCTGGGTTAGCTTGGGGTCTGCAGTGCCGCTGGCTGGCTGTGGGTGGCATGTGTCTTCCAGATGAAGTAGCCAGCGTTTGGCTATGGCCAATGGGAGGGCACCACACCCTTCTTGTTCCCCCTCCTGTCACATGGCCACTGCCAGAGATAATTCTGATTTTCCTGGCTCCTGTTACGTCCTATTCTGTTGGTGATTCCTGTGTGTTGACTTCTGCATGTTTTCTGACTACCCTCCTTCCTACTGTTTCTGTACCTCGCTGCCTGATCCGGATTTGACCTCTGCTACGTTTGCTGACTATGTCATTGCCTGCCGATTCTGTCCCTGTTCCGCAATTCCTGGTTTGACCCTGTCTGACTACTACTCTCATCGGACTGCTGCCTTCCACAGGTAGTGATCTCCAGTTCCCTGCGTAATTCCTAATCCCTGTAGAGGGGTTAAAGGGTTTCAGGGTTCTGGGGGTCCTGCTTGGTGAGTGGCTTCCCTCTAGCCTCCCCATTACAGCCCATCTGAGTCTGTGGATCCAGGCAGGCGTTACAGAGAACCTTTTCCGGTGACTACCTCTTGAAGCTCATGAAGAGAATGCCAAGAGTGTGCAAGGCAGTAATCAAAGCAAAAAGTGGCTACTTTGAAGAACCTAGAATATAAGACATATTTTCAGTTGTTTCACAATTTTTTGTTAAGTATTTCATTCCACATCTGTTAATTCATAGTTTTGATGCCTTCAATGTGAATCTAGAATTTTCAGAGTCATGAGAATAAAGAAAACTCTTTGAATGAGAAGGTGTGTCCAAACATTTGGTCTGTACTGTACATACAGAAGCATTCTCTAATATTGTATACAGCTTCATATATGTACATAAAGGAAAATACGTAATAGTGTATACAGGCAATAGGATGCATGTATCATATGCAGAAATTACCTTCTGCTGATGTCTTGTACATTTACAGTATTTTGTCAAGAGAGGTTGTGGCAGCAAAACATTTGCTCCAGTGATGTATGCTCCAAATAAAAAAAAATACCCCAATATTTTGGTTGCATGCCCTGTATGTCTTTGTTTCTGGTTGGGATGTTAGGATGTATCCATGTTTATAGAAGATAATCATAACTGTTATAAGTGAGATAATCAGTTATACATATCCAAGGCTGGGAACATTGGATCACTGCTTGTATCCCCTCCCCCTGCCGTGACAAAGTAAATGAGGCAGGTTATCTGATGGAGAGCATACATGGAGTTTGTATACAGAGTAATTAACAGACAAAACATAATATAAAAGCACAAAATGAGGATATACCCTCTCCAGTAAGTAAATAGGTAAATAGTAGTACATATAAATAACATAGGTTACTTGGTTAACACTGCTTGATCAAAAAGCGTAAAAGCCATCCCACCGCAACAAGGTGTACCCAGTTGGGATGGGCCTACTCTAATAATAATTGATTGTAAACAACCATGGCACTTCTGACTGGATTGGTGTCCAAGTAGGATCCTGTCATGGGAATGATGGGTTACTGAGCAGGGGCACCTAGACTGGCCCTCCGACTGGGGTCCTTGTGCTATCCCATATCTCAGAGGTACGCTTGATGGTAGCAAGGTCTGGATAGCCAGCGTGACCCTAATGTCTGTCCATACCCTGGTCTAACACCTCCTCTCCCCCACCCCAGGAGAGGGCCGGGACCGAAGTAACAAACCCCACAAATAACGCAGACAGGGGAGAACTAAAACACATACACACTGCAGCCAGACACAGGAGAGAGACAACACATACACAGGAAGAAAAAAACTGACAACAGGGATATTTTCACACCACACAAGATATCATACAACTGATCACCAGAAACCCGATCACACGCTAAGACCAGAATCACTGAAGCAAAGCTGAAGCTATTATTGGCAATGAGGAACCGGAATCAGCACCTTATAAAGAGTGGAGTCTGCTGTGAGTGGTCATTATCAACCTGAGTTCCTAGCAGAACTTCACAAGCCAACAGGAATTAACTCCTGCTGAACTGATGACCAGTGAACATAAAACAGCCGACGGCTGAACAACTTAGACACATGAGGTTACTTGTCAGATTCTGCAGTGTGCACAGAGTCCGACGCCACCATGATACCTAGCAAGTACAGAGCAGAACATCACGTGACAGATCCTATACCGTAGTACAATTCGATATGAATTACACTACGAATACTTACAACCTTTCGAAGATTGACAGAAATCCATCGCTACCATTAAATAACTAATTTCCAGCATCAAAACACAACTGGACTCCACCACATCAGGAAAAGATTTAATTTCACTGACTTGAAGGATTAAAAAAAAAGAGCTAAATTCCAGAGGGACGCTGAAGACTTCCAACTAGATATAGTGTAAAAATAGCAAGGGAACTCCTCTGCTCAATGTGGTACATATCAGAACAGCAGGTCTTCTACAGACTATTCAGCTTCTGGATCAGACATATCAGGGGATATTCTGACACCACAATGCCTTTTTTGGTATCTCACAGGAGACCCCAAAGATGATTGCATCATGGGGCCGTCGATGCCATGAGGAACAACGCGATCCCCACTGAATTGAATTAGATCTCGCTGTCGGAGTCTGACAGTGCAATCTAAAGGATGCTTTACACGCTGCGACATCGCTAGCAATAGCACCCGCCCCCGTCATTCATGCCACATTTGGTGATCACTGCCATAGCGAACATTATCGCTACGGCAGCGTCACACGCACATACCTTTTCAGCGACGTCGCTGTGACCACTGAACAATCCCTCCCTCAAGGGGGAGGTGCATTCAGCGTCATAGCGACGTCACTGCGGCGTCACTAAGCGGCCGGCCAATAGCAGAGGAGGTGCGTTGATGAGCGGCCGGAACATTCCACCCACCCTCTTCCTTCCTCATTGCCGGTGGACGCAAGTAAGGAGATGTTTGTTGTTCCTGCGGTGTCACACATAGCGATGTGTGATGCCGCAGGAACGACAAACAACCGGCGGCATGCACCACCAACGATATTATGAAAAGGAGCGACGTGTCAACAATCAACGATTTTTCACGTTTTTGCGCTTGTTGATCGTCGCTCCTTGGTGTCACAAGATGTGATGTCGCTAACGGCGCCGGATGTGCGTCACTAATGACGTGACCCCGACGATATATCGTTAGCGATGTCGCAGCATGTAAAGCACCCTTAAGGCTATGTACCCACAGGACTCTGTACCCGCGGATTTTGCCGAGGAAAACCTGCGGATTTATTTGGATTTTCTAGATAAATCCGCAGGTTTTAGCAAGTACAGACACTCCCCATGTTATGCTATGGGACATGGGAAGTGCTGTGTCCATGCTGTGGTATGAGCGGCTACGGAATATGCTGCGGATGTCCCGCAGCTGCACATAACTGCATGTCAATTATTCCTGCTATGGAGATATCCGCAGGTTTACCACAGCTATTTTGCTGGAATCCCGCAGCTATCTGCGGATTCCGGGGATCAGCTGCGGGAAACCTGTGGACATACCTGCAGATATATCCGTGGCTACATAGTCCCGTGGGCACATAGCCTAAGAGGTTAACCGGAATGGATGGATCTCTGATGCACCCGCACCAGTTAGCCAAACATGTCTGCTGATCAGATTACTTTTTTTTAACATGTAACATTACTGAGCACATAAAAATTACTATTTTTCGACTTAAAGGGGGTTGTACCAAGTGTATAAGCAATCACCATCAATTGGGGATAAGGATAATGGCAAAATTATATACTTATATAATCAATGCCTTTCTCTTGCATGCAAACAATTTAATAAATAAGATCATGCATATTCATACAATTTTGAGAAATTGGATTTACTTTAGTGCTTGTACACATTAGTACCTCGAGCAAAAATCCACCGTCTGGAAATACGAGGCTTTCTTATGGGGTCTAAATTGAATTAATGTGTTTTGTAAGCTTAAGGGGAAAAGGGGCTGAGGCAGCAATATATAAATGACTTGAAACTGCAACACAGCAAAATGTCAGAAATTTCACAATTTATTGAGCAAGAAGGTCTCTAAATCATTCTCTATTATATGACAGATGACCATGGACAGCAACAGAAAAATATCACTGTGCAATCAAGTACATAGAAAAGAGAGGGCTCAGAAACAAGACCAAGGATTATACAGGGCGCCCCAGTATGGTGTCTGAGTTTTGCCAACCAGGTCCTTATATTTATTTGCTTTCCATGTCTTTGGGCCAGGACATATATTATTTCTTGCCGCACAACAAAGAAATAAGGAACTGGGTCATTATAGTATATATACTGTTTGCCAGACATTTGTTCTCTTTAAAAAATCCTTTTATAGAGAAACCAAAGAAATATGACTTTTTTAGGCTAATATACATCTTTACAGGTTTTTATTTATTCTTCATTTATTTTTAATAAATACAAAATTAAGTTACTTTCAAAATAGTTTTTTTTAATTTTCTATTATTTTGCTGCTGTGGTTTATCTATAAATCCTTTATCTAGGTATGTGATCGGCAAAAAAAAGATAAAAAACGTCAGAACTTCCGGTTCTCATTACTTTCCTCCTGTCTTCTCTGTGTACTTGATAGCAGGAGAAAAGAAGAGGGAGTTGTACACAGATCTGCAGGGGAGAGAGGGAAAAGCATCTAAGGCCTGCAACACACTTCCGTGCCGCCGGTACGTGTTTGGGACGTTTTGACACGTACCGGCAGCACGCGTGCACCAGTGTTCCCTATGGTAACAGGCACACACACATAAAGCCACACGGAATGTGTGTCCGTGTGGATTGTACGTGTGTGCGTTTTTTCACACGGCTGACATGTCCGCGTTTCTCCGGCATCACGCAGACACGGACCCGCTAAAGTCAATGGGTCCGTGCCTGCATGTATGTGACACGTAGCATGTACATGTGCTATCCGTACCGTCTATTTGCGTTTTTAGTAGTTAATAGTTTAGAGCTATTTTATAGGTCCCATCACACACAACGAGATCGCTAACGGAATCGTTGCTGAGTCACCGTTTCTGTGACACAGCAACGATCTCGTTAGCAATCTCGTTGTGTGTGACACCTACCAGCGATCAGGCCCCTGCTGTGAGATCGCTAGTCGTTGCCGAATGGTCCAGACCATTTTCTACAAAGGTGATGTCCTGCTGGGCAGGACCCATCGCAGTGTTTGACACCTACCAATGACCTCCTAACACGGTCCCAACAACCGCCGAGATCGTTTTACAGGTCGTTGATCGTTACTGCGTCGTTGGTAAGGTCTAACTGTGTGACATCTCACCAGCGACCTCCCAGTGACTTACCAGCGATCCTTATCAGGTCGTATCGTTTTCGGGATTGCTGGTGAGTCGTTGTGTGTGACTGGGCCTTAACCCTTTTCAATGAGTTTAAACAAAGGTTACCAATTAGTAGTGATTATGGCAGCTGATAGTCCAATTAGACACACCGGAATCTCATGAATAGGCATTTTCATCGTCAATTTCCATCAGAAACGAATCAAGACAAACGGACTGAACACGGACATGACACATACTTATCTCACCCATACACGGACATTCAACACACACGCACGGCGAGCATACTCATCACACGAATGTCACACGTACCGGCGAAATGGACATCAAAAACGGAACACAGAACCGTGAAACGGAACGCGAGACACGCACATGTTTTTTTGCGGAAGTGTGTTTCAGGCCTAATGTCTTATGGAGAGTAGAGGATTCAGGCTTCAGACAAGCAGGAAAGAAAATAAACTTTAATTTTGGAGCTCTGCTGAAACATGAAAGCAAGTGAGGATACACACAGAGTTCACGTGCAGCCTATATTACTGGGAAAGACAATCTCACAAGAGAAAAATCCGAAACATCAAGATGCAAACGCCATACTAGGGGCTTCTGAACATGAATGAAGGACTGAAGATTTCAGACTGAAACTTTGTGCAGTTTTATAAAGTAAAGGTAAAGCTAATACATCCATGTCAAAGTTGTTCATAGCTTTTACCCATGAAATCCCAATAATATACAATAGGTCAAAATTGTAGTTTAAACATGTATGCATCCACCCCGAATTATAACATTTGTCTATCCAGGTGATTTATGATAGTATAGATAAATGTTTTAACCTCTTCCTGACATTAGATGTACCGGTACATCCTGTTTGAGATGCTTTTACCCAAATGGATGTACCAGTACATACTGGCAATCTTGCGGCCACAGGAGCTATTTCCACAGCTGCCGGGAGCTCGGCTTAAATGACAGCTGAGACACGGCTGCACCACCCCTTGTTGTTTACCCCAACAATGATCGTGTGACGCCCTGGCCTATCAGGTCATCACAGGGTATTGTGCAATCTGCCCTTCTGCACAGTATCCACCCTCCTTGGTTAGGGATCCTGGTTCTTTGGTGTTGCTAACAGCTTAGCCAATCAAAATCCTAGGAACACTTTACACTTTACCCACCATACACACCATTGGGGGGCCTGAAGGGAATATGGCCGCCCACTTGGGGGGTTGGTAAGGGGAAAGTGAGAAAGTGACATTGGAGCAGAGGAGTTGAGCAAAAGAAGAGGAAGGAGAAGGAGTCAGAGGTGACTCTCTGAGAGGGAGAGGTCACCGGCCTGGAGCAGGGCTCCTGTAGTTACTAGGTGGCAGACGTTGGTCTGGGCCTGGTAGGAGCTGGAACCCCAGTCGCAGGGGATTGTGTCAAGGGGAATGGACTGCCGAGGAGGGCAGTCGGCGGCCTTGAGCTATCACCGGGCAGGGGCCAGGGCACGACGGGGTATGTGGACCCTAGGCCGGAAAGTAGCTTCACGCATTCCGGTAATTTACTCGACGGGGGTGAAGACTTCAAGATTCATCCCCAACTCGCTCCAAAATTGGGGTACTAGCGCACCGATGGAATAGGACTTTCCCAATACAGTCCAAAGAAATCCTACACGTGAACCCTGAGAGCAAGCTCACTCCGTTAGCCATACGGGTGAGCGGGACCCGAAGAGTTTCACACTTGAGGGTCCAAATAGAGACAAAGGTGCCAAGGAAAGGGCCACAGGCTAACAGCAACACCAAGGGCACGGACCCAAGCGTGCTCCCTACAAGCTGCAGTGGTGCTCAGAACTCTGGTTTACAAGCTGTCGGTGTTGTTATTCCTGGACTGAATGAGTACACTGAGAAACCCTTTTCCTATCCCCAATGGCACCCCAAGCATAAACAACCCAACAGGCCCCGGGTCACAAACCCCCTACCCACGGAGGGGTTAAACATCTTGCTGCTGCACCATCGTCAACGGACTCCCCAACAGCAGAGGTGGTCTTTCACATTACCACGCACCGTGGGTGGCGTCACAAACTTCCTAACCCCCTTGTATATACTCCCCCCCTTCTTTTAATTTGAGTGTCCGCATGGACCCCCGGATCCGGAGACCCCTCGAGCCACCGTGGCTCAGGATCCGAGCGGCTCGGCCGCTGGCACGGGGGCGGTGCTATTACCAGACCCGAGGTAGATGGCAAAAGTTAAACACTTATCTGAGGAATAGACAGCAACCACAGAAGTCTCTGGAGCAAAAGGAGACTACAGGCCCTGTCACACACAGAGATAAATCTTTGGCAAATCTGTGGTTGCAGTGTAATCATGGACATATTGCTCCATTTGTACACAGCCACAAACCTGGCACTGATTGTCCACAGTTTCACTGCAACCACAGATCTGCCACAGATTTATCTCTGTGTGTGACAGGGCCTTACCACCGCAGACCACAGCAAGGAATAAACTATAAACTGCACAAAAACAACCAAGGGTGAGATTTATAAAGGGAGTCAGATGATAGCAGCTGAGGGGAAAAACTGACAGTTCCCCAGGGTCCTAGACTCCACTGAGTGCAGAGACAGGGAACTGTCAGATAACAACACGTGCCACCAATCTCTGTGATCTTCCAGCACTCACTACCATTGGATTGTCAGCCAGCTGTGACACCTCTGTGACAGAGCATGACACATCCGTGTCATCAGAATCCAGATTCTTGCCATGGCAACCCAATGTCAAATGACTTGACTACAGTGGCCTCTTAGACCATGCCAAGAGCTTGGACTTAGAAGCGATCTGTCAGTGCAAAATTGACGGGTATAATGTATTGCAATGCTGGTGCATTGCAATACATTATACCAGTGGTAAGTGTAATAAAAGGTAATGTCCTATGTAGAGATGAGTGATGTTCGAATCGAATTGTTCGCCAATTTAAAATTCGAGTGATTTTGGGCGGTGTTCGAGTCGTTCGACGAACTCGAATGATTTGCTTCAAGTTCGGCCGTTCAAGTTACTGTTCGATAACGGTTCGATCACCAAAAGCGTGGCTTTTCACAGTAAGGCTATGTGCGCACGTTGCGTATCTGCATGCGTCCTGCATCCCCAACACAATCCCTCTCTCTTTCCTACTCACCGATCACGGGCGCAGCCCTGCACGGCTGTCACAAAGCTACGGCGGCTTTTCCTCTTTTGGAAATGGCTGCCGCTCATTATTCAATTTGGTATTCCCTGCTTTCCCCGCCCGCCAGCGCCCATGATTTTTTGCAGTCAGACACGCCCCCACCATGAGTGACAGCTGTCTCAATGCAACCAATCACAGTCGCCGGCGGGCGGGTCTATATCGTGCAGTAAAATAAATAAATAAATAATTTAAAAAAACTGCGGTTCCCCCCAATTTTGATACCAGCCAAGATAAAGCCACACGGCTGGAGGCTGATATTGTCAGGATGGAGAGCACCACGTTATGGGGAGCCCACCACCCTAACAATATCAGCCAGCAGCTGCCCGGAATTTCTGCATCCATTCGATGCAACAGTCCCGGGACTCTACCCGGCTCATCCCAAATTGCCCTGGTGCGGTGGCAATCGGGGTAATAAGGGGTTAATCATGGCAGGCGTCTCCCCGAGATACCTTCCATGATTAACCTGTAAGTGAAAGTAAATAAACACATAGACCCGAAAATATCCTTTATTTGGAAAAAAAGACAAAAAAAACCCCTCATTTACCACTTTATTAATCTGAAACATCCATCCAAGTCCGAAGTAATCCACACGACGCTTTCAGCTCTGCTACATGAAGCTGACAGGGAGCGCCATAGAACACGACAGCTCTGTGTCAGCTCCACGCAGCAACTGAAGTGAGCTGTGCTGTCACCGGAGACTTCACCCAGGTAGTGCCTGCGTGTGTGCCAGGATGATGATGGGGGCGGTAGTGCATGTGTGTGCGGTGATGGTGATGAGTGCGGTACTGCTTGCGTGTGCGAGGATGATGATGAGTGCGGTAGTGCTTGTGTGAACGGTGATGAGGATGGGGGCGGTAGTGCCTGCATGTCTGTCTCTCTCTTCCCTCTCTCTTCCCTCTCTCTTTCCTCTCTATCTCTTCTCTCTCTACTCTCTCTCTTCGCTCTCTCTCTCTCTTCGCTCTCTCTCTTCTCCCTCTCTCTCTTCTCCTCTCTCTCTCCTCTCTCTCCTCTCTTCTCTCTCTCCTCTCTCTCTTCTCTCTCTCTTGCTTCTCTCTCTCTCTCTCTCTCTCTCACTCATCTCACTCTCTCACTCATCTCTCTCTCTCTCATCTTTGTAGCTGAATAATCTACTTCTGGACTCTGCAATACAGAGGTCAAGATTACCAAACCTTCCTATGTTTTTAATTACAGGCAGTGGCTCAATGGCTAGAGCTACTGCCTAAGGAGAATTAGTTCACGAGTTGCCGTCCCGGTAAAGAACTTAATTTAATTTATTTATAATTTTAAGTTATAATTATTATTTATTCATAATTATAATTTCATTTAGTTATGCACTGAGGGGAGGAGCTGGACATCAGCTGTGAGCCTAAAATCGGAGCAGTTCACAGAATGAGGCTGCATTGCTCTCTCCTCTCTCTCGTATCTCTCTCTCTCCTCTATCTCTCTCCTCCCTCTCTCTTCTTTCTCTTTTCTCTCTCCCCCCTCTCTCTTCTCTCTTCTCTCTCTCTTCTCTCTCCTCTCTATCTCTTCTCTCTCTCTCTTTTCTCTCTCTCTCTCTCCATTCTCTCTTCTCTCTCCTCTCTTCTCTCTCTCTTCTCTCTCTCTTTTCTCTCTCTCTCCCTCTCCCCTCTCTCCCCTTTCTCTCCTCTCTCTCTTCTCTCATTCTGTTTCCTCTCTCTTTTCTCTCTCTCTCCTCTCTCTCTTCTCTCTTTCTCTTCTCTCTTTTCTCTCTTCTCTCTCTCCTCTCTCTTCTCTCTCTCCTCTCTCTGATCTCCTCTCTCTTCTCTCTCTCTCTCTCATTTCTCTCTCTCTCTTTCCTCTCTCTCTCTTTCCTCTCTCTCCTCTCTCTCTTCTCTCTCTCTCTTTTCTCTCTCTTCCCTCTCTCTCCTCGTTCTTCTGTCTCTTCCCTCTTTCTCCTTTCTCTCTCTCTCTTCTCTCTCTATTTTCTCTCTCTTTTCTCTCTCTCCCCCCCTCTCCTCTCTCTCTCTCTTCTATCTCTCTTCTATCTCTTTTCTATCTCTATCTCAGACCTGGCGATGATCAGCTGATGCGGTCACCTGACGGAATTAGCTGACACTATAAGTCGAGCGGTGAGGCCGGCTTTTTACTGCCCGGTCGGCTAAACTATCAGCTGATGCTGTCGGACAGGAGTCTGCACAGAAGTGTGTTGTATTTTATTTTGCACTGATGCATCAGCTGATTCTATAAAAGCCGTTTATACAATCAGCTGCTGTGTCATGTGATTCAGGCCCTTGAACCTGACACATCATCTGATCTCTCTACCTTCCAGCAAACCGATCAGATGATATTGGATCCAGATTGGACGGCACGGGACTCATGACCCAAGATTACTGTGGAAGGGGGTTCTTTATTTCAATAATGATGGAGTCACTAATTGTATTGTGTTTTATTTCTAATAAAAATATTTTTCTGTGTTGTGTTTTTTTTATCTGTACTAGAAATTCATGGTGGCCATGTCTAATATTGGTGTGACACCATGAATTTCGGGCTTAGGGCCAGTTGACAATATACATCTAGCCCTAACCCCATTATTACCCAGCAAGCCACCCGTCACCAAGGCAGCTGGAAGAGTTGGATACAGCGCCAGAAGTTGGCGCTTCTATGAAGGTGCCATTTTCTAGGGCGGCTGCGGACTGCAATTCGCAGCAGGTGTGCCTAGAAAGCTTGGGCACCCTGCGCTGCAGATTCCAATCCTCAGCTGCCTAGTTGTACCTGGCTGTACACAAAAATTGGGCGAAGCCCACGTCATTTTCTTTTTTTAATTATTTCATGAAATTCGTAAAATAATTTAAAAAAAAGGCCTATATTTTTGGTTCCCAGTCGGGTACAAATAGGCAGCTGGGGGTTGGGGGCAGCCCGTAACTGCCTGCTGTAGCTGGCTAGCATACAAAAATATAGTGAAGTCCACGTAATTTTTTTTGGGGGGGGCAAAAAACTCCTGCATACAGTCCTGGATGGAGTATGCTGAGCCTTGTAGTTCTGCAGCTGCGGTCTGCTGTCTGTCTGTATGGAGGAGAGGAGACAGCAGCTGCAGAACTACAAGGCTCAGCATCCTCCATCCAGGACTGTATGCTGGAGGGAGAGGCAGGGGGAGCAGAACTGCAAGGCTCAGCATACTTCATCCACTAGTGTATGCAGGAGAGCAGACAGCAGCTTTAGAACTACAAGGCTTGAGACTAGATGTGAGAAGGTGCTGACTGCACAGAGGTAAGCAATTATACAATCAAAATGAGCTTAAAAAGGTCTTGTACAAGGGTGTAATGCACTTCCCCTGACAAAGCCACACCCCCTAGTGGCGATACGCGTGGGGTTCACCACGCTAACCCCTTTAAACTGTTTGTTTTCTTCCCCCATGCATCAGAATAGGGACCCTGTCTTCTTGCCAGTACCTATTTAGGTCTTGCTGCTGAGGTACATCTGGTAACTATACTGCTAGTATAACATGCTATTTTCCTCTGAGCTGTGACGAATGTTTGCTGGCATAGGTGTTCCCTCTCTGTATCACTAACAGGCTAGTCAGTTTACTCAGGGTTAAAGTGACTACAGTGTCATGAGTCTGTGAGGTTTCTCGGTGTTTAAGCCATTGGTGACTGGGTCAGGATCATTTGGAGACTCTGATGTGGGAAATTGTACTATCTTATTCCTTCCCTCCCCTTGTGTATATCACTGTCTACCTGGGCTGATGATCTGGACCCAATAGGTGATGATTTTCAAGGTCTAATTTGATATCTATCAAGATGCCTCACTAAACCTATGCTGACTTATATGTACCCGTTCTGTACTGTTGAGTGACTGGCCAGCCAATGAAAGATAAGGTTCAATACAGGCTTTACAGTGACCAATACAGGATAATGCATGTTAAAAGAGGATATTGAATGTAAAATCCTCAGTGGGGCCTTATTTATTATATATGAGAAAACTGCTATTTGACACATAGTGTTGATATTCATGTTGGGGTTAGCTTGTTCAGTAACCATACCCTATATGGGCACTTGTTTTAAATGTTTTTAATGTTTCAATGTGTGTTTCCTTTTGTACATTAATCCTTGTGCTCTGTCTTCAACTGTCCCTTGAGCCATTGGTTTGTACATTTATGATATAATAAAGTTTTTCAATTTTCTTAAAAAAACCATTTCTTCTGGTGATCTTTTTTGTGGCATACTCTTTTTCTTTGTTTGTCGAGAACTACAAGGCTCAGCATGCTGCATCCAGGACTGTATGCTGGAGGGAGAGACAGGGGGAACAGAACTACAAGGCTCAGCATGCTCCATTCACTAGTGTATACAGGAGGGCAGACACCAGCTGCAGAACTAGAAGGCTCAGCATACTCCATCCAGGACTGTATGCAGGAGTTTTTTGCCCACCAAAAAAATGACGTGGGCTTCGCCATATTTTTGTATGCTAGCCAGGTACAGCAGGCAGGTATGGCTGCCCTCAACCCCCAGTTGCCTATTTGTACCCGGCTGGGAACTAAAAATATAGGGAAGCCCTTTTTTTAATTATTTCATGAATTTCATGAAATAATTAAAAAAAAAAAAACGACATGGGCTTCGCCCCATTTTTGTGTCCAGCCAGGTACAACTAGGCAGCTGGGGATTGGAATCCGCAGCACAGGTTGGCCAGAGCTTTCTGGGCCCCTCTGCTATTAATTGCAGTCCACAGCCACACAAGAAAATGGCACTTTCATAGAAGCGCCATCATCTGGCGCTGTATCCAACTCTTCCAGCAGCCCTGATGCCGGGTGGCTTGCTGGGTGATAAAAGGTTAATACTAGCTTTGTTTTACTAGCTAGTATTAAGGAAGAGATTCTTAATGTCAGGCAAGTTTGACCCAGCCATTAAGAATCTCCAATAAAGGGTTAAAAAAAAGACACCACACAGAGAAAAAATATTTTAATAGAAATAAATACACAGACACACTTAGAGACTCCATGTTTATTACTCCCTCTCACCCCTCCACGATCCTGGTCTTCTGTCTTCTTTCTCCTTCAACCCATGCAGCTCTGCTACATCAGACAGCACTGCATGGGAGGAAGACGCTGCTGCTCCCGTGCAGTCTAATCACTCAGTGAGTGAGCAGAAGCTGCGGGTTGTAAGCGGTGACGTCATCACTGCCACCGTTGAAATAGTAATCTGGCAGGCGGGTTACTATAGCAACGGTGATCTCCGATCACCTGATTCCCGGTGCCGCTATTCACCGGCTGTGGCAGCCAGTCCTTGCATGTGGGCTGACTCTGTAAAGAGCACCGACATGCAGGAATGGGGAGCCAAGCATGTGCCCAAGCATCTCGCCGGTACACGGAGATGCTCAAACGAGCACCGCGTACCGGAGAGATGCACTGACAGGACTTAGCATGACATCTAGCCATGTGACCAGTCTGTAGCCAATGAGATAATAGACACGTGACGGGTCATATGCTATGATGACGTCACGGAAGATCCTATCATCAGTGCTGGTTACCGGGAGGGCGCAGCGATGATCGAAAGGAGAAGCGGCTGGAGACAGAGTCTGCAGGACGCATCGCGGGGACCTGTAAGTATAATGGCAATGTTTATTAACTGTATGTGTACAATGTATAATGTGTTTGTATGTGTTTGTGTTTGCCTGCCATTGTTTTCAATGGGGTTCGAAGGTGTTCATCGAACGTTCGTCAAACGTTTGCCGAACACACCCGCCGTTCGACGAACCGAACTCGAACACTAGAGGGTGGCTCATCTCTAGTCCTCTGTACGGACTAAGTAAAAAAGTAGAAAAAGTTTAAAAAAATAATCAGAAAATAAAGAACAAAAAAAATAAAAAATACACCAATAAATATGTATATTTAGGTGAAAACAAAAATAAACAACAGAAATACACATATTTAGTATGGCCTCATCTGGAACAACCCCATATATAAAGCTGTGATGTTAGTTAATCCCTTCATTGAACATCGTAAAAAAAAAAAAATCATAGCAAAAACTATTCTTCATACAGCTGACAAAATAAGTGGAATAAAAAAACGATCAAAAAGTCATATGTAATAAAATGGCATCACTGAAAATGGCATCTTGTCCTGCAAAAAACAAACCACTGTACAGCTACATTAGGAAAAAAAGAAAGGCTATAGCTCTCAGAATACAGCAATGCAAAAACATTATTTTTCCATAAAATTGTTTTTATTGTGTAAAAGGGGCAAAACATAACAAAACTAAATAAATATGGTATCGCTGTAATCTCACTGACCGAAAAAATAAAGCTGTCTTTTACGACACAGTGAACAGCGTAAAAAAAAAAAAAATTCTGCATTGCTGTTTATTCTTGATTCTGTGTCACAAACAGCGGAATAGAAAGCGATCAAAAATATCATGTGACCCAAAAAGGTGCCAAGAAAAACTGCAGCTCATCACACAAAAAGCAAGATCGCAAATGACTACATCAGCACAAAAATAAAAAAAGCTATAGCCATTCAGTGATGCAAAAAAATCTTTCTCTTGTAAAAAAGAGTTTTAACGTGATAGTACCCAAACATAAAAAATGTTAAAAATCTGGTATCTCTGTAATTGTACTGATGTGAGGAATAATACCATCTACTCACTTATGCCTCAAAGTGAATGCCATAAAAAATAAACAAATAAAGCCAATTCTTCAACTACTGTTAATTTGTTCATTTAGCCTTCCAAAGATTGCAGTACTGCGTGGATCATATTTATCCTGTGCTCTACACTGAGCGCTTACTCCACGCATTATGTGTAAATCTCTGAAAAACGTGATTCAGACAAAAATCCCAAGTAAAATTCAATGTCATGAGGTGGAGGGATTAACTTTGAACTCCCGTCTGACTTGTGGTTCGGCGGTCTCCAATGAACAGAGACTAAACAGAGTCCACAGTACCTCTAGTCCCCACTCAGATCCATCATCTGTTAATGGTAATATTTGGGGCTTCCACGTTGCTGGAAGCACAAATGCTCTGGAAAAGCACTATGGCTCTCTCCCAAAAAAGAAATCCGCAAAAACTGCACTTCCAAATTCAAATGACCTCTTTCCATCTGAGCACCACAATGTGTATGAACCACATTTGAGATCCACATGTTTGGCATTTTTGTAGTGAGGAGACCCTGCTTAATTACAGGGTGTATGTCTCCAGAAGCACAAGCTGGGCAAAATGTATGGGCACTACAATGTACTGGGCAGTACAAGGGCTTTTTTTTAATTCTGCAACATTGACTGCGTTTCACTCTATGGGAGTTTTCCATAGACAAAATCGTAACTACATCTGCAGGTGAATTCCCAGAGGCATATGATTTATAAAATGTGATCACTTGAGGTGGTTTCTGCTTTCTGCTATTCTAGCACTTAGGAGCTCTGCAAATGGAGTCCACAAACTATTCCAGGAAAATCTGTACTCCAAAAATCAAATGGCTCTCCTTCTCTCCCGAGCCCTACCGTGTGGCCAAATAGAACTATAAAATTTACATGTGGGGTATTGCCATGTTCAAGAGAAATTGTGTAACACATTAAGAGGACCTTTCTTACCTATTCCCTTGTAAAAATTGGAAATCTGGAGTCAAAACAACATTCTAGTGGTAAAAATATAATTATTTTTCCTTCACCGCCCAATAGTATAACATTGTGATACATCTGTGGGTGTAAATATGCTAACTGCAACCCTAGATGAACTAAATATGAACTGTGCCTTATAAGTAGTTTTCATCCACATATTGGTTATTTGCATACTGATGAGAAATGGTGTAACAAATTGTATAGTCCATTTTCTTCAGTTACCCTTTTTTTAAGTTAAAACTTTGGGGCCAAATCAACTAAAATGTTGATTGGAAAAAATAGTAATTTTTTTTATTTTCAAAGTCCCTTGGTATACAATTTTGTGAGTCTCCTGAGGGTTAAAATTGCTCATTACACCCCTAGATGAATTCATTCAGAAGTGTAATATCCAGAATGGGGTCACTTGCAGAGTGTTTCTGATGTTTTGGCATGTCAGGGGATCTTCAAAAATGACATAATGTCCATAATATATTACAGCCAAAATGGCACTCCTTCCCTTCTGAGCCCTGCTGTATGCCCAAACAGTAGCTTTCCACCACATTTGGAGTATCAGGATACTCAAGAGAAATTGCAGAAGAAATTATATGGTGCATTATCTCCTGTTACACTTGTGAAAATAAAAAAATAAGGCTAAAACAACATTTTGTTTGGAAAATATGATTTATTTTTTCCTATATTTTCATGGCTGAACATCATAAAATTCTAAGAAGCACCTGGGGGATCAAGGTGCTAACAATGCATCTAGATAAATTTCTTGAGGGGTCAAGTTTATAAATGGGGTGTCTTGTGGGAGGTTTCCACTGTTAAGGCCAGTGGCGTAGCTAGTGGTTCAGCTCAGGAGGGGAGGGGGGGGGGGGGGCGAAACATCTGAATGGGCCCCTAACCTGGTAACAACTATAGTATCATGCCTTACTAATGGGTATAGAGGATCCTCAGCAGATGACCTCGCTGTTACTAAAAATAAATCTACACAAAGGCCAACACTGATATTACCGCCATATGGTGACCATATAGTGGTAGATATCAGTCCTGCAGTACATGTGAGAGATTATAGTACAGTTTTAGGTTTTGACTTCTAGCTAATGTTCTTTCTGATGATCTCACTTTTCTCGTCTTTTCTTTCTGGCCCAGCCTAACATGATGACTTCTCCAGCCAGGACTCATCTGCAGAGATTACAACACAGACTCATCTGACTTCTCACATTTCCAGCCACGACCCCATCTATTCCCGACCCGCACAAACCCCTCATCCTCCTGATACCCCAATACTGAGACACTGCAGCCATGTGCCCCTATTACTGCACCTGCCATGTGGTACAATAACAGTGCTCCTCTTACCGCCCCACATACTAATGCCACCGCTGTACCCGCACATGGTAATAATACCTCATTTGTGCCATCTAGATGGTAAAATTGGCCCCTCAAAAATATTATTGCCCTTGGCAAGTGCCCTAGAAAAGTGCCCACATTTTGCCCCTAGAATGTAATAATGCCCCCAGTGTGCATGTGACGGTCACAATAACCTGAGTGCCCCTATAACAATAATGCTTCTTAAGTGTCCACTACTTAACATTTAACAATGTCTCCTGAGTCTCCCAGGTACCTCTCCCTATACACAGTATGATGGGCTCCATTGCTCTCTATACAGAGTATGATGTCCCCATGTGACACTCCTGGACTATCAGGTCGTCACAAGGTATTGCACAATCTGCCCTCCCGTGCAGTATCCACCTCCTTCTTGGTTTTGGGTCAATAACTATATGGTGTTGCCTACATCAGCTAATCAAAACCCTAGATACACCCTGCACCACACCCACCAAACACACCATTGGATGGCTTGAGTGGAATAGACTTGCCCACCTGGGGGGTTGGAGAAGGGAGGTCAGGGGTGTCAGAGGGTGAGGAGAAGTGTGTAGAGAGTGGAGTGAGAGGAGGTCAGGAGCAGGGCTCATAGGTAAACAGTATAGGTTGCAGACGGTGGTCTGGGCCTAGAGGAGCTGGACCCCCGGTCGCAGGGGATCGTGGCAAGGGGCACGGATCTGTCGAGGAGGACAGCTGGCGGCCTTGCACCATCACCGGGCTGAGAGCAAGGCACAACGGGGTACGTGGACCCTAGGTCAGGGAGTAGCTTCAGGCAACTTGACAATTTACCCAAAGAGAACGGAGTCTTGAAGAGCCGTCCTCACCTGCTCCAGAATCGGGGTACTAGTGCAACGAGGGGGATAGGACTTGCCACTGAAATGGTCCAGAAAATCCCAAGCGTGAACCCTGAGAGCAAGCTCCCACACTTAGCCATAGTGGGGAGCGGGACCCGGGAAGTTCTATACTACCGGGACCACCAAAGAAAGTAAACTGAGTGCTAGGAGGCAGGTCACGGATCACCAGGCAACACCATCGGGGATGGGACCCGAACTAAGCTCCCCTCAGCGGCAGCGGTATCCAGGACTTTGGTTTATCCAGTTGTCAGTGTCAGCTTAATGGACTGAGTGAGTACACAAGTGACTCCATTGCACCCAACGGCACTCCCCTACTATCACCGAACCCCGGGGTATCCCCCCTACCCGTGGAGTGTCACAACACCTGGCTGCCCCATTCCATCAGCCCCGGGTACTAATGTGACGCCCTGGGCAAGCCAGGGGTCACAGGTCACAACACCACCACACCCTACATCCCAGTTAGGAACACCAAAGCTACTAAAATCCTTGTTGCCTTCCTCCAGGGGCTGATGTTCACACCAGGGGGTGGGCCAGGCGGTTGGCTCCGCCCACCGAGGAGTACACAGCCCTGGAGGCGGGAAGAACCACGGAGTGAGTTTAGGAAGTGAAAGGAGAAGGAAGTGAAGTGGTAGTGGAGCAAAGGAGAGGAGCTTGTAAGTGGAGTAAAGAAGAAAAGAGTAAAAGTGAGCGTAGAAAGACCTGAAGTTGGTCCGGCTAAGTGCAGGACAGTGTCAGCAAGGTCAGCAACAGCGGTGATTGTCTGGAGGGGGACTGCTCGGAGGTTGCTGGAAGGACCGCGGACGGGTAGTGGCCCGGCGGTCTGGAGCAGTATACGAAGGACAGTCAGCACCAGGGCAGGGGCCTCTCGGACCCCGGCAAGGCTAGGAGTCGCCATAATTTGCCGAATCCGTCAGTGAAGGGGACGTCTGTCTCCCAACAACCAAGTCCCGATTGAGGGCAACAGTCCAACCATTAAGGGGGAACACCGCCACCGCCAGGGCACCAGTTCCTCGGGGCCAGCGTCTGCGGGCAAAGTAGGGCTCCTCCGGCCCATATCCAAGCCGGGGAGCGGGTTACCGGTGGGAACCCATCGCTACCAACACAAGAACATTAGGTGCAGGACAAAGGGACATCACCGTTACCTACTGGGAGAGCAAGTGCAGCCGTCCGTGGGAACCGTCTTTCCAGCCGTGTGTTTTACCGAGAACTGTGTCACCGTCTCAGGCTGAGTGAGTACCACAGTGCAGGAAGGCACAGCGCTGCCCCCCGCGTCCCTGTGCCCACCAGGCCCTGCATCTCCCACCTTCCCCCTGAGCCCCGGGATCACCAGCCCCTACCCACGGAGGGGCAACACAACAACTGGCTGCTCCACATCATCACTCCCGGGATCCCCATATCGAGCAGCGGTGGTGCTAACAAATCACCACAACCGTGGGTGGCGTCACGGACAATAAACTCAATCCCCACACCCAAAAAACCCCCTTTCACTCACGGGCGAGGAGCGCCGCTAGAGTCCCCGGGATCCGGCCCAACGCTCGAGCCACCGAGCAGCAGAAGGCCGCAGCAGCCGCGGCAGCCGGACCCGAGCAGTGGGAGAGCGCGGCGTCCCCTCCTCCGTCCGCGACAACTTGGCATCACGAACAGGATCTTACCGCTCTGCCGTTGGGTAGAGGTGCGCCTTGTGACCGCCGGAGGTATCCGGCTGAAAATTTCCAGAAGTCGCCATCTTTGGCGCGAAAAGTTCCCGCTCGAGCGTCTTCTCGAGTAGCAGAGGCGCGAAGGCCAAAACTCCGCCCCAATAGAGGAGTGGCCGGAAAGAAGCTAAGGGGGACGCGATGGCGGCTGGCTGCATGTAGGCGCAGCTATAAAATCAGGGACGCCAGGACCCTGTGGCCATCTGGTTGCCAGTTCCTGGAAAGCCCAACCACTGAGATGTCCGCTCCAGCCAACAACAGCGAGGCCCCTGCGCCCGGCACAGCGGCGTGGATAGAGAACCGGACTACCCCGCTGAGTCATCGTCTGCAGGCCCAGATGCAGCTCCTCCTGGAGGAGTGGGAGGCCGACATGGCGGACGTGGTGGCTGCTATGCGGAGATGCGAGGTGGAGGAAGATTTGGAGGAGCGGGTAAGAGACCCACGTCCCTGTATTCCGGAGGGATCGGCCATCGCGGCTGAGGGGCCCGGCCTATACCCGCTCACCCTGCTGCCTTCCCCCGCTACCCACGTTGGTTGCTGCCGCCCCGCCACTAGGCCCGCTACCTGCCCAACCGGTAGCGGTACCCTACCCGTCCGCCCAAGCGGACCGACCGGCTGCAGACGTCTGGGGCAACCCCGAACTGCTTCCCCAGCAGCCCCGGAGCCGAGCCCCCTTGATGAAAATGTGCTGGAGGCTCCGGCGGTGATTGTGCCAGACCCCGAGCCCGGGGCCGTGGCCTGGATGAAAGCCTGGGTGATTCAATTCCACCAATGTCAGCAGGATCAGATCTTCAGGATGATGGAGTAGTGGACCAACGAGGTGGAGATGCTGATTGCAACTGCCCCGGTGTACGGAGGAGGAACAGATGTAGCAGAACCGACTGGTGACCCACGTCCCTATGCCCTACCAGGACCGGCCGCTGCGGCTGAGGGGCCCGGCCTAGTCTCGAATTATGCATCATCCTTGCCGTTACTCCTGGGGCGCCTCAGTGTAAACTGCTGTTGCAGAGGGATCTGAGGTGCTGGATGCTGGAGGCCAGGAGGCTGCGACAGCTGGCGGTAACCCACCTGACGCAAGAACAAGAGATGACGACTCCTGCCCCAGCCCCGGGTCTGCTGCTGAGTGTGAAGAGGCAAGTGAACGTTCCCGCTATGTAGGAGACCCCATGGTTGTTCATACCCCGCGTACCGGTGGAAATGGGTACCGGGTATCCCTGTCACAGCAGGCATGTCAGTGCATGTTTGAGATGCTGGTGGCAGAGGATGGGTCCGCCGCGGCAGAAGAACCGGAGTAGGGCAGCGGATGCCCGCTGCAGCAGTCCCCGTTGGGACCACCTTTGTGTTTGTTGAAAAAGTTTGAAAATAATGAAAAATGATAATAACCGTGAAAAGTAACCTGATTATCTACCGTGATTTGCAACCGGCCGGAGCCGGCACCGTTGTCCCCGTGGGGACCGTTTAAAAAGTTTGGCATGGGAACTATCCATGGACAAGCCCGTGAACTTGCAGGGCAACCACAAACGTTAGTGGCATGTAAATAAGTTGGTTTACCGTACCGTTTCCGTTGTTGCCGCCTCCGGAGAGGCAGGTTGGAGGGAGGGCCCTCAGCAGAGCAGGCTGGGGCCCAGCCACCACAGGAACCGGTGGCTACCCTCTGGAGGGGAAGGACAGATCCCGCTCGGGTGACTTGGTGCAGGACTGGGGTCAAGGGGTGCTGCCTGGGTTTTAGGGGCAGCATCAGGGCCAGGTTGCTTGGGTGGCAGAGAGCGGAAACCGTACCCGTAAAACCGTTTAGTAACGTTTAAGAAATGTACCTCCCGTTGTGGGATGATGTTATGATTTATATGTTACCGTTTACCTTTTTATACATTTTCAGAAAATAAAACCGGTGTTGGACGGGCAGCCCGCGGACGGTCTGCATTTTGCTAAGGGGGAATGTGACGCCCTGGGCAAGCCAGGGGTCACAGGTCACAACACCACCACACCCTACATCCCAGTTAGGAACACCAAAGCTACTAAAATCCTTGTTGCCTTCCTCCAGGGGCTGATATTCACACCAGGGGGTGGGCCAGGCGGTTGGCTCCGCCCACCGAGGAGTACACAGCCCTGGAGGCGGGAAGAACCACGGAGTGAGTTTAGGAAGTGAAAGGAGAAGGAAGTGAAGTGGTAGTGGAGCAAAGGAGAGGAGCTTGTAAGTGGAGTAAAGAAGAAAAGAGTAAAAGTGAGCGTAGAAAGACCTGAAGTTGGTCCGGCTAAGTGCAGGACAGTGTCAGCAAGGTCAGCAACAGCAGTGATTGTCTGGAAGGGGACTGCTCGGAGGTTGCTGGAAGGACCGCGGACGGGTAGTGGCCTGGCGGTCTGGAGCAGTATACGAAGGACAGTCAGCACCAGGGCAGGGGCCTCTCGGACCCCGGCAAGGCTAGGAGTCGCCATAATTTGCCGAATCCGTCAGTGAAGGGGACATCTGTCTCCCAACAACCAAGTCCCGATTGAAGGCAACAGTCCAACCATTAAGGGGGAACACCGCCACCGCCAGGGCACCAGTTCCTCGGGGCCAGCGTCTGCGGGCAAAGTAGGGCTCCTCCGGCCCATACCCAAGCCAGGGAGCGGGTTACCGGTGGGAACCCATCGCTACCAACACAAGAACATTAGGTGCAGGACAAAGGGACATCACCGTTACCTACTGGGAGAGCAAGTGCAGCCGTCCGTGGGAACCGTCTTTCCAGCCGTGTGTTTTACCGAGAAGTGTGTCACCGTCTCAGGCTGAGTGAGTACCACAGTGCCGGAAGGCACAGCGCTGCCCCCCGCGTCCCTGCGCCCACCAGGCCCTGCATCTCCCACCTTCCCCCTGAGCCCCGGGATCACCAACCCCTACCCACGGAGGGGCAACACAACAACTGGCTGCTCCACATCATCACTCCCGGGATCCCCATATCGAGCAGCGGTGGTGCTAACAAATCACCACAACCGTGGGTGGCGTCACGGACAATAAACTCAATCCCCACACCCAAAAAACCCCCTTTCACTCACGGGCGATGAGCGCCGCTAGAGTCCCCGGGATCCGGCCCAACGCTCGAGCCACCGAGCAGCAGCAGGCCGCAGCAGCCGCGGCAGCTGGGCCCGAGCAGTGGGAGAGCGCGGCGTTCCCTCCTCCGCCCGCGACACTACCAACTGCAGTGGTGGTACTACTAATTACCACATACCATGGGTGGCGTTACGAACTTTATAAACTCCCTTGTAAATACCCCCTTCATTTCGAGTGGACGCACGACCCCTGGGTCCGGAGACCCTCGAGCCACCGAGCACCCGGATCCGAGCAGCTCGGCTGCTGGCACGGGGGCGGCACACCCACAGCTCCCTATACACAGTGTAATGGGCCCACAGCTCCCTATACACTGTGTAATGGGCCCACAGCTCACCTACACACAGTGTAATGAGCCCACAGCTCCCTATACACAGGGTAATGGGCCCACAGCTCCCTATACACAGTATGATGGGTCCACACCTTCTCTTTATAAATTATAATGGGCCCATAGCTCTCCTATACAAAGTATGATGGGCCCACACCTCCCCTATGCACAGTATGATGGGCCCACAGCTCCCCGATACACAGTATGATGAGCCCACAGCTCTCCTATACAAAGTATAATGGGCTCACACCTCCCCTATACACAGTATGATTGGCCCACACTACATGTTATCAGTCCCTTATAATATACAGCCACCCCATACACACACACATCCCAGTACATACATGTGATCAGGCCTTTATAATATGCAGCCCCCCCCACACACACACATCCCCTCAGTACATGCATGTGATCAAGACTTTATAATATACAGCTAAACTCCCCCACCCACACACACATCCCCTCAATACATACGTTATCAGTAGTGATGAGCGAGCATGCTTGTAACTACTCGGTACTCGCACGAGTATCGCTGTACTCGGGCTGCTCGGCGGGGACCGAGTAATCTCGCGATACTCGTGCTGTACTCGTGGTCTTCATTTCTGCATGTTGGCGCTCTTTTGAGAGCCAGCCCTCATGCAGGGATTGGCTGGCAGACCACTGCAATGCCACAGCCCTGTTAGTTGTGGAATTGCAGTGATTGGCCGGCCTGCACAGCGTGACCGAGCCTTTATATCGGCCGGCGCGCTGTGCTCTGCTCACAGCTATCCAGACAGTGAGTGCAGGGAGAGTGTCGCTGATTCAGGGAAAGCTTTGCGGCCCTTTATAGCTTTTTCAGTTGCAGGGCTGCAAACAGTGTGACCAAAAGTCCTTCTCAGGACTATTCTAGTTGTATACAGGCAGGCAGGGTATAGCCAGGTCGGAGTACAGTAGCAGAGTCCTTCTCAGGACTATTGTTGCTATATACAGGCAGGGTATAGCCAGGTCTGAATACAGGCTAGTGACCAAAAGAGTCCTTGTCAGGACTATTGTACCAGTATACAGGCAGGCAGGCAGGCAGGGTAGTGGTGACCGTATACCAGCCTTCATCATATCTGGGGCTGGTGTACACAGTGTAAAACAGTCCAGATAGTGTCTGACTTGTCTGTAATTGTCGCTCCCCAAAAAAACCTGTTAGGTTCTTATTGCGTCCGTGCTTGGTTTTTAAAACCGCACGTGTGTGCCTGTTGGTGGCAGCGTACAGGTGCACTTGTGTGCAATTTCCAGAAACTTTGATATAACGCACAAGTAGTGAATATACACGTCAGCAGTGCACAGCATTGCAAAATGCGCAAGGGCATTGGCAAGGAACAAGGAAGTGGACGTGATGGTGGTGCAGGCAGAGGCCGAGGTCGTGGGCAAGCTCTAATTTCGCCACAACCAAGGGCCACATCTAGTCGCTCGCACGTCCTGTCCCAAATTCTTGGGGACCGCAGCAGTACACCGCTCTTGAACCAAGACCAGTGTCAACAGGTTGTTAGTTGGATAGCAGATAATGCTTCCAGTCAGATTGGCACCACCACAAACACTCTGTCTTCCACACGGTCAAGTGTCAGTAGCCGTGATACTGCACCGCACATTTCTGAACCTGATCCTCCTTCCTACCACCAGGCTGAGTACACGTCCTCCTCGGACATTAATGATCCCACACTTGGACACTCGGAAGAGCTGTTCACGTTTCCATTCACACATTCTGGCCTCTCGCCAGCTCATATTGAAGTGGGTCATGAGGAGATCGTCTGTACAGATGGCCAAATATTTGAGCAGCCACGTTCTCACGAAGTTGGCAACGTGTCTCAACAAGTGGTGGACGATGATGAGACACAATTGTCAGGAAGTCAGGAGGAGGAGCAGGGTGCGGAAGAGGAAGACGACGTGGTGGATGATCCAGTAACTGACCCAACCTGGCAGGAGGATATGCAGAGCGAGGACAGCAGTGCACAGGGGGAGGGAGGCGTAGCATCACAACAGGCAGTAAGAAGCAGGGTGGTGGCCCCAGGCAGAAGTCAGGCAACCGTTCCCCGGAACAACACGACGACACAAGGTGCCTGTACAAATGTTAGGTCTTCCCGAGTCTGGCAGTTTTTTAAGTTGGATCCAGATGATTCAAAAAAGGCCATTTGCAACACCTGCCGTGCCAGCATCAGCAGGGGTACCAAAACTAGCAGCCTGACCACCACCAGCATGATCAGGCACATGTCAGCCAAGCACCCGACTTTGTGGAAAGTACAACAGAGTCGAGGAGCAGTGCTTGCTGATGTCACTGCTACGTCTTCGCTGGTTGTGCATGCGAGCCAATCCCCTGACCATGCTGCCTGCGAACAAGCCTCCTCCACTCCTGCACCTGCAGTTGCCTACGCAGAAAGAACACCATCATCAAGCACATCCTTGTCCCAGCGCAGCGTTCAGTTATCCATTCAGCAAACCTTTGAACGCAGGCGCAAATACACTGCCAACACCCCACATGCCACAGTTCTAAATGCTAACATTTCGCGACTGCTTGCGCTTGAAATGTTGCCTTTTAGGCTGGTGGAGACAGAAGCATTCCGCGACCTGATGGCGGCAGCTGTCCCACGTTACTCGGTCCCCAGCCGCCACTATTTCTCCCGGTGTGCCGTCCCCGCGTTGCATAACCACGTGTCACAAAACATCACACGTGCCCTGAACAACGCTGTTTCACCCAAGGTCCACCTAACCACAGACACGTGGACAAGTGCTTGTGGGCAAGGCCGCTACATCTCGTTGACGGCACACTGGGTTAATATTGTGGAAGCTGGGACCCAGTCTGAGCGAGGGACGGAACACGTCCTTCCCACACCAAGGTTTGCAGGCCCTACCTCAGTCAGTGTTTCACCCACACTCTACAGCTCCGGAATGTCATGCTCTTCAGCCTCCTCCTCCTCCTGCGCATCCTCATCCACTGTACCCTCCACACCAGTCACAAGCTGGAAGCACTGCAGCACTGCCTCGGCGAAGCGGCAACAGGCTGTGCTGAAGCTAATCTGCATAGGTGACAAACCCCACAATGCAGAAGAGCTGTGGACAGCTCTGAAACAGCAGGCAGATCACTGGCTCACACCTCTGAACCTAAAGCCAGGAAAGGTCGTGTGTGACAATGGCCGTAACCTGGTGGCGGCTTTGAGGCGAGGCCAGCTGACACATGTTCCATGCGTGGCCCATGTGCTCAACCTCGTGGTTCAGCGGTTTCTAAAGTCATACCCAGAGCTGTCTGATCTGCTGGTAAAAGTTCGCCGCCTGTCTGCACATTTTCGAAAGTCACCTACTGCTTCAGCCGGCCTTGCCGGCTTTCAGCGCAGTTTGCATCTTCCGGCTCACAGACTGGTGTGTGATGTCCCCACGCGTTGGAATTCAACTCTGCACATGTTGGTCAGGATATGTGAGCAGAAGAGGGCAGTTGTTGAGTACCTGCATCACCTAAGCCGTCGGGAAATGGGTCAAACTCCACACATAACACCTGAGGAGTGGAGATGGATGTCAGACCTATGTACCATCGTCCAAAACTTTGAGGACTCCACCAAGATGGTGAGTGGTGATGACGCCATTATTAGCGTCACCATACCGCTACTCTGCCTTCTAAAACGGTCTCTGCTGAAAAGCAAACATGATGCATTGCAGGCGGAGCGCGATGAGTTGCAGCAAGAAACAGTAGTGGGTGTGGGTGATAACACACAGCCCAGCCTCGTCTCATCACAACGTGCAGTGGAGGACTATGACGAGGAGGAGGATGAAGACATGGAGCAACTCTCCGGCCAAATTGAGGATATGACATGCACACCAGTCATATCCTCGGTTCAGCGTGGCTGGCCAGAGGACAGGGTAGATGAGGAGGAGGAGGAGGAGGAGGAGGACAGCATGTTCAGTCATCTTGTTGGTCAGGCTACTGAAGTCCTGGCTGTTAAGAGTCTGGCGCACATGGCTGACTTTATGGTAAGCTGCCTGTCTCGTGACCCTCGCGTTAAGAACATCTTGGCCGACAATCATTACTGGTTGGTAACACTGTTAGACCCACGCTACAAGGAGAACTTTTTGTCTCTTATTCCCGTGGAGGAGAGGTCAACCAAAATGCAGCAGTTCCGGAAGGCCATAGTCACGGAAGTAGGCAAAGCATTCCCCTCACAAAACGCTAGCGGCATAGGTCAGGAATCAGTGGACAACCGAGGCGTACAGCCGAGAGAGGCACAAGTCCAATCCGCCAGAGGTAGGGGAACAGTCTTTAAGATGTGGGACAGTTTTCTCAGCCCCTCACGTACCACAGCCCCTGAGGTGCGGGGTAGTGCCACAAGAAATCCTAAGTTTGCCCAGATGCTGAAGGAGTACCTTGCAGATCGAACAACTGTACTCCGACATTCCTCTGTGCCTTACAATTATTGGGTATCCAAGCTGGACACGTGGCATGAATTGGCTCTCTACGCCTTGGAAGTCCTGGCCTGCCCTGCTGCTAGCGTTTTGTCAGAGCGTGTTTTTAGTGCCGCAGGTGGAATCATTACAGATAAACGCACCCGCCTGTCAACTGAAAATGCTGACAGGCTGACTCTGATCAAGATGAACAAGGGTTGGATTGGGCCAGACTTCACCACACCACCAGCAAATGAGAGCGGAATTTAAAGTTTGCCATGTACCTCCACTCACCCATGGGTACACACTTCTGGACTTTGGATAATCGCTGGACTGCTCCTCCTTCTCCTCATGCGCCACCATGATGACCGTTACAAATTGCAATACTTAGGCCTTTGTTTCAGGTATACCCCCAGTGGTAAATTTTTTCGCCCATTCTTTGCAGAATGGACATTACAACGACAGGAGACCCGCTCCTTTGCAATGGGAACAATGTTTTGAGGCCCTCATGCACGTCTCTACCCAGGGACAACGTGGAGCCTCCCAATTTTTGGCTGCCCTGCCTAAGGGCTATACTATAATACACCCACTTCCTGACAATGGACACTTAATGTTTTGAGGCCCTCATGCACGTCTCTACCCAGGGACAACGTGGAGCCTCCCAATTTTTGGCTGCCCTGCCTAAGGGCTATACTATAATACACCCACTTCCTGACAATGGACACTTAATGTTTTGAGGCCCTCATGCACGTCTCTACCCAGGGACAACGTGGAGCCTCCCAATTTTTGGCTGCCCTGCCTAAGGGCTATACTATAATACACCCACTTCCTGACAATGGACACTTAATGTTTTGAGGCCCTCATGCACGTCTCTACCCAGGGACAACGTGGAGCCTCCCAATTTTTGGCTGCCCTGCCTAAGGGCTATACTATAATACACCCACTTCATGACAATGGACACTTAATGTTTTGAGGCCCTCATGCACGTCTCTACCCAGGGACAACGTGGAGCCTCCCAATTTTTGGCTGCCCTGCCTAAGGGCTATACTATAATACACCCACTTCCTGACAATGGACACTTAATGTTTTGAGGCCCTCATGCACGTCTCTACCCAGGGACAACGTGGAGCCTCCCAATTTTTGGCTGCCCTGCCTAAGGGCTATACTATAATACACCCACTTCCTGACAATGGACACTTAATGTTTTGAGGCCCTCATGCACGTCTCTACCCAGGGACAACGTGGAGCCTCCCAATTTTTGGCTGCCCTGCCTAAGGGCTATACTATAATACACCCACTTCCTGACAATGGACACTTAATGTTTTGAGGCCCTCATGCACGTCTCTACCCAGGGACAACGTGGAGCCTCCCAATTTTTGGCTGCCCTGCCTAAGGGCTATACTATAATACACCCACTTCCTGACAATGGACACTTAATGTTTTGAGGCCCTCATGCACGTCTCTACCCAGGGACAACGTGGAGCCTCCCAATTTTTGGCTGCCCTGCCTAAGGGCTATACTATAATACACCCACTTCCTGACAATAGACACTTAATGTTTTGAGGCCCTCATGCACGTCTCTACCCAGGGACAACGTGGAGCCTCCCAATTTTTGGCTGCCCTGCCTAAGGGCTATACTACAATAGACCCACTTCCTTACAATGGGCACTTCAAGTTTACAGGCCCTCATGCACGTCTCTACCCAGGGACAACGTGGAGCCTCCCAATTTTTGGCTGCCCTGCAAAAGGGCTATACTATAATACACCCACTTCCTGACAATGGACACTTAATGTTTTGAGGCCCTCATGCACGTCTCTACCCAGGGACAACGTGGAGCCTCCCAATTTTTGGCTGCCCTGCCTAAGGGCTATACTATAATACACCCACTTCCTGACAATGGACACTTAATGTTTTGAGGCCCTCATGCACGTCTCTACCCAGGGACAACGTGGAGCCTCCCAATTTTTGGCTGCCCTGCCTAAGGGCTATACTATAATACACCCACTTCATGACAATGGACACTTAATGTTTTGAGGCCCTCATGCACGTCTCTACCCAGGGACAACGTGGAGCCTCCCAATTTTTGGCTGCCCTGCCTAAGGGCTATACTATAATACACCCACTTCCTGACAATGGACACTTAATGTTTTGAGGCCCTCATGCACGTCTCTACCCAGGGACAACGTGGAGCCTCCCAATTTTTGGCTGCCCTGCCTAAGGGCTATACTATAATACACCCACTTCCTGACAATGGACACTTAATGTTTTGAGGCCCTCATGCACGTCTCTACCCAGGGACAACGTGGAGCCTCCCAATTTTTGGCTGCCCTGCCTAAGGGCTATACTATAATACACCCACTTCCTGACAATGGACACTTAATGTTTTGAGGCCCTCATGCACGTCTCTACCCAGGGACAACGTGGAGCCTCCCAATTTTTGGCTGCCCTGCCTAAGGGCTATACTATAATACACCCACTTCCTGACAATGGACACTTAATGTTTTGAGGCCCTCATGCACGTCTCTACCCAGGGACAACGTGGAGCCTCCCAATTTTTGGCTGCCCTGCCTAAGGGCTATACTATAATACACCCACTTCCTGACAATGGACACTTAATGTTTTGAGGCCCTCATGCACGTCTCTACCCAGGGACAACGTGGAGCCTCCCAATTTTTGGCTGCCCTGCCTAAGGGCTATACTACAATAGACCCACTTCCTTACAATGGGCACTTCAAGTTTACAGGCCCTCATGCACGTCTCTACCCAGGGACAACGTGGAGCCTCCCAATTTTTGGCTGCCCTGCAAAAGGGCTATACTATAATACACCCACTTCCTTCCAATGGGCACTTCAGGTTTACAGGCCCTCATGCACGTCTCTATGCAGGGGCATTGGTGAACCTCACAATTTTGGACTGCCCTGGCAAAGGAAAATACTACAAAGACTCACTTCCTCAAAATGGGCACATTAGACTCAAGAGGCCTTCATGTACGTCTCTTCTCAGGGACATCGGAGTGCCACACAATGTTTTCACGTAAAATCTTTCATGTATTAATCTCAAAAAGTAACATACACCAGCTCTATCTCACTATTGGGTATGTGCCCTTAACATTTCTGCCATGAAAAATCATTTTGGGGTCATTTTGGAAGGTTTTCTGGTGAGTCCGTAAAAATGGCGTAAAACTCGGACAAAATTGTTCACAGCTGTGACTTTTGAGTGATAAATGCTTCAAGGGGTCTTCCCCATGCTGTTGCCATGTCATTTGAGCACTCTTCTAAGACTTTTGTGACATTTTTAGGGTTTCTACATGCTGCCGGGGGGTCATTTCACAAAAATACTCGGGTCTCCCATAGGATAACATTGGGCTCGTTGCTCGGCCCGAGTACACGAGTATCTTGGGAGGCTCGGCCCGAGCTTCGAGCACCCGAGCTTTTTAGTACTCGCTCATCACTACTTATCAGGTCCCCACACTGCCCCCTGTCACCACAGTAACTCTCTCCCCTCCCCCACTGCACACAATCTTAGATCCTCTCTTCCTCTTACCAGCAGCCCAAAGCTCTGTGTGCAGCAGAGGAAATCACTGAGACAACAGAGGGAGGCGGAGCCGGCACTGAGCACCGCACAGGTCCTGAAGAAAGAGCAGCAGGGAATCCTCTGCACACAGTGCACTGTGGGAAAGGACCTAAACCTCGTGACACGGCCAAGCCACTGTATTTAAAGGTGCAGTGTCACTGATACAGTTCATAGTATTTGTAGCTCCGAGTGGGCCCCTTCTGAGCACGGGGCCCGGGGCGACCGCACCCTCTGCCCCCCCCACTAGCTACGCTACTGGTTAAGGCACATCCAGGGCTCTCCAAATACAACATTGCGTCCAATATAGATTGCAGACTATTTTGTCTTCCAAAAGTCAAATGGCGCTCCTTCCCTTACGAGCCATGCCGTGCGCACAAACAGTAGTAGTTTTCCACCACATATAAGATATCGACATACTCAGGGGAAATTGCAGAAAAAATTGTACTGTGCATTTTCTCCTAGTACCATTGTGAACAAGTGTCATCTCTTTTTGTCATTCTATTTTTTTTTAAATCTGTATTTTGTTTTCCAGTGCTCATGTCACAGAATTATCTAGTGCTAAGTAAACACTAGCTTATGACATTCACTTTGCCAATTGCACTATTTAATCCCTACACATCAGAAAGTAAGTCAACTAGTTTTATAACTGAGCCAATGAATTCATCATAACACAGTAGATTATTCTGTAACAAATATGAATGCACCAAAAACTGTGCGGCTCTGCAATGTGATTATTCCCCAGTAAGCAATTCTTATGAATACCATTCTACAAGAGCTGTTCCAGCTGTAGTTACAGTTGATAGCCTGTAGAGGTCAGTTTTACTCTGCTCTTACAATTAGCCCCCTCCCCAGTCAATAATTATAATAATATGCTAAAGAGAATGAGCACAATAACATGACTCCAGTTAATTATGGTGCACAGAAATGACTCATTAATGAAAACACCTGATATAGAGAAGCATGTAGGTCAGGCAGTGCTGCCTGGGAAAAGGGTATGCAAATTAACTCTCCTCCAGGCGGGAAAAAAAAAGAGGTCTGTCTAGTTCCACCTATTAAAGGTACCCATAGGAGATGAATATTTTGGAATTCATTTCTAGCAGATTTGATTGAGACCAATTTGAAACAGCTTCGAAAAGACATTCATTTTGCTTTGTGTTCAAACCTAGACAATAAATTTGGGGGGGGGACTAAATTTACCTATTCTGGTGCCGAATCAGTCTGATTATTGGTTTTCGGTGACGCCAGCCAAGGTGAAGCAGCCCCCAGCTGTCTGCTTTACAAAATCACTGTAGAACCAAATATACTGGAAGATACAAATCTGAAAATACAAATTATAGTAAAAAAAAACAAACAAAAACTAAAAATTATGCCAAAAGGCACTCACAACTAAATGGAGATGAAATCAGAATCTGGACATCAAAAAATGACCTTGAAAAATAGCTGAATTCCTCTGTAAAAAAAATACTATAACAAAAAACAAAAAAGACCATCACAGTAATCGCGGATGTAAGTCGAGATCAACCACACCCAATCGGCGTTTCGCTTCTATGCTTTGTTTGGGAAACCACGTAGGGTGAGAGGGATCTTGTATATTTTTTACTATTTCATCCAGGAATGCCTTTATGTCCAGATTCCCTTTTTCGTCTATTAGGGAAAGGTTCCACTTGCGCATAGCTTCCGATCTGAGAGATTCAAAAGCGATATGCTAATGATCCTCTGCTGCGAGCGTCAGCCGAGGGTCATGCGACTGTGATGTGATCTTGCGATCGGATCACAGCTGCGGAGAAGAGGGAGGGAACACTTTCTCTCCATCTCCTCCGCTGCCTGTCTCTGCATACATCGCACTACAGTCGGATGACGTGCGAGTGCAGTGCGATGTTTCACATGCTCCCATAGGCATGTATGGGGGTGCGTGAGCCGAGAATCGCTGCCAAATGCAGCATGCTGTGATTCATTGCTCATGCCGATATGGCATGAGAAATCAATCACAGATGGAAACTGCCTTTTTAGTTTTGCTCTGGTGCAAGTGCAGTCCGATGTGTTATCGGATTGTACTCGTCTGTGCAAAACAAAAGTGGAACTAAGCCCTTAGCTGTCTTAATTATACAGCAGCATTGTTCAGTACTTATCTCCTGCTTTCACTGAAGTATTTTCACTTCACAATTAAAAGTATGCCTATGGCATTTTCTTATTATTTATGTATGATTTACATCTGTGATTACTGTTCTGGGGGGGGGGGTTCGTCTCTGTTATTGGATATTTTACCCATGAATTACTATTTTTCAAGGTCTTCCTTTTCTGAGCTAAATCCTGTTTTATCTCTATTTACTTGTCTTTACTGTTTGGTATTGTAAAGTGTTTTATTGTATTTTTTTCTATAAAGATTGTAATTTTGCATTTGCTTCTTTGTATATTTTGTTCTCGCTTGATGGTTTGTGATCATAATGCATGTCTGAAATTGTGAGAACATGAAAGACTAAAAATCTTTCATGGGATCATAGACCAATGATAAATAAGAGTATTCAAAAACTGCATAAACAAACAAAAAAACCCTTAAAATTTAAACTTTATGCGATATGCCTTAGAAAAGCTATCTTAAAAGCAACTAAAGACCCCTACGTGAGCCTCACTATACAGAGGTGTTTTAATGATGGAAGGAGGGAAGGAAAAGGCAAACCTTAGCCCTATAATGTCCCTGGTTAGCCCTATCTTGCTGCGGAGGGTAGTTGTACGCTTTATCTGTGCTGAGTATCATAATATGAGGAGACCCTACGCCAGTGTTTTTATTTATTTTTACATCACCATAGAGGTGCAGACAGTGTCTGTGATGCCAAGCAGTCAGGCACTCTGTCACAAAGACTGGAGGTGCGTCTGACTGCAACCAATCACAGACGCCGGGACTGGTGGTGGGCGGGGGGAAGCTGTGCATATGCATAAGGGTAATGAGCGGCCCCGGAAGTAGTGTTACAGCCATATGCAGACTGGTAAGTATAACGCGCCTGCTTTATTCCTATTTTCTTTCTTTTTCCTTTCTTTTTTTTTAATTACCATATTTTTAGTTTTATAAGATGCACTGGATTATAAGATGCCCCCAAATTTAGAGGAGGAAAATAAGAAAAAAATATTTTTAATGTTAAAATGAGGGTCAGTCTTATAATCCTGGTGTGTCTCATATTAGTTTAGCAAGGGTGAGCAGCGGTGGAGGCGCGGCTAAGGAGGATCACAGGAGGCAGGGTCGGCGATGCTGCAAGCTCAGAGGAGGGGGTGTCACGGCTTAGGAGGGTCGGTGATACGGTGGGCTCAGAGGTGTCATGATGGCAGGCGCCATTCATCTGCTGGTGGGCTGGTGGCTCCATTGAACCACCAGTGGTTGACGCGATGGACTTCAAGAAAATGTTTGTGGAGGTTTGAGTGCACAGATTAGCCTCCGTGGCCATTTTCTTAAAGTCCATCGCATCAACCGCCGGCGGTTGAATGGAGCATGCATCCCGCCGGCAGATCAATGGTACCTACCGCTGTGACACCTCAGAGCCTGCATTATCGCCGACCCTCCATCCTGTGACCCTCCTGAGCCACTCCACTGCAGTGACACCCCCTCCTCTGAGCCCTCAGTATCGCCACCTCTGCCTCCTGTGACCCTGCTCCACCACCGCTGCCCCTGTAAGCCATATCTAGATTATAAAATGTACCCCTATTTTCACCCCAGTTTTGGAGGGAAAAAAGTGTGTCTTATAATCCGGAAAATCCGGTATCTGGGTTCAATGCACAGATACTTTGTAAACCACATGTATCCGGACATTTATAGCCTGGGATCACCCATCACTAATAAGGACATGGTCCAGATTAAACCCTTTATTAGAATTATGATTCCTCCTCTCTGCCTAAGTTTCTCATTTATAACATTGTAGGATCTGATATTTTCTCACATTTCCGAGAGATCTCAAGTCATTGATAGCTTCTTCCGCCAGATAAGTCCAACAGAACAACACTTAATTCAGTAAATCACCGCACGGCACACTGCGGATGACAGCCTTCCTCCTTTAGCTGATGCAGTTTGGGATCACAGAGGGCTGAAATGAACTAATATTCTCTGGCTCATTTGATCTTAGTTAGCAGAAGTCTACAATAGCCAAGGGATCAGAAACGACAGGGAAGTCATCAAGTTTTCCACTTCCAGGCATATTTTGTGACGACTTTCAATCTGCGTTATAATCTGGAAGAGAACCAAGGTCTTGACACATCTCATCTCATTATAGGAAGAATTTTTCACACTGTCTCGGCAATGGTTTTGGTAGCTTAAAGCACTTGTAATGAAGAACTGTATTCATATGTGTCCTTCAGAAGACGAATGCTATATAACTGCAAGACTGGAGCTTATCGGAAAGGCTTGCTGCATGTGCTGGAATCTTTCTCAGAAATGAACGGGATTTATAGTCTGTATTTTATACATATGGAATTGGGGAGTGTAGTTGATGAGATCTGCACCTTGTAAGAAACAATTCACACACGCCGAAGATGAGCAAAGAAAACTGAGGGACCCTGATCTGGAGTCACATCACATGGTAGCCATACAATGTGACCTTCCTCGGCCGGTACTCGAATGCCAGCATTTTGGCCTCCTCTATCATACTCATGACCCTTACAACGTCATGGGGTTGCGTAAAGCTTAGTCACTGTGGTTCATGTGATATCATAAAATTCATCCCACAGCAACATCATGTCATCGACGAGACCCTGTAAATGAAAAAGGTGCTGACCATGCCGGCATTCGACTATTAGCTCAAGATGTTGGCCCTGTCCTTGTCCGGCTGCCACAGAAAAATAATATAGATGCCAAATCAGGGTCCTGCATATCTTTTTGCTCGTCTCAAACACACACCTCCTTGATACATTTTCACAAATTAGACCACACAGACAGGCAAAAGCTTTTTCGTCTCCTGCAATGAACAGTGTAGATTTGTGCCAAAAATGTGAGCAATTTTTCTCTTCTCCAGTTATTAAATGGAAAATCAATCCCACTTATTTTGTCACTTCTGAAATTTGACAAACGAAGAGAACATTTTGTCACACACACTTTTTATCAGACACAAGTTTTAAACGAAGCTTGTCAGGACGATCATACTTGTCAAAGTATTGCATTAGTGTAAAAGTCCTAAAACAACAGTAAAAATTACAGCAGTTGAGAATGTCACGATTCCTCTATGCAGAGCATCTTGCACATTAGGAGATGCTCTGCTGTGTTTTCCTGGGCTTCTGGCTGGCAGGTTGATTGACAGAGCAGGCTTCCATGCTGGTTCTCGGAGGTGCTGATTTCTCAGGTGTTCTATCTTCTGGGTAATTGTTCTGCTTCTTTAGGGTATGTGCGCACGTTGCTTTTTACCTGCTTTTTACCTGCGTTTTTGCTGCTTTTTCTTCTGCGCTGTTTAATGCCAAAATGGATGTGTTCTTCTATTCAAGCAAAGTCTATGGGAATTTGGGTTTCTTGTTCACACTATGTTGTTCAAAATGCTGCCTTTTTGTGGCAGAACTTTGGTCAAAAACTCAGCTTTGCAGTGCAAAACCCAAATGGCAAAAACAATTGACATGTTGCTTCTTTGAAAAGCTGAGTTTTTGACCAAAGTTCTGCCTCAAAAAGGCAGCATTTTGAACAACATAGTGTGAACAAGAAACCCAAATTCCCATAGACTTTGCTTGAATAGAAGAACACATTCATTTTGGCATTAAACAGCGCAGAAGAAAAAGCAGCAAAAAAGCAGGTAAAAAGCAACGTGCGCACATACCCTAACTGAGCATGTTCTCCCAGAATCTTGCCAGTAATACATTCTGATTTTGCTGTTTTGCTATTGGCCTGAGTTCCTGCCTTTGTTCTGCTCTTGGTTTCTTGACCCCGGACTGTTGTCTGACTCTTCTCTGCCTGCTCCCTGTTAGGTCATGTCCTCCTGGCTTTTGACCTCAGACCATTACCTGACCACCTGATTGTGACATGACTACACCTCTTTGTACTCCCTGTGTCCATATGTGTCCTTCTGTTACCAGATCATGGCTTTCCTGACTACTATTTTTACTACCCGTATGTAGTGACTGGCGTCACAGGGTAGTAATCAGAAAGTTCATTGACACGTTCCTAATACACCTCCAAGTTAATTTGTGTACGGCTTCAAAATTAAATTTCTCAGCGCGATTACTGCATCACATATATGATTTTCTTTTAGTTTTATGACCTATATGGAAATAATAGTTAAATCGTACTGACAGACTCTGTTTAATATTATATTTAAAAAGCAACAGAATTGACTCCATTTGTGCTTTTACTGAAACTGTAATTACCAGATAAATTGAGAACAATTTTTAATTTTGCCATGGCCCTTAAACCATTTGTGAGGTCCAGGTTTCGCCATGTTATGCCTTGTCAGTCTGCAAAAGAAAAACATTGAGAAGAAATGCTGTAGGGGCCAAAAAAAATTCTAGAAGTAAGCCCATTTACACAAAATAAAACAAATATTCAGCCGACAGCTATCTCCCCCATCTTCCCCAACACTTAGGGGTACTTTGCACACTACGACATCGCAAGCCGATGCTGCGATGCCGAGCACGATAGTCCCCGCCCCCGTCGCAGCTGCTATATCATTGTGATAGCTGCCGTAGCGAATATTATCGCTACGGCTGCTACACATGCACTCACCTGTCGTGCGACGTCGCTTTGGCCGGCAAACCGCCTCCTTATTAAGGGGGCGGGTTGTGCGGCGTCACTGCGACGTCACATGGCAGGCGGCCAATAGGAGAGGAGGGGTGGAGATGAGCGGGATGTAAACATCCCGCCCACCTTCTTCCTTCCGCATAGCCGACGGGAGCCGCGGTGACGCAGGTAGGAGATGTTCCTCGCTCCTGCGACTTCACACACAGCGATGTGTGCTGACGCAGGAGTGAGGAACAACATCGGACTGTTGCATCAGCGTAATTAGGGGTACTTTGCATGCTGCGACATCGCAAGCCGATGCTGCGATGCCGAGTGCGATAGTCCCTGCCCCCGTCGCAGCTGCTATATCATTGTGATAGCTGCCGTAGCGAATATTATCACTACGGCTGCTTCACATGCACTCACCTGTCGTGCGACGTTGCTCTGGCCGGCGAAATGCCTCCTTATTAAGGGGCGGGTTGTGCGGCATCACTGCGACGTCACACGGCAGGCGACCAATAGGAGCGGAGGGGCGGAGATGAGCGGGATGTAAACATCCCGCCCACCTCCTTCCTTCCGCATAGCCGACGGGAGCCGCGGTGACGCAGGTAGGAGATGTTCCTTGCTCCTGCGACTTGACACACAGCGATGTGTGATGCCGCTGGAGCGAGGAACAACATCGGACCGTCGCGTCGCGCCCCTGTGATGTAGTAGTGTGCAAAGTAGCCCTTAGCTTAGCCGAATGCTTCTGTGTTCTTTAAAAGTAAACTTATCTTCTAGAGACCAAAGAGACTTGCCCATCAGAAATCCAAAAATCTGGTTACTTCTCCCCCCAACAGATATTGCTGGGGTAAAGGAGTATCCAGCTTTTTGGATTTCAGTAGAATCCGTATATTTTACATTGTCTAGCAATCCCGCCAATATCACTGATCTGTCAGATGGCAGTGTACTTTGTATGGGGGCCATCTGTTGAATTTTAAAGAAGACTATGGATATCCTAGGAAAAAATGGGTGCCTGGTCCTCTTGGTCACAGCCAAGATAAACAACTCTGTGGTTATTGATAAAGTACCTATATCTGCATTTATTATATACAGTACATAATGCATATACATACAGTGTAGGTCTATTTTCATTGAATTCCCAAAAGAGTATTTGCATAAAGATTTGTCTCTGATCAATAGGGTTGGAACAATCATGGTCCCGAGGACCAACATCCAGCTGAAATGCATTGTACAGCAGAGACCCAGAGGGGCCAAAGATAGGGACATAAATATAAGGAGGGGCCCACAATGGGGACATATATACCACGATGGGGACATATATACCTGAATAGGAATATATATACCAGTATGGAGACATATATACCAGGAAGGGAACATATTTACCAGGATGAGGAACATTTTTACAAGTATGGGGGGCATATATGGGCTAGGGTGGGAACATACAGTCATATGAAAAAGTTTGGGCACCCCTATTAATGTTAACCTTTTTTCTTTATAACAAATTGGGTTTTTGCAAGAGCTATTTCAGTTTCATATATCTAATAACTTATGGACTGAGTAATATTTCTGGATTGAAATGAGGTTTATTGTACTAACAGAAAATGTGCAATCCGCATTTAAACAAAATTTGACCGGTGCAAAAGTATGGGCACCCTTATCAATTTCTTGATTTGAACACTCCTAACTACTTTTTACTGACTTACTAAAGCACTAAATTGGTTTTGGAACCGCATTGAGCTTTGAACTTCATAGGCAAGTTAACCAATCATGAGAAAAGGTATTTAAGGTGGCCACTTGCAAGTTGTTCTCCTATTTGAATCTCCAATGAAGAGTGGCATCATGGGCTCCTCAAAACAACTCTCAAATGATCTAAAAGCAAAGATTATTCAACATAGTTGTTCAGGGGAAGAATACAAAAAATTGTCTCAGAGATTGAAACTATCAGTTTCCACTGTGAGGAACATAGTAAGGAAATGGAGAACACAGGTACAGTTCTTGTTAAGCCCAGAAGTGGCAGGCCAAGAAAAATGTCAGAAAGGCAGAGAAGAAGAATGGTGAAAACAGTCAAGGACAATCCACAGACCACCTCCAAAGACCTGCAGCTTCATCTTGCTGCAGATGGTGTCAATGTGCATTGGTCCATCAGTTATTGGATATATGAAACTGAAATAGCTGTTGCAAAAACCCAAATTGTTATAAAGAAAAAAGGTTAACATTAATACATTAATAGGGGTCCCCAAACTTTTTCATATGACTGTATATACCAGGAAAGGGCCTAGGATGGGGACATATATATCAAGATGGGACATAGGATGAGGGCTATATATCAGGATGGTGGTCATATATACCGAGATGGGGCCTAGGATAGGAGTCATATTTACCAGGAGGGGCCCATAATGTGTTACATTTACCAGGATGGAAACATATACCAGGATGAGGTTTAGGACGGGGAACATATTTACCAGGAAGGGGGACATATCTACACATATTTACCAGGACAGGGGATATATTTACCAGGATGGGGGACATATTTACCAGGAAGGAGCCCAGGATGGGGTACCTTAGAACAGGATGGGGCCATTACTACATAATAGGGGGGGAGAAAACTCGTATGTCTTTATAGGATTTAGAATGCTAAATGTATCCATACATATACATACATCTGACCAACATGCAGTGGTTGGGGGGGCCCAGGTCCAAATTTTGTACAAGGGCTAATCAAACTCTAATTAAGCCACTAGCGATCAAAGCCCATTGTAGACATATCTTCAGATCAAAAAAACAAATGAACACATGATTGTTTGTCATTTGGTCACATTTTTTATGCAGACATAATAAATTTATAAAAAAATAACGGAAATAGCAGCATATGGGCACCAATTGACTAGCTAGACTGTGCTCGACCATCTCTGGTAACAGTTTGGGTGCCCTTGGAGCGCTGACCCTGTCTCTGCTACCATCGTTGTGTGATCACAATCTTATCAGAGACAAATAATCACCGCCCACAGGCTCCTCAGATGTAAATCTGATACGGATAACCTGAAAATATGAAGGAAATGGAAAGATAAATCAAAGTCACCTAAAAGTCTGCTGCATTGTATAGCAAGTCTGAATGATGACAACAAAATATAATATTCTACGTGCACGAAGTATATCACAAAAATGATGTCCAATAATATAAAAAAACACAATTACAACTGTATAGTTTTGGGAAAACACCAATATTTAGAACAAAATTGTCAGTTCTCCTGACTTGTTTCTTCGTGTATATATATATATATATATATATATATATATATATATATATATATATATAGTACGTGTCTTAGCAATAAAATAGCAAGTAGAGCGTCTTATGTATGACGTGACAATGTTCCTCTGCTATGATGTGAAAAATTTAACAACTTTCCCTTTTACGGTGAGCCATGTCTCTAAACACTGACACTGTGGGCAGGGGTTGGTCATGCTGTATTACCACAGATACTGTAAATTGTACATTTATTAATGAATAACCCTGGCTATAAGACAAAAGGAATGGTACAACAGGCTTCATCAAGCCGTATACTTCCTAAAGACACAATGATAGAGACCTAAAGGACCAAAATCTAGTTAATGAAGTCCAGCTAATGCTGTTCAAATCTATCGTGATTCTCATCACACATTTTTTTGTTTGACTGTTCTTTTTTCTTATTCTTTAGTTTCCTATTTGGTTGCAGTAATACAGGTCAGATCTATACTGATCATACAGTCAGGGCCAGAAATATTTGGACAGTGACACAAGTTTTGTTATTTTAGCTGTTTACAAAAACATGTTCAGAAATACAATTATATATATAATATGGGCTGAAAGTGCACACTCCCAGCTGCAATATGAGAGTTTTCACAGCCAAATCGGAGAAAGGGTTTAAGAATCATAGCTCTGTAATGCATAGCCTCCTCTTTTTGAAGGGACCAAAAGTAATTGGACAAGGGACTCTAAGGGCTGCAATTAACTCTGAAGGCGTCTCCCGCGTTAACCTGTAATCAATGAAGTAGTTAAAAGGTCTGGGGTTGATTACAGGTGTGTGGTTTTGCATTTGGAAGCTGTTGCTGTGACCAGACAACATGCGGTCTAAGGAACTCTCAATTGAGGTGAAGCAGAACATCCTGAGGCTGAAAAAAAAGAAAAAATCCATCAGAGAGATAGCAGACATGCTTGGAGTAGCAAAATCAACAGTCGGGTACATTTTGAGAAAAAAGGAATTGACTGGTGAGCTTGGGAACTCAAAAAGGCCTGGGCGTCCACGGATGACAACAGTGGTGGATGATCGCCGCATACTTTCTTTGGTGAAGACAAACCCGTTCACAACATCAACTGAAGTCCAGAACACTCTCAGTGAAGTAGGTGTATCTGTCTCTAAGTCAACAGTAAAGAGAAGACTCCATGAAAGTAAATACAAAGGGTTCACATCTAGATACAAACCATTCATCAATTCCAAAAATAGACAGGCCAGAGTTAAATTTGCTGAAAAACACCTCATGAAGCCAGCTCAGTTCTGGAAAAGTATTCTATGGACAGATGAGACAAAGATCAACCTGTACCAGAATGATGGGAAGAAAAAAGTTTGGAGAAGAAAGGGAACGGCACATGATCCAAGGCACACCACATCCTCTGTAAAACATGGTGGAGGCAACGTGATGGCATGGGCATGCATGGCTTTCAATGGCACTGGGTCACTTGTGTTTATTGATGACATAACAGCAGACAAGAGTAGCCGAATGAATTCTGAAGTGTACCGGGATATACTTTCAGCCCAGATTCAGACAAATGCCGCAAAGTTGATCGGACGGCGCTTCATAGTACAGATGGACAATGACCCCAAGCATACAGCCAAAGCTACCCAGGAGTTCATGAGTGCAAAAAAGTGGAACATTCTGCAATGGCCAAGTCAATCACCAGATCTTAACCCAATTGAGCATGCATTTCACTTGCTCAAATCCAGACTTAAGACGGAAAGACCCACAAACAAGCAAGACCCGAAGGCTGCAGCTGTAAAGGCCTGGCAAAGCATTAAGAAGGAGGAAACCCAGCGTTTGGTGATGTCCATGGGTTCCAGACTTAAGGCAGTGATTGCCTCCAAAGGATTCGCAACAAAATATTGAAAATAAAAATATTTTGTTTGGGTTTGGTTTATTTGTCCAATTACTTTTGACCTCCTAAAATGTGGAGTGTTTGTAAAGAAATGTGTACAATTCCTACAATTTCTATCAGATATTTTTGTTCAAACCTTCAAATTAAACGTTACTATCTGCACTTGAATTCTGTTGTAGAGGTTTCATTTCAAATCCAATGTGGTGGCATGCAGAACCCAACTCGCGAAAATTGTGTCACTGTCCAAATATTTCTGGACCTAACTGTATATTGATGGTTGATGACCTATGGTCTATGCTAAGTCTAGGCAATCCATTATTATCATTACAAATCCCTTATAATACTTAGAGCACCTTTCGCAACACCTTTGCTTCTTCTTGCCACAGAGATCATCTATATTCAGTTTGCGTCTAGCTGCTTGCACAACTTTTTTTGTAACTCTCCAAGACTCCAATAGACCTCGCTTAACTACTACAGAGTGCAGTAGCAGAACTTTATAACCGAGGTCACCGGACCCCCATTCTCTTGATAAGTTAGGGTTGCAGAGGTGGAATCCACACCTGCCAGGCTCTTATGGTATACGCTGAATATTTGTTGTAAATGCCCCTGTCGCGGGCGGAGGAGGGGACGCTGCGCTCTCCCACTGCTCGGGTCCGGCCGCGGCTGTTGCGGCTGCTGCTGCTCGGTGGTGGCTCGAGCGGTGGGCCGGATCCCGGGGACTCGAGCGGCGCTCCTCGCCCGTGAGTGAAAAGGGTGGGGATTTGATTGTGGGGATTTGGTTATTGTCTGTGACGCCACCCACGGTTGTGGTGAAGTTGGTGACACCACCGCTGCTCTGGACGGGGGATCCTGGGAGCGATGACAGGGAGCAGCCTGGATGTTAGTTCTCCCCTCCGTGGGTAGGGGGTTGGTTGTCCCGGGGCCCGGTGATAGGGTAGGGATGGATGGCAGGCGGGTTACGGGGCCTGGTGAGGTGCAGGGTCGCGGGGGCAGCGCTGTGCCGCACGGCACGGTGGTACTCACTCAGCCAATGATGAGGACACAGTTCTCGGTAAAACACACGGCTGGATGGACGGGTCCCACAGACGGCTGCGGTGTTGCTTTTCCCGGCAGGTTGATGGTGACTGCCTTTCCCTGCACCTGTGTACTGTAAACGGTCCCAATGGGTTCCACCGGTAACCCGCTCCCCAGCTTGGATGGTTGCCGAAAGAGCCCCTTTTGCCCGCAGGCTCTGGCCCTGGGAACTTTAGCCTTGGCGGTGACTGTGTTTCCCTCTATCGGTTGGACGGTTGCCTTCTGTCGGGACTTGGCTGCTGGGAAACCCAGGAGGTTCCCTTCGCTAACGGATTTGGCAAATTCACGGCGACTCCTAGCCTTGCCGGGGTCCGTAAGCCCCTGCCAGATGGTGCTGACTTCTCTTTGCGTACCGGTCCGGTACCGCCGGGCCACCGCCCATCCACGGTCCTTACGGTAAACTCCGATAGGCCACTCCTGCAGATGGTCACCACCGTCTGCCAACCTTGCTGATCTGTCTGGGCCACACACCCGGAGCAACTTCAGGCTGCTAAACTGCCACTTTCCTTCCTCTCACTTTCACTTCCCTCACTCAACTCCAAAACTCATCTGCCTGCTTTTCCCGCCTCCAGGACTGTGAACTCCTCGGTGGGCGGGACCAACCACCTGGCCCACCCCCTGGTGTGGACATCAACCCCTGGAGGAAGGCAACAAGGGTTTGTGTCTGACTTCGGTGTGCCTAACCGGGAGTGTGGGGTGTGTAGGTGTTGTTCTCTGTGGCCCCTGGCTTGCCCAGGGCGCCACATTCCCCCTTAGTAAAATGCAGACCGTCCGCAGGCTGCCCGTCCATCACCGGTTTTATTTTCACAACTGAAAAGATAAACGGTAAAACAGAGATTACAATTAAAATAACATCTTCCCACATCGGGAGGTACTCTTACTTTAACGTTGCAAACGGTTACGGCTTTCGCTCTCTCCCACCTAGGCAACCTGGCCCTGATGCTGCCCCTAAGCAAATAGGCAGCACCCCTTGACCCCAGTCCAGCACAAGTTACCCGAGCGGGTTCTGTCCTTTTCAGGGGACCCACGTCTATGGGGAACCCCTGAAACCCCCAGAGGATCGCCACAGGTTTCGGTGGTGGCTGGGCCCCAGCCTGCTCCACTGCGGGCCATTCCTCCAATCTGCCTCTCCGGAGGCGGCAACGGTGAGAGCCACAAAACAACATTTTTATTTACAAGCCACAAGTTCGTGGTTGCCTTGCTAGTTCTCAGGCTTGTCCATAGCAGTTTCTACGCATTGATTGCAAACAGTCCCCACGGGGACAACAATGCTTCATAGCCAACGGGCTACCACAACCAAAACTGTAGGGTCCTAACGGAGACTTGCCGTAGGGTCCCAACGGGGACTGTTAGCTGGGTCCCAGGGGCCATCCACAACACCTGGCTCCGGTACAGCTTCCTCCTGCAGCTTTCCCACAGTCCACCATCGAACAGCACGAGCCCCCAACGCCACCCTCACACAGGGGTGACACTGTCCCACAGGACTCCATTTTCAGCTGCCGATGATGCGGGTACGACTGCTCCTCTAACCGGACTCCTTAGCCTTGAAGGCCGTCTGGAATGTCAGCAGAGTCCCAATGGGGATCAACAGCAAGGTAACCGGGAACCGCTACCATGCTCTAACTTTTCTTTCTTAATCAGCAATCCCGCGGCGCAGCTGCCTTTGCTGCCGCTCCCGGTGCAGAGCACTTTCTGCTTGCTCCGGTTCAGGCGGTGTGGGGGACGGGCCCAGCCGGAGTCCCCCTGTGCCGGCTACGACCGGTACCTTTGGTAATGAGGGACCCCGCTGTGACATGGCCTGCTCTGCCTCCTGGCAGCTGCATCCCCGCCGTGCCTCCGGTGCATCTTTGCTAACGAGCTCAGCCTTCGGCTTCTTCCATGGAAGCGGATCAGGGCTGTCACGAGCTTCTGCTGCAGGTCGGTCCGCCGGGGCGGATTGGCAGGGTACCGCTACCGGTGGTGGTGGTAGCGGGCCTAGTGGCGGGGCAGCAGCAGCCAACACGGGTAGAGGGGGAGGTAGCAGGGCGAGCGGGTATGGACCGGGTCCCTCGACCGCGATGACCGACCCACTAGGGGTACAGGGGTGTGGGTCACTTACCCTCCCTTCCAAGACTCCCTCCACCTCGCATCTCCGTATGGCTGCCACCACTTCTGCCATGTCGGCCTCCCACTCCTCCAGGAGGAGCTGCATGCGGACCTGCAGACGGCTGATTAGCTGGACGATCCGGACTTCCACCCACGCTGCGGTGCCAGGCGCGGGGACCACGGTGTTGTCGGTTGGACTCAGCATCTTTAGCAGAGGCCTCTTCCAGGAACCAGTAAATGGCCGCAGGGTCCTGGCGTCCCTGCTTCCATAGCCGCAGGCTACATGCGGCCAGACGCCATCAGTCCCCCTTAGTCTGTTTCCGGCTCCTCCTCTACAGGGGCGGGGTTTTGGCCTTCGCGCCTCCACTACTCGAGGAGACGCTCGAGCGGGAATTCTTCGCGCCCAAGATGGCGGCTTCTCAAATTTTCCGGCCGGACACCTCCGGTGGTAACAAGGCGCACCTCTACCAGACGGCAGAGCGGTAGGATCCTGTTCGTGACGCCAAGTTGTCGCGGGCGGAGGAGGGGACGCTGCGCTCTCCCACTGCTCGGGTCCGGCCGCGACTGCTGCGGCTGTTGCTGCTCGGTGGTGGCTCGAGCGGTGGGCCGGATCCCGGGGACTCGAGCGGCACTCCTCGCCCGTGAGTGAAAAGGGTGGGGATTTGATTGTGGGGATTTGGTTATTGTCCGTGACACCACCCACGGTTGTGGTGAAGTTGGTGACACCACCGCTGCTCTGGACGGGGGATCCCGGGAGCGATGACAGGGAGCAGCCTGGATGTTAGTTCTCCCCTCCGTGGGTAGGGGGTTGGTTGTCCCGGGGCCCGGTGATAGGGTAGGGATGGATGGCAGGCGGGTTACGGGGCCTGGTGAGGTGCAGGGTCGCGGGTGCAGCCAATGATGAGGACACAGTTCTCGGTAAAACACACGGCTGGATGGACGGGTCCCACAGACGGCTGCGGTGTTGCTTTTCCCGGCAGGTTGATGGTGACTGCCTTTCCCTGCACCTGTGTCCCACCGGTAACCCACTCCCCAGCTTGGATGGTTGCCGAAGGAGCCCTTTTGCCCGCAGGCTCTGGCCCTGGGAACTTTAGCCTTGGCGGTGACTGTGTTTCCCTCTATCGGTTGGATGGTTGCCTTCTGTCGGGACTTTGCTGCTGGGAAACCCAGGAGGTTCCCTTCGCTAACGGATTTGGCAAATTCACGGCGACTCCTAGCCTTGCCGGGGTCCGTAAGCCCCTGCCAGATGGTGCTGACTTCTCTTTGCGTACCGGTCCAGTACCGCCGGGCCACCGCCCGTCCACGGTCCTTACGGTAAACCCAGATAGGCCACTCCTGCAGACGGTCACCACCATCTGCCAACCTTGCTGATCTGTCCGGGCAACACACCCGGACCAACTTCAGGCTGCTAAACTGCCACTTTCCTTCATCTCACTTTCACTTCCCTCAGTCAACTCCAAAACTCATCTGCCTGCTTTTCCCGCCTCCAGGACTGTGAACTCCTTGGTGGGTGGGACCAACCGCCTGGCCCACCCACTGGTGTGGACATCAGCCCCTGGAGGAAGGCAACAAGGGTTTGTGTCTGACTTCGGTGTGCCTGACCGGGAGTGTGGGGTGTGTAGGTGTTGTTCTCTGTGGCCCCTGGCTTGCCCAGGCCGCCAAACCCCTTTAAATAGGTAATCAATTAATAAATAGTAGACAATCTATCTAAAGGATTGATCATCAGTTTCACATCGATGGGGGTCTGACACTCAGCACTCATAACCAGTCAGCTGCTCTCGGCTCAAGAAGCTGCATGTAAACTGTATCTAAACCGTGCATGGAGATGAGGCAGAGCAGCTCCGTTCTCTACAACCCTACTCTTATTCACTTCAATGATGACTGAACTGCAGTACACAAGACCGGAGACTGTACATTGTACACTGTTTGCATTCAGCTACCAAAATACTTGATGTAGGGGTGCCAGGTGTAGGACCCCCACTGATCTGATATTAATGTCCTATCCTAAGAGTAGGTCATCAGTATCAAAGTAGTAGACAACTGAATTTAAAGAGGTTGCCAATTAGTATTAGTACATTTTCCCCAGGTAAAATAAAAATTCCCATACTCACCTTGCGTACACATGCCTTTCCAGCGGTGCCATGGTTCACATTCCAAGGGGTTGCGATGTCACGCCTTATATACAATCAGCGCCAACTTCAGTCTCCCTGCCTTTGGACTAAACAAGAAGTGCTCACTTGTTCATTAACTCCTTTGGTCCAAAGGCGTGGAAACTGAAGCTGGTGTTGATTGGATTCGGGACTCGCCTGACATCACAACTCCCGGGAACGAGCAGCACGGCACCGCTGGAACGGCACTAGTATGAGAGGTGAGTATAGGCTTTATTATTTTACCTGGAGGAATCATGTGAAATCAGAAGTAGTGGATAACCCCTTTGAGTTATAGTAGTTTAACCTTTTATTACATAGTCAGAAATGTAGCTTGTTTCTTTTAGTGATCCTGTTGCGCAAAGTTCACATGAGTGTATAAAAAGTCATCCACTTCTCATCCATGATTTTTCATATATATTGTCATCCATGTGAAGTTAAATTTCTTATATTAGCAGTGGAGAAAAAACTAGAAGATTAAATACAGTCTCATTTGTTAAGAATTGCAAAGTAGCCATAAAAATCAGATGCTATATGGTGAGACCATAGGAGATTTGGTGTTCTTTGTGCACCTGCAGACTTGAAAGGAGTAAAGGGTGCTTTACACGCTGCAACATCGCTAACGATATATCGTCGGGGTCACGTCGTTAGTGACGCACATCCGGCGCCGTTAGCGACACCGCAGCGTGTGACACCAAGGAGCGACGATCAACGAGCGCAAAAACGTGAAAAATCGTTGCTCGTCGACACGTCGCTCCTTTTCAAAATATCGTTGCTGCAGCAGGTACGATGTTGTTCGTCATTCCTGCGGCAGCACACATCGCTACGTGTGACACCGCAGGAACGACGAACATCTCCTTACCTGCGTCCACCGGCAATGAGGAAGGAAGGAGGTGGGCGGCATGTTCCGGCCGCTCATCTCCGCCCCTCCTCTGCTATTGGACGGCTGTCGTGAGACGTCGCTGTGACGCCACACGAACCGCCCCCTTAGAAAGGAGGTGGATCGCCGGCCAGAGCAACGTTGCAGGGAAGATAAGTCCGTGTGACGGGTGTTAGCGATATTGTGCACCACGGGCAGCGATTTGCTCATGACACACAACCGACAGGGGCGGGTACGCTCGCTAGCGATATCGATTTCGCAGCATGTAAAGTACCCTTAAAGCCCGCTTTACACGCTACAATATATCTTACGATGTGTTGGCGGGGTCACGTCGTAAGTGACGCACATCCGGCATCGTAAGGTACATTGTAGTGTGTGACAGGTACGTGCGATTGCGATTGAAGGTTAAAACGTTCATCGCATACACATCATTGAATCCTGATGAATTGCACGTCAGATTGTTCAATGTTCCCGAGGCAGCACACATCGCAGTGTGTGACACCCCGGGAACGATGAACAGATCTTACCTGCCTCCCGTGGCTCCAGCCGGCAATGCGGAAGGAAAGAGGTGGGAAGGGATGTTTACATCCCGCTCATATCCGCCCCTCCACTTCTATTGGCCAGCTGCCGCGTGATGTCGATGTGGCGCTGAACGTCCCTCCCACTCCAGGAAGTGGACGTTCGCCGCCCACATCGAGGTCGTATGGAAGGGTAAGTATGTGTGACGGGGGTTAATCGTTTGTGCGGCACGTTCAACAAATTGAACGTGCAACACATACGATGGGGACGTTGCAAGAAATTGCAACGTGTAAAGCAGGCTTAAGACTCATCCAAAATGGAAGAGACTAGTGTGTGCTGAGATTATTTTCATATGACATTCGGTTCAGGTGTAAAAACAGTCATCTGAACAGCCCTATTGATAACATTGGTCCAAGTTCTGTCCGTGTGATGTCAGTTGTTTTCGCGGACAGCTCTCAGACTGAAAATACGGTGGTGTGAAAACCTCCCTTAGGCATTATATGAGTCATGGAGTCTTTGAAGCCGCTTGATTTCTATCTATGTAATGCGTATTGGTTACTTTTACCATTTGAACCTCGGTAAAAACACGTATTATCGCTGTCCCAAGTTTCTGTCTTTGATTCCCAGTGACTGCTTTTCAGAACCGCAGCCAGATTTGTGAGCGGCGTGCCAGGTTTTGTCATGGGTTGTTTATTTGGCTCAGGAGATAATGCCAAACACTTTGTTCGCCAGGTTTTTCAAACAATAATAAGAAAAAAAAAATCAGTTTGTTTCCATGGAAACCCTTTATTCTCGTAGAGGTGGTACAGGTTTATTTGCGCTCGCTTTGTAGCTGAACGGAATTTATATTTGCTGCATACATTGGCTGAATACAAATTGACATCTGTAGGTTGCTTTATTGATTATTACAGCAGTCCATCTAGCGACGTGGGCTTTAGGAAACAGACTTGAGTCTTCATACGGTAAATCCAGGCTTTGTATTCTCTACCCTTATACTAAATCTTCTAGATATATATTTTGGGCAACGTGATTGGCAGGCCTATGAGAGCGAGAAGAAAGAAAATGGCAGAAAAAAATTACTATAATGATGAACCATGTTATAATATTGCTACCAGTATAATTGCTAGAATGTGTTCACAGCTCATTGACAAATTCACCTTGAAAGCCTGGAGACCTCTTTTATTCAGTCATTTAACATAGTGACCCATTATATAGGCCATCTATATTAGATCTGTAGGGTCCAATGTAAAGGGGACAGAGGTACCTCCATTAGGCAGAGTTTAACTATGGTAATGGAGATGAGGGTGCAGAAACAAGGGAACAGCTTTTATTAATGGACAGGAAATATAGGAGTAAGTCAATGATCAAATAAGGCATGGGAACAGTATAATAAAAAACCTCCGCAGAATCTAGCTGGGCCACACGAACACTGTGTCGGCCCAACTATCACAAATAGCGAAACAGCAGAAAACTTTACAAGAATAGTTTACTTACGGCTATGCTACGCTAAGAACCTAACTGGCCTCTGCTACTCATACTGCACGGCTGCCATGTTCTATCTATTGAGGCCTACGCTAAACCCTACTGGGTGTGCGCACTGGTAAAAGACTCACAGTACTATTGAGAGGGAAGAAGTCCACTCCTGGAAACTCAATGCTGTGATACTTCTACTCTTCCAGAGACCCGGCGTACCTTGACTCTACTGGATGGCGTCTATCCTTGTCTCTGGGATTGCCGACTTCAGGAGCTTCCCAGTCTGGTATGGGCTTGATGGCTACTAGGGATCTGCCACTGTCCAGCTCACAGTCTTTCTCTCGCAGCCCGACACCGCATTTCTTTCCCAACTGCCGTTCTCGGACACATCTCAAGCAGCATCTCCCCTCTCTTTGTTTGGTTACCTGACTTCTCCAATTCCCACCCAAAGCTCTTATCCTGCTCTTTCTTCTTTTCCAACACTTTTTGGGCAGGAGTAGTCTAACTACACAGTTTAGAGGGGAGTGCCGACTCTACTGGCTAGTCCACAAACCACAGAACACAGGGGAGCACAGTCTCTTAAAGTCACAGCATGTTTATCAGTTCCAAGCGGGGACATCCATATATGGACACCGGGCACCCAGCTGTTATCTGTTACGCTATGTACGGGAAAGTACCAAGCGCATGGCATGAAAGGGAAGATGGTGACCCCTAATGAACCTACTGCTGGTCCCTGGGGTTCCTCACCGCCCTAGATAGGTTCCGCACCAATGTGCCGAGCCGGATACCTGACTCTAGGTATCCCCAATGCTGGCCCCTAAATAGGGAATGGATGGCATGAGCTCTTCGTCAACCCCACTAAACAGCTATAGACAGTACAAGGGGGACACACAGGAGGAAATGCATGAACTACTTAACATTAGATGCCTTTGGTAGGAGTTCAGCAGAGCTTTGAGCAACAATACCACAGAGGAGTACAAACCATTTGCTTGCAACCTTGGCCTGTAGGAACTGAAAATATCACCAGCACAGTCCAAAGAAAGGAAGGAGTATTTAAACACCAAGGAAATACTGACAATCAACAGCTGGGTGGAAGTCGAGCTCCTGCTGAGTCCAAAAGTGGGAGAGATGAATGTAGCAGGAAAGCTACCTATACCAATGACTACTGACAGCAGTAACAATGGAAAGTCAGGGAGCATTTTGCGCAGCCAAACACTGTGACCTTCGATGGCCAAAAAACCACATGACTGTCTGTCACACATGACACACCCGTGGAACTATCATCTCCAACCGCAATCGGATGTAAATACTGAATGGAGCTCCATGGCGCTGCTCTTTTCAATAGGTAGTGGGTGCTGATGAGAACTGCACAGCAGCTATTATGGAAGATAGGTTATCAACACCATATGACTGGATGACTGTACAATCCTTTTAAATTTCCCTCCTGATGGGGGTTTGGTGAGTCTCCGACACTAAGGGGTACTTTGCACACTACGACATCGCAGGTGCGATGTCGGTGGGGTCAAATTGGAAATGATGTACTTCCGGCATCGCAGGCGACATCGTAGTGTGTAAAGCCTAGATGATACGATTAACGAGCGCAAAAGCGTTCCTCGCTCCAGCAGCAGCACACATCGCTGTGTGTGAAGCCGCAGGAGCAAGGAACATCTCCTACCGGCGTTACCGCGGCTCCCGTAGGATATGCAGAAGGAGAAGGTGGGCGGGATGTTTACATCCCACTCATCTCCGCCCCTCCGCTCCTATTGGCCGCCTGCCGTGTGACGTCGCAGTGAAGTCGTACGACCCGCCCCCTTAATAAGGAGGTGGGTCGCCGGCCAGAGCAACGTCCCAGGACAGGTGAGTCCATGTGAAGCTGCCGCAGCGATAATGTTCGCGCTTGGCATCACAGCATCGGCTTGCGATGTCGCAGCGTGCAAAGTACCCCTAAGAACTCAAAGATTGGAATAAATCCCTTAAAGCTGGGGGCAAATGGCATTGTCTACAGTCCCATGCTATCTAGTGTGATGCTGTTCCAACTACAAGTCACCATAGGCACCTGATTGTCTACATTGTCAGGTGACTGGTGGTTGTGAAGTTAGAATACTATAATCTCTCATCCCGGCGGACGCCATCAGAGCAGCAGCACTTGAGTATGAACTGATTCCAGTGGCAAATATTAACTGTTTTTTTTATAATCTCATTCCCTAACCTCTGTAAAGTTTTCTAAAGTAGCAGACAACCCCTTTAAGACTTCCTTCACACATCCATGTCTCCCGGTATGTGCAATGTCCATTTTCACACATACCAGAGACGCGGAGACATGTAAACCCATTAAAATCAAGGGCTTGCGCACACATCCATGTTTTGACTCAGACCGCGTGCCCGTGTGAAGCACACATGTGTCAGTCTGCTCCACGCGGTGACATGTCCGTTTTCTACTGGCAGCATGGCTGTCACATGGACTGCACACTGATACCAGAGGAAACACATGTCACTGAGAAATAAATGTATTTTTATACTTACCAATGCTGCTTCACACTTGCTCCCGGGCCCGCTCATTATGCTCATGAATATTCGCTGCACTGACTGGAACCGAAATCACGTGTGATAGCAGCACCAGAGACAGCAGCGCTGGGGACAGGTAAGTATACAAGTTCATGCTGTCCATGTGCTATCCAGATGTCAAACGGATGGCACACAAACAAACACACACAACACACAGACATGAACAGACATAAATACCTACACCACGAAGCATGCAAAACGTTTGTTTCTTGCATGGACGTGTGAAGGGGGCCTAAGGCAAAATTGAAATTCTCTGTCTGGCTGCACCAATTTTTCTTTCCAATGGAGCAAATATGGGCATAGCACAATTTCGTTGGTTCAAGTTGCAATGCAGAAACTCACTGGTTACCACTGTTGCTTTGCTCAGAGATAAAATCTGACAATCACATCTGCATTACTTTTGTATGTTCTGCCTGTGATTGTGTTGTTTTCGTCCCATATATTGATAAGGAATTTAGAGTGTGACCCATTTGGAACAGTTAATGAAGACAATGTCTGTAGAGCGCTGTAAAGTATGTTGGTGCTATAGAAGACATCATACATTCCATAACTTTCAATATCATTAGACATAACAAATGTAACTAAAGCGGGCTTTACACGCTGCGACATCGCTAATGCGGAGTCGTTGGGGTCACGGAATTCGTGACGCACATCCGGCCGCATTAGCGATGTCGTTGCGTGTGACACCGATAAGCGATTTTGCATCGTTGCAAAAACGTGCAAAATCGCTAATCGGCGACATGGGGGTCCATTCTCAAATCTCGTTACTGCAGCAGTAACGAGGTTGTTCCTCGTTCCTGCGGCAGCACAAATCGCTGCGTGTGACGCCGCAGTAACGAGGAAGCTCCCCTTACCTGCCTCCCGGCTGCTATGAGGAAGGAAGGAGGTGGGCGGGATGTTACGTCCCGCTCAGCTCCGCCCCTCCGCTGCTATTGGGCGGCGGTTCAGTGACGTCGCTGTGACGCCGCGCCGACCGCCCCCTTAGAAAGGAGGCGGTTCGCCCGTCACAGCGACGTCGCCGGACAGGTATGTATGTGTGACGGCTGTTGTGCGACACGGGCAGCGATTTGCCCGTGTCGCGCAACAGATGGGGGCGGGTACCCACACTAGCGATATCGGGACCGATATCGCAGTGTGTAAAGTAGCCTTAATATAATAGATTTTACTGGGGATTTTTTTTGCCATGATCTTTTTATGGTGTGGTATCTGACAGCTCTAACGGGTGACAGCTTCTACTTTGAAAAACTCCTTACATATTGATAATGGAGGATGCCTCCACTCCAAAGGTGATTCATAAATTTGTCTTTGCTGTATTGGACTTAACATAATCCTTTCAAGAATCCTTTATCACTAGAGTCACAGAGAAGGTCGGGACAGGTGGGAGATTTCTCTTCGGGATCCAAATCGGACAGAGATTGTGTAACTAGTATTAGCTTGGTTACATCACACGTGCCAACTCTCCTGGAATTTCTGGAAGGCTTCTAGAAAAAGGGGAGATCTGGGCTGCTAGAGAAATGGAGAAATCTACCAAGGTGCTTAAGTATCCTCCTGGAAACTCCCAAGACCACAAGCTCCCCCATCATACGCATTAAATTAAAACTGATGAAAGTGAACGATTTCAACCAAAAGAAATCTTTGTAAAGTAAAAACTGAAGAATGAACTATCCTTTTAGCTTACCAGTCAAGGACTGTCATCTTTACATAATGAAGTCGTTCACGTTTGATTTTTTTTTATCCTAAAGTTTTATGAAACAAAAAACAAAAACAAAAAATTCTTCATCCATAAAATGAACACGTTCAAAGTTTTCCCAATTTTTCGGACTAACTGACTTTTATTTCTTAAAGTAATGATGGCCACTCATTTTTCTTTACTTAGAATTTGTATTATGGCAAGAAAGAAGCAGCTAACAGTCTATTCAGTAGGACTATCAGATGTGTATCCACCAGACTTCTGCACAACACAACTGATGGTCCCAACCCCATTTATAAGGCAAGAAATCCCACTTATTAAACCTGACAGGTCACACCTGTGAAGTGAAAACCATTTCCGGTGACTACCTCTTGAAACTCATCAAGAGAATGCCAAGAGTGTGCAAAGCAGTAATCAAAGCAAAAGGAGGCTACTTTGAAGAACCTAGAATATAAGACATATTTTCAGTTGTTTCACTTTTTTAAGTATTTCATTCCACATGTGTTAATTCATAGTTTTGATGCCTTCAATGTGAATCTACAATTTTCAGAGTCATGAAAATAAAGAAAACTCTTTGAATGAGAAGGTATGTCCAAAAGTTTGGTCTTTCCTGTACCTTAATATAATATGTATGGGTGCTTTAGGTCTCCCCTAAAGGTTTGCTGTGTCTAGTACTATATATTCTGTGATCAGATGAACCCAGCTGTCACGTTTATAGGACAGGCTCACTTGCTCAGCTAGCAGCAGTTAATCAACTTCTGGTGGGGATTTAAGCCCCCTGTTTTCTGGACTCAGTGCTGGTTATTCTATTCAGTTAGGAGCTAGTGTGATGCCCTGGACTATCCAGGTAGTCACAGATAGACCAGCGCACAACACCTGTCCCCCCAATAAGGTAACATCAGCCAACTATTAAAACCTAGTCACCTCCCTCAGTGCTTGATGAACACACCAGGGGGCGACGCCAGGCAGTTGGCCACGCCCACCAAGGAGTTCAGAGGGCCTGAGGCAAGAAACACAGTCAGTTGTCAGTTGTCAGTTGAGTTTGCATAGTGATGGAGTCTGACAGGTGCCGGGGTTGGAGCCTGGGCACCTTTGGCTAGGAGGCAAATGATTGCCTTAGCCTGCAGGAGCCGGGAAGACAGCTCAGTGTAACCGTGGTGGACTGGGACAGGGTAGTGGCCCGCCGGTACCGACCCGGGGAACCGACTCGGAAACCGGAGCACACAGGTCCAGAATCCACTGGACCGAGTTAATTAACTGATTGCGGTCTGGACTATAGGTCCTTTCCCACCCAAGTCCCGACTGAAGACAACAGCCCACCGTGGGGGATAGAAAGCCACTGCACAGGCAGAGAGATCCCACGGGCCAGCGTCTGCAGGCAAAAGGGCTCTCCCGACATTCACAAAGCCGGGGAGCGGACTCCCATCGCTGAAGCACAGGCAGTCTACATATACACAAAACGGTGCAGGAGAAAGGCCAAGACCACCGAACCGGGTGGGGGACCAGACGCAGCCGGCTGCGGGCACCGACCACCATCAACTTGGTTTACCAGAGACTTGTGTGTGTCAATAACAGGGAGTACAACAGTGTCATCCGGCCGTGCACCGCCTTGCACCGTCCAGCTACCCCCAACGGGTCCCGGGGCCACCATCCCTGCCCACGGAGGGGTTAACAACTTACTGCATAAACATCTCCCCCGGGTGCCCCGTAACTGCAGCGGTGATGTCTACCTTCACCACATCCCGTGGGTGACGTCACGAACTCAAGCGCAGCTCCGGCCGTGCACCTACCTAACCCCCACCAAAAAGTGCCAGCATCCCCTTTCAGAGCAAAGGGGATGCTGGCAAAGCAAAGGGTCTGGAGGCGCTAGAGCCACCCACCAACGAGCCCAGATCCGAGCGGCTCAGCTGCAGCCTAGCGCGGGGCGGTACACTAGCCTGGGAGCAGAGAGGACATGGTTGTTGCTGCTGTTGCTGTCTACTGTGGTTTGTTGTAAGTTGTTTTGGTTTTGTACTACCTTCTTTCCCTTGCTTTCCCTTACCCGTATATCCTTAGTTTTTCCCTGGTGTAGGTTTTAGGTGTGCATGAGTTTTTACATTACCCCGGTCTGTAGTTCATTGTTGTAAGGGTTTTGGGGATCTCTGTCCTGGTCAGTCCTCTGGGTGGTGGGTGTGGTGGGGACTTGTCATCAGGTTTAGGACAGGAGTCAGGGCCAGGTCATGGCCTGGACTTCCCTACCTTCAAGGATACCTCTGAGTGTGAGGGTGAGATCAGGTACCCCAGCATTAAGGGCTCCATAGGTTACCTCATCTTCCTTGGTCATCCATTACACCAAATCCCTGACACTAGCACACATTTTCAGGGGGTAAAAAAATGGAGCGTGGAGGGGAAGTGGCCTGTAAAAAGAGGTCATAATAATGAAACAAATGTTGCAATAGCACCAACATTGGAAAAAAAATTGGCGTGTATGGATGTACATTAAGACCCCCATAAACATTAGACTAATGTCAGCCATACCTGCTGAAATTGGCAGCTTTGGCTGATGTCTACTGTGTATGAGGTCTCTTGACTGTCCTGTGACAGATGATGTTGAGAGAGGAGGATCAAGCATTTCTGATTTTGGATTACCAATCCTTTTTGCTCTTGGCAAAATAAGTCTCCAGAAGATGATAGCAGCTTTCTCATAGAGAAAACTGGAGCATTTAGCAGTGAGCACTACTGTGTTTGAAAAAGTTGGGCAAGGTAGGGGCAAGCGAGATAGTATAGGACGCTCTAGTTTCATTATCCCATGCTAAAGCTTTTAGACATTAATTAATACAAAATTTTTACTTAAAAAATGTGAGTCATAGCTTTACAACTTGCGTTCTTCCATTCCATGTTGGCCTGTTTAGATGTTTGTCGTGCATTGTCCAGTTACAGACTGCGTTCCCATAATCATCAGGTACAAGGAAGGGAAAGGATGTGGTTTGATCTCTGATCTTTTGATCTGTGACTCATAAAGACCAAATGCCTTTGTTCGCAAATTACTTTTTGGGCCTGTTCTAGTTTCAGATAATCTTCACTCAGAGTCTAAACATTAAGGAACATTCTCAATTACAAGATGTCTCTCGTAAAGCAGCTAGGGGAGGTGTTTTATGAAAAGAGGTGCGGCTACAAAAGAGATTCTTACATATAGTAAAGGCTGTGCTGAACTCACGGGACACTTTGGTGGATATTAATAGTTTCATTGGAGCTTTAATAAATGTTAACATAAAAGGGAGCTTCCGTTTCTACAGGTAATTTTACAAGTTGCATTAAGGCTTTGGACACGTAAACAATTATTAAATAATAATCCTTCAAAATTCTATCATTACTTACAATCTACTTTGGAATTTTGGTATGATTGAGTCTATAATTTCCCTTGGTGGTTGTATCAGGGGTTAGGTTTCACCACTCTGCAGGAGCAGATGATGACCTACCATCACCACCAGTGCAGGAGCACCACCAGCAAAGCTTCTAGTCTTCCATCACCAGCCGGCAGCACTAGCAACTTAGTTTTGGAGGCCTTAAAGGGAACCTGTCAGCAGAAATTTCGCCCAAAACCTAAAAGATTCCACCTCTGCAGCTCCTGGGCTACATTCTAGAAAGGTCCCTGTTATTATTGTGCCCCATGTGAGACCAAAATAAAGACTTTATAAAGTGGTACCTTTTTGTATTCAGATACTGTAAATGTGACACGGGGGCGGGCTCTCTGGCGTCCGTTATTCTTCCTCCTGGTCCTGTATGCCGCCCCATCGCTCCTTTCCATAGCTGATGCACCGCCCACTGCTCCAGCCATCCCCGCGCATGTGTGGCGCCCCAGGACCTGGTCGCCACAACAGCATTGCCCTCACAAAGGGTTAATGCTGAGCCTCGAGGTAATTGGGAGGTCCATTGGCCAGCAAGTTTAACATCCAACGCAGTTCTCCCTCCGGCCAGCAGGGGGAGCTCTGAACCTGGAATTCCAGGGAGCATTCCTTAAGTCTGACCTGAGGGAGGAAGTAGTGTTCAGTCTGTAGAGAGAAGTGAAAGGAAACAGACGCAGAGTGTGCTGTCCTGTGGATCTGGGGCCTGGAGCTGGAACAGCTTGGCCCAGGGAAGCAGGAGTAGCAGAGAGGCAGAGAAGAGACTCGGACATCGGAGTCTGTGGCCACCAGGGCTTAAAATACTCCCTGGTAGCCGAATCCGAAGGGCAGGAGAGCTGCAAGCACCTGGCCCATAAACAGCCCCAAGGTACAGCTGCAGCATCAGGGCCCAGTGTGGACTCCAGCAGAGAAGCACCAGAGAGGGCTTGCGCAGCCTACCACAGAGGGAAAGGGACGTACCACCGGTCCCAGCAGCAAAGAGGGCCATTGCTGGATCCAGAGAAGCAGGGATCTATCGTAGTAAAGAAAGGAACAGGAGTAGGCCTCATACTCAGCTGGCCAGAAAGATCACCCCAAGTACTTCCAGGCCGACCGGATCCCCTTCACCACCTGTGACGGTCTCCCAGGATTGGACTGTTCCTAAAGTAAAAGAGGAGAAGGTAAAGAGACTGTTGTTTGTGCCTGGTTCTTTCATTGCCTGTCGGCCCTGCACCGTGTTAGCCACACAACACCATAGACTTTCACGAGCACTAACAGTGTCCCCGGGGCTCCGCTCCACCTGTGGGGAGCAGTACCACCATTGCTGCCGTATCATCACCCCGGAGGCCTCACACAGCAGCGGCGGCTTAATAGCCGCAGACCACAGGTGGCGTCACGAAACAAATACTTTAATTGCTCCCAAGTCACCAGCCATATTAAACTGACACCCACCAGGGCCACGGAGTCGGGCCCCGCCACCACTGACTTCCCCCGGACTAGTCCGGCCCGGCACCGGGTGTCCCATAGCCCTGGGGTGGGCGAGTCAAATTTTGGCGTCACGAACAGGATTTCGTGCCCGGTCCCACCGGGTACTGTGCGCCTGCAGAAACTGTGCTTAAAAGACTGTGTTACTGTTTGCAAACTGCCGCCGCCATTAGCCTCGCCGAGCGCAGGAAGAAGGGGGGGGTGCCTGACAAAGAGTGCGAAGGGAGCGCGCCATCAGAGCGGAGCGCCGTTAACCCCGCGCGACCCAGAAGGGAATTTGAAAAGTGAACGGAGCCTGGTAAGGTTCACTAAGGGGGAGGAAGATGTCCGACTCGGAGGGAGGGCAGGTGGCTGCCATAGCCCGAGGCGCGGCAGCACCAGCCGAAGCAATCCCAGTCGCCGTCGCTCCAGCCCCCGCTGTAGCGCCGGTAATGCCGATCACAATGCCGTACATCCCGGGAGCAGAATGGCTGCTGAAGTACTCCGGGGAGTCCCATACCTTGAGCGACTTCAGAGAAAGGCTGCACAGCTTGTTCCGGGTGTATCCGCTGACTGAGAGCCAGAAGGTGGGCATAATAATGGGGCAGCTAGCCGGCGCGGCCCAGCGTGAAGTGAAGTCCTGGCCTGATACAGATAAAGGGACAGCAACCCAGATACTGGCCAAGCTAAAGAGTACTTTTGACACCCGCACCGCAGCAGAAATAAAGATGAGATTCTTTGGGTGCAAACAACGGGCCACAGACAGCATAAGGGACTATGCCTTAAACTTGCAGGAGGCCCTGAAAGCAGTTAAACAGGTGGACCCAGAGAGTGTACGTGAAGAAGACAAACTCCTAACTGAGCAGTTCATAGAGGGGCTCCTGTCAGATGCCCACAGGGCCCAGCTGCGTATCATGGTCCTGCAGAACCCTGCTCTGGACTTTGCAAAGTTTAAGGACCAGGCCATCCGGGTACTAAGAGAATCTACACCGAATGACCCAGTACCCCTCCGGCCTCTTGCTATCACGTACCCAGGGGTGGTGCCTGCAACACGAGCCGCTGCAGGGGCTGAGGCGCAGTCCCTGGATAAGGATCCCGCTGCAGAGCTCAGACAGCAGGTCCAGGAGCTGACCAAGACTGTAGCTGCCCTTGCCAAGACCGTGCAGTCTCTACAAGTGACCCCATCGCCTGCAAGAATCGAGTTGGCCTCCAGCCCAGATGACGTCCCATGGATGCGACAGAGGAGGATTCCGCCGACCTGAGGAAAAGATACAGACCGGTATGATTCAACGGGACAACCGATCTGCCGCCGCTGCAGTCAGGCGGGCCATATTGCAAGACACTGTCCTTTAAATGGGCCGAGCCTGGGGCCAGGAGCCAACCCCCAGGTGTAAGGAAGCCCGGCTCAACCCCCAGTCGCAGCAAGTATGTGGGAGGACGCCCGGTCCTTCCTATTGTGCTGGATGGGATCCCTTTGAATGCCCTCCTGGATACGGGGTCCCAGGTAACAACCATCCCTTATAAACTGTACAAAAGATATTGGGCTGATTCAGACATTGACCATGGCCCAGATGATGATTTAACAATTGTGGCCAGTAATGGTCAGCCCTTACCTCAAATTGGGTATAAAGAAGTAACCATTAAAGTGGGGCGGGTAGAATTGCCATGTCAGGGGATGATAATTGTAGATACTGATCGCAAAGAATCTGACCCACTGCTAACCATTGGTACAAATGTGATAGAAAATTGTATTGCCGAAGTGATAATTTTGTTGCAACAGGCGTCTGAAACTGCCAGCTCCGGGCAGCAGCGTGCCCTACAGAGGGAGATCAGAGCCCTGATGAGGAGGCAGCAGGTAGAGCTGGCCGGAGGAGAAATTGGCAGTGTGAGGGTAAGTGACCCCCTCCCCATTACAATACCCCCAAGAAGTGAAATGTTGATATGGTGTCAGGCAGCAATAGGCCTCAAGGGTCAGGATTACCATGCCTTGGTAGAACCGGTGTATTCAGACAGTAGGCCTGGAGTCCTGATAGCCAGAGGGGTAGCAGACATCCGCAAGGGGAGAGTGCCCGTCCGTGTCCTGAATTGTGGGGAGGAGGAAGCCAAATTACCCCGGTACGCCACTGTAGCAAAACTGTACACTGTCAGTAACAATACCATCAAAGCAGTGGAACCCTTGACCCCGTCCGACCAAGCGGAAGACAATGGCTCCAAGGGGCAGCTGGAAGACTGGTGCCAAAAATTACATGTGGGCACCGACTCCACCCCCTCACACCAAAAGCATGGGGTTTACCGGGTGGTACAGGAGTACGAGCGGGTCTTCAGCAAACACCCCCTAGATTTTGGGCAGGTAAAAGGGGTTAAACATCAAATCCCCACGGGTGATCATCATCCCATTAAAGAGAGATACCGCCCTGTACCCCCAGCACAGTATCAGCGTGCCAAAGAAATGTTACGGGAAATGAAGGAGGCTGGGGTTATCAGAGATAGCTGTAGCCCTTGGGCAGCTCCACTAGTGCTCGTAAAGAAAAAAGATGGTACAATGAGAATGTGCGTAGATTGCAGACAAATTAACCGCATTACACATAAAGATGCTTATCCACTACCCAGAATAGAGGAGTCACTAACAGCCTTAAAGTCAGCTAACTATTTCTCCATCTTGGATCTCACCAGTGGGTATTGGCAGGTTCCCGTGGCAGAGGCGGACAAGGAGAAGACTGCATTCACGACGCCAATGGGCCTCTGCGAGTTCAACTGTATGCCATTCGGGCTCTGCAACGCCCCAGGGACATTCCAAAGGTTGATGGAGTGCTGCTTGGGCCACCACAACTTTGAAACCGTGCTGTTGTACCTGGATGACGTCATAGTCTACTCCAAGACTTATGAAGACCACCTGAGGCACTTAGCAGAAGTGTTTGAGTCCTTGTCGGAATATGGCCTGAAGATAAAGCCGTCCAAATGTCACCTCTTGAAGCCAAAGGTACAGTACCTGGGTCATGTGGTCAGCGCAGAAGGTGTGGCACCTGATCCGGAGAAAGTCGCCGTAATCAAGGACTGGCCAAGACCCACCACAGTAAAGGAGGTGCGGCAGTTCCTTGGGCTGGTGGGCTACTACCAAAGGTTCATTGATGGTTTCACAAAGATAGCAGCGCCCCTTCAAGATCTCCTGGTGGGCCAGCCAAAGCAGGCTAAGAAGCAGAGCCCTCCATTTGAATGGAGCAGCCAAATATAAACATCCTTTGTCCGGCTGAAAGGGGCTCTCACGGGAGAAGAAATTCTGGCCTACCCTGACTACAGCCAGCCGTTTGTACTGTACACAGACGCCAACAACGTGGGCCTGGGAGCAGTTCTGTCCCAGGTGCAGGGAGGCAGAGAGAAGGTGATAGCTTACGCCAGTAGGAAGCTTTGGCCCACAGAAAAAAATCCAGAAAACTACAGTTCCTTTAAGCTAGAGTTCCTCGCTATTGTTTGGGCAGTGACTGAACGCTTCAAGCACTATCTGGCATCGGCCAAGTTCACCATCTTCACGGACAACAATCCGTTGACACATCTGGCAACAGCCAAGTTAGGTGCGTTGGAACAGCGATGGATGGCCCGGCTGTCTAACTTTGACTTTACCATCAAGTACCGAGCTGGCAAGAAGAATAACAATGCTGATGCGCTGTCCAGAATGCCTCACTTACCCGAGTCTGGAGAAGACCTGCATGAACTCGAAGAGATAGAGTTACCGGCTTTCCATCACCAAGGTGTTTCCCAGTGTGAGCATGCTGTAGGAATGAAGCGCTCGAGCCAGCACGAGGTCTCGGTCAACCCATTACTCCACCATAATTGGGAAGAGACACAGAACGGTGACCCGGCCGTGCGATTGGTCAAAGAAAAGCTAGCACAAGCTGAGACCCATCTTGGCCCAGATGCTCCAGAAGAAGCCCAGCAGCTGTGGAAGGAGAGGGGACGACTGTTCACATACCAAGGCAAGCTCTGCAAGAGATATGTCAACTGGCGAACGAATGAACTCATCTGGCAGATGGTGGTCCCACAGAGGGATGCTCCAATGGTCATAGCAGCTCACCATGATAACGCAGGACACTTCGGGTGGAAGAAGTTGGAGACCCTACTCCGTGATCGGTTCTACTGGGTGCACATGAGAAAGACAGTCGAGAAGTGGTGCCGAGACTGTGGTCCGTGTAACCTGAGGCGGAAAGATGATGCCAGCCAGAGGTCTCCCCTACAGCCAATTGTCACGAAGCAGCCCCTGGAGTTGGTGGCCCTGGACCACGTGAAGTTAACACCAAGCCGGTCAGGCTATGTGTACGCCCTCACCATTGTGGACCATTACTCTCGTTTCCTGGTAGTAGTGCCCGTGAAGGACCAGACAGCCAGAACAGCAGCTAGAGCATTTCAGGCATACTTTTGTCGACCTCACGGTTACCCTGAAAGGGTACTGACTGATCAAGGTCCTGCATTCAAGGCAGAAGTGTTCCAAGAGTTCTGTAACATGTACGGTTGTAAGAAAATCAGAACCACATCGTACCACCCCCAAACCAATGGATTGTGCGAGAAGATGAACCATGTGGTTATTGATATGCTCAAGACTCTACCTTTGGAAGAAAGAAACCAATGGCCAGAGAAGTTACCAGATCTGGTAGACCTGTACAACCATATCCCAGTAAATTCGACCAACTGCAGCCCTGCTTACCTGATGCGAGCAAGACCTGGCAAGTTACCTGTAGACTTTGAGATGGGGACTGTGTCACCTGAAGCGGTTCAGGAGATAGAAGATTGGGATACAGAGCGACAACAGCAGTACCGCAAGGTCCAGGAATGCGTAGAAAGGAGCCTGTCCCAAGCAAGAACGAGACAAGAGCAGCATTACAATCAGACAGCTCCAGCAACTCCCTTAGCACCTGGAGAACAGGTCCTCAAGAAAAAGCGGAGGGCGCATAAATTAGATGATCAGTGGGAGAATGAACCCTACACCATTATCCCCTCCAACTTTGACAATAGTAAGGTATGCCTCATAAGCAAAGATGAAGGCAAGACCTATCAAGCAGTTTCTCGAGACCGCCTGAAAGCGTGCCCCGAACGGTGCAGAACCCAAAAAGAGGTAGAAGAAGTACAAGAAAGTCCCCAAAGTCCAGAAAAAGAGGAAGAGATGATCCAAACAATCCTTGGAAAATTCCCCAAAACTTGGACCCAAATAAACAATGCCATAGTGGTACCAGTGTTGACGTTCCCGCAGTTGGTCGAGCCAGAAACAGAAGAGGTTCCAGATCCACCTAAAGAACCGTCCGCTCCAACACGAGATGACACGCCAGCAGTGGAACAGGAGAATCAACCCCCTGTCAGTGGTGAACCTGTCATACCCTTGGCGACTCTCAGACCACGTAGGCAATCATCACGCATACCTATCAGGGTTAGGCCTACCTGTAGTGCTGAGGTAGAAGACACACCAAGTAGTCAGGGGCAGACACCAGAGCTACGCAGGTCCCAACGCAGCACTCGGGGACAGCCCCCTCCAAGGTATAGAGAGTAAAAAGAAAGAGTACTTATTAGAATGTAAATAGTTATGTGAAATGTCTGTAATGTTGTGTATAAAATGTTTTTTTTTTTGGTTGAGAAAATGGACAATTGGGCCACTGGACTATGGGTGGCCAACACCTAGCTGTACATAGTTAGCACCAGTGTGCTCAGCAACCCCTGAAGAAAAACCCGTCCGGCGTGCATAGAGTGGGGTCATCAATGCTCTGACGCATGCCCAGAGCCTACGTTGGGGGTTTTATCGCGGCGGGTCCCCCATGGAGCAGTGTAATGGACACCTGGCAGGGAGCCACACTGGACTCTTATAGTTGTTTAAGGTTGTAACATGTATGTCTTGTTTTGTTTTCTACAGTCCGGGAGTACTGAATTTAACTAAGGGGGAGTGTGGCGCCCCAGGACCTGGTCGCCACAACAGCATTGCCCTCCCAAAGGGTTAATGCTGAGCCTGGAGGTAATTGGGAGGATCATTGGCCAGCAAGTTTAACATCCAACGCAGTTCTCCCTCCGGCCAGCAGGGGGAGCTCTGAACCTGGAATTCCAGGGAGCATTCCTTAAGTCTGACCTGAGGGAGGAAGTAGTGTTCAGTCTGTAGAGAGAAGTGAAAGGAAGCAGACGCAGAGTGTGCTGTCCTGTGGATCTGGAGCCTGGAGCTGGAACAGCTTGGCCCAGGGAAGCAGGAGTAGCAGAGAGGCAGAGAAGAGACTCGGACATCGGAGTCTGTGGCCACCAGGGCTTAAAATACTCCCTGGTAGCCGAATCCGAAGGGCAGGAGAGCTGCAAGCACCTGGCCCATAAACAGCCCCAAGGTACAGCTGCAGCATCAGGGCCCAGTGTGGACTCCAGCAGAGAAGCACCAGAGAGGGCCTGCGCAGCCTACCACAGAGGGAAAGGGACGTACCACCGGTCCCAGCAGCAAAGAGGGCCATTGCTGGATCCAGAGAAGCAGGGTCCTATCGTAGTAAAGAAAGGAACAGGAGTGGGCCTCATACTCAGCTGGCCAGAAAGATCACCCCAAGTACTTCCAGGCCGACCGGATCCCCTTCACCACCTGTGACGGTCTCCCAGGATTGGACTGTTCCTAAAGTAAAAGAGGAGAAGGTAAAGAGACTGTTGTTTGTGCCTGGTTCTTTCATTGCCTGTCGGCCCTGCACCGTGTTAGCCACACAACACCATAGACTTTCACGAGCACTAACAGTGTCCCCGGGGCTCCGCTCCACCTGTGGGGAGCAGTACCACCATTGCTGCCGTATCATCACCCGGAGGCCTCACACAGCAGCGGCGGCTTAATAGCCGCAGACCACAGGTGGCGTCACGAAACAAATACTTTAATTGCTCCCAAGTCACCAGCCATATTAAACTGACACCCACCAGGGCCACGGAGTCGGGCCCCGCCACCACTGACGTCCCCCGGACTAGTCCGGCCCGGCACCGGGTGTCCCATAGCCCTGGGGTGGGCAAGTCACATGCCCAGTGCCAGTCTCACGGGACTGAGCAGTGTGACCGCTGGTGACGTGTGCGCAGGCAAGTGATTATGGGCGGGGCTGTGATTGTTATCAGCAAGTACCTGCCCATAATCTCGTGAGCGCGCAAACCTCACCAGCGGTCACACTGTGCTTAGGGTAGTGCTAGACTGTATGGGCTGCTTCCAGGGATGACGTCCCTTTTGTCACGTGATAGGGGCGTGTTCAAAATACTATCACGTGACAAAAGGGACGTCATCCCTGGAAGCAGCCCATACAGTCTAGCACTACCCTGAGCACAGTGTGACCGCTGGTGAGGTTTGCGCGCTCACGAGATTATGGGCGGGTACTTGCTGATAACAATCACAGCCCCGCCCATAATCCCTTGCCTGCGCACACGTCACCAGCGGTCACACTGCTGAGTCCCGTGAGACTGGCACTAGGCATGCACGGGGATGGCTGGAGCAGTGGGCGGTGCATCAGCTATGGAAAGGAGCGATGGGGGAAGGCATACAGGAATAACGGACGCCAGAAAGCCCGCCCCCGTGTCACATTTACAGTATCTGAATACAAAAAGGTACCACTTTATAAAGTCTTTATTTTGGTCTCACATGGGGCACAATAATAACAGGGACCTTTCTAGAATGCAGCCCAGGAGCTGCAGAGGGGGAATCTTTTAGGTTTTGGGTGAAATTTCTGCTGACAGGTTCCATTTAATCATTCAGTCTTCATCTCAAGAATGGTTCTATCCAGTTTTAAAAACATAACTGGACTGGCATTATTCACAGATTATCTTTGTTTTTCTCCAGGACATGTTGGGAGCCGTGTACAAACTAATACTGTAATTCATCTGATGGAGCACTTTGAAAAGTTTGTAATGGTACTAGCTTTTACACCATTGTAGTAACTATTCATTTGGGTAGCGTATACACTGCTCACCATTAGGAACACAACGTTTCACGAAAATGAGAGCCCCCTTATGATTATTCCACAAATGTACCCAGCAGAGAGCAGATCCAAAAATAACCATGCATGAGTATAACTTGCATGATCATCACAGCACGCCACATTTCCTATATGTTGTTATATTAGCGGAAAACCTGTAATAATAGGAAGAAAATCTATAATATTAGAAAAAGGTTCAAAAAGTGCAATAGGGATCCCATGTAATTTTTTTCCAGGGACTTCAGAAAACCTTAATACCTTAAGTATTGTACTGCTACTTCTCCATTAATGATTACAATAGTGGATCGGAGACAATTGCCAGTGGGACCCGTATCTGGAGTCATGTCAGAGGGTACTTAGCAATTATTATTGATTAATAATTATTTATTAATCAATTTGAAAAATTAGCCAACAAATCCACCACTTATGAATATTTCCTAATAGAGTTTTTGACACAAGCAGTATCGGACAAAGATATAGCTGTACAAGTGACTAGGGCTGAGTGGACCTATGGAAGTTCAGGTTTTGGGGTTCAGCCAAACATTTTATAAAGTTCAGTTCTGGACACGGACTTAACCTGAACTTCTTTGGAAGTCACAGATTGGCAGTTCAGCTCTTCACCCACATTCAGCTAGACATAAACAGAACACTTCTGGAGGAGGGTAGGCGGATAGGCGAGGTTTTTCCACTTTTTTGTGTGTACACTACATCCGATCATTCTGATTTTACCCCCAGTGCGAGCTATTCAAACAGTGCCAGCGGGCTGAGCATCAAGCATACCTGAGCACAGTGATGCTCGCTTGAGTGGTTTGCATGCGTAAATCACCAAAACTCCAAACCCAAACTTTGTTTTTTTGGAAAAGTCTGTGCTCAATGCAAACTCTGAACACCGAAAATCAGGTTTGCTCATCTCTACAAGTAACCAGACATACACTCGTTTAGATATTTCAATTTTATCTTTATGTCCTGCATAAAATTGGTGCAATACTGTCCTTAAATTCCTGATTGACTTTGTTTGGTCTTTGTGTTCACCAGGGAAGGTTCACAGTTTAAATATTTTTAAACCTGAAATCCAAACTATATAGGGAAAAAGTCACATGAGGCTATGATTAAGAACCTAGGTTTGAAACATAAAAGTCATTTCCTGGGACCCATTTTCTACCTATTTATCATGTTTTTACAAGTATGTTCAAATAAATATGAACAGCTACAAGACTATATTTCGATATTCCTATGCGTGTTGCATACACAGAACCCTAAAGCATAATGCTGCCTCCACCATGTTTCCTTATGGGTATGTTGTTATTTTGGTGCTGTACAGTGTTGGCTTTGTGCCAAGCATGCCTTTTTGAATGAAGACCAAAAAGATCAACCCTCATCTCATCAGACCATTACAAATTCTCCTGCATGCTTTTGGCGGACTTGATGTATTTTTTGGCAAAACATAGCAGGGATGGAAATAGCACTCAAATGGGATAGGAAGAGCATGGAGAAGATGCCTGGATGCTTAACTGACTCCCAGGTTGCTGCTGGGAATATTGTTTTCAGAGTATTACTCCACTTTTAAGGAGAGACAGTTAAACATACTCAAACGAAGATAAAAATCAATTTTTCATGAAAAAATGATAGGAAACATTCTTTCCTGTATAATGACTTGTATATAAGGTATATTAAAAAAGACATGAAGAAAAATGCCTCCTCCACACCTTAGGCTACGTTCATCCATAGTGGTTTTGCTGTGTTTTTGCACTTTCTCATTTATTTCAAAGGTGAAAAAATACATTCACCAGTAAATGTAATGTTAACATTTTACTACCTTATCTAGGCATATTGTGTGTGTGACATGGTCAGGCAAATCCTGTTCAATTTATAAATGAGGGAATCTGAAACTCACAAAGCCTATGCAGACAATGCAATAACTGCCAAAAAGTAGAAGGAAGACGCACTCCGTTACACCCTGTATTAGACCTAGAGGAGGGCCTCATACACATTCTGTTAAAATTCTTAAGTTGTGTGATTCATAAACCCTATGCACTAAGTGCAAGGGCTGTCAAAAATTACCTGGAAGACATGTATAGTAGGACCTCAGAATAGATTTTGGGACAATTTTAAAACCAGTGGGACTCCTACAGTGGTAAAACATACTGTATGCACTAAGTGTAAGACCAAGAAAAAAATTTAGAGGTGTAAGATTGCAATGCACTCTGGAAGAGATATAGAGGAAGCCTCAGAAAGTGTTATTCCCATTATTAAAAGTGAGACTTGTACACTAGTAAATAATATGCACTATATGCAAGGTCTGCCAAAAACTGGAAGAAGCAACTCTAATACACCCTGGAAGACAAATAGAGGATGGCCTCTGAAAATTTGTATTATCCTTTTTAAGGAGTGAGAGTCCTAGACTAGTAAATCCTATGCACTAACAGCAAGGGTTGAAAAACATTTACCCCGGGGGGTATACAAATATGCTGTATGTCAGAAAATTTTTGATGTTGCCCTCTAAAAATGATGTACTTGGTCGTCATACACACCCTGAAAAAATTAAGAGCAATGGTCATATGATCACCCTGTGGATGTGGTTTAGGAGGAGGAGAATGACACGAAAAAGAAGAAATCATGAACCATATTTGTAGTGCCCCACGGGGCAGGTGTTATAACATACTCGTCGCTGGGCAGGGGGTGCAGATCCTCTGCGTCGTCACTGCGTGGCCTTGCCCGCTTCCGTTGCCCCGAAGCGTATAGGAAGGAGTATGGGAGGGTGGCAGGGAGGATGGAGGTAGTAGTGAGGGGTTAGGAAACTCTATTAGGATTGTGATGCCACCTGTGGTACGCGGCCAAGGGCTGCTGCTGCAATGTCTTTCACCGGGAGATGATGTCAGGTGCAGCCGGGATGGTGTCGCTCTCCACAGGCGGAGCGGGATTACCATGGGGAGAATGGCGGGGGGGTGGTAGTCCCCGGTGAACCCGCAGCGCTGGGCGCCGGTGGCGGTAAAGGAGAGGCAGAGGCAGAGGCTGTGGTTCCAAGTCTTTTTACTCACAGGTAGTTCAGGCGCTGCCCCAGAGTATCGATCTCTGCTTTGATGGGCTCCAGCTGATCCTGGATAGTCGGCGGTCACTGCCTGTGCCTGTGAAAATCTTTCAATGAAATGTCCCTCGGTTGCTATCCAGAACCCGGGCCGAGCCTCCTGCTTTAAGCCACTGGCCCACGAAGAAAGAGAAACACTAACTCCAGTTGTCAGTGCTAGGTGTTATTCCAAGCTATGCCCAGGAAGGTTCTCCTGTAAGTGTGATAGTTGTGTCGCGGACGGAGGGACCGCGCTCAGTACGCTCGGGTCCGGGGCTGCTGCTGCTCGGTGGCTCGAGCGGTGGGCTGGACCCGGGGACTCGAGCAGTGCTCCTCGCCCACGAGTGAAAAGGGGGTGGTTTGTTTGGGGAGATAGTTTGTGACGCCACCCACGGGTCGTGGTGATAATGGGCACCACCGCTGCTGGTGACGGGGATCCCGGGAGCGATGGCAGGGAGCAGCTAGGATGTTGGTTCCCCCTCCGTGTGTAGCGGTTTGTGATCCCGGGGCCCGGTGGTGGTACGGGGAGGCAGGGTAGCTGGGGTGCAGGGTTGCGGAGGCAGTGCGGCGCGGTGCCGGATGGCACTGTTGTACTCACTCAGGCACAGATTCACAGAGTCTCCGGTAAACCAAACGGCTGGATGGATGGGTCCCACAGCCGGCTGCAGTGTCTTTGCTCTCCCCGGACAGGTTGATGGTGGCTGTCTTTCCCTGCACCGCTGTAGAATGTATTGACTCCGATGGTTTCCCAACGGTAGTCCGCTTCCCGGCGTGTATGTACCGAAGGAGCCCGTTTTGCCCGCAGGCGCTGGCCCTTGGATCTCTAGCCTATGGCGGTGGCTTTTTATCCTCACTGTGTGGACGATTGCCTTCTGTCGGGTCTTGAGTGTGAGGGAACCCCTGAGATCCCGGTCACTATCTGATTTGACCGTTGTCGGCGGCTCCTAGCCTGGTCGGGGTCTGATGGCCCTGCCTTTGTGCTTGGTGCAGATCTGCTCTCCGGCTCGGTACCGGCGGGCCACCACCCGTCCCCGGTCCTACGGTTCCGCTGACCTGCGCCCACTCCTGCAGACGGCCACCACCGTCTGCCTGGGCTCCGGCCGAGACAGTAACAGTTTCTCTCCTCTCACTTTCAACTCCAAACTTAAACTGACTGCTTTTCCCGCCTCCAGGCCTGTGAATTTCTCGGTGGGTGGGGCCAACCACCTGGCTCCGCCCCACCTGGTGTGGACATCAGACCCTGGAGGAGGCAACAAGGATTTTGTTTGACTGTTGTTGACTATCCAGGGGAGGGGGTGTGTGTGATGTTATGTTTGTGACTACCTGGCTAGTCCAGGGCATCACATTCCCCCTTGGTGAAATGCAGACTGTCAGCGGGCTGCCCGTCCATCACCGGTTTTATTTCTGAAAAATATAAGTTAACATGGGAAAACATATAAACATTAAGCATTCTTTTTAATTCTTCCCTTACGGGAGGCTTTTCTCTTAAACATTACTAACGGATATAAAACATTTTTATTAATAACAGACAGGTCAATGTTTTTCCACTTCCCCACCCAAGCAACCTACACCTTGATGCTGCCCTTAAGAAACGGGCAGCCCCCCTCTTCCCCAGTCCGGAAGCAGGAACTCGGTTCCAGGTCACCCAAGCGGGAACGGGTACGGTATCTCGCACCCGGCTGTCATTTCAGGGGACCCCACGTCCAGGGGGACCCCTGACCCCCGGAGGATGGTCACCGGTCCTGGTGGTGACCGGACCCCAGCCTGCTCTGCTGCGGGTCCTTCTTCCAAACTGCCTCTCCAGAGGCGGCAACGGAATACAGCCCACAAATTATTTACAAGGCCACTAGTTCGTGGTTGGCCTGCAAGTTCTCGGCCTGGTCTCTGGAAGGGGGGTTAGTGGGAACACATAAAGTCCCCACGGGGACAACTTTTCTTCTTTTAAGGACGGCAATCAGGTGAGGTATTCGGGTAATTGGTGTTCATTCATTCAGATAAAACTTAAAGCAAGAACAAGGTGCTGATGGTCCCAACGGGGACAACTTGGTTGCAATGGAGGACCGCTGCCTTACTTGAGGTCGCCTTCCTCATAGCCTCCTCTACTTTACATCCGGATGGTACGGTGAGGGAGGGGACTGGGACCGCATCTGGACACCGCGGCCTTCCCTCTGCTTCACATCTAGGGCAAACCAGCCCCTCTCCCCGCAGTGTCGGGTGTAGGTCACCAGGTCGCCCGGTTGCAGGTCACGACCAGGGTGGCCCGTTGGAAGATGAGAATTCACATCACGGCGAGCCACAAATATTTTGGCCTCCAGGCCGGGCTCGTAGATGAAGCCATATCCACGTTGAGGGTCAAACCGTCTTACCTGGCCCTCGTAAATCGGGCCCCGCACCCGGAAAGTGGCGTTGGAGAGATTGTCCTTCTCCCTTATGGTGCGTGCCAGCACTTCGGCCCTCTGCTGCTCTCTGGCGGCAATCTTGCTGCCCAGCTGGTTCAGCTCTCTGTCCCAGTAAGGGGCGTCTGCGTGCCCCTGCGTGCGGGTCGGGCCCCGCTGGATCTCCCCCGTACCGGCCACGACCGATATCCTCTTTGAGGGGTCCTGCGGTGACACGGCCTGGAATGCTGCCTTGCAGTGGCGACCCGGCGCAGCCTCAGCCGAGGCGTGGGGTTTAGGGACAACAGGCCTCACCTGCTGGGTCTTCCTGCTCACGGCTTCCACCTCTTCCGTAGCCGGACGGACTGCCGGAGCCGGGACTTTCTTGGGTGCGGCCACTTCCGGGGCCGGCGGCTTCTTCTCACGGACGGGCACCTCCCGCGGGATCTTTCATGGCAGCGGGATCAGTGCGGGTCGTTCACGGGCAACACCTACAGTCTGGTCCTCTAGGGCGGACGGGCTGAACTCCGCTACCGGTGTTGGGGGCAGCGGACCTAGTGGCGGGGCAGCAACAACCGATGCGGATGGCAGTGGAGGCAGCAGGGTGAACGGATGCAGACCGGGCCCCTCAGCCACAGCGACCGGTCCTTCAAGGACACAGGGGCGTGGGTCGCTTACCCGCTCCTCCAGCACTGTCTCCACATCGCGTCTTCGCACGACCGCTGCTACTTCCTCCATTTCGGCCACCCATCGCTCAATTAAGAACCGGACCTGGGCCTGCAGGCGGCAGCACATCTGCGCGGTCCGGGCCTCCACCCACGCCGCTGTTCCTGGCGTGGGCTCTGGGATGTCAGCATTGCCGCACGGGACGGACATACTGGCGCGTGTGCTTCCAGGAACCGGATGTGTAGCAGAGTCCTGGCGTCCCTGCTCTTTATACCTTCGGTTACATCAGGCACACCTGCACCCGCCCCCCCTTGGTTCTTTCTAGCACTTCCTTCTTCTGGGGGCGAGGCTTCACTTTCGCGCCCTCCCTGCTCGGGGAAGATGCTCGAGCGGGAAATCTTCGCGCCCAAGATGGCGGAACTTCAAATTTTTCGGCCGGACGCCGCCGGCGGGGACTGCAAGGCGCACTTCTACAGGTAAGTAGATTGGTTCTAATCCTGTTCGTGACGCCAAGTTGTCGCGGGTGGAGGGGCCGCGCTCGCTACGCTCGGGTCCGGGGCTGCTGCTGCTCGGTGGCTTGAGCGGTGGGCTAGACCCGGGGACTCGAGCAGCGCTCCTCGCCCACGAGTAAAAAGGGGGTGGTTTGTTTGGGGAGATAGTTTGTAACGCCACCCACGGGTCGTGGTGATAATGGGCACCACCGCTGCTGGTGACGGGGATCCCGGGAGCGATGGCAGGGAGCTGCTAGATGTTGGATCCCCCTCCGTGGGTAGGGGTTGGTGATCCCGGGTGATCCCGGTGGTGGTACAGGGAGGCAGGGTAGCTGGGGTGCAGGGTTGCGGAGGCAGCGCGGTGCCAGATGGCACTGTTGTACTCACTCAGGCACAGATTCACAGAGTCTCTGGTAAACCAAACGGCTGGATGGACGGGTCCCGCAGCCGGCTGCAGTGTCTTTGCTCTCCCCGGACAAGTTGATGCTGGCTGTCTTTCCCTGCACCGCTGTAGAATGTATTGACTCCGATGGTTTCCCAACGGTAGTCCGCTCCCCGGCGTGTATGTACCGAAGGAGCCCGTTTTGCCCGCAGGCGCTGGCCCTTGGATCTCTAGCCTATGGCGGTGGCTTTTTATCCTCACTGTGTGGACGGTTGCCTTCTATCGGGCCTTGGGTGTGAGGGACCCCCTGAGGTCCCGGTCACTATCTGATTTGACCGTTGTTAGCGGCTCCTAGCCTGGTCGGGGTCTGATGGCCCTGCCTTTGTGCTTGGTGCAGATCTGCTCCCCGGCTCAGTATCGGCGGGCCACCGCCCGTCCCCGGTCCTACGGTTCCGCTGACCTGCGCCCACTCCTGCAGACGGCCACCACCGTCTGCCGACCTTGGTGACAGTGCCTGGGCTCCGACCCAGACACTAACAGTTTCTCTCCTCTCACTTTCAACTCCAAACTTAAACTGACTGCTTTTCCCGCCTCCAGGCCTGTGAACTCCTCAGTGGGTGGGGCCAACCACCTGTCTCTGCCCCACCTAGTGTGTACATCAGACCCTGGAGGAGGCAACAAGGATTTTGTTTGACTGTTGTTGACTATCCAGGGGAGGGGGTCTGTGTGATGTTATGTTTGTGACTACCTGGCTAGTCCAGGGCGTCACAGTTGCGCCTACTTCTACCCCATGTGGTGCCCGCCCCCGGTGGTTGTCCTAGCGACTGGGAAAGTCCCATGCTTTGTGATGGCTAACTCCCCTGTCTGTAAGCACCTTACTGTTGTTTGTGTGTGTTTTGTGAAAGCAGCAGCAGGTTAATCCCCTCCTGACCCAGGATAGATATTACCCCTGAAAAGTGGTGTAATACCCTGTGGCGCCTGAAGCCCAGGGGCGCCACATATACCCTTGTTAAGGTGGGAAGGGAAGCAGGGAACATTAGAATTGGCTTTAAGTTCCACTGCTGTCATCCAGTGGGGTTGAGAAGTCTAGACCAATCCAGGCCATATGCATTTTCATAAGAGTCAGCCTGTTAGCATTTTCAGTTGAAAGGGAGATTCGCCTATCAGTTATTATGCCCCTAATGACACTAACAACCCACTCAGACAAAACGCTAATAGCAAGCCAACACCTCGAAGGTATTGAGGGACGGTTAATGCCACGTGTCCAGCTTGGATACTCAATAGTTGTATGGCACAGAGTAATCACTCTGTTGGTATGGTCAGCTAGGTCTTCATAAACTTTTCCCTCCTTGTCAAAGTACCTCGCTTATCAGAGCATGGGAGGGTTTAGTCAAACTTTCCCAGATCATTGATAGTGTTCCCCTGCCTCTGTTGGACCTGGAGTGTGTCTCCCTCCTCTCTACTCCTTGGTTGTCCAAGGAACTATGACCACTGCTGCCAGTGTTGTTAGATGGGAATATTTTGACCATTTCTTCAACTATGGCATTCTGTTATTAAAGTATTTTAGTACCCCTCTCCAATACATGAAGGAGAGAACAAACGTTCTCCTTGTAACGTGGCTTGAGAAGGGTGAAAAAACAGTAATCGTTGGTGGCCAAAATGCGTATAATGCGAGGGTCTCAGGAAAGGCAGCAGGACATAAAGGACGATGACTCTCATGAGGACGACTCTCCACCTCCTCCCTCTCCTCCTCTTCAGCCCACCCATGCTAAACAGATGAGAACCTTGTGTTGATAGTATGCTCTGTAGTGCAGGCAATCATATTGTCAGGTGGTGCTACGCTGGCCCTGCGAATGTGGACCCTACGCTCGCCCTTACCCTGGAGGTACCCTTGATGGTAGGGAGGTCCAGGTCACCATCTTAAGTCCTGTCTCCTGTTCGGCTCTGTCCTTATAACACCAACCCCGAGATAGGCAGGACCCCAGATAACCTCCCAAAGGCACAGACAAGGGGATAAAACTGAAACACACTCACACCACAAATGACCACTCATGAGAGACAAAACAACAACAGGGGAAATAAACCAAAAGGCGTAGGAGTAATTCACACCAGGGAACAATTAGCTGGTCACCAAATAGAAGTATGCCACGGAAGCCGGGATTTCACCATTGCAAGCAGAGACTATCTTCGGTGGTCTCCTACTACACACTTCAGCCTTAAATAGGAAGAGACCAGCTGTGGAAGGAAATTAACAACCTGGCTCTCAGCACGCTGGTCCACGAGGATTAACTCCTGCACGACTGGGAGCAGTTAAATAACTCAGCCGACGCCCAGCTGAGCTGATCAATTAAGAGAGACCAGGTTGTCTGTCAGACTCTGCATTGTAAGCAGAGTCCAACGCCATAGAAGTAATTTTCGTGCACGGATACGGATGGCGCATGACACATATGCTGTTTCTTCGCCTTCTGATTATTACCTAATCTGTGATGAGAATGTGGCGCCCCTGAAGCTCTGGTTGCCACAGAGTACTGCACCTCAGTTAAGTTGTGGTGCCCATCTCAGGTAAGGGGGGGGGGGTTAATCACCGGGGTTCCACATTCACACATTAACATACAGCTTAGGAGCCTGCTCACAGGGGGGTTGGCTCAGGGTAGATGGGGGTTGGCCATCACGATGCATGGGACCTCCCCGGTCACTGAAGCCAGCCACCTGGAAGGCAGGTTCCACTTGGGGGTAGAAGTAGGTGCAACACACTTACATAAGACAGATGAGTAGGGACCATAGTTCTGAGAAGACACTTCTGGAACTCTTGGACTTTACTAGGCCCGGGGCTTGGAGCGGGAGCTCAGCCCGGGTTCCTAACTGCTGAGGGGGACATCCTAGGAAAAGGACACTCTCTCTCTCTCTCTCTCTCTCCTCAAACACCGGCGGTGGCCCCTCACTTGCTTGGGATTGACCGGAGCCCATGACAGCAGAGACCAGCATCTGGGTGCAGCTTTAAATCAGTGAGTAAAAAAACCTGGAACCGCAGTTGCAAACTCAGACTCTGATTAGCGACGCCATCACCCCGCGCTCCGGTGCTCCCAGGGGACTGCCAAACCCTTCTTCATCCACCCAGGGCCTGCTCCGCCTGTGGGGAGCGATACCATCCCAGCTGCCATAACACCAGCCCCGGTGAGGAATTCTGCAGCGGCGGGTACTACCACAAGTAGCGTCACGACAAACTCTCCCAATCACCCCGCTTTCCCTTCATTTACTGCACGCCTCGGAGCAACGGAACCAGGAAAGGCCACCTGTGACATTGCCTGACCCACCGCAACGGCCCAGCAACGAGTAGGTTAACCCCCTGTCCCGTGGTGCGCTGCAAGAAGATGAGCTGAGGCTGGGCTGGGTAGTATCACATAGTGTACTTTCTTCCTCGATCTCCACCTTGTCCGTATGCAAAGCTTCCTCTTCAGTTGTGTGCAGCGAGTTTTTCAGTAGACACAAAATCATGATGTTTATGCTAATTATGGCATCATTGTGGTTGATTCTTCAAAGTGCTGGAGAACCGCATAGATGTCAGGCATCCATCGCCACTTATAAATTCTTATGTGCGGAGCCTGACCGGGATACTGACGGACTGTTGTAGCTGGTATTCAAATACTGTCCTTTGCTGCTCACAAAGTCTTGATTGCCAACATATGTAATGTTCCAGTGCATGAGTTCCAGTACATAGGCAAGCTGTAAAGCAGTCAGTGAGGTGGCACTTGCAAGTGCTGCTGCAGGACTGCCAGACCGGTGGCAGCTGTAGATGACTTGCGAAAATGGCTGCCCACTCATTGTACCTTCACAAGTGGTTCAGGAAAATCCTGTCCCACTGTCGCCTTCTTGTGACCATGGCTGCTGAAATATTTGGGCATCACAACACATGGTCTACACATGGTCTACTGACATGACTCATGAAACGTGCACGGTGAGAGGCCAGAAGAAGCCAGAAATGGCAAGCTAAAGAGCTCCTCGGACTGTCCAAGTGCGGGGTCACTTGTCTCCTGAGACTCACCATGGTAAGAGGAAGGAGGATCAGGGTGAGGATTATGTGGTCCAGACTGATGGCTAATGAAACCGGACTAAGTGGAAGACAGGGTGGTCCTGAAGACTGGAAGCATTGTCTGCCATCCAACTGACCACCTGCTCACACTGTTCTAGCTTCAACAATGATGTCCCATGCCCCCTTGCAAAGTGAGACAGGAAGCTAGATCTAGAGGATGAGTGTGTTTGTTGTCCACTCGCAGTAGGCACAGTTTGTCCTGGACCACGACCCTTCATGACCCTTACCTCACGCCAGGGCCGCCATCAGGGCATTACTACTAAGACTGGTGTAGGGAGCCCGGTGAAGGGAAGGGGGCCCGGTTGAGCCAGGGACAATTACTTCATTAAGCCCTGGGCCTGCCGTGCCCCTACCCCTCTTCACCGCGCCGCAGCAGAGGACTCTGGCAGTGTTGCTTTTGACACTATAAACGTGGCTAATTTGCATCACATGCAAATTAGCCACGCGTGCTGGATATATCGGCTATGCAACTATATACCCGGTATCTAGGGGGGGCTGGCGATGCATCTGCCCTGGGCGTAACTGTGAGGGGTGCGCTGTCAGGCTGCCTGATGCAGCAGTGTTAAAGTCTGGGCCCCGAAGTGGGAGCCGGTTCCTCTTGGTGAAGGCGGTTTTCTCCCGGTCCTCCGGTGCCACTGCCACTTGCCAGTATCCACTGGTAAGGTCAAGGGTAGAGAAGTAATTTGCAGTCCTCAGTGCGGCCAAAGACTCTTCAATACGGGGCAGCGGATAAGCATCTTTATGCGTTATCTGGTTAATCTTCCGGATTAACACACACATCCGCATGGTGCCATCCTTCTTCTTGACCAGCACCAACGGGGCAGCCCAGGGACTACAGCTGTCCCGAATAACCCCTGCCTCTTTCATGTTCCTCAACATATCTTTGGCGCACTGATAATGCGCAGGGGGAATAGGCCTGTACCTCTCTTTGATAGGGGGGTGCTCACCGGTGGGGATGTGGTGTTGGACCCCTTTAATCTGCCCAAAGTCTAAGGGATGTTTGTTGAAAACTTGCTCATACTCCCGCACCACCCTGTACACCCCCTCTTTGTGATGTGTAGGGGTATCATCAGTGCCCACATGTAGCTGTTGGTGCCATTCACTTAACTCCCCTTGAGGCGGGTGAGGGCTGGCAGTAGGTGGAGAGACCGGGGGAGCTGCCTCGTGAATCGTGTGGGGATCTAGGGTGAGCAGTTTGGCAAGGGTGGCATACCGGGGAAGCCTGACTTCTTCCTTCCCACAATTCAGCACCCTCACAGGCACTCTCCCCTTCTTTACATCTACCACCCCTCGGGCGGCCATTACGGTGGGCCAGTGTTCAGAGGGCATGGGCTCTATCATGGCAGGGTAGTCACGCCCCTGAGGCCCTACCGCCGCTCTACACCAAATCATCATTTCACTCCTAGGGGGTACAATCAATGGGGCAGCATCCATCACTCTCACTCCACCAATCTCTCCTCCTGTTGAGTTCACATGTTGGCGGTACATCAGGGCTCAGATCTCATGCTGCACAGCTCTCTGCCGGCTTCTCGCCGCCGTGGCGGCCAACTGCTGCAGTAGGGCCAACACATCACCCATGCAGTGCTCCATCACATTGGTTCCTAGCACTATCTTCAGGTTATGGTCACTGGGTTCGTTCATAATCACAATCATACCCTGGTGTTGCAGTTCAGCTCGCCCCACAGTCATAGCCACTTGTTTATACCCCACTTGGGTCAATGGGAGTCCATCAGCGGCAATCAGTGTTATACTAGTATCTGGGGGTGCCAGCTCGTCTGTCCCCCAATACCGCTGGTATAAGGTGTATGGTATGGTGGTTACCTGTGATCCAGTGTCCAAGAGAGCCATCACCGGGATGCCGTCCACAGCCACGGGAATGATGAGACGGGCACCTATATACCAGTCCCGCCAGTCTGGAGGGCCATGGGGTTCTACTCCTGAGGATTGGCCCGTGGCCCCAGGGGTTGCTCGTTTAACGGGCACTGTCGGAAGTAATGGCCAGGCTTGTTGCACTTGTAGCAGGTTGAAGGCCTGTTCTGTGAGTTGTTAGCACTCCTCCGCTGCATCCAGGGAACATCCTCAGGGCTATCGGCTAGCTGTATCCTGGGTGGAGGCTGGGATCTGGTCAAAGGTTGGAGTGCAGCGAGAATCTTGGCGAGGTCTCCGTCCATGCGGCGGACCTGGGCTGCTAGTTCCTCCATTGTGCTGCTGGAAGCTGCAGGTCTTGAAGAGGCTGGTGGAGCAGGGGCCACCACGACGGGGGCTGTCTCAATGGGCCACGAGGCTGGCTCCGAGATTTCCGAAGCTGGGGGTTGCAGTGCTTTAATGGCCCGCTCCTTTAATACAGCAAAGTCAACATCAGGGTGTTCCAGGGCCCACAGCCGGAGCTGCTTGCGATCCTCAGAGGACTTCATCCCCTGCACGAATTGCTCTACCAGCATCTTGTTGCTGTCTGCCTCATTGATGGTATCTACCCGCTTTAGGGTGCGAAGAGCGGTTTGCAGGCGTAAAGCGTAGTCCCGAATGCTATCCACAGGCCGTTGCCGGCGCTGGTAAAACTGCATACTCAGCTCACCTTCGGTACGGGTCTCGAAGGCAGTCTGTAGCTTCTCAAATATGGTGGCTACAGAGAGCCGGTCCCCCTCGGCCCAGGTCTCCGCTTCCTGCTCAGCCGCGCCGGTTAGCTGGCCCAGCACTACCGCTACACGTTGCTTATCAGTTAGGGGGTACAATTCTAAAAGCGGATTAAGCTTTTTCCGGAAGACCTGTAAAGCATCAGGTTTCCCGTCATACTGCGGTAGCCAGGTAGCTCCGGGCGCATAGGGCAAGGAGAACGGCATCACCTGGGCGAGAGCGGGGGCCGCGGCACCTCCCGCCAGTGCGGCCGGGACCTGGGCAGGCCCATTCCCATCCACGGGTGCCCCTGCGGCTGCGACCGCCGCTCCTCCCGCGGCTCCGTCGGGCGCAGACATCTTGTTTCCGTCCCCCTTAGCTTCTTTCCGGCCCCTCCTCTATTGGGGCGGGGTTTTGGCCTTCGCGCCTCTGCTACTCGAGAAGACGCTCGAGCGGGAACTTTTCGCGCCAAAGATGGCGACTTCTGAAATTTTTCAGCCGGATACCTCCGGCGGTCACAAGGCGCACCTCTACCCAACGGCAGAGCGGTAAGATCCTGTTCGTGACGCCAAGTTGTCGCGGGCGGAGGAGGGGACGCCGCGCTCTCCCACTGCTCGGGTCCGGCTGCCGCGGCTGCTGCGGCCTGCCGCTGCTCGGTGGCTCGAGCGATGGGCCGGATCCCGGGGACTCGAGTGGCGCTCCTCGCCCGTGAGTGAAAGGGGATTGGGATTTGGGGATAGTTTATTGTCCGTGACGCCACCCACGGTTGTGGTGATTAAGTGGACACCACCGCTGCTCTGTCTGGGGAGCCCGGGAGTGATGGTACGGAGCAGCCAGTTGTTGATTTGCCCCTCCGTGGGTAGGGGTTTTGGTGCTCCCGGGGCCCAGTGATGGGGTTGGGATGGTGGACAGGCGGGTATGGGGCCTGTGGAGGTGCAGGGGCGCAGGGGCAGCGCTGTGCCGCACGGCACGGAGGTACTCACTCAGCCAGTAAACACGACACAGTTCTCGGTAAACAAACGGCTGGTTGGACGGGTCCTTCGGACGGTTACGGTGCTGACTTCCCCTGCAGTTGACGGTGACGGTCTCTTCCCTGCACCTATGTGTTGTTGTTTGGTAGCGATGGGTTCCCACCGGTAACCCGCTCCCCAGCTTGGATATCAGCCGGAGGAGCTCCACTCTTGCCCGCAGGTGCTGGCCCTGGGAAACTGGTGCCTTGGCGGTAGCGGTGTCTCCACTTAACAGTTGGACTGTTGCCTTCAAACGGGACTTGGTTGTTGGGAGACAGTCGTCCCCTTCACTGACGGATTTGGCAAATTCGGCGACTCCTAGCCTTGCCGGGATCCGAAAGGCCCCTGCCCTGGTGCTGACTAATCTTCGTATACCGCTCCGGTACCGCCAGGTCACCACCCATCCACGGTCCTTTCGGCAACCTCCAATCAGTCTCGCCTGCAGACAGTCACCGCTGTCTGCCAACCTTGCTGTCTCAGTCTGGGGCACACACCCGGACTAACTTCAGGCTTCTTTCTGTCACTTTCCCTGTTGCTCTTACTTTAGCTCCTCTACCACTTCCTCTCACTTTGAACTCCCACTTCTAACTCTCCACTTCAACTCCTTCCACCTCCTCCTCCAAACTCTATCTGCCTGGTTCCTCCCGCCTCCAGGGCTGTGAACTCCTTGGTGGGTGGAGCCAACTGCCTGGCCCACCCCCTGGTGTGGACACCAGCCCCTGGAGGAAGGCAACAAGGATTTTAGTTTTGACCTTGTGTGTACCTGCAGGGAATGTGGGGTGCGTGTGGTGTTGTGACCTGTGACCCCTGGCTTGCCCAGGGCGTCACACATGTGACCCATGTGGGAGGAGCCAGAAGATACTTGAGTAGCTGTAGCAGATGAGGGCACATGACAGGTAATGAGTGAAGAGGAGAACATAGGGGGTGCTGAGTGTGACAAGAGAGGTGCTGAGTGTGAGGGGCTAAGTGTGATGGGCTGAGTGTGACAGAGATGGGCAGAGTGTGAGGGGCTGTGTGTGACAAGAGAGGGGCAGAGTGTGATGGGCTCAGTGTGATGAGAGGTGCTGAGTGTGATTGGCTCAGTGTGACAAGAGAGGTGCTGAGTGTGATGGGCTCAGTGTGTCAAGAGAGGTACTGAGTGTGATGGGCTCAGTGTGTCAAGAGAGGTACTGAGTGTGATGGGCTCAGTGTGTCAAGAGAGGTACTGAGTGTGATGGGCTCAGTGTGAGGGGCAGAGTGTGACAAGAGAGGAGCTGCGTGTGATGTGCTCAGTGTGACAAGAGGTGCTGAGTGTGATGGGCTCAGTGTGTCAAGAGAGGTGCTGAGTGTGATGGGCTCAGTGTGTCAAGAGAGGTACTGAGTGTGATGGGCTCAGTGTGACAAGAGAGGTGCTGAGTGTGATGGGCTCAGTGTGTCAAAAGAGGTGCTGAGTGTGATGGGCTCAGTGTGACAGAGATGGGCAGAGTGTGTGGGGCTGTGTATGACAAGAGAGGTGCAGAGTGTGTGGGGCTGTGTATGACAAGAGAGGTGCAGAGTGTGAGGAGCTGTGTGTGACAAGAGAGGTGCTGAGTGTGATGGGCTGAGTGTGACAAGAGAGGTGCTGAGTGTGAGGGGCTGAGTATGACAAGAGAGGTGTTGAGTGTGACAAGAGAGGTGCTGAGTGTGATAGAAATGGGCAGAGTGTGAGGGGCTGAGTGTGATAAGAGAGGTGCTGAGTGTAATGGGCTGAGTGTGACAAGAGAGGTGCTGAGTATGAGGGGCTGAGTGTGACAGAGAGGGGCAGACTGTGAGGAGCAGAGTGTGACGGAGGGGGGCAGAGTGTGATGGAGGGGGGCAGAGTGTGACGGAAGGGGGCAGAGTGTGACGGAGGGGGGCGGAGTGTGACGGAGGGGGGCAGTGTATAGGGTGTATTACGGAAAGAGGCGGTGTAGAGCGTGTATTATGGAGCACGGAGGTGTAGAGCGTGTATTATGGACCAGGGGGGTATAGAGCGTGTATTATCTAAAGAAGCTGTGTAGGTGGTGTGTTATGGTGTTAGGTAGTATATAGGGTGTATTACGGAAAGAGGCGGTGTAGAGCATGTAGAGCATGTATTATGGAGCAGGGAGGTGTAGAGCGTGTATTATGGAGCAGGGAGGTGTAGAGCGTGTATTATGGAGCAGGAAGGTGTAGAGCGTGTATTATGGAAAGAGGCGGTGTAGGTAGGTGGTGTGTTATGGTATTCTGGAGAGGGGCGATGTAGAAGGTGCATTATGGAGAGGGGCAGGCGGTGTAGAGGGCGTATTATTATATTATTACTTTTCTGAGGGAAATACTTCATTTTCTGGAACAACTTCAAGGGTGCTAAGACTTTTGCCCATGACTGTGTGTGTGTGTAGAGATTTTTTATATATATATATATATATATATATATATATATATGTTTTTCTAAGAGTGGTGGCAGATTGTGGAAGGTTTGCGGGGTGGAGGCGGACCTGGGGTGGAGCCTGGGTCGAGTCTCAAGGGGGCCCCATAATTTTGCCAGTATGGGGCCCTGAAATTCCTAGTGGCGGCCCTGCCTCATGCCTTGCACATTTTAAATTAGGTATGCAGCTAAGAGTGATATTATTAGAAAATAGAGTAATTGGAATTAACCCTGAAAAGGAAAGTAGCAGCAGCAAGGAATGTAAGGCAATAATCCCTCGCTAGATGTCTCTAATACACTATCCCTTCTTCACCAACTCTCCTTACATTAGCTGCAGCTAAGAGCAGTATTATTAGACAATATAATATATTCTATTAACTCTGAAATGGACTTTTGAGTTAATGTACTGTAGCAGCAGCAAAGGATGTAAGACAATAGTCTCTATAATACACTATCCCTTTTCCAGCAGCTCTCCCTGCAGTATTTTTAGGGTACAATGAGCTGCTGAGCATGCCGACACTGGGTCTTTTATAGACCCAATGACGCCATGCAGTCGGCCAATCACAGTATGGATTTGTCATTACCGTGATTGGCAGGCAATCCCCGCATGTTTAGTGGCTGAAAAACATCCACGAAATGGAGCACAAAGATACTCGATCGAGTATCGAGCTTGCCTGAGCAACCCAATAGTCGATAGAGTGCCGAATACGATCGCTCATCACTAATTACAATACATCACAAACAGTACATTATAATCCACATATTATCAACACAAAAGACGCAAGACATTATTCACATTACACTACACAACCCGATCGGTGTCTTCAGAGACAGGAACATGACAGCAACAGTCCACCACAGTTAAGGTGGTGTCACACACAGGCGACAACGACATGATGCTTTGCACACAGTCTAGACGGCCAGTGCGCAAAGTCGCCATTTTCTGTAACGTAGCAGCGACCTCAACAGCGACGTCGCTGTGTGTGACACATAACAACGATCAGACCCCTGCTGCGAGATCGCTGCTCGCTCCTGAATATCCCAGTTCATTTTTTGATCACTACTATCCCACTGCGCCACATGCATCCTTGTGTTTGACACCGTAGCAGCGACGGTCGTGACGACGCTGAAGGCAGTGACATGGGACTGAAGGCAGGACAAGGGCGTGTTTTTGCGGTGTTTTTTACAACGCCCCCACAACTCCGATTGGTGGTCACAACAGCGTTCCGATTGGGTAACTTGCCGAAGGCGTTACAGTGATTTCATTCTTAAAGTTCCATTCTGTGTTCCACGTAGTACAGTCTCTGTCTGAAAATCTTGTAAATTATCCATGGGGGCGGGCCGTGTGGCGTCCTTTGCTGTATCTTACGCCGTCCCCCATGCTTCAAATCATCCCTCAGGACGCCGCCCACTGCACCCGAGGTCCCGTGCACGCCGGGACACCTGGTGACGTGGTCGCAGACACGAGAGTATGGGCGGCGCTGTGATTGCATCGCAAGTGCGCGCCCATACTCTCGTGGGCGCGCTCTCCCCTCTGTACGTCGCTCAGATCCTCCGCTTCTCCTTTAGTGGCCTGCTCCGCTCCTCCCATCTATTTCCTGCTGCAGGGTACGATGGGAAGGAGGTGACGTCGGGCCGGTGCAGAACGCTGGAGGCAGTGGGGGAAAGGGCGGGCACGTACAGAGGGGAGAGCGCGCCCACGAGAGTATGGGCGGGCACTTGCGATGCAATCACAGCGCCGCCCATAACCTCGTGCCTGCGACCACGTCACCAGGTGTCCCGGCGTGCACGGGACCTCGGGCGCAGTGGGCGGCGTCCTGAGGGATGATTTGAAGCATGGGGGTTGGCGTAAGATACAGCAACGGATGCCACACGGCCCGCCCCCATGGATAATTTACAAGATTTTCAAACCGAAAGGTACAGTTTTATAAAGTATTTATTTTGGATTAAAAGGGGACACAAAAAGTATAGAAACCTTGCTAGAATTCAGCCCACGAGCTGCAGAGGGGGAAACCTTTAGGTTGAAAGCTAAATTTCTGATGACAGGTTCCCTTTAAAACTACATGTTTGACAGCTAAATAGCGATCATGTAACGACTTTCAGGGTCGCTGTTACGTCACAGAAAATGGTGACGTAACAGCGACGTTGTTGTCGCTGTCGTTGTGTGTGACTCCAGCTTTACACATTAGTAAATTAATTAGGCCTTTATTGACAGCCTGAGTCATCGGTGCACCCCATACCTCGGTGACAACCTCGCCTGTTAATAATGCAAGGAGAATAATGAAACAAAATATTTGTCCAGTCATCCCTCTCAGGGTAGAATAGAGGAGTACTGGACAGATCGCTCACACCTCATTAATAATTCTCAGTCCTGCACAAACAACACAGCAGTAAATGGCAATGTTCAGCTAATTATACCTTAGGATTCTTCACAATAAGCCAGAACAATTCACTGATAGGAGGGGGATTATCTAGGAACACCACACAGTCACTAAACTCAACTCCTAAATAAAGGTTAACTGAATCATCAACTGTGAAGTCACTATATGAGTATGTAGGAGCAATTGTCACTGCATGCTACAAAGTAACAATGTTATCAAAAATAGAAACGTGAATAGTTTATTTCTATCAATTCATAAACTGTAAAGTGAATGAATAAAAGAGAAATTAAATCAGATTGATATTTGGTGTGATCACCCTTTTTCTTCAAAACGGTATCAAACCATCAATTTGTGTAGGTACGCTTGCTTGCAGTGTTTGAAGACACGGAGCAGGAAGGTTGTTCCAAATATCTTGGAGAAATGGGATTTGGAATCCCCATCCTCTGCAGATTCTGATAGTCCAACATGGAGTATGTCCTACCCCAGGGCTCTGCACCCTGACTGCGCTGGCACTGTGGGAATGGTTAGGTTCGACCTCCGCTACCATGTTCTCCTTTGTCTCACTAGCTCCACCGGTTGCCTCTTGCCCTTTTCCAGTCTGCCCGGTTCTAGGAGGAGAAGCTCTCAAGCACTGTCTCCTGTGACTGTATTCTTCAGAGTCTCAAACTATTCTAAAAAGAAACTGTTTGTGTGTTCCTACTCCATCAGTGCAGCCCCCACCTTTCTGATGACTCATCAGTGGTTGTCCCAGCAACTGGGAATTTCCCTTGCTGTCTGGCTTCCTGAATTGTATAACTGTCTGAATCACTGGCTGGATGTTGTGTAAGTGAAAAACACCAGTGATTAACCTCCTCTTACCCACGATAAGCATTGCATCTTAAATGAGATGCAATACCCCGTGGCGACTGAAGCCTCAGGGGTGCCACAGAAGCATGATATGTCTATCTAATTCATTAAGTTTCCTTGGTAGACCTACAGTTAGGTCCAGAAATATTTGGACAGTGACACAATTTTCGCGAGTTGGGCTCTGCATGCCACCACATTGGATTTGAAATGAAACCTCTACAACAGAATTCAAGTGCAGATTGTAACGTTTAATTTGAAGGTTTGAACAAAAATATCTGATAGAAATTGTAGGAATTGTACACATTTCTTTACAAACACTCCACATTTTAGGAGGTCAAAAGTAATTGGACAAATAAACCAAACCCAAACAAAATATTTTTATTTTCAATATTTTGTTGCGAATCCTTTGAAGGCAATCACTGCCTTAAGTCTGGAACCCATGGACATCACCAAACGCTGGGTTTCCTCCTTCTTAATGCTTTGCCAGGCCTTTACAGCCGCAGCCTTCAGGTCTTGCTTGTTTGTGGGTCTTTCCGTCTTAAGTCTGGATTTGAGCAAGTGAAATGCATGCTCAATTGGGTTAAGATCTGGTGATTGACTTGGCCATTGCAGAATGTTCCACTTTTTTTGCACTCATGAACTCCTGGCTAGCTTTGACTGTATGCTTGGGGTCATTGTCCATCTGTACTATGAAGCGCCGTCCGATCAACTTTGCGGCATTTGGCTGAATCTGGGCTGAAAGTATATCCCGGTACACTTCAGAATTCATCCGGCTACTCTTGTCTGCTGTTATGTCATCAATAAACACAAGTGACCCAGTGCCATTAAAAGCCATGCATGCCCATGCCATCACGTTGCCTCCACCATGTTTTACAGAGGATGTGGTGTGCCTTGGATCATGTGCCGTTCCCTTTCTTCTCCAAACTTTTTTCTTCCCATCATTCTGGTACAGGTTGATCTTTGTCTCATCTGTCCATAGAATACTTTTCCAGAACTGAGCTGGCTTCATGAGGTGTTTTTCAGCAAATTTAACTCTGGCCTGTCTATTTTTGGAATTGATGAATGGTTTGCATCTAGATGTGAACCCTTTGTATTTACTTTCATGGAGTCTTCTCTTTACTGTTGACTTAGAGACAGATACACCTACTTCACTGAGAGTGTTCTGGACTTCAGTTGATGTTGTGAACGGGTTCTTCTTCACCAAAGAAAGTATGCGGCGATAATCCACCACTGTTGTCATCTGTGGTCGCCCAGGCCTTTTTGAGTTCCCAAGCTCACCAGTCAATTCCTTTTTTCTCAGAATGTACCCGACTGTTGATTTTGCTACTCCAAGCATGTCTGCTATCTCTCTGATGGATTTTTTCTTTTTTTTCAGCCTCAGGATGTTCTGCTTCACCTCAATTGAGAGTTCCTGTCTGGTCACAGCAACAGCTTCCAAATGCAAAACCACACACCTGTAATCAACCCCAGACCTTTTAACTACTTCATTGATTACAGGTTAACGAGGGAGACGCCTTCAGAGTTAATTGCAGCCCTTAGAGTCCCTTGTCCAATTACTTTTGGTCCCTTTAAAAAGAGGAGGCTATGCATTACAGAGCTATGATTCCTAAACCCTTTCTCCGATTTGGATGTGAAAACTCTCATATTGCAGCTGGGAGTGTGCACTTTCAGCCCATATTATATATATAATTGTATTTCTGAGCATGTTTTTATAAACAGCTAAAATAACAAAACTTGTGTCACTGTCCAAATATTTCTGGACCTAACTGTATGTCTAATGTCATCAGTGTTTCCCAGTTCTTGGTGCTTCTTCAAAAGATCTTGAACAGCATATCTTGAAACTCCCAGTCTGCTTTGAAATGTTTGCCTGGAAACACCTTTCTGATGCTCTATAACTACCTTACGTCTTGTTGCTGTGCTCTGTCTTGCCATTGGGCTATTAAATGAAACTCACTTTGACAAACACACTATTGTAGAAGAGATTGGCTGTTCCTCAACTAGTTTTAAGTCTCCCACACAGCTGTTTCTGTTTCAGTTAATGACTGTGTTTCAATCTATAAAAATGATGATCACTATCACCAGTTTGATATACTTGGTAAATTCCAGTATTGAGGAGAAATACAGACACACAACAAAAACAGTTATCCCCGAAATTCCAAGTGATGCTCAGCAGATATCTACACAGTACTATAATCAATATAGAGAAGATAAACTGAGGCACTCCCCCGATTAAGCGTATCAAAAGACTTTATTCCCTAAAGAGTATTGCATGATTGCCATTGGAATGCTGCAAAGTAAAGACAACAGCCGTTTTGCGCCCTATGGGCGCTTCTTCCTGGTCCCAACACACCTGTTTTATTTAATCTAAAAAAGGTGAGATACATCTCCACCATTAAAATTCTAAAAGCAATACATACTAAAGGGGAACATTAAAGAAGGGGGGGACTATGCAACAATATATAGAAAGTAAAATTCTTATCACCGGACCATATGATATGATATGGACTGTATATATATATAATATACAGTTGTGCTCAAAAGTTTACATACCTCGGCAGATTTTTTTTTGCTTACTTGGCCTTTTTCAGAGAACATGAATGATAACACACAAACTTTTTTTCCAGTCATGGTAAAGGTACCGTCACACTAAGCGACGCTCCAGCAATCCCACCAGCAACCTGACCTGGCAGGGATCGCTGGAGCGTCGCTACATGGGTTGCTGGTGAGCTGTCACACAGGCAGATCTCTCCATCAACCAGTGACCAGCCCCCAGCCAGCAGCGACGCGTGGAAGCGATGCCGCGCTTGGTAACTAAGGTAAATATCGGGTAACCAACCCGATATTTACCTTGGTTACCAGCGCACACCGCTTAGCGCTGGCTCCCTGCATTCCTAGCCAGAGTACACATCGGGTTAATTACCCGATGTGTAGTCTGGCTATGTGTGCACGGAGCAGGGAGCCGGCACTGACAGCATGAGAGCGGCGGACGCTGGTAACGAAGGTAAATATCGGGTAACCAAGGAAAGGGCTTCTTGGTTACCCGATATTTACCTTGGTTACCAGCGTCCGCAAAAGCCGGCTCCCTGCTCACTGCACATTCAGTTGTTGCTCTCTCACTCTCACACACAGCGATGTGCGCTTCACAGCAGGAGAGCAACAACTAAAAAATGGTCCAGGACATTCAGCAACAACCAGCGACCTCACAGCAGGGGCCAGGTTGTTGCTGGATGTGACACATAGCAACATCGCTAGCAACATCGCTGTTGTCGCGGGCGGAGGAGGGGACGCTGCGCTCACCCACTGCTCGGGTCCGGCTGCTGCTGCTGCTGCTCGGTGGTGGCTAGAGTGGTGGGCCGGATCCCGGGGACTCGAGCGGCGTTCCTCACCCGTGAGTGAAAGGGGGGTGGTGTGTGGTTTGGGGATATTGTCCGTGACGCCACCCACGGTTGTGGTGAAGTTGTGACACCACTGCTGCTCTGGACGGGGATCCCGGGAGCGATGACAGGGAGCAGCTTGGATGTTGGTTCTCCCCTCCGTGGGTAGGGGGGTTGGTTGTCCCGGGGCCCGAGTGAGGGTTGGGGATGACAGGCGGGTTATGGGGCCTGGTGAGGTGCAGGGTTGTGCCGCACGGCACGGTGGTACTCACTCAGCCAGTAATTTACACTGAGTCTCTGGTCAAACAAACGGCTGGATGGACGGGTCCCACAGATGGCTGCGGTTGTTCTCCTGCCGGTAGGTTGATGGTGACTGCCTTTCCCTGCACCTGTGTTGTGTTTACGGTTCCAGTGGCTTCCCACCGGTAACCCGCTCCCCAGCTTGGATGGATGCTGAGGGAGCCCCTTTTGCCCGCAGGCTCTGGCCCTGGGAACTGTAGCATTGGCGGTGACTGTGTTTCCCTTTACAGTGTGAGCTGTTGCCTTCAATCGGGTCTTGACTGCTGGGAAAACCCGGAGGTTCCCTTCGCTAACGGATTTGACCAGTTTTACGGCGACTCCTAGCCTGGTCGGGGTCTGTAGGCCCTGCCGAATGGTGCTGGCTTCTCTTCACTCCCCGGTCCGGTACCGGCGGGCCACCGCCCGTCCCCAATCCTTACGGTTCACTCCAATCAGCCTCTCCTGCAGACGGTCACCACGATCTGACAACCTTGCTGTATGTGCCCAGGCCACGCACCCAGACACGGTCAGTCTCCTCTACTGCCACTTCACTCTCCAAACTGAAACTGAAAACTCATCCCTTTTCCCGCCTCCAGGACTGTGTACTCCTTGGTCGGCGGGGCCAACCGCCTGGCCCACCCCCTGGTGTGGACATCAGCCCCTGGAGGAAGGCAACAAGGATTTGTGTTTGACCTAGGTGTGCCTAGCCGGGGTGTGGGGTGTGTTGGTGTAGTACCTGTAACGACCTGGCTTGTCCAGGGCACCACACTGTTACGTCACAAAAGTCGTGCCTCAGCAGCGATGTTGCTTAGTGAGACGTGGCCTTTAGTGGTTGGATGAAAGATGCAAGAGTCTGTCTGGATCCTAGAAACTCACTCAGCTTTTATGCACACACAGTGATTACAAGCAAACAGGTCACAGGTGAGGATGTTACCTTTGTTAGCCATTCAAACCCATTTGTGTCAACTTCTGTGCCAAAATCACCAGGGTATGTGAACTTTTGATCAGGGTCATTTGGATGTTTTTGGTTATCATTATAATTTAAAAAGAGAAAAGACAGTAGTTTGGCAATCAATGGCTTCACCCAACCACTACCCATGAGTGGGAAAAAAGATTTTGTGTATCACTCATATTCTCTGAAAAAAGGCAAAAAATCTGCTGGGGTATGTAAACTTTTGAGCACAACTGTATGTATAATCATATTTTCAAAGGCGAATTACATACAAGAATGCACTGAAATCATTATGCTCGTTTATTCCAAGAGCTCCAAGTGCATCAGTGCATGTAATCCAGTATGCCTCCTTTTGCAAAAGTAATGCGTGTCTATCCACTCCTGATCTTCCCTTCATTATGCGTTCAATCCCTGCAAATATAAGTGTATTCTTATCACTATTATGACACTCCTGAAAGTGATTAATTTTGGGCTACCAATGCCGTATCAAGAGAACACACAAGAAAGCCATGGACCCCATAGGGGGGAGGGGCGACATGACCAAAGGGAAGGGAGGGAGTGAGGGGGTTAATAAAGTGAAATAAGGGGATTATGGGACATCGTAGGGGATTGGTGGAAAAGGGTCCCTATAGGGGAGGGGGGGAATATATAAGCTATAGGGGAGGGGTCTTACCTTCCCTTGTGATTCCGGACGGCAAAGGATTCAGACCCAGGACCAAGGACCCAGCATGGCGGACCTCCAGGAGCTCGATAGGCTCCTCAGAGTGGCGATGGCGGAGCACGGGGCTCAGGCAGTGCAGTCCCACGTCAGGGCTGCCTGGGCTTCCCCGTCGGCACCTGCCCCTTGCTCCCCCCCTAGACGTGGGCGGCGTTCCAGGCCCCCCATCCGATATTCCCCAGGCGCAGGGGAGGCAAGGAGGCACAGCGAGAGCCCCCCTCGGGACCCTCCGCGGCGGGGCGGGCAGCGGCAGCTCCCTGCGTCTGCCACGGCCGCCGGGAGGAATCACCGGCGAGGCCGCGGCGGCCGAGAAGGGGGCATGGCCAGCCCGGGGCCTTCTTCCGGTCTCCGGCCTCGGGCTGGAGTCCGAACCCCTGCGGCGTCCCCCGGCCGGGAGCGAGCCCGGCGACGAAGTGAGGCCAGCGGCGGCCTGGATGGAGGCGGGCCCGGCCTGGGGCCTAATTCCGGTCCCAGGTCTCGGGCTCAATTTTCCAGGCCGGCGGCAGCCCAGGATCGGGGGCGTGCCCAGCGCGGGACGGAGGCCCGGAGAGGGGGGCGTGTCCAGCCTGGGGCCCGCTCTGGATGCCGGGCCCCCGGCGGTGGGACACGTCCCGGCGTCAGCAACCACACGGGAGCGTGCCCGGCAGAGGAATGAGGCCGGCAGTACCCCCCAAGGACCGTGGGGGTCCGGTCGCAGGCAGCCAGCAGGGAGACCGGTGTGGGCAGGCGCCACCCGGATACCTGCGAGGCTGGGGAAAGTAGGGGGGACGGCGGGAGCCCGGCGGTGACTGCCAGGTCCCTCAGATCAGCTGCACTGCGCCCGGCGGCCGCGGTCTCCCTCGGGCGGGGGAGGACCCAGCGGGAGGTTCCGGTCGGAGGCCCTGGAGGGCGAGGAACAACGGTGGGGAGCCCCCTGAGTCCGGGGAGTGGCTCCTCCAGGAAGAGGCCTTGGTCAGCGGCGGCCCAGGGGACAGGACGGTCTCGTGGGCTGTCGCCGCACAGCAAGCGACGGATGTCGACCGCCAGTGCCCACGCGGCGGCCCAGGAGGGCGGCCGTGGTGGAGGGGACGCATCGGCTGCGTCCTCTGGAGCGGGACCGGTAGGGGACGACTACAGTGAGGAAGAAGAGGGAGCCATCCGGTCGGGTGACGAATCAGAGGAGCAGCTGGCGGCTGACGTCGCGGAACCGTTTTCCATCTCTACGTCACGGTCGGGTGAGCTGGCCGTGGATTCGGCATTGATTGCTGCGCGGGGCGCTGGTGTTGGGGAGGTGGCTGCGGGCATGGCAGCGCCGGAGGGGTCAGCTTTGCTTAGTCAGTTGTTGGGGCTGCTGCAGGATTAGCGCGAGCACCGGCGGCGGCCTGAACGGGGTCGGCAGCGGATAGCGCGGCGGCTGTCGGCAGCGAGGCGGCGCCGGTGGGGGCAGCGGCAGTTAGCGGAGTAGTTGAGTCTGTAGGTGAGAAAGTGGTAGAGAAGGGAAAGGAGGATGAGGTGGTGCGGCTGAATGACAGGGCTAAGAGCGAGGTGTATGTGTGCTTTGAGGGGCCGCTGGGGGCGCACCTCAAAAAAGAAGTGAGGGACAAAATTTGGAAAGGGGAGTATGTGGAGATATTTTCCCTGCTACCCCTGGAAAAATTTAACCTGGACAAAGTCAGGCCGAGCGATTCCAAGAAAGAAAAGGAGGAGGAAGAAAAGCGCCGTTATAGGCTCATTCCTCGTTCCTTTTCTAATTGGTTGCAGGCATTTGCAATTTTTGCTAGCGTGATAGGGGAAAAGGAGTCGGAGCACTGCTCGGCCCTTTTCGGCTATATGGATGCTATTGGGGAGGCGTATCGCACGTACGGGGGTTTGGCGTGGCTGCGGTATGACGAGCAGTTTAGGCAGAGGAAGGCGTTGCGGCCCAATATGCGGTGGGACCACAAGGATATTTCCTTGTGGATGCGTCTAATGGCGGCCTCGAGTCAGCCCTTTCGTGGTGGTGTCGGGGGAACAGGAACCGGGCCCTCGGGTACACAGAAAAAGGGATTGTGGTGCAATTTAATGAAGGCCAGTGCAAATTTGGTGCAGCGTGTAGGTTTAAGCATGAGTGCTCCAGCTGCGGGGGGGGACATAGTTTGTCCAAGTGTTTTAAAAAAGGGAGGGGCAAGGCCGGGGACGGATCTGGTAAAAGGGAGGACGCCAATGAAAATAGAGGCGATGGCGCCGTTTTTAAATAGGTATCCGGACGGGGCAGCGGCGTCACTTTTGCGTGGTGGTTTTTTGTATGGTTTTCAGATTCCGTCAGCGGTTGAGGCACTGCCTCCGGTGTGTCGTAATTTGCGGTCGGCGAGGGACCACCCTGAGGTGGTGGGTGAGAAATTGGGGAAAGAGGTGGAGCTGGGCAGGATGGGTGGCCCGTTTGTGAGCCCGCCGTGCAGTAATCTGGTGGTATCTCCATTGGGGGTGGTGCCGAAGAAGGAGACGAACAAATTTCGGCTCATTCACCATCTTTCATTTCCGGAAGGGTCGTCTGTGAATGACGGCATTGAGCCGGCATTGTCGGCAGTGTATTACGTCTCGTTTGACAAGGCGCTAGACTTGGTGCGGGCGGCGGGGCATGGTGCGTTGATGGCAAAGGCGGATGTGGAATCGGCGTTTCGTTTGTTGCCGGTGCATCCGGAGAGCCAGCACCTTCTGGGTTGCTGGTGGGGTGGGAAGTTTTATGTTGATCGTTCTTTGCCTATGGGTTGTTCAATTTCTTGTTCGTATTTTGAGGCGTTTAGTTCCTTTGTCGAGTGGGTGGTGCGGGACGTGTCCGGCTTGTCCTCTATTATCCATTACTTGGATGACTTTCTTTGTGTTGGGCCGGCGGGTTCCATGGTTTGCGCTGGTTTGTTGTTTACCTTGCAGAAGGTAGCGGATCGTTTTGGGATACCTTTGGCGCGGGAAAAAACTGAGGGGCCGGCGCCGGTTATGCGGTTCCTGGGTATTGAAATTGACTCTTTGGCGATGGAGTGTAGGTTGCCGGAAGAAAAAAATGCGGATTTGCGGAGCGCAGTAGCAGCAATGCTGGCGGCAGAGAAAGTGCGGCTTAAGGTGGTGCAGTCGTTGCTTGGGAAGCTGAATTTTGCATGCAGGATTATGCCGATGGGGCGTGTGTTCGCCAGGAGGTTGGCTACTGCTACGGTAGGTGTACGTTCCCCAGGGCACTTTTGCGGGTCACGCGGGAGATCAAGGAAGATTTGGTGATTTGGGATGTCTTCTTGCGGCGTTTTAATGGCTGAGCTTTGTGGTTGAAGAAGGTGGTGCCCAACGGTGCGCTGGAACTGTATACGGATGCGGCCGGGTCGGCGGGTTTCGGCGCAATTTGTCAAGGGCACTGGTGTGTCGGGAGGTGGCCTGAGGAATGGCGGCAGGGTGGCCTGGTTAAAAATCTGGCCCTGCTGGAGTTGTTCCCAATCGTGGTGGCGGTGGAGTTGTGGGGGTCACAATTTTCTGGACGGAAAGTGTGTTTTCATTGTGACAATCAGGCGGTCGTGCATGCAATTAACAGCTTGTCAGCAAAGTCTGGGCCTGTGGTGGCGTATCTGCGACATTTGGTGCTCAAATGCTTACTGTGGAACATCCATGTGGTGGCAAAACATGTACTGGGGGTTGACAACGGGGTGGCTGACGCTTTATCTCGTTTTCAGTTTCGCAGGTTTCGGGAGTTGATGCCGGGGGCGGACGAGATCGGAGCGGTGTGTCCAGAGGACTTGTGGAGCCTGGTGAGGCAGTGATTGTGGGTTTGATTCGGAATTCGGTGACTGAGGTGACTTGGTGCCGTTATGCTAAAGTGTGGGTTGAGTGGCAGGCAGTGTTAGGTGAGATGTTTGGTAATGGGCGAGCGGATTATTTATTGGCACTACTGGCGTTGGTGAGTGAGGATTTTAGGGCCGGGAGATCGGCATCGGCGGTAGCCCTTAGGGTGGCGGCTGTTGCCTTTTGGTTGAAGGTCAGGGGCGACCGAGACGTGTCGTGGGATTTTCGGGTGCGGCAGGCCTTGAAAGATTTTCGAAAAGGGGTGAAGGAACGGGACACTAGGCGGCCCATTTCATTTGAGTTGTTACAGCGGTTGGTGGATGGTTTGAGGGTAATCTGTGTCTCAGGGTATGAGAGGGTGCTTTTTGGAACTGCTTTTGTGTTAGCCTTTTTTGGGGCTTTTAGAATCGGGGAATTGGTAAGCCCGTCCAGGGTAAAAGGGGGTGGTTTGCTGTCTGAGGACGTGGCAGTAGTGGGACAGAGAGTGGAATGTCGCTTCGGCGGTCAAAAACGGACCAGATTGGTCGAGGCAGGTTGGTTGTGCTGTATGCGGTGCCGGGGGAGGAGTTGTGCCCGGTGCAGGTGGTGAGCAAGTTTTGCAGTTTGCGGGGCGGTCTTCCGGGCCCGCTGTTACGGCACGAGGATGGTATGTGGTTGTCTCGTTACCAGTTTGTGTCAGTGTTGCGAAGTTGTTTGCGCTGGGCGGGGGAGTGCCCGGAGGATTTTGGGTCCCATTCCTTCAGGATCGGGGCAGCTACGGAGGCTTCGCGTTGGGGCCTGGGAGATGACATGGTGAGACGGATTGGTCGTTGGGAGTCCTCTCGTTTTAAGGGTTATGTGCGCCCACAGTTGTTGTCTCGTTGAGGGATGTGATTGAGTCGGTTGGTTTGCCGTTGGTTGATTGTTCCTTTGCGTGTATTGGGGAGCGGTGATATTTTGTTTATTAAAATTGTTTCTTTTATTGTAGGAAGTTGCCTGATATGGATTCTAGGGCTCTCTGTCGTGTTCTGGGGGGCTCGTCGGGCCGACGCTCGCCCGAATGGTCGGCAGCTGGGCCTGGACAGATCGGTGGCATCGGTCAAGTGGATCGGCGTGCAGGGCATGGAATGGAGCCGGGTCGTGACGGAGTTTGAGTATTATTGTAGGGTAGATAGACCTCCGAACGTGTTGGTTTTACACGTGGAGGGGAATGACTTGGGTGCGCGGGTGTCCCGGGACTTGATCAGGGACATTAAGATTGATTTATTACGTTTATGGACTAAGTATCCGGGTTTGATAGTGGTGTGGTCAGATATTGTGGCCAGATTGGTGTGGAGGGGGCGCGGTCGGTTGAGAAGCTGAATCGCGCCCGGGCTCAAGTGAACAGGGTGATTGCGCGTTTTGTGAGACGAAACGGCGGTGTTGTGGTACGGCATGTAGACCTGGAGTCGCCGAAGTGGCAGTTTAGGAGGGGTGATGGGGTTCACCTTAATGAGATTGGTTCAGATCTATGGGCCTTGGGTTTGCGTGAGGGTGTGGAGCAAGCCTTGGGTGTGTGGCGGGTCCAGGCCACGTAAGGTGTCACGTGTCCTGTCCTGTGGCGGGGGTAGGTCTGGTCCAGAGGCGGTTGTAAGGGATTGGTGGCTGGACCGAGAGGCACTGTCTTGGTATGGTGTCTCCGGGTTCCGGTAAATTGCAGGCACGGGGTTCTGCAAAGTTTGGGGGGTATTAATCCGTGGGGTGATTAATACCTCATCTCTGGGTCGGAGTGTTGCGGCCAGGGATTTGGTGTAGGAAAGGGTTTCTGGACCGGGCCTACATAGGGTACTTGTACAGTGTATTATTTATGTGTTACCTATTATTATTTGTTTGGGGTCGCCCGTTGGACGGCGCCCCCTGGTGTTAGAATGTTAATAATAGGTAATAAAGGCTGCTGTGGCCAATTTGTTTAACCAAAGTCGCATGCAGTCGGTGTGTTATTTATTAGGTTAAGTTGGGGGGATATGGTAAACCATCACGACCGGAGAATCCTTCCTCAGTGGTCATGTTCTTTATTCTTTTACATAGAGGACAAATAGTTTTCCCCAGATAATAAAACTGTTGAACTATTTATCTTACGTAACCTCATAAGCTGGCTACATGGTAGGATTTCTTTTATGTTTGAGATATTATCTTTCATAATGGAGGAGGGTATTCACACTCGTTGGGTTTTCTAAAAACGTGTTTCTCTAATATTCCTTCAAAAACCTCCACAGAAACATCAAGAAATTTGATCTTATTATCTTCTCATATAACAGTGAAGAACATATATGTTCTTACATTGATATATGTCACAAAATTATAAAATGCCGCCATGTCACCATCCCGTATTATGAGACCATCTTCTATGTATCTTCGATACATCTTCAGATGAGATAGATATGGATTTATTCTGTGTATATGTAGTATGATACCTGCCAGGAACCTGATGGAAAAAGTTAGTGCTACTAACGCCCCCATCGCTGTCTCCAACTGCTTTCGAAGCCAATGATGACCAAATGCATTGAGTGGCAAAACAAATTCTAGGGACTGGCAAATAAAATCTTTACAATCTTCATTTTTTTGGTGTCTTAACCAAGAACCTCTTTATCATATGTATGCCTAGATCTTCTGTAATTCGTGTGTATAGGCTTTCATCATCTATACTAGCTAAAGGACATCCTTCCCTCGATTCAAAGACATATATAGCTTTAAGAAATTCATTAGTGTCCAGAAGATACCAAGGTATACTCTCCAAGATAGGTCTCAGGAACCAATTCAGGTACTGAGACAACTGCTCTCTCTTTGAATTCATTCCCGAATGTCACACACGTGACTAGCACAATACACCCAGTACCTGGTAAACCCCAGGAGATGAAACAGCACACAGAGAACACAGGTGTCATGATACAATGGAGGTCCCTGCCGCTAAGGAGAGGGGTGAGGTGACACCACCTGAACTCACCTCAAGCTGACTCCTGAACTCCCTAGCATCCCTATACAGGTTCTTGCAACTTCTCGCCAAGCCGGATACCTTAGGCCCTCAGCTAGCCCTACACTCACCCTGGCTAGCGAGCAGGCTGACGAGATCACTAGTCCCGCCACTACAATACAGAAACACAAGGTTAGGATAACGGACAGGGGAAATAAACAGGCAAAGGCAAAACACTCCAGGCAGCTTCAGTGCAGCAAACACCACAGTTGCACACAACAAGACAAACATCTTCCAGAGTAGACTCCATCCACAGTGGACCACATAAAAATAAGGATTCGGTTTCTATCACAAACATCATGTGATCAGATCACATGACTTAATTAGGGAAGGGGAATGATCCCAAAGAGCCGCACATGTGATAGGAAGCTACAGCCAGCAGCCAGGAAGGCAAGGGTGCTTAATCCTTACAGCACCACAAGCAAGGAGATGTTATCAAATAACAGAAGTGAACCTGCCAGTAGCAGTGACCTTCTGACACCAGATTCCCCCGGGTCCTCCCTTGGGCAGGATACACTCATTACACTGAGACAATGGGGCATCCTGGTGGCTTCTTGAAAGATTTATGAGTCTTTGGCAAGAAGTATGAGTATGGTTTTGCCAGATATTCTGAGATGGGCTTTTCCCCATCTCTTTGCAGATCATCCCTTTGTCAACATATTTTCATAGGTTAGACTGTTGGAAGGTCAGTGGGTGTTCATGTTGCAGTCAATGGGTGATTATTTTAGTCAGTGGGTTATCATGTTACTGTCAGTGGGTGATTATGTTGCGTTCAGTGGATGAACATTTTAGTGGGTAATCATGGTCAGTGGGTGATCATGTTACATTTAGTGAGTGATCATATTACAGTCAATGGGTGATTATGTTGTAGTAAGTGGGTGATCATGTTACAGTCAGTGAGTGATCATGTTACGGTCAGTGAGTGATCATGTTACGGTCAGTAGGTGATCATGTTACGGTCAGTGGGTGAAAATGTTATAGTCAATGGGTGATCATGTTACAGTCAGCGAGTGATCATGTTACGGTCAGTGGGTGATTATGTTATGGTTAGTGAGTGATTATGTTATGGTCAGTGGGTAATCATGTTACGGTCAGTGGGTGATTATGTTATGGTTAGTGAGTGATTATGTTATGGTTAGTGAGTGATTATGTTATGGTCAGTGGGTAATCATGTTGCAGTCAGTGGATGATCATTTTACGGTCAGTGGGTGATCGTGTTTCGGTTAGTGTGTCATCATGTTTCAGTTAGTGGGTGATCATGTTGCGGTCACTGGGTGATCATGTTGCGGTCAGTGGGTGATCATGTTGCGGTCAGTGGGTGATCATGTTGCGGTCAGGATGTCAATGGTAATGCTGTCAGGGATATGAACTGATGAATCACATTTAGGGCACCTATACATGTGATCTTTTATGAGTGGTAACATTGGAAGGTGATGACATTGCAGATCTGTCGGCTGTGACACCACAAACTCTATAAATGGAGTAGCAGGAGCTATGGCTTTGACAGATCCCGGTTAATTGTAATTCTGAAGAACCGGTTTCTTTCTTGATCATGCATTATCTCATGTGCTCTCTGTTATCATCTTGATGTTTGTGCATGACTTGTTACATTGCATAGATTTAGAAACATGACATCACAAGGTATAAATATTGTGCGAGCATTTCTGACTGATTTTCATGCACTACCAGTTGGATGACCGTCCTACAAAACAATGCACGAATCATCCAGAGGTGAAACGAAGATATGAGTGAAATGGGTTTTCAGCGTGGTGATGAGCGGATATCTGACATCACAATACTCTCAGATTTGCCTTCTAATTGGCGCGTTTCCAGCAGTGTGAATAGGCACGCAGAACTTCCAGGGCAGCTGCATTCTGTTTTCCAATGACATGCCGCTAAACAGGTTTGACTTCGATATGTGCGATGTAGACACAGTTATTAAAATGTGTTCTACTAATATTAATAATGTGGAGAACTGACGAGAGGCTCGTAAATCCGGGTCACACATAGAAACCGGCTAAACTGGCCCTGCAGATGATGCAAAGACGACAAGCAGCATGCATTGAATTAATAATTAACAGTTTCCTCATTCTTTTTTAGCTTTAATAACTGGAGCGAGGTCATATTTAATACTTGTATTGTTCTCTGCATTAGGTCATGTCCACAGAGAGACACAGCCGTAGTGTTGTGTTACTTACAGGTATTGTCCGCTTTGTACAATCTTTGTTGTTCTGATGCTGAAAGCCATCAGCAATCAGCAGATTACAGTGATCAGCTGCAATTTGCTGGAAAGTTTGCCAGCAATTGTTTAAATGAAGCATTATATAAAGGGAACCTGTCAAGTACAATATCCACTCAGGACCACGAGCAGTTCTGGGTGTATATTGCTAATCCCTGCCTAACCGTCCCTGTATACACTAGTATAGATAAAGGGATCTTTAGAAAAAGTATTTCTAAAGATCCTTTATGATATGCTAATGAGCGCAGGGACTAGTCGTAAGGGCATAGTTCCCTTAGATAGTCAGTCCCCTTTGCATGTAAGTACACCCCTGTGGCGCTGCCCAACTCCTGGATTTCAACTCAGTGCATGACTCGCCCACCCCAGGGCTATGGGACACCCGGTGCCGGGCCAGACTAGTCCGGGGGTCGTCAGTGGTGGCGGGGCCCGACTCCGTGGCCCTGGTGGGTGTCAATTAAATATGGCTGGTGAATAAAGTTTATGGTTGTCGTGACGCCACCTGTGGTTTGCGGCTATTAAGCCGCCGCTGCTGTATGGGGCCTCCGGGGCTGATGGTATGGCAGCTTGGATGGTCCTGCTCCCCACAGGTGGAGCGGTGCCCCGGGGCAACAGTTGGTGCTCGTGAGAGTCTATGGTGTGATATTGTGTGAATAATACGGTGCAGGGCCGACAGGCAGTGAAAGAAACAGGCACAAACAGTAGTCTCTTTACCTTCTCCTCTTTTACTTGGCAAACGGTTAGTCCTGGGAGACCGTTACAGGTGGTAGAGGGCTCCGGCCGGCCTGGAAGTAACTGAGGTATCTTTTTGGCCAGATGAGTATGAGTCCTACTCCTGTTCTTTCCTTACTGTTATAGGACCCTGCTCTCTGGATTGGCAATGGCCCTCTTGCTGCTGGGACCTGTGGTTCGTCCCTTTTTCTGTGTGGTAGGCTGCGCAGCCCTCTCTGGTGCTTTTCTGCTGGAGTCCACACCGGGCCCTTGGGATGCAGCTGTACCTTCAGATTGCTTCTGGGCCAGGTGCTTGCAGCTCTCCTGCCCTCCGGATTCGGCTACCAGGGAAGGATTTTACACCCTGGCAACCACAGACTCCGATGTCCGAGTCTCTTCTGTGCCTCTCTGCTCCTCCTGCTTCACTGGGCCAAGCTACTCCATCTCCAGGCCCCAGTCCGCAGGACAGCACTACTCTGCGTCTGCTTTCTCTGCTTTCTCTCTACAGACTGAACACTAACTCCTCCCTCAGGTCAGACTTGAGGAATGCTCCCTGGAACTCCAGGTTCAGAGCTCCCCCTGCTGGCCCGAGAGAGGATGGTGTTGGGTGTTGGTACCTACTGGCCAATAGACCTCCCAATTACCTCCAGGCTCAGCATCACCCTTGGAGGGGCAATGCTGTTGTGGCGACCAGGTCCTGGGGCGCCACATGCACATGATCCCAGACGTTCAGTCATGCACACTACATGAGTTTGAAGCCAGGACGCGTACTCCCTACTTTATAGTGTGCATGACCAAAGGTCCGGGTTCATGCGCACTGAGCCGAGAGTTGAGCACGACCATCTTCTGACGCTGCTCATTCATTAGCATGTTAGAACGCCCACATGTTAGCAATATTCACCCAGAACTGCTCGTGGTTCTGGGTGCATATTGCACCTAACAGGTTCCTTTCAATGGTGTCCATTAAAATCAAAGGGCTACTGATATAATGCATGGATATGTTGGGTCCATCTCAATAGGAGGTTTGAGATCAGACTTGACATGAAGTTGAACCTGGACACTGAACCCCATATAAGTCTATGCGGACCTGAAGTTGCTATAAAATAGTGGTAGTAAGGGCTAGGAGGCTGCAAAAGGAAGTAAAACAGGAGTAAAAACATTTCAATTATACTTATTGAGTTTCTGCGCTGCTGTCACACTGTTTCCGGGTCTGCTCATTAAATCTTATGATTATTCACTGCTTCCCCCACCCACTCTCTGTGACAGCATCTATGGTTGGCTGCCCTTATACTTTCTGTCTGGGTCCCTGAGGTAGAGTGTAACCCAGGCAGCTAGTGTGAGGGCAGCCAATCACAAACGTCGGTGCAGAGGGTGGGGGCACAGTCTGACTGCAACCAATCTCAGAAGCTGTCACAAAGGGTAGGCGGAGGAAGCAGTGAATATTCATAAGATGTAATGAGTGGACCTGGAAGCAGTGTGACAGCCATACGGAAACTCGGTAAGTGTAATTGCTCTGCTTTAAACCACATTTTTATGTTTATCCGGATAGCCAAACCAAACAGTAAGACAAACTTCTCTGAGAAGTCTGTGTTCAGAGTCAATGCACGGACTCAAGGTGTCTGGAATGAATCCTGAACTTTACAGTTCGGGCTCGCCCATCACTACTCCTCAACACTCTTTGTAGCTGCTTTTTGCTCCGTAAAGGGGCTGTGGCCATTCTCTGCTACTACAGCTCTGATTCCATTCACTTCGCTGGTATAAGGTGACTTGCAGTAGCCAAGAATGGTGCTTCAGCCCCGTAGTGTAATGCATGCCACTACTTATGGGTAGTACAGATGGAAGAGTAGTCAGGAAAGCCGGGGTCTGGTAACAGGAGTACACATATGGACATAGGGAGAATTCAGGCGTAGTCAGATCTCGATTTGGGGTCAGTATTCCAGGAATATCAAAAAACTGACCCGCACATCCAACAAATGTGAACAGGTGCTAACTGAAAAACATAGTAACTATCAATGCATAGTCGCACACTGAAAAAGCCAAAAATGTACAAGGGAAAATATGGCACTGCATTACTGCAAAAGAGAGATATTTAGTTTATGTTTTGGCCAATACATGTAAGCCCGGAAACCAATGGCAAGGTATATCTCTGTAATCCGGGAACCTAACTTAAATGCCACTATCTAGGTTAAAAACATCCGTATCTGGGCAAAATGCCACTATTTGGACTACTTCAAATTAGTAGTCCAAATAGTGGCATTTTGCCCAGATAAGGATGTTTTTAACCTAGATAGTGGCATTTAAGTTAGGTTCCCGGATTACAGAGATATACCTTGCCGTTGGTTTCCGGGCTTACATGCAGTGGCCAATACATAAACTAAATATCTCTCTTTTGCAGTAATGCAGTGCCATATTTTCCCTTGTACATTTTTGGCTTTTTCAGTGTGCGACTGTATGCATTTATAGTATTCTAGGAAGACATGTAATAACTTCAGGGAGAAAACTGAAACATGGTCAGATAACGGTCTGGGGTCAAAAGCCAAGAAGTCCCGACAGGAACAGAGAGTAGGCCAAGAGAAGTAAAACAACAGTCTGGGGTTAGAAAACAGAGGTTAGAGCAAATCAAAAGACACAGGTTAACAGCACAATTCCCAAACAAGAATGTGCGACTGGCAAGGTTCTGGGGGAGCATGCTCAGTAAAGGAACAGAGCAATAACTAGAGAGATGAAAAACCTGAGCACACACCTCCCAGAACCAGAATGGAATCCTGCACAGTCAATCAACCTGCCAGCTCGACAGTCCAGAAAACACAGCAGAGCATCTCCAGTGCAAGATGCTCTGCACAGAGGAATCGTGACACTAAAGGGGGCTTTACACGCTACGATATCGTTAATGTTTTATCGTTGGGGTCACGTTGTTAGTGACGCACATCCGGCTTCATTAACGATATCGCAGCGTGTAACACTTACCAGCGACCTTAAGCGACCTCACAAATGGTGAAAATCGTTCATCATGGAGAGGTCATCCCAAACTCAAAAATCGGTAAGGGTTGTTTATCCATGTTCTTCATCGCTCATGCGGCAGCACACATCGCTATCTGTGACACCACAGGAGCGAGGAACGTCTCCTTACCTGCTGCTGGCCCCAATGCGGAAGGAAGGAGGTGGGTGGGATGTTACGTCCTGCTCATCTCCGCCCCTCTGCTTTGATTGGCTGGCCGCTTAGTGACGTTGCGGTGACGTCGCTGTGATGCCGAACGTCACTCCCCCTTGAAGGAGGGATTGTTCGGCAGTCACAGCGACGACGCCGACAAGCTAAGTACGGGTGACGCTGCTGTAGCGATAATGTTCGCTACGGCAGCGATCACAAACAATCGCATGTGCGACGGGGGCGGGTACTTACACGCTCGATATCGCTAGAAATTGCTAGCGATATTGCTACCGTGTAAAGCCCCTATAGACTGTGTAGTTCTGGATGCATTGCTGCCCTCTATCAGCTGACCCATGAGGCTAGTTGGTTCGGAATCGCCACCAATCTGATAATCATGACCTATCTCAGACCCGAACAACTCTTGTACAGGTTATTCCCATCTGATAAAGTAATAGCATATTGGTAGGATATGACTTCTGCGATCATCACTAGTGATGAGCGAGTATGCTTGTTACTACTCGTTACTCGCACGAGTATCACTGTACTCGGGCTACTCGGCGGGTACCGAGTAATTTCGCGATACTCGTGCTTTACTCGTGGTCTTCATTTCTGCATGTTGGCGCTCTTTTGAGAGCCAGCCCTCATGCAGGGATTGGCTGGCAGACCACTGCAATGCCACAGCCCTGTTAGTTGTGGAATTGCAGTGATTGGCCGGCCTGCACAGCGTGACCGAGCCTTTATACCGGCCGGCGCGCTGTGCTCTGTACACAGCCATCTCATATTCCCTGCTTTCCACGCCCACAGGCGCCTATGATTGGTTGCAGTGAGACACGCCCCCACGCTGAGTGACAGGTGTCACACTGCACCCAATCACAGCAGCCGGTGGGCGTGTCTATACTGTGCAGTAAAATAAATAAATAAATAATTAAAAAAACCGGCGTGCGGTCCCCCCAATTTTAATACCAGCCAGATAAAGCCATACGGCTGAAGGCTGGTATTCTCAGGATGGGGAGCTCCACGTTATGGGGAGCCCCCCACCCTAACAATAACAGTCAGCAGCCGCCCAGAATTGCCGCATACATTATATGCGACAGTTCTGGGACTGTACCCGGCTCTTCCCGATTTACCCTGGTGCGTTGGCAAATCGGGGTAATAAGGAGTTATTGACAGCCCATAGCTGCCAATAAGTCCTAGATTAATCATGTCAGGCGTCTATGAGACACCCTCCATGATTAATCTGTAAATTACAGTAAATAAACACACACACATGAAAAAATCCTTTATTAGAAATAAAAAACAATAACAAAGTCCCTCATCACCAATTTATTACCCACAACAAAGCCCTCCATGTCCGGCGTACTCCACGGTCCTCCAGCGTCGCGTCCAGCTCTGCTGCATGCAGGTGACAGGAGCTGCAGAATACACCGCCGCTCCGGTCACCTCCACGCAGCTAATGAGGTGAGTATAGCGATCAGCTGCTGTCACTGAGGTTACCTGGATCCAGCGGTGGCCGCGGGTAACCTCAGTGACAGCAGCTGATCGCGCTACTCACCGCCGCTCCGGTCAGCTTCACACAGCAACTGAGGTGAGAAGCGCGATCAGCTGCTGTCAGTCAGGTAACTCCCGGCCACCGCTGGATCCAGCGGTGGCCGCGATTAACCTCAGTGACAGCGCAGCTGATCGCTATACTCTCCTCAGTTGGTGCATGGAGCTGACCGGAGCGGCGGTGAGTAGCGCGATCAGCTGAGCTGTCACTGAGGTTACCCGCGGCCACCGCTGCATCCACCGCTGGATCCAGGTAACCTCAGTGACAGCTCAGCTGATCGCTATACTCACCTCATTAGCTGCGTGGAGGTGACCGGAGCGGCGGTGTATTCTGCAGCTCCTGTCACCTGCATGCAGCAGAGCTGGACGCGACGCTGGAGGACCGTGGATTACACCGGACATGGAGGGTTTGTCGGGGTTAATAAATTGGTAATGAGGGACTTTGTTATTGTTTTTTATTTCTAATAAAGGATTTTTCGGGTGTGTGTGTGTTTTTTAACTGTAATTTACAGATTAATCATGGAAGGAATCTCGGGGAGACGCCTGACATGATTAATCTAGGACTTATTGGCAGCTATGGGCTGCCAATAACTCCTTATTACCCCGATTTGCCAACGCACAAGGGCAAATCAGGAAGAGCCGGGTACAGCCCCAGAACTGTCGCATATAATGTATGCGGCAATTCTGGGCGGCTGCTGACTGATATTGTTAGGGTGGGGGGCTCCCCATAACGTGGCGCTCCCCATCCTGAGAATACCAGCCTTCAGCCGTATGGCTTTATCTGGCTGGTATTAAAATTGGGGGGGACCGCACGCCGTTTTTTTAAATTATTTAATTATTTATTTCACTGCACAGTATACACACACACCGGCTGCTGTGATTGGGTGCAGTGTGACACCTGTCACTCAGAGTGGGGGCGTGTCTCACTGCAACCAATCATAGGCGCCGAAAAGCAGGAAAGCAGAGAATACGAGATTGATTAATGAGCGGCCGGCTTTTTCAAAAGAGGAAAAGCCGCAGGAGCAGTGTGAATGCCGTGCAGTGCCGCAACAGTGATCGGGGAACGGTGAGTAAGAGAGAGGGGGGAGAATGACCGACAGACTGTGAGAGGGGTACAGACAAGACAGAGAGAGACCGACAGAGCGAGACCGACCGACGGGAGATAGAATGAAAAAAAAAATGACCGACATCACTAGTAAAAAGCACAAAACGTGCGTTTTGGACATCGGAGTGCCACACAATGTTTATGTAAAATCTTTCATGTATTAATCTCAAAAAGTAACATACACCAGCTCTATCTCACTATTGGGTATGTGCCCTTAACATTTCTTCCATGAAAATTCATTTTGGGGTCATTTTGCAAGGTTTTCTGGTGAGTCCGTAAAAATGGCATAAAACGCGGACAAAATTGTTCACAGCTGTGACTTTTGAGTGATAAATGCTTCAAGGGGTCTTCCCCATGCTGTTGCCATGTCATTTGAGCACTCTTCTGAGACTTTTGTGACATTTTTAGGGTTTCTACATGCTGCCGGGGGGTCATTTCACAAAAATACTCGGGTCTCCCATAGGATAACATTGGGCTCGTTGCTCGGGCCGAGTACACGAGTATCTTGGGATGCTCGGCCCGAGCCTCGAGCACCCGAGCTTTTTAGTACTCGCTCATCACTAATCATCACCTATCCTGAGAGTGAAGGGGACACAACTTTAGTTATCAATGCCCTATAACTGGTTATCCCTGCAAAGATCACAGCCTTCCACTGTGCAGTATTCTACAATGAATGTGGCTTGACTGCAATTTTCTACACAACCTCAAATTCTTTTTATTTATTATTCTGTTGTGTTTGATTATGCGTTATCATACAGTAAAAAGTCCTATTGGGAGGGGGCAAATACTTTCTGACCTGCATTCTTTTTTATGCTCATTGTTGACTTCATACATGATTTTAGAACAATATAGATTGTGTAACGAAACACATAGTTTCAAAGGGACACACAATGTTCCCATGAAGTTAAAGAGCAACTCCCATTAAAACTATTTTCTCCATTCTTCACCCTCGTTATGTTTATAACATTAATTAATTCCTCATTTGCAATCTGCAATTCACCATTGACCTAGATGTGAAATATGTAACACAGGAAAGAGAAGCATTTCAGGCCTCCCTTTGTTTATTAACAATTTCTCACTCTCTATATTGGGAATTCATTTGATTGCCCAGGGTAGTACATTCCAGAAAATTGGGGCAGCAGGAGAAAAGTATTGGAGACAGAAGTGGGAGGTTTGGATTTTGGAGGACATTAAGGTTTCTTAACACATAGGAGTTAAGTAAGCTGAACCCACTGAATTTCCTCATCTATCTAATGGATATGAGGGCCTCCAAAATCTCTTCCCAAATATATTATCAAAGGGAAAGAAGGTTTGGGCATGTTGAATATCAACACAGGTTACTTTAGCTCTCAGGGAGATAGGATGGTGCCATAGTGTTTGGAAGTGTCTTACTCCTCTCACTATACTGAACAAATGCAAACTTGGCCGAATGACACACGTGTATAGGTCGGGAGGACAAGCTGTTGGCCGATAGAGAGCTCAATATCCATCTATTGAACAGTTTGGGAGTGGTATGCAGCTGGTCACCGCTGCAGCCAGTGTTTGACTTCAACAGTCCCACTAAAGCAGGAAATATAGATTGTGCTGGAGAAGCAACTCAGCAGGGTATTAGTAAGATGATTATGTCTTCTTTTATTTTAGAACATTCTAAGTGACATCGAAAACCTCTTTCCTAACTGGACAACACCAAGGTTAGTCTCATCTTGTCACGTTATCACCTCTTCAGCTACGCTATCTACAGTGGTCGCATAGAGAATGAATTAAGCCATGGCGGACACATACAGCCACAGCGCCGTTGCAACAGGGTATTTCATAGCCATATTCTTGGGATTGGTGGGAGTCCCAGTAATAAAAACCCCAGAGATGAGCAATTTACCGAATTTTTCGGACTATAAGACGCACTTTTTCCGCCCCAAATGTTGGGGGAAAATGGGGGGTGCGTCTTATAGTCTGAATGTAGGGCTGTGGGGAATGAGGGTGCTGCGGTGGAGCTGGTCATTGGCGGCATGAGCAGGCTGTAGCAGCACCTGCCATGCCCACGTGGGCCCGCTCATTTCATATGCACGCCCATTCTCCCGCCCATCATCTCTCAGCATTGAAGCCGGCGCTGACAGGTGGGCGGAATGATGGGCGGGGGGTGCACACATAGTAAACAGCCAGCCCGAGTGATCACCCCTGGAAACTACAGCCTGGAGTGATCATGTGTGGCTGTATTCAC